>NW_025422005.1:61244166-61894583 GCF_011764305.1 Mustela putorius furo | reverse complement strand
GGAGAAAAAAAGACAAGGTAAAGAGAAAAGCCAAGAGTTCTCTCCTACCACTCTAGACTTCTAGGCCTAGAACAATAGCAAGCTGGGGTAGCAGGGTTGGATTAGATCTAGTTGTAGTAATAAGAATAAGGAGCAGTGATTTCGACATTTTTAGTCCTGTGATGAGACTCTGATTATGCATAAAAAATGACTTGCATTATCTAAGTATGCTGTAAAGATCCTGCCAAGATACAGCCCACAGAGTAAGTTTGAAGAGATAGCAGTGAACAAAAATAAGTCATTTTATTTGGCATGTTGTTATTGTTGTTGCCCACATCCTATCAAATTTAGCCCATTCTGTATCTAGATTTCATCTACAACTTGTCCCAGGTTATGTGGTAATTAGCAGAACGAAACAAATTAAGGTACTATTTATACTTTATGATAATGAATTTTTTGAATAAAAAGAGAGAGTACATGAGAAAGAAAGAGAATATTTGTTATTTATTTGCATAATTAGAAAGCTCAGTTACATCTCTGGATAATTTTTGGCCCAAAGGATAAGCACATGCAAATGCTAGATCCACAAAATCTTCTCTCCAAGGAGGACAAGCCAAGTCTTGGCTGGCTTGGGTATGGAATTCCCCCAGACATGAGGCCAAAACTTTGAGAGGCCTGGATTTCCCTGGGGAGCCAATACTCACGGAGAGAGCAGATGGTTTCCAAAGTAAAACCTAGAGAGAGTTCCCCAAAGGGGACCGGATCTTAAGTTTTTGGCAGAGATGAGGTTGTTTTACTGGTAGAGTGAAAACATCCCACCTCCTCAATTCCACTTCTTTCATACACATACTTATAGAACATTTTCTCCACAATGACAACACACAGAATGGTGCTCACCACTATAGGATGATCATATTGTCCCATGGAACGCAGTGGGCTTTTCAAACAGATTATGAGGAGCCTGTGTTTTGTCGATAAACTTCTAGTAAGACCCAGAGGGAAACCAGAACACAGACTTGGGATTTGAAGTTGTAGCCTGGCTAGTGACAGGAACCAGGCCTGGGCTGCCCTTTACTGTGGAGGGGCTGGTAGGGAAGGGGGGAGGGGAAACCAGGTGCAGAATGGGAAGGGGATTTCATGTAGGATCTGCTTTCAGCTCTGTCTCAGATGGAAATGTCACTCTCACTGGAAACCATGTTAATGAATGACAATCAAAGCATACAGGGTGTACTGTTTTATAAAACAGTATTGGTTTCCCAGAGCTGCTGTCCCAACTATTTGCATGACATTTGTGTTTTAATGTAGTATGGCTCCAATGTATTGTGAAGGGCAGGACACCAGGCAGAAATTAGATGTAAGTTTTCTACACAAAATTTGCCATCTGAGCACTTTGCCACTCTGAAGCTCTGATAACTAGCACAATATTTCTTTCAAGCAAACTATATGAAGCCTACTGGAAGACTCAATATTGACAGGAAACTTTGAGGTTGGGTTTATTATTCTACCACTTCCTTTTTTTAAAAAAAAAAAAATTAACATATAATGTATTATTTACCCAGGGGTACAGGTCTGTGAATCATCAGGTTTACACACTTTATAGCATTCACCATAGCACATACCCTCCCCAATGTCCATAACCCAGCCACCCTATCTCTACCCCCCACCCTCCAGCAGCCCCCAGTTTGTTTCATGAGATTAAGAGTCTCTCATGTTTTTTCTCCCTCCTGATTCCATCTTGTTTCATTTTTTCCTTCCCTACGCTCCACGGCCTCCCACTTTGCCTCTCAAATTCCTCCTATCAGAGAGATCATATGATAATTATCTTTCTCTGATTGACTTATTTTGCTCAGCATAGTATCCTCTAGTTCCATCCACGTCATTGCAAATGGCAAGAGTTCATTTCTTTTGATGGCTGCATAGTAGTCCTGTGTGTGTGTGTGTGTGTGTGTGTGTGTGTGTGTGTATACCACATCTTCTTTACCACTACCTTTTTTATAAAAGTTACATTTCTTCACTATTTGCACCCCGCCCCCAAAAACCTGCAAGAAATATTTATTTACTTGTAGATATTAGGAAGGGAAAAAAATAAAACTAATAATAATAGGCAGTATTCTTGTTGTTTGGAATTTTAAAATATTCTTCAAGGACATATTATCTACAACACTCATTCTCTATTAATGGCAACCCTAGTTATTTGGATATAATTTGTTTGAAGTTCAATATTTAACTAAAAAAATTGGCAAAAGAAGTATTAAATTATGACATAGAACTTATTATAATAAACTAGAATAATAAAAATTTCTTTCTTTGAATAATGACCCAAGTATGTAATCTGTTTAATTTCTCTATACACTCCTTCATTTTCTGCATAAAATAAGAAGAATCACCAATAAGAAATATTGATCATATGTTCTTTTTTTACATCCTGGTTCTGCCTTCATTATTAATGTTGACAGATAGTCTTTCAGTTTATATAGGTTTGATATATTTAAAATAGGAGGCATAAAAGGGAGAAGGAGTTAGGACAATTTCACTGAAATATCCTTCCCTTTCAGACCTGAAATAGGTATGAATGGCACATAAAAATAACTGTATATATAGGGCCACAGGATAGTCAAGGTGAGGTCTATTGCTTTTCCTTCTCTTTCTCTCTCAATAATTTTTCAAGGGTATCTGCTATTAGTGGAGTGTCCTCCTCTAACTATAGGAGATATTGGAATAAGTTGTATTCTGGTCTAAGAAAATATCTGATGAGAATATAAATTATTTTAATATATTAAAAGATTTAAGATCTATACTTTGTATGATATAATTGGGGTATTATTTTTCACTTACATGTTTATATAGAATGTACTTCATTATACTGGTTTTTGACATCTGTTAAAACAATACCCCACTATCTAATATATAAGGAATAAATAATACCAATCTTCTTTTTAAAAACTAGTTTATTTATTTATTTGACAGAGATCACAAGGGAAGCAGGCTCCCTGCCGAGCAGAGAGCCTGATTCGGGGCTCGATCCCAGGACCCTGGAACCATGACCTGAGCTGAAGTCAGAGGCTTTAACCCACTGAGCCATCCAGGCACCCCAAATAATACCAATTTTACACAAACTCTTAGAAAACCAAAAAGGAGTGAAGATATTCTAACTCGTTTTAGGAAGCCCATATTACCTTCAATATGGAAGGAGACAAAGACACAAATATAAAGCAAAATCTCTTGTGAACAAAGACTCAAAAATCCTCAACAAATATTAGCAAATTAAAAACTAATACATATAAAAATGCTATGTCATGATTGGGTTGGCTTAACATTTAAAATCAATCCTTATAATTCATCATATTAGCTGAATTTAAAAAGAAAAAACATAGTTTTCATTAGTACAGAAGAAGCATTTCACAAATCCAATTTCCATGACTTATTTAAAAAAAAATACGGGGGGTGCTTGGGTGGCTTAGTCAGTTAAGCATCTGCTTTAGGCTCAGGTCATGATCTCAGGGTCCTGGAATTAAGTCCTGTGTCAGGCTCCCTGCTAAGCAGGGAGTTGGTTCTCCCTTTCCTTCTTCCCTCCCCTTCCTGCTTGTGCTCTATCTCTCTCTCTCAAATAAATAATAAATAAAATCCTTAAAAAAAAAACAAATAAAAACAAATACACAAACAAATACAGTTCTCCTCAAACTAGGAACAGAAGGGAACTCCCTGACTTTGACAAGTGTATTTATAGAAAACCTACAGGTAATATCATACTTAGGAGTGAAAGACTGAATGCTTTCCTCCAGGGTCCTGTTCAGCATAGTATTAGAGTTCATACTCAGTATGCTAAGACAGGTAAAAGAAAGGAAAGGCATGCAGATTGGAAAGAAAGAAATAAAGCTGTTTATTGTAAGCGTCATGATTGGGTACACAGAAAATCCTAAGAAACCTAAAGAAAAGCTACTAGAATTTATGAATGAGTTTAGTAAGGCCATGGGATACAAGGTCAACATACCGCAACCAATAGTATTCCCATACACGAGTGTTAGAAACCTGGAAATTAACATTTAAATATGAAAAAGTGCCATTTATAATACCATAAATATACAAAATATAGAGAGATATATCTAATAAAATAGTACAAATTTTATAAAATGAAAACTAGCAAATACTAACTAAATTGAAGACCTAAGCCAATTTAAAGATGTACCTAGTTTGTAAATTTGACAACTCAATATTGGTGTCACTTCTCCCCAGATTCATCTATAGATTGAAAACAATCTCACTCAAAATCCTAGCAAGTGTTTTTGATAGAAGTTGACAAACTTGTTTTTTAAAATTTATATGCAAATGCAAGGAACCTAGAATATCTAAAATATTACTAAATAAGAATATAGTTAGATATATGTACAGTATCTGATCTCAAGACACTATAAAACTACAATAATCAAAACAGTGTGGTATTAGCCTAAGGATAAAAATCTAGATCAAGAGCACAGAATGAATAATCCAGAGGTAGGCCCCCCCATAAAATCAGCTGATGTTCTACATGGTTACCAGTGCAACTCAATGAATGAAGAAAAGACTTTGCAACAAAATGTGCTGGAGAGGAGAAGGGAGTTGGGGTAAATTGGAAGGGGAGGTGAATCATGAGAGACTATGGACTCTGAAAAACAATCTGAGGGGTTTGAAGTGGCGGAGGTTTGGGAGGTTGGGGTACCAGGTGGTGGGTATTATAGAGGGCACGGATTGCATGGAGCACTGGGTGTGGTGAAAAAATAATAAATACCGTTTTTCTGAAAATAAATAAATTTTTTAAAAAATGTGCTGGAGAAGCTTAATATACATATGGGAAAATAATAGAACCTCAATCCTTACTGCATATCATACATTTAAAAAATTATTAATAACCAATAAGTACATGAAAAGTACCAACGCCTTTAGTCATTAGGGAAACATAAACCACAAAGAAAGAAATATCAGTTAAGATGCAGAAGATGTGAACCACGCAATCAGAAACAAACTAACTGATATTTATAGAATACTCCAAACAACACCTGTAGGATACACATTCTTTTCAAGTGCCTATGATAAACATTATTTTTAAGATTTATTTATTTATTTATTTGACAGAGATCACAAGTAGGCAGAGAGGCAGACAGAGAGAGAGGGGGAAGCAGGCTCCCCACTGAGAGAGCCCTGGGGCTCTGATCCCAGGACCCTGGGATCACGACGTGAGTCGAAGGCAGAGGATTTTACCCACTGAGCCACCCAGGTGCCCCTCAAGTACCTATGATAAATGCAAGATAAATTATATGTTGTGCCATAAACAAGTCTCAGTAAAGTTTATGGATCAATAGTATAGACTGTATTCTCTGACAATAAATCAAGTATTTATAAATAATAATAATAATAATAATAAGTATCTAGGAAAACACCAAATATGTTGAAAATAAACCACATATTTCTCAGTAATTCATGAGTCAAGAAGAAAATCATAAGAGAAATTACGATATGCTTTGTACTGAATGACAAGAAAAAATACAACATACTAAAATTTGTTGGATGCAGCTAAAGCAGGATTTGGAGAAAAACATCACTTTAGATGCTTATATTTGGGGTACTTGGGTGACTCAGTGAGTTAAGCCTCTGCCTTCAGTTCAGGTCATGATCTCAGGGTTTTGGGATCAGAATCCCAGGGCTCTCTCAGTGGGGAGCCTGCTTCCCCCTCTCTCTGCCTGTCTCTCTGCCTGCTTGTGATCTCTTTCTCTTTGTCAAATAAATAAATCAAATCTAAAAAAAAAATGCTTATATTTAAAAAGAAGATTTAAAGTTGATGACCTAAAATTCCTATAAGAAGCCAGATGAAAATCAACAGAGTAAACCCAAAAAGCAGAGTGAAGGAAAGTAATAAGGAAAAATAATCAACAAAATGAAAATAGAGCATAAAAAAAATCAATAGAGCCAAAAGGTGATTCTTTGTAAAGATCAAAAAAATTGACAAATCTCTACTGAGAATGACCAAGAAAAATGAGAACACAATTTACTAATATCAGAAATGAAAAAGGAATTATCACCATAGACCCTGAAGACATTAAAAAGATAATATAGTGAATGTATGAATAACTTTATTGCAACAGATTTGATAATCTATAAAATATTTTCCTGAATAATCAACTTACTAATATTGACACAAGGAAAAAATAGAAAAACTTGAATGGACTTTTATGTATTTAATCAATTGAATTTAATATCAAAACCTTTCCCCAAAAGAAAGTTATGTTTCACTGGTGAACTCTGTCAAATACTTAAAAGGAGTAATAAGTCCAGTCCTATTTTACACAGCGTTTTCAGAAAATAGAGGATTGAGGATCACCACCCAGCTCATTCATGAAGTCAGCATAATACCATAACTCGACAAGATAGTACAAAAAGCTGGAAGTTATAGGCCAATATTTCTCAATTATGCAGATGTAAAAATGTTTAACAAGGTATTATTAGTAAAAACAAATTCAGCAATATTTTAAGAAGACAATATAAAGTACTGATGAAAGGAATTGAGGAAGACACAAAGAAATGGAAAAATGTTCCATGCTCATGGATTGGAAGAATAAATATTGTGAAAATGTCTATGCTACCTAAAGCAATCTACACATTTAATGTAAATCTTATCAAAATACCATGAACTTTTTTCAAAGAAATGGAACAGATAATCCTAAAATTTATATGGAACCAGAAAAGACCCTGAATATCCAGGGGAGTGTTGAAAATGAAAACCAAAATTGATGGCATTACAATTCCAGACTTCAAGCTCTATTACAAAGCTCTAATCTTCAAGACAGTATGGTACTGGCACAAAAACAGACACATAGATCAATGGAACAAAATAAAGAGCCCAGAAATGTTTACCATCAACTGTATGGTCAACTAATATTTGACAAAGCAGGAAAGAATATGCAATGGAAAAAAGAGTGTCTCTTCAACAAATGGTGTTGGGGAAATTGGAAAGCCACATGCAGAAGAATGAAACTGAACCATTTTTTACACACACACAAAAAATAGACTAAAAATGGATGAAAGACCTTACTTAATGTCTGAGACTGGAATCTATCAAAATCCTTGAGCAGAACACAGGCAGCAACCTCTTCAACCTCAGCTGAAGCAACTTCTTCCTAGAAACATTCCCAAAGACAAGGGAAGCAAGGGCACAAATAAGCTATTGGGACTTCATCAAGATCGAAAGCTTTTGTACAGCAAAGGAAATAGTCAACAAAACCAAAAGACAGCTGACAGAATGGGAGAAGATATTCACAAATGACATATCAGATAAAGGGCTAGTATCCAAAATTTATAAAGAACTTATCAAACTCAACACCCAAAGAAAAAATAATCCAATCAAGAAATGGGCAGAAGACATGAACAGTCACTTCTGCAAAGAAGACATCCAAATGGCCAACAGACCCATGAAAAAGTGCTCAGTGCCACTTGGCGTCAGGGAAATACAAATCAAAACCATAGTAAGATACCACCTCACACCAGACAGAATGGCTAAAATTAACAAGTCAGGAAATGGCAGATGTTGGTGAGGATGTGGAGAAAGGGGAACCCTCCTACACTGTTGGTGGGAATGGAAAACAGTATGGAGGTTCCTCAAAAAATGGAAAATAGAGCTATCCTACAACCCAGAAATCACACTATTGGGTATTTTCCCTAAAGATACAAATGTAGTGATCTGAAGGGTCACACGCACCCAAATGTTTATAGCAGCAATGTCCACAATAGCCAAACTATGGAACTATGGAAAGAACCTAGATATCCATCAATAGATGAATGGATAAATAAGATGTGGTATACAACACACACACACACACACACACACACACACACACACATTGGAATACTATGCAGCCATCAAAAGAAATGAAATCTTGCCATTTGCAATGATGTGCATGGAACTAGGGGGTATTATGCTGAGCGAAATAAGTCAGAGAAAGACAATTATCATATGATCTCTCAGATATGAGGAATCTGAAAGACAGGGTCGGGGCTCATGGGGGGTAGGGAGGGAAAAAACAAAACAAGATGGAATTGGGAAGGAGACAAACCATAAGAGACCCTTAATCTCATGAAACAAACTGAGGGTTGCTAAGGGGTGCGGGGTAGGGATAGGGTGGCTGGATTATGGACACTGGGAAGGGTATGTGCTATGGTGAGTGCTGTGAAGTGTGTAAGCCTGATGATTCAAAGAACTGTACTCCTGGGGCAAATAATATGTTATATGTTAATTTTTTAAAAGAAGGCAATATTGTGATTAAGAGTATCTCAGAAGGAATTCAGGGATTTTATGTGTAAAAATGATTCAGTGGAATTAATCACTTTAACAGAACAGAGGAGAAAAAACCCACATGATTACTTTGAGATCTCTAGGAAAAGCATCAATGCTCATTCATGGTAAAAACCCTTTGCAAAAGGGTAGTTTAAGAAAGTTTAAGTTTAAGGAAGTTCCTTAAACTACCTGAAAGGGCATTTCCCCCCTGAGAATGAGAACAAACACGGATGTCCACTTTCCATACTTCTTTTCCACACTGTGCTGGAGGCATCAGATTTATAATAAGGCAGGGAAAAGATTTAAAAGATATAAAGCACAGAAAGAAAGACATAAAACTCTACAGTTGGTATGCTATTTATGTAGAAAATATTAGGAAATCTATAGAACACTTACTAAAGCCAATAAATGAATTTAACAATTTCAAAGATTAGTAGATTAACATACAAAAATAAAAAGCATATAAAATAAGTATATAAATATATAATAATAAGTAATGGGGATGAAAAGTACAAATAGTGAATATTGTCAGTGGTATTGTAATAGCACTGTATGGTGACAGAGCATAGCTACACTTGTGGTGAGCCTAGCATACATATAGAGTTGTCAAATCACTATGTCATACACGTGACACTAATGTAACATTTTATGTTAATTATACTTCAAGACAACAGTAAATGTTTTTTCTTCCAGCTTTATTGAGATATAATTGACCAGTAGTAGTGTTTAAATGTAAAGTGTACAGCATGTTGACTTGAGTTACATATATTGTGAAGTGATTACCCACAGTAAGTTTAGTTAATTTCCATCATGTCATTTAAATACAACAGATAAATAAATAAATACATAAATTTATTTTTAAAATGGATTCTTATATACTAACAACAAACAGTCGGAAATAAAATATTAAAACTTTTATTTATAAGTATGTCAAAAAACAATATATCAAGGAATAAATCTAACAGAAGATGTTCAAGTCCTATATGCTAAACCAACAAAACACTGCTAGGAGAAGTTAAAGAAGGCTTGTATAAATGGAGAGATATATTTGTGAATTGGAAGATTTGATATAGCATTGTAGATCAACCAAAATTGATCAATAGTCTTAAAGAAATTCCAAACAAAATTCTAGTAGCTTTGTTGTAGCAACCAACTGATTCTAAAATTCATATAAAAAAGTACAAAGACCCCAGAATAATGAAAACATTTTTTGAGATGATCATATGGTTTTTAAGTTTTGTCTTGTTGATGTGATGTTGATTGATTTGTAAATATCAAACCACCCCTGCATCCCTGAAATAAATTCCACTTGATCATGTTGAATGTTATTTTTAATGTACAATTGTATTTGTCTTGCTAATACTTTGCTGAGGATTTTTTTTAAAAAGATTTATTTAGGGGTTCCTGGGTGGCTCTGGAGGCTCTGGCCTCTGCCTTCGGCTCAGGTCATGATCTCAGGATCTTGGAATTGAGCCCCCATTGGGCTCTCTGCTCAGCAAGGAGACTGCTTCCCTTCCTCTCTCTCTGCCTGCCTCTCTGCCTACTTGTGATCTCTGTCTGTCAAATAAATAAAAATAAAATTAAAAAAAAAAAAAAGATTTGGGATGCCTGGGTGGCTCAGTTGGTTAAGTGGCTGCCTTCAGCTTGGGTCATGATCCCAGCGTCCTGGGATGGAGTCCTACATCGGGCTCCTTGCTCAGCAGGGAACCTGCTTCTCTCGTCTCTTCCTGCCACTCTGTCTGCCTGTGCTCGCACGCTCCCTCTCTCTCTCTCTGATAAATAAATAAATAAAATCTTAAAAAAAAAAAAAAGATTTATTTATTTGGGATGCCTGGGTGGCTCAATCGTTTATGCATCTGACTTCAGCTCAGGTCATGATCTTAGGGTCCTGGGATCAAGTCCGGTGATGGGCTCTTTGTTCAGTGGGGAGTCTGCTTGCCCCGCTCCATTTGTCCCTCCCTCCACTCAAGCTTTCTCTGTCTCTCTCTCAAATAAATAAATAAATCAGGTTTTTTTTAAAAAAAAAATTATTTATTTGACAGAGAGAGCACAAGTTGGGGGGCAGTGGAGGAAGAGGGAGAAAGAATCCTCAAGTAGACTCTGCTAGCACAGAGCCCAACACAGTGCTTGATCCCAGGACCCTGAGATCATGGCCTGAGCCGAAATCAAGAGCCAGCCACTTAACCAACTGAACTACCCAGGTGCCCCACTTCGTTGAGGATTTTGCATGTATGTTCATCAGACGTATTGGCCTGTAGTTTTCTTTTTTTGTAGTGTCTTTGTTTTTGGTAACAGGGTGATTCTGGCCTTGTGGAATTAATTTGGAAGGCTTCCTTTGTCTTCTCTTTTTGGAGTAGTTTGAGAAGAATGAATATTAACTCTTCTTTAAATGTGTGGTAAATTCACTTGTGAGTTCTTTGTTTGTAGGGTGCTTTTTCATTACTGATTCAATTCTACTGCTAATAACTGGTCTATTCAAATTTTATTATTTCTTCCTGCTTCAGTTTTGGAAGGTTATATGTTTCTAGAAATTTATCCATTTCTTCTATGCTGTCTATTCATTGGCATATAATTTTTAATAATATTCTCTTATAATTTTTCATATTCCTGTAGTGTTCGTTCTTATTTCTCCTCCTTCATTTCTGATTTTATTTGAGTCCCCTCTCTCTTTTTCTTGATGAATCTGGCTAAAGATTTATCAATTTTGTTGGTCTTTTCAAAGAACCTGTTCCTGGTTTCATTGATCTGTCCTATAGTTTTTGGTTTTCAGTTTGTTTTTACCTTGTTTATTTCTACTCTGTTCTTTATTATTTTCTTCCTTCTACTGTTCTGGGGCTTTGTTTGTTATTCTTTTTCTAGGTCCTTTAGATGTAAGTTTAGGTTGTTTGAGATTTTTCTTATTTCTTGAGGTAGACCTGTATTGCTATAAACTTCCCTCTTAGAATAGCTTTTGCTGCATCCCAAAGATTTTGGACCATTTTATTTTTCATTTTCATTTGTCTCCACATATTTTTTGATTTCTTCTTTGATTTCTTGGTTGACTCATTCATTGTTTAGTAGCAAGTTATTTAGCTTCCATGTATTTTTGTTATTTCCAGATTTTTTCTTATGATTGATTTCTAGTTTTATAATGTTATGACTAGAAAAGAGGCATGATATGAGTTAAATCTTTTTTAATTTATTGAGACTTATTTTGTGGCCTAACATGAAATCTATCCTGGAGAATGTCCCATGTGCACTTGAAAACAATGTGTAATCTGCTTTTTTGGGATGGAATGTTCTGGACGTATCTGTTAGGGCCATATGGTCTAATGAGTCATTCAAAGCCACTGTTTCATTGTTGCTTTTCTCTCTGGGTGATCTATCCATTGATGTAGGCAGAGTGTTAAATACCCTACTGTTATTGTATTGTTGTCAATTTCTTTCTTTATGTTTGTTAATAGTTGCTTTATGTATTTAAGTGCTCCCATGTTTGGGGCATAGGTATTTACCATTATTATAGGTATGTAAAATTGTCAACCAAAGCAAATTTTAAAAGAAAAAAACTTCTATCAAATTTCAAGACTTTCTACACAACTGTTTAAAAAAATTTTCTGTAATAGTTGGCATGTTCTATAATTGTGTGCTACACTATGTAGTAGGCACTAGTTACATGCAGCTGTTAAGCATTTTAAACGTGCCCCCTGCAAGTAAAGAAATACACCAACATGTATATAGCCAACTTATTTTCCACAAAGGAACCAAGGCAATTCAATGGAGAAAAGGAAAGGCTTTTCAATAAATGGTGCTGGATTGACTCAATAACCTCAAGGGAAAAAATTAGCGTTGACTTAAATCTCTAGAATTTCTAGAATAAAATAGAAAATGTCTGTGCTCTGGCATTGCAAGGTTTACTAGATAAGACAAAGAAATACAAAGTATAAAAGAAAAAATGTGATAAATTGTACTTCATTAGAATGTAAAACATTTGCTCTTTGAAAAATATCACTAAGAAACAAAAAGGCAAACCACAAACTGGTAGAACCGATAAACATGGGGAAATATTTAAATAAGCATTTCACCAATGAACCAACATAATAATACTAATAGCTAGTTAACATAGCACTTATGTGTCAGACACTGTGCTAAGTGGTTTATTAATTAACTTAATAGATTTAATGTAGTATTTAAGTGTATAGGCTCCTGAGTCAGATCACATTTTGATCCACTCTTTACTAGCTTTGTAAGTTTGGATAAATTTTCTAATTACTCAGTTGCACAGATGCTTCATCAGTAAATGAGGATAACAATAGTACCTATCTCACAGGAGTATCAGGAGGATTAATGTTACAATACATGCTTCGTACTTAGAAGGATGCTTAGCATTTGGTAAGAGCTCAGTAATGTAAGCTGTATCTGTTTTCTTTGGAAGAAGGCAATGTTGTATAAAACCTGAGATGAACATTGGTGCTTTTATTTACTTATTTGTCAAATAGGGATATATTAATATCAGTCCTAATTCATAAAGTTGTTCATTTATTTATTTATTCACTCATGCATCATTATCTTATTTATAGTATTAAAAAAAATTTCAGTAAGAATAGAATGTTGTGAGGGGGGTACCTGGGTGGTTCAGTGGGTTAAAGCCTCTGCCTTCGGCTCAGGTCATGATCCCGGGGTCCTGGGATCGAGCCCCACGTCGGGCTCTCTGCTCGGCAGGGAGCCTGCTTCCTCCTCTCTCTCTGCCTGCTTCTCTGCCTACTTGTGATCTCTGTCAAATAAATAAAAAAAAATCTTAAAAAAAAAAAGAATAGAATGTTATGAGGCTAGAATAGAAGTAGAAAGATCTGTTAGAGGGCTTCTGTAGGAATCCAGCTGATGATGGTGGCTTAGAATACAACATTAACAGAGGAAATGAAGAGAAGAGATGAAACTGACAAATTTTGAAGATTTTTAAAGTCAGTTATTTTAAGAGATGATGCTATAGACAGCCTTAATTCCCAATGTAGCTGGACCTGGGGTAGGATCTTTAGAAAGTACTTCAAGTTAAATAAGGATATAAGGCTGTGGATCTAATCTGATAGGACTATGGCCTTATAAGAAGAGAAAGAGATCTTTCTCTCCCTTTCCTCAATCCCTCTCAACCATCTCTCTCCTTCTCCCTCCCCTCCCATCCCCACAAACACTCTTCACTTTTCCACCCCTGCCATATGAAGGTAGAATGAAGGCAGCCATCTGTAAGCGCAGAAGAGAGCCCTCATCAGAGAGCAACCATGCTGGAATCCTGATGTTGGACTTCCCAGCCTCCACAACTGTGAGGAAAAAAAAATATTGTTGTTTAAGCAACCTAGTCTATGACATTTTTTATGGCAACCTGGGCTAACTAAGACAGATGAGAAGGTACTATATTTAGAAAACTGTTAAAATGAGACAAAAAAAGAATTATTGAGTGTTCGTAGAGAAGAAATTAACTGTTTCTTAAAATATAGAGTTAAATTGTGCAAGTTTGCACTCCTTTTTCATAAGTAAATGGGAATTCATATCTTAGTGCATCCTCGTCGAGAATGAGAAAATGAATATGGTACTAAAAAACAAAACAAAACAAAACAAAAAAAACCTTTGTAATATTATATTTTGTCATAATTCACATTTATTTGATTGTTGGAGATGTAGTTATGTTTTTCACTTTGGAGATCATGTATATTTTCTCTTTCAAATGGTATTTGTCATTATTTTTTCTGTTTTCTTATATTGGGGTATTAGAGATGTATAAACTAAAGGAAAGAAAGAAGTGGAAAACCTCCTTGCAGCAGCCATAATGATAATTGTTTCTGTCAAGAACCATCCATGGATGTTAAAATTTCCCTTTACCAAAGAGAGCTGTCTTGCCCAAGGTTACCCTCCCTGAGGGGACAGTCTTCATATAAAAGCCTAGACAGTATATATGGGACTGGATCCTGTGGATGCTGAATCAAGAAGATAGACTATAAAATTGGAGAGAAGAGTTTACCGGAGGAAGAACATTTATTTTCCCAGTCCGCAGTATTTAATGCCCTGGCAAGGACCCCAGAAGACAGCACTACCTATGCTTCTAGAATGGCTGTTGAAAACTTGGAAAAAAGGGAAAGACCACATGAAATGAAAAGAAGGAGAAATGTCCAGAATTGCTATGGCAAATGGTGGAAGAAGGGATTAAAAGGCTCAAAGAGGTGAACAGCTAGAGTAACAGTGAATTAAGTTTAACCAGAAGATACTCTGTCAAGCAGTGAGGAATGTGTTGGGGAAGGAGGCATTAGGATCATCGAGATCAATGGTGGCTTCCTCTGTAGTCCAGGGCTGGGCCAGAATGGGGCTCCCTAATAGCAATGGGAATAAGAGATTCTGAGATAACAGAGGCAACATGGCAGCATGTAACCATAAAAAGCAAAATGCGTGGAATTAGCATAATGGGTAGCAAGTTCAGAGTGACAGCCAAGGGCCCTGACCTGAATGGAGTTGTGATGATAGTTAATAGAACACAGTGTTCCCAAGGGCAGCCAATAAGAGTGTGCTTAATTAATTAAACCAAGGGAAATGAGGACGGATGATCAGAAAGTTGAGGGCTCAGGCCCCAATTCATGACTCATGATTTGGACCCGAACTAGGCAATTTTCAGATTTTCCTAAAAGAGAGACTCTGTCCCCATGAGGAAGGATCCTAGAACAGCAGCACGCTTTGGCAATGATTTCCCTATTCTTCTCCAAAGGGTCTTATGTTCTTTCCTTAGGTGACTACACAATGGGGAGAAGGGAGTCCTGAAACATTTAGAGACCATTGGACACAACTGTACAAGTTGACATTAGAGGAGGTGTAGCTGTAGCCCCTCCCAGAACCAATGGGGGTCAGGTATTAAATAGAATCCTAATCTTGGTCTTGCTCACAGTAGTTCCACTGTTTCACAAACCCCGTGGCAGGCTCTCCAGTTCTCAAGTGTATAATAGAAATATGTATACTTAGTAATTGGCAGAACCTTCTCATGGATTCCTTAGTTCCTTGGCCTGTGGGATTAACATAGTAACAAATACCATACCCTGGCTTCTGAAACTGCCTCATTCCTGTGACCAAGAAATCAAAAGAATTATCATATTCTGGATTGGGTGTTTAATTGGCTGGAAAAATAAAAGAAATTTCAGAAGAGGTGACATTGTTACAATAGTCATTCTTCAGTTGCCAGAGAGATAAATATGCCTTTCCATTTATTCAGAATTTCATTTTGTTTTGGCAAATGTGGTTTCCTACCTATAAATATCACACTTGAGAGTTATTTCTAAATATTTTCAGATTTAATTGCCGTTGTGAGTAAGAAGTTTATTATATTTTCTGAATGTTACTGGTTTCTGAATAGCTATTCCTTCATGCAAGACTGGGAACTGTCACTTCCATGCTTCAGAAAAAACACTTAGTTGAGGAGTATGCATGAAGAAAAAGTGACTAGTTCGATTTTGTTTTGTAGTGCCTGCTTAGCGCAGTAGGCAGCGCGTCAGTCTCACCATTTCGTTTTGTATTTGGGAAAAGAACAAGTAATCATTCGTTCAACAAATATTTATTGAAGGACAGAACTATGTTCTTTGCAGTCCATGCAAAAATGATTATGTGGACCTTGTCCTCAAGTAAAAGAGATAAATGTTCGTATCGATAATTAGTAAAAATAACAACATGACCAAAAAAGTTAAGGAATTATTAGGGCAGAGAGACAGGTGGGCGGAGGAAGGGAGAGATCACCGGAGAGGAACAGAGGGTGGGAGAGAGAAAGGTAAAGAGTAAGAATAATGGGGGTTGGGGGAAAGGGACTTGTCTTCTGAACAACGGAATCGCAGGGCACGCTGTCAGCCTTGATAGAAGGGCTGCAAGGGTGACTTCAGGAAAAAAGAGACACGTTCTTAGTGGTTGTCAAAACTTGAAAACTGAAAACATTTGCCTTATTGCATTGTTCTCTGTAAAGTCATATGCCAGGTCATCTGTAAATAGGGGACATTGGAATTTAAGAAGAAAAGAGGTTTCCAGATGACAGCCTGGAAGACAGTATTGAGAGCAGTGAAAGATGAGTGAAAGCAGGATTTCACCAAATGTGATCTGCACAATACCCACAGCAGAATCAACTCTGGGTATTTGGTCAAAATAGAGAGGCCTCGGCCCCACTCTCAACTGAGTGTTCAGATGAGGTCAGGTAATGTGAATTGTACATGGAACATTCAGTGCATTTGAAGGTTGTATTAAGGACAAGAAATAAGAAACCAAAGCTGTCTTGAACATTAATGGCCAATAAAAATATATTTACTCCTGTGATAAAGGCCCACTTATTGGTCATTACTTACGAGGAGATGACCACAAAAAGTGGAAGGTGGGAGGAGAGAAAAGAAGTAAAGAAAGAGTGGGGGAAGAAGAAAGAAAGAGGACAGAATGTAAATATTACAGAAAGTGAGATGAATACAAGAACAAGATGGAAGCAGAAATGAAAGCAAAAAGGGATAAGCAGCACACAGTTCACAGGAAGAAATTTAAAAAAAACCGTGAGGAAGGTCTAAGTAGATTTAAGGGTGAATATTAACATAGTCTGCTTTTTGTTTATTTTTAAAATTTTATTTATTGACTGATTTTTAAATGTTTTAAAGATTTATTTATTTTAGAGGGAGAGAGAGAGAGAGCATGAGTGAGTGGAGGGGCAGAGGGGGAGAGAATCTCAAGGACACTCTCTTTTGAGTGTGGAGCCCGACACAGGGCTCAACCCAATGCCAGGACCTTGAGATCACGACCGAGATAAAATCAAGAGCTGGCTACTTAACTGAGCCACACAGGCAAGCCCATAACCCACTTTTTAAATTAGCCTTCAAAGTCAGTTATCACTTTGTTTCTACCTTCTTTGCAGTTCTGGTTAGCAAATTTGCTACTCTTTCTTATAGGTAGAAATTTCAGCCAGCAATGTGTTGGCTAAACCACAGGTTTCTCACAAGGAAGATGTTTTTCTGCAGCACTTTTTGCCCTGGATGGCAAAGTTACCCCAATCTGGTGCTTTCATAGGGTTTCTAATCTGACTAACCCACAGGGCTCAAATAACAAGGAAGACTGGAAAAACTTGAGATAGGGTCTGTAGACAGTTGTCCTGTATGGTAACCTAAACTTTGGTCACATACAAATCATCTGGTCACTATCTTTCCTGTTGTTAATCACTTGTTACTTAGGTAACTAATCAACTAACTCTCTCGAATCTGGATGCTTGATCTCTAAATACAAGACCACACCTGGTTTATATTCTTTTATAGATAAGTGGGAACTAAAACTCTTCCTTGTTATAAGCTCAGCATTCCTTTTTTGGAACTACAGCCTAACAGTGGTTGATGACCATCACAAAGAACTTAAAGCCTAGGTGCCCAATAGTATGGAAGCTTTTTTGGAAATTCCCAAGTGAGGTCTTAAAGAGCACAAGAGAAAACAATGAGGGAGAACCATTCTTTTTGGTGCTAAAATTTCCTATAAACTGTATTTATGTGATGATGTTCAGTGGAGTTGGATGAGATTCAGAGAGGCAACTGTTGGAAGAGAAAGAGGAATTTCTTTTAGTAGGAGCTAAAGAAGGCTGGTGGCCTCTGTTTACTTCAAAGTCATCCCGACAATCTTACCTCTACCATGTCTGGACCAAAAAGACATTCTCCTCTTCTTCCAAATTTTCAGTGTGTTCTTTCATGACTTTTCTTCCCTGACATTTTTATTATCATTTGATTTAATAAATATAGAGATGCTTCCAATGGAATGGAGAAGGTAGTATAGTTCTTTTTTTTTTCCCCCAGAGATGACCTACTTATTAGCCCAAGCAATATTCTCCCTTAAAAGTTTGCTTCTAGATAGAAGAAATACTAGGCTGTTGCTGTAACTTCATAGAAGATAGCAGTCTCGGATAGAGCTAGATTAATTTTTTAAATGAATCCTAATTATGTATGGTTAAAAAGTGCCTTAGGCCAAATTGAAATTGTATCCATATCCCCATATTTTATAGTATGCAAAAATAAAGCATAAAAATAATATGAGAATATAAAACATGCATATGCTTTGGCCCACCAATTCTCATTCCAAACAGAAACAAGACTGGGATACCAACAACAACTGCTCTTTATCTTTCTTCCAGGGCCCACAGCTCATATCTCTGTCTCCTTTGTAGTTAGGTAGATTCAGGTGACTGAACTCTGCATAATGCAATGTGGAAATAAGTGATGTTCACCACCTTAAGATCTGAGTTATAAAGAAACTTTCCATACAACCCTATAAACACTCTCTTTCTTGTATATGGCCACTGAAATGTTACATTTACTATACCATTTAGTCTATTTTCACAAATACACACTCCCAAAACCTTATAACATTGAGAAGGAGCACATAGGGATTAGAAAGCAGAAACAAAATAGCTAATTTTTGCTGATGTGGTAGTCTGTATGGAACATTCAAGAAAACTGACAAAATGTTTCAAACCATAGCAGAGCTCAGTTATATTGCTGAAAATGAGATCAATTTTCAAAATCCATTTATGTAATATCCATGCTCAAGCATCAAACTATAAAATGAAATAAAAAAGCTACTGATTATGATATCAAGAACCTATATGGCAGTTAAGATTAAATCTAATCAAAGATGTAAAAGAAGGATTTATAGGGAGAAGCATTAGACAAGATGATCCAAATAATTACAGAAATATGGTATATGTGTTAGGGTGCTCCAAAGAAACGGTACAAATAAGATATCTATAGATACAGACAGATATAAAATATGTGTTATATATTATATTATATATTATGTGTATGTATTTTCTTACGTTTCTGTGGATTAGAATTAACAGGCCTCACTAGGCTAAAATCAAACTGTCAGCAGGGCTGTATTCATATCTAGAGGCTCTAAAGGAGTAATTTCCTTGCCTGTTCCAGCTCTTGGAGAATGCCGGCATTCCTGGCTCGTGGCTTCCTTCCTTCATCTTCAAAGTCAGTGATGTTCCACGTGCCTTCTCAACCTCCCATACTCGTATCTTTCTCTTACTCTCGTTGCAGCTGGGAAAGGTTCTCCCCTTTTAAGGACTAGGCATTAGACTGGGCCCATCTAGATAATCCTGTATAATCCCTCCATATCAAGGGCTTTAATTTCATCGTATCTGCCAAGTTCCTTTACCATATTAAGTAACATATTCACAGGTTCCAGGGATTAAGATGTGAACATCTTTGGGGAGGTATTTTTCTGCCTACCACACTGTGATTCAAATTTTATATCAGACAGTGTGATATTGGTATAGGTTTATAAGGATATCTAGGGGGGAAATCATGTGTATTTAGAAGCTTAGGCCTTTAGCTTTTCATAGAAACGTTAGCCCTTCTGTTAGAAGACTTGCAAATAATAGGGTGAAGGATAAATTTTTGATACTTGGCACAGGGACAAAGCATAAACAGATTCCCACAGTAGATTTTATCCACAAGTGAGTTTTTAAAATAATATGAAAGGAGAAGCTAAATCTTTTAGAAGAAAATAGTAGAGAATAATTAGAAAATACTTTTTGGCATTTTAAAACATTTCTTTAACAGGATACTAAAAGCAAAACATAAAGAAAAAATTGATAAGTTTGAGCACTGTAAATATGAAAGAAAATTTCATGAAAAAGACATCACAAATAAAGCAGAAAGACTGACAAGGACATATTTTGCAAACTGTATCTTAAAAACCAGGAAGAAGAAAAGGACATACAAGCCAAAAGGAAATGGGTAAAGGATATAAACAGACAACTCACAGAAGGAGTATAAAGAGTAGATTAAAAAATATTCTCAATATCATTAGTAATCAGGGAAATTAAAATTACAACCTCAATGAGATAAAGTTTCACAACCATTGAATTGATAAAAATTAATTAATGGGGGGCGCCTGGGTGGCTCAGTGGGTTAAGCCTCTGCCTTCAGCTCGGGTCATGATCTCAGGGTCCTGGGATCGAGCCCCACGTCGGGCTCTCTGCTCAGTGGAGAGCCTGCTTCCTCCTCTCTCTCTGCTTGCCTCTCTGCCTACTTGTGATCTCTCTCTCTGTCAAATAAATAAATAAAATATTTAAAAAAAAATTAATTAATGGGATGACACCAAGGGTTAGTGATGATGTAAAGAAACAGTAATTCTTATTTATTGCTAATGGCAGTGTAAACTGTTGACATTTTAGAGTACAATTTGAGGGGCACCTGGGTGGCTCAGAGGGCTAAGCCTCTGCCTTCAGCTCAGGTCATGGTCTCAGGGTCCTGGGATTGAGTCCTGCATGGGGCTACCTGCTCAGCGGGGAACCTGCTTTCCGCCCCCCTTCCCCCCCCCCACACTCTTTGCCTGCCTCTCTGTCTGTCTCTCTGCATACTTGTGGTCTCTGTTTGTCAAATAAATAAATAAAATCTTTTTTTGTTTTTTAGAGTACAATTTGACAATACCAGATAAGGACAAAGATGGTCATTCTATAGAATCTAGCAATTTGACTTCAAGATTTCCCCTCAAGGCTACAAGTACAAAAAAGTTCATTTCAGTGTTGTCTGTAATAGCAAAAAATAAACAAGCAAAACTCGCCATCAGGAGTCACATTTTTCTGTGAACTCTCATACATATATGTATTTTAATAAAAATACTCAATTAGAAAAAAAGCAACATTCCATCCTATTAAATGGGGCCAACCAACAGTTACTGAGGACTTGAACTGGTCCCTTAGAAGTGGAATGGGTTAGGTACACATGAAGGAATGCTATTTTACTGTTACATGAATGAACCAAATTTACATGTATCAATATGAATAAATCTTAAAAACGTGTTAATTGGAAAGTTGCAAAAGGATAAATACAGCATGATGAAAATCACATGTATTAAAACAGTTAAATGAAACAATAGTGTGTACTTTTCGGGAACACATGCTTATGTAGTAAAAGTACCAACATATGCGCAAAAGCGATGCAAGGCAATTTCAGGTAAGTTTTTACTTCTGAGGAAGGGTGCAGATGAAGAGGTGAAGATATATCCATATAATGTTGTATGTCTATAAAAGAGAGAGAGATCAAACACACTGAAAAATGTTAACGTCTGCTTAATCTTGGTGGCAGAAAACAGGTCTGTTATATTGCGTTCTATCCTTTCCTGCATATTTTGTATTTCATAGGAAATGTTTGATAGTTTTTTTATGAAGGAAAAAAAAAATGCAGAGGTGGCCAAGAGTTAAAAGAAAGGCCAAGCAGTGATGAAAGCAATTCCTCGAACTGAAAAATCATTCCCCATTTTTTTCAACAGGCATTTATTATAGATTTGCTATGTGACTTATTTTTGTGCTAGGAATTTGAATGACATATCTTACTTTTTAAAGCCATGCCAGTGGTAATTATACCAATGTTATTTAATAGTGGAACACTGTGCCTATGACTTTAACCAGCTGAAGTCAAACCCAGTAGGGATGCTTCGTTTTGCATAATACAGACCAGTCCAAGTCTTTAGTAACTGCTAGATTGTTCCGGGGTAATTGGAAGGCTGCTGAATCTTTTAAGGACATACTGCTGTTCATTCACTCAGCTTCTTCCTCATCATTCAGTGAAAACTAAACCATCTGTTGTAACGAATATAAGGCTTCCTGCTCTCAGTTCTATCTTCTGATTCCCCCACTAAATGGTGGCTGTCACTTTCAATTTAGAAAAACATCATTATACTTTCCAATTCCTCCCTTAGAATTTTCCCATGAGGATCTCAAAGCACTCCATGCATTCGAGGGAAGAACTGCAATTTGTACAGGGAATCCAGTAGTGGCATTAGCTCCATTTTATAGACTGGACAAATGGAGATTCCAGAGAGTGTCAGAAATCTGTACCCATCTTTTTGAAAGTTAGTGCCAGTCAAGAAGCAAAGTATGAGCTGCTGTTCTTAGACCTGAAATGTCTGACACCAAGCAGTACTCTGGAAAAATTGCAGAAAACTTTTCACAGTATTAGAATCTAACCTGACGGACTGTGTCAGCTGTAGTCGACAGGTTTTTAGCACTTCCCCACTTGCAGGCTGTGGGTGGTCTCCAAGCTTCAGACCCTGGTGGAGCTGGCTGGTGAATTGGACGAGACTGAAGAAGGAGAGAGGTACTCGGGGAAGAGAGGGCTGTGGAGGGTGAGCTGGAGGTAGGGAGCATTTCCCCTGTTGAGACTTAATGTCAGAGTGGAAAATCTGGACCTTAGAGGAGAAGGCATAAAACAAACTATTAATTAAGGTGCTGGTACTTACTGTTGTAATAGCAAAGTCAGAAGATCTCTTTTGGGCATTGGAAATGGAAAATTTCTCCTTAATAACCACAAAGCAAGGAGTTTCGAAGTGAGTTAACCAATTCTCCTGATATTTTTGTTTCCCTTTCTTTCCCCGGGTTCTTCTCTTCCTTTCTTTCCTCTTTTTCTTTACAAAAGCTTCTCTACTCTCCATTAAAGATGGTCCATGAGCTATTGTCAAGATAAAGCGCAGTAGTCCCGCCTTCTCAGTTTCTAAACCATGAGATGCTGTCACCCATTGTTCTCTCAGACCAAGTAACACCATTCATTCCCCTCAATTAAGAAATTTAGCTTTCCCTTTTGCACTCTCTGTGAAAACAGCAAATCAACCTCTTTGCCATTTGGGGCATGGATCTTGAGCCCTGTGTCCAATACACTCTCTTTAAGAAAATGTAACCTTCGTATGCTTGGATATTAGCTTAACAAACAGATGAACGAGACTGTATTAAAGAACAAGACAATCAGAGGCTTGACTGTGCAAGCACAAACTTCTGATTTGTTAACGAAACAAAATTTTCCTTCTAAACGACCAAATGCCACTCTAATTCTTATTTGAAGAATATATTCATGTGGCTTGTACTCTAAATATGGCCACTCACAAGAAACCGTCTGAGGTTGTGGCTTGCCCTTTTTATTGACAGATTCAGATCTCCACTCTATCAGGCCTATATCTTAAGTCTCTTTGTTAGGGACCAGCAATAAATTACCTGAGGTCAAGTTCTGTTTATACAGTGGACTGTTCTGAGAGAATTACCTTCTTGACTTAATAGCTTCCTTTCGGGTGACATTTCTCCCTGAAAGAAGACAAATTGTCTAAGGTCAGCCTGCAGATCAGCTCCGAGTGTAGGAGGAAATTGTAGTGGATCAGCCAAATTGCACCAGCTCTACCCACCAGCATCAGGCCGCACGCCGCAAGTCAGAGGCCCGTCCTGAGGGACCACAGTCCCTGCAGCCGGGGCTGCGCTCTCAAGGGCAGATTTCCAAACTGTTCTCTCCAGGCTGCTGGTGGATTTTATCTCTCCCCCAACCCCACCCCAGTCAGCAATAAAATGGTTCAGAGCTTAGTTGCTTTGAAAGCACTTTATTTCCCTCCAACTGGGGAGTCTGAATGGGAAATGAGGGTGAGTCCCAGACTCAACTTGAGCTTGAATCTGTTCAGTTTCATCTACTGGAGTAGCGGAATAAACTCCAAATCGTCCTTTTCACTAAAGGGGAAACTTTAGAAGTTAGAAGTGGACGCAAAGCAATTAATAGGTTTCAGGGCACTAAAACCAGTAATTCATTCTCAAAGGTGGTTGCCTTCTACCTGAAACAGTTCAAAAAGACAATTTCTTTCTTATTTACCTACAAAAGACCTGGTGGCATTTCAAGTAAGTGGGTACTTTACTCCTCCTTTAAAGGAAAAACAGAGAAAGGGAGAAAAATAGAAATACAAGTCTCTTTTTAATTAAGCATTTTGTCCTTTGAAGTTATTCTGATTTTTTTCACATTGATGATGTAATTTATGTAAATAATCATCTATCTATGAAAGGAGTGTGTCTGTCAAAAGCTGAAATAAAAAACATCCGTCATTTTGAAGTGATTAACATTCTCCAGATGTTTAAATCATCAGATTTCAGGAGTTTCTCTTTGTTGTGATAATGATATAGTATCCAGAACAAGAATGTTTACTTTTTTGTATGGGTCAAACGCAGATTTTTCACAATCCTATTAAGGCATGCAGTTCATTGTAATTGTATGTGCAGATGAAAGCATATTCAGTTATTATTATTCCCCTTAATTGTAAACTGCTGCTGGTAATTTTACTGTAAAGCTCAAACAAAAGGAGTGTACTTGAAAGGACCACCACTGCCCACTTATGTAATCAATTTATATATGTCAAGTTTGTACTGGGATGGTTATCCCCTTCTGTTAGCAGACATGTGACATGCTACCACCCTGCAGCTCGGGCAGGCACGCATGCTGCTGGCTCCCTTTGCAGGCTGCTTGGAAACACAGTGTATGTCGGTGATAATGTTAGATGACAGTTCCAAACTATTTCCCTTAGGCCTGTTTGACCCTTGAGTTCAGGGTAAAACGGGAATGGTTCCGCTTACCTTCAAGGCCTGAGCATCCTCACTATTGGCAGATTGAACTTGGGGGCTTGGAGAAGCTCCCTGGAGGGCCAATTACCCCTGTTAGGGGACCTATTGAAACATTAATGACATGTAGGCACTCCATTCATAAAGTTGGGCTCAACTCATGTCTAGCCTTACCCCACACACACACACACCCTTGCCGGCTTCAGATCTGAAATGCTTGTAACGATTTATTAAAACCTCTTGACTAGAGCACAAACTGACTACATGCTTATTATGTGCTACCTAAATGCATTCAAGGCTGACGGCGGGTGGGGTGTGGGGGTTGGTTAGATCCCCATGTGCCCAGCTCAGTCTCGTAGAATTGCATTAATTAGGAATAATAAATACCAAATAATCTCTCAAGAACTATGCATTCGTAATAATGTCTCTGACCTTTTTTGTCGATCAAGCCCTCGAAACATATGTTCAGGAATTTAATGTGATATTATTCTACCAATGACCACACAATTCCAATCTTTCGAACATCAGAGAAATCTCTTGGTATCAACAGAGGGATGAAATGTCTTCCTTTACTATTCTTACAAGAAATCAAAGCATTACAAGGGGTAGATGATGATGAGTCAGACATAGAATACCGTTTTTCTTACTGGACTGAAGTCTTCATAATTGGCTAATAATTAATAGTTACCATCTGCTATTCCTTGTGCCCACCTTCAGATCATTCTTCATTTGTATTTGAACACACATTCCTTTTAATCATTCCGTGGCCATTTAAGTACTTTGATAAGCCTCGGGTCCCTAAACTGTTTCCAAATCATCCCCATCTGACATAGACACTTGAATTAGAACTTTATTAAAGAGGAAGTATGTATAATAAGCGACAAGGAGTTGTAGCATAGGTCTGGGAAATCGGGTAACTTGGGCTCTCTTCCTTGTTATATTTACGCATCAAAGCAAATGCCTGAGCCAGTCCATTAACTTTTCTTGCCCTTACCTTTTCGGGAAAATTTTAATGGCCTCTTTTGTCACATAAAACTGAATGTTTCAGCCCTTCTCCTTTTGTGTCCTTCATCTTTCCTCCATCCAGAAGAATGTTGGGTCTGGGATTATCTTGGGACCTGAACATCATTCTTTCTCTAAATTAGAGCTAAAGATTTGCTTCCAGAATTTTATACATTTTGATTCTGTTTCCCTTTTTGATTTCCATTTTTGATTCAGATAGTCAAGGGTCCATATTTTTCTGAGTAAAAGAAGAAATGTGCAGAGAAATCTCAGGATACCAGTATCATTTTCTATTCATCACATTAAGTCAATGTCACTCTTGACTTAATATTGATAAAGCACATTTTATCTCTTCGTATCAAATTAAAATGAGAGGGAGGTGGCTACCTAGGTCATTTATGACTTTGCTCCCCCTCACAAGAAGAACAGCTAACAACTGTTCAAAAACAAGACACCCATTCTGTCAGTTGTCTTTTGATTTTGTTAACTGTTTCCTTTGCTGTGCAAAAGCTTTTGATCTTGATGAAATCCCAATAGTTCATTTTTGCCCTTGCTTCCCTTGCCTTTGGCGTTGTTCCTAGGAAGATGTTGCTGCGGCTGAGGTCGAAGAGGTTGCTGCCTGTGTTCTCCTCAAGGATTTTGATGGATTCCTTATCACATTGAGGTCCTTCATCCATTTTGAGTCTATTTTTGTGTGTGGTGTAAGGAAATGGTCCAATTTCATTTTTCTGCATGTGGCTGTCCAATTTTCCCAGCACCATTTATTGAAGAGGCTGTCTTTTTTCCATTGGACATTCTTTCCTGCTTTGTCGAAGATTAGTTGACTGTAGAGTTGAGGGTCTATTTCTGGGCTCTCTATTCTGTTCCATTGATCTATGTGTCTGTTTTTGTGCCAGTAGCATACTGTCTTGATGATGACAGCTTTGTAATAGAGGTTGAAGTCCGGAATTGACAGAATGGGAGAAGATATTTGCAAACGACATATCAGATAAAGGACTAGCGTCCAGAATCTATAAGGAACTTAGCAAACTCAACACCCAAAGAACAAATAATCCAATCAAGAAATGGGCAGAGGACATGAACAGACATTTCTGCAAAGAAGACATCCAGATGGCCAACAGACACATGAAAAAGTGCTCCACATCACTCGGCATCACGGAAATACAAATCAAAACCACAATGAGATATCACCTCACACCAGTCAGAATGGCTAAAATCAACAAGTCAGGAAATGACAGATGCTGGCGAGGATGCGGAGAAAGGGGAACCCTCCTACACTGTTGGTGGGAATGCAAGCTGGTGCAGCCACTCTGGAAAACAGCATGGAGGTTCCTCAAAATGTTGAAAATAGAACTGCCCTATGACCCAGCAATTGCACTATTGGGTATTTACCCTAAAGATACAAACATAGTGATCCAAAGGGGCACGTGCACCCGAATGTTTATAGCAGAAATGTCCACAATAGCCAAACTATGGAAAGAACCTATATGTCCATCAACAGATGAATGGATAAAGAAGATGTGGTATATATACACAATGGAATACTATGCAGCCATCAAAAGAAATGAAATCTTGCCATGTGCGACAACATGGATGGAACTAGAGCGTGTCATGCTTAGCGAAATAAGTCAAGCAGAGAAAGACAACTATCATATGATCTCCCTGATAAGAGGAAGTGGTGATGCAACATGGGGGCTTAAGTGGGTAGGAGAAGAATAAATGAAACAAGATGGGATTGGGAGGGAGACAAACCATAAGTGACTCTTAATCTCACAAAACAAACTGAGGGTTGCTGGGGGGAGGGGGTTTGGGAGAAGGGGGTGGGATTATGGACATTGGGGAGGGTATGTGCTTTGGTGAGTGCTGTGAAGTGTGTAAACCTGGTGATTCACAGACCTGTACCCCTGGGGATAAAAATATATGTTTATAAAAAATAAAAAATTTAAAAAAAAAGATAAAAAAAAAACAAAAAAAAAACAAAAAAACAAGACACCGCTGAGAGAATTCTAGAACATAGGGATGAGGCTGAAGAGCTCCCTTGCTTCAGAGACCAAGAGTGCATTAAAAAGGTAAGTAGAAGCAGCTAATGTTGACCACATTACCCTTCCTTAAGGCTAGTGCAGCAACATATGGACAGGTCTCCCCTGAGCCTCTCATTCCTTCAGTGGGAAAGAAGAATGCAGAGAGGACAACCAGGACCATGGCCCCCACCCCAGCATTATGGGTCACTTTCTAAGAGCCCCTGCTCTGATCTCCAACCATGGGGATTACAAGGGAAACTTCCTTGTCAACCACTGGGAATCTGACTGTCACAGAGAAGAGAGGAAGAGCTTACAATAACCAGCACACAGAGCTTGACAGATTGAGTTCATACCTGCAAAGCCCAAGTAGTAATCCCAACCAGTATACTGTTCAGTTCATCTGCAGAACAAATTTGGGGATGCATTCTGACCAGGAAATCCAGTAGGATGCAGATATGCCTGATTTGGGTCCTCAAATAAGGCGTTCTGCCAACTTAAGAGGCCAATTTGCCCACACCAAGGCAAGAAGCAGAATCATAGCCCCACCCTTTGTGGAAAGTGTCTTCCAGCTCTTACTGACCGGAAGGGCTGGCAACAACTCCCAGAAGCAGTGTGGCTCAGTGACACTTGAGCCATGAGGTGTGTGGGCAGAACTGATGGTTTGCAGAGCAGTTAGTGGCCTTGTTCAGTTAGGGAACTTGAGGTGTAGATTAACTTGAATGAAGACAACAAAGAGCTTACTGGCTTTAGAGCTGCTTCTTCCATTGCATTCAGATAGGAAATCTAAATCATAGACATGCTTATTGTTGAATACGGCCTTCAGCCTGTCCAGGGAACCTAACCAGAGCACATGAAAAGCTGCATAGACCAGTTAACAGCTCTTTGTATAGTAGCACTTAAACAGAAAGCACAGCCTGTGGCTTCCCCCAACTGTGGAGCAAAATTGGTCTCACCTGACCAGGGAATTCAGTACACACTGTGGCCAGATTTGGGTCCCCAAACAATGAGCTGTGCAGGTTCTGAGTCCCATCCTGCTGTCCTAGTTGGCATGGAAGCTAATTCATAGCTACATCAGCTACTGAATATAATATCCAGTCCTAACAACAGAGTAAAACTGACCACAGAATCCAGGCAACTGCAGAACCCATCCTACAGCCTCACTTTGGTAGGGAAGAAAGTCAGCAGTCCTATCCAACTATTCTCAGCCAGTGACACCACCATATGTGTCCCTGTCCTCAGAGCTTGACCAGTTGCCACACCCCTAAGAAATAATATCAGGCTCCACTTGCCCAGCAGATATATCTAGAAATCCAAACTGAGCTGACTGAAGACCTGAGTCTGCCATAGCAAATCTGTAATTCTAAAAGAGGAACCCAATTACTCAATTGTGCAGGTACCAATGTAAGGAATCAAGGATCATGAAAAATCAGGTAAATGTGATACCACCAAAGGAAAATAATAAAGTTCCAATAACTGTCCCTAAATAAATGGAGATCTATGAACTGTCTGACAAAGAATTCAGAATAACCATTTTAAGGAAGTTTAGTGAACTACAAGAAAACAGTTATACAACTAAAAAAATTAGGAAAATCATGTGTGAACAAAGTGAGAAGTTTGACAAGGGAATTATAAACATCAGAAAAAAAAAACAAAACTAGAAACCAAAATCTGAGAGTTGAAAATAAAATAAGTGAACTGAAGAATTCAATAAATAGTTTCAAGAGTAGACTTAACAATGCAGAAGAAATTATCAGTGACCTGAAGATTAGATATTGGATATTACCCAGTCAGAGGAACAAAAAGAAAAAAATAATGACAGAGTGGAGAGAGCCTATGGGAAGCATGACACACAATGAAAAGAAACAATATTCACATTATGAAGATTCCAGAAGCAAAAGAAAAATAGAAAGTGACAGAAAGTATATTTTAATAGATAATGGCTGAAAACTTCTTGAACCTAGGAGAAAAATGGACATCCAGGTCCATGAGTTTCAGAGGATCCCAAATAGGTTGAATCCAAATAAGGCTATAGTAAGACACATTATAATTAAACTGTCAAAGTCAAAAACAAAGAATTTAAGAGTAGCAAGAAAAAAGAGAAGTTATGTACAAGGGAACCACTACAAGGTAAGTGCGGATTTCTGAACAGAAACTTTTCAGGTCAGGAGAACATGGAATGGTACTTTCAAAATTTTGAAAGAAAATAACCAAGAATTCTATATCCAATGAAGATGTCCTTTAGAAAAGAAGGAGAGATAAA
Organism: Mustela putorius furo; assembly: GCF_011764305.1. NCBI lineage: Eukaryota > Metazoa > Chordata > Mammalia > Carnivora > Mustelidae > Mustela > Mustela putorius. Next base: position 61,864,644 of record NW_025422005.1, on the reverse strand, counting down.
GACTTTCTCCCCAAAAAACAAAAGCTGAGTGAGTTCATTACTGCCAGACCTGCCTTACAAGAAATGTTAGAGTTTTTTGAGAAGTTAAAGAGCACTAATATGATAAAAGCATAAAAAGCATAAATCTAACTGATAATGATAAGTATATATTAGATTCTGTAATATGGTAATGTGGTACATAATTCACTAACAGCTCTAGTTTGAAAAATGTTTTAAAAAGCTAGTGAAAATAACTATAACTACAATAATCTGTTATTAATTATACAATATTAAAACATATAAATTGAAATAGAAAAACTTAAAATGTGAGGAGGAAGAGAGGTAAAAGTGTAAAGTTTACAAATTTTATTGAAGTTAAATTGTTACCAGTTTAAAACAAGGTATTATAAGTTTAAGATATTTTACATAAGCGGGGCGCCTGGGTGGCTCAGTTGGTTGGACAACTGCCTTCGGCTCAGGTCATGATCCTGGAGTCCCGGGATCGAGTCCCACACTGGGCTCCCAGCTCCATGGGGAGTCTGCTTCTCCCTCTGACCTTCTCCTCGCTCATGTTCTCTCTCACTGTCTCTCTCTCAAAATAAATAAATAAAATCTTTAAAAAAAAAAAAAGATATTTTACATAAGCTTCAATGTTAACCATAAGAGACAATCCTGTAGAGACAATCCTGTAGTAATTACGCAAGAGAATGTAATAAAGAAATCAAAGCATACTGATACCAAAAGACATCAAAATCCAAAAATGACAGCAGGATAACAAACAAGAAGCAATAGATTGACAAAACAACCAGAAAACAGTTAAAAAATAGTTAATAGTAAATCTTTCCATATCAAACAATAATTCCTAATCAATAATTACTTTAAACATAAACATTAAATTCTCCATAGAGAAGAATGGTTGAATAGATAAAAAAATACAATCCAACAATATGCTGCCTATAATAGACTTAAAATCACACATAGATTCTGAGTGAAGGGATGGAAATGTATCCCCTCCCACAAAAAGGAGAAGTAGCTACACTTAATTGTCCAACAATGGCAAAATACACATTCTTCTCAAATGCACATAGAACATTTTCTAGGATAGAACAGATTAGGTCACAAAACCAGTTTTAGCATTCAAAAAGATTGAAATCACACCAAATATTTTCTCTGAACACAATGGGATTAAACTCGATAACAATAACAAAAGAGTAAAACTGGAAAGTTCACAAATACATGGAGATTAAACAACACTCTTCTGAGCTGATCTAATGGATCAAAAAATAAATTAGAGGGGAAACAAAAAAGGTTCTTGAGTTGAATGACAAAATAGACTTTAAGCTAAAAATAGTAAAAAGAGAAAAAGAAGATCATTATATAATGAAAAGAGATATATACATCAAGGAGTTATAATAATTGTAAATATTTTTGCACCCAACATTGGAGTACCTAAATATAAAGAGCAGAAAATAACAGAAGTAAAAGGAGGAATAAATAGTAATACAATAATATTAAGGACTACAATACCCCACTCTCAACGATGGATAGATCATCCAGACAGAGAATCAGAAGAAAATAGTGGATTTGAATAATGCTATAGACCAGATGTATTTAACAGAAGACTCCGTCCAACAATGGCAGAATACACGTTCTTCTCAAATGCACACAGAACATTTTCTAGGATAGAACAGATTAGGTCACAAAACCAGTCTTAGCATTCAAAAAGATTGAAATCACACCAAATATTTTCTTGAACACAATGGGATTAAACTAAATATCAGTAACAAAAGAGCAAAACTGGAAAGTTCACAAATACATGGAGATTAAACAACACTCTTCTGGACTGATCTAATGGATCAAAAAATAAATTAGAGGGGAAACAAAAAAGGTTCTTGAGTTGAATGAAAATGGAAACAGTATACTAGAACCTGTGGGAAAACGGCAAAAGAGGAAGTTCGTAGCAATAAACACCTACCTTAAAAGGCAAAAAAGGATTCCAAATAAACAATCTAACTCTATACCTAAAGGAACTAGGAAGAGAAGAGCAAATTGAGCCCAAGGTTTGTGAAGAAAAAGAAATAATAAGATTAGAACAGATGTAAATGAAATAAAGAACAAAAAAAGTAGAAGTATTAACCAAAGTAAGAGTTGGTTCCTTGAAAAGATAAACAAAATTGACAAACTTTTAGCTAGACTAATCAGGAAAAAAAAGAAAGGACCAACAAAATTATAAATGAAAAAAGAGACGTTACAACTGATAATACAGAAATTCATAAGATCATAAGCTGCTATGAACAAGGATACGCTAACAAAGTGGACAACACAGAAGAAATGGACAAGTTCTTAGAAACATACAACTTATCAATACTGAATAAGGAAGAAATAGGAAATATGAACAGTAATAACTTTACTAGTAAAGATGTTAAACCAGTAATCAAAAATCTCTCAATGAAGAAAAGCTCAGAACCAGATGGCTTCACTGGTGAATTTTACCAAGCATTTAAAAAATGCTTCTCAAACCCCTCCAAAAAATTAAAAAGGAGGGAACACTCCCAAATTCATTATACAAGGCCAGCAAATTAAAGTAAGAATGTTGCTTAGAAACTTGAGATTAAATCCAGGTAAGGCAAATGACTTACCTGACAGCTTGTATTTGTTCATTAATTTGTTTAGCAGCTACAATTGCTGGGTATTGTGTTCTTTGACTGTAGTAGAGCAAGAATAAGAAAAGATGCCCTGTCCAAAAGAAAGGAGTGGAGCCAATACTAGAAACCTGGGAGCAGGAAAAAAAATTTCTGCTTCTACTTTTGACGCTTTCTGTCTCACACCTAGGCTTACTGTTTTGAAGTATAAAAAAAATTTTCTGTCATGGTATGGTTCTATTTTGACAATTAATGCCATGGCACAGATTCCATGGTATTGTCATACTCCCCCAGGTGTGACAGAGGATAGCCACAGAGAAGAAAGAACGCACAATTTATTTTTTTCAAAGTGTTATGTTACCACATTATGATATTATTTTTGCTTGGGATCCACAACTACTATTTTGCTGACATTAAAAACCATACCATGCCATTGTTATAACAGATTTATTTTAATAAGCCAAAAATTCTTCTCCCCAGTTTTAGACTCATTGAGAATTTTGTAACAGTTTTCAGAGTAGCTCTGAAAAGGTAAATGACAACAAGCTTTTTATCTTGAGCAGTTTCTCACCAACAAGCTAGAATCATGGACAGGTGATGCCAAGGAGCTTCAAAGTTCACAAACATAAGAAGTTAGAAAAACAATGGGGAAAGTATCAAGATGTTCTCAGGACTGGTTAATACTCCTAGATCCCTAGGAAATACCATAGCAAGAGACAGAGACCAGCTTGTTCATTATTATATTGATATCATGTTAATCTCTACAAACACCAGGTTTACAAAAATCAAGTCAAAAACCCAAATACTCAGGCAATGCTAAAATTTGCTCTTGGGGAATGATTACCATTTGTGTTGAAACACACTTTCTTCTGCTGGGTAGTTTCCTTTGAGGGGAAAGTTTTTTTTTTCTTAGGTTTCAACCTGTCAGACTTCTCTATTTCAGACAGCCTGGCTCTTGACTAAAAGAAAGACTGAAGGACTGAAGACCACCAATGGACCACGGCTCGACAAACCAGTATCCACACCCTGAAGGAGGATAGCCTTCCACGCAGAACCTTCTGGGTTGTTTTCAACTCACTACTGGTTATTTTCATGTGGAAATTCATAGAAATACAATGGCCAAGGGGAAGAATATGCATAGTTTTAGAGTATTTGATGCATATTGAAAATTATCTTCCAGAAGAGTTGAACCATATTACCTTACTCTTACCAAACTTTAGTGCCCATTTTCCACAAGCTCACAGGTGATTATTATAAATCACTTTATCTTTTAGCAAAGAGTCAAAACAAAATATTGTTTCAATTTTCATTTCAATTTTAAGTAGGTTATATATTTTATAAGTCATTTGTGTTTCTTCGTTTGGAACTTTTCCTTTCTTTGCCTATTTTCTGTGATAATATCCTTTTCTACTATTTTCATTATTCTTAGGAAACAAAACCTTCTCAGTTGTGATATGTCTTTCAGTATTTTTACGTTGCCAAATGTATTTATTTTATTTAGAGTCAAATTTAGAAAAGCACTTACCACCTGATGATCATCTATTTATATACATTCATCTATTTATATATATTTTAAAAGTTATTTAGTCTGGAATTATTTAAGTATACAGTGTAAAGTAGGGCTATAGCTTTTTCTCAGAAAATCACATTGTGAAGATCCAATGTTAGTCATAGAAGACAACAAAACTGCAATGAACTCTGCTTACTTTGGCCTCTGAGGCTTTCCCTCAAACCAGTATATGCCTTGTTTATAGGCCTTGTTTTTTGGAGCAGAGGGAGGAGGAGCAATTGTCAAGCTCCAGAAATAGAGTTTTGGGGGGCTCCATCAGGTACAGTGAAGCTTTCCACATGATGGCCCTTGCAGTTTTCCTGTTTGTCATCTCCATCTTGAAGAAATAAAAATCTGTGCTTTGTATAGTGCAGAAGAACAAGTAGAATTGCAATAGTTTAAATTTTTAAAGAATACATCTATTCAATAAAAAGTCTGTAGTCTTAAGAGGCAAAGTCATCTTCTGTATCTGAAGTATGTTGAAAATCAGTGATTTGTTTTCCAATAATTTCCCTCCAAATGAGGCTTAGAGGAGTCCTATTTCTGAAATATCTTTGAACAACAATAATTAATATTAACCCGTTTCAAGCCTAGAAGGCACATTATTTTCTTTCTTAAGTTTAGTTTTTATATTTATCAAATATTATTTACAGAATATAAGTTTATTCATAGAATAAAGAGTCAAACACTGACAATAACAAAAGTGGTAATCTTTTTGCTAAACATTTCTGATTCTCTCCACTTCTGAATGCATGATAAGATTGCATGTTTCGGTTCGCTTATAAGTTGGGTGGAGCCAATGAGTTGTAAGCAGAAATAGGGCATGTCACTTCCAGAATGGAGCATTTAATTATGGAAGTGAGATTCTCCAGAGCTTTATTCACTGTGATACAGTGCTTGGCAACATTTAACACAGTAGCTGCTCCATTAGCCTGGGTCTATGAGAATACAACAGAGTCTGCTGCTGTCAGCAGTGGACATTTAATGTAAGCAGGAAATATACATTTGTGTTTATAGTCACTGAGATTTTGAGATTTTTGTTTTTGCAACATAATGTCATCTATCCTAATTGATAAAATTATATTAATGCATTATTTTTTATTTTGTGTTATTTATCCGAACTATTCAACCATGTTTATTTACTTTCATTTTATTATTTTATGTTGATTTATATTACTTATTTATTAGTTTATCTTTACAATTATTATGATAGCAAGCACCTAGTTCTTATTATGTGCCAGGAACTATTCTAGTGCTTTACATATATTTCTTCACTTCGTCTTTTAAGTTATTCATGGAGATAAGTATTATTATTAGCCCCATTTTATACATGATGAAGCTGAGGAACAAAGAGGTTGAGTAACTTGTTCAAGGAAGTGGTAGGACTGAATTGTGAACCCAAGCAGTTGTTCACAGAGACCAGCATCTTAACCACTGAGGCAGGTCTGTAAACCTTCCTTAGTTTTCTATCAGTACAGTAAATTGAAAGTAACTTGAAAGTTACCTAAACTTAGTGGCTTGAAACCACACCTGTCTATTACCTCACAGCTTCTGTGGATCAGGTATCATGCTAATTCTCTGCTGCATTCTCTGCCTTAAGATCTCAGGAGGCTACAACAAGGGTGTTGGGTGGAGGCTTGACTAGGAAAGAATTCACTTCTAGGCTTTCCAGTTTGTTGGCCAAATTTCTTTGTGACTATATGACAGGAGAATCTGGCTTTTTGCTGACTTGGGCTGGTGTAAGCCTCTCTGGTCCAAGAAGCTACCTGCAATTCTTAGTCATGTTAACCTTTCCATAGACAATTCACAACATGGAAGTTGATTTTTGCAAAGTCAGCAGGAGAGTCTCTCTAGCGCATGCTAGCAAGATGAAGATACATATATGTATATGTATATCTAATGTGACATTGAATTATCAAGTTAGCATAGGACTGCCATCTCATTACCTTTACCATATTACTTAACTTACTTATGGAAGTGTCAGCCCATCATCCTTGCCATATGGTGTATTCTAATCCTGGGAGTAACATCCCATCGCCTTTGCTGTATTTTCTTTGTTAGAAGTAGGCCAACATCCCACTCAAAACTGGGGATTATATGGTGTGAAACACTGGATGGTGGTCAAGCTAGGATCTGCCCACTATAACTGGCAAGACAATGTAGAAGTGGAAGGACAAATAGAAAATATCCATGGTATTTTCCAAATAATATACTATATGTACTCTATAAAAAGGGAAAAGACATTTGAAAAATAAAAACAGGCCTTGGATATTAAGCATATGATTTAAGTTTTTAAAAATTAAATCACATTAATTTCTAATTAAATTTTAAATTTAATTTTTTTTATATTTTTTAAATTAAAATGATTACAGAAAATTTTTTTAAAGCCTCCATCAGGGAACCTGGGTGTCTCAGTGGGTTAAGCCTCTGCCTTCAGTTCAGGTCATGATCTCAGGGTCCTGGAATCGAGCCCCACGTCAGGCTCTCTGAGAGCTCAGCAGAGATCCTGCTTCCCCCACCTCTCTGGACCTCTCTGGCTGCTTTCTCTGCCTACTTGTGATCTCTGTCAAATAAATAAATAAATCTTTAAAAAAAAATAATAAAGCCTCCATCATATTTTCTAATATGCAAGGGCCTTTTTTAAAAGAAATATTCCTTCTCCTTTTTATAGAATTCTATTCATCTATTATGGATGTATTATCTCCTTTTATCTCAAAGAATTTAGTAATTATTATATTTTTTAATATTTCTCCTTCCTTTATAGCTTTGGTTTTTCTAAGTTTCTTTCATTTGTTTTTTGGGGTCTCGACTTACCATATTAGGTGCTTGCCTCCAAGATCTAGTGATAGTTAACGACTGACTTGTATTTAAGAGTGTGGAATTAAACAGTTGAGTGGCAGCTCTGTGATTGTGGGTAGGGTTTGCCTACTGGATTCTTCTCTGTAAGATGATCTCACTGGTGCTTTTATGCTCCTTCCACTGTTAGCATTTTGGGATTCATTTTCTTGCACTGGTCAGTTCCAGAAAAGATTCTTTCAATCTTTCAATCCCTCCCTTGTGTGGAGGGCATATGTTTAGCTATACACATTTGGGGCACTGAGAGTTGGGAGAAGCCTAGGGACCTCAGATTAAGTGAGTAAATGTACACTGGATCCCAAAACTGTCCCTGGTATCTCCCTTTGCAGAGAATAAACCTCTAGTCTCTTCAGCTGAGTGGAATGCAGGAGGGAATCTGACAAACTATCCGCCTTCACTGAAATCCCCCAACCCTAGTCCTGCCTTCATCTCCACTTCCAGAGGTAGGGGTCCTACAAGTCCCTGAGAATCTTCAGGTTTCCTGGGCACAAATCGTGTTGCCTCTCAGCTTTTCCCACAGACAGCTTAAGGGGCTGTTTTCTCAAATCCGCAAGGTCGGTTACCGCTCGTCTGCATGTTTTCTAGCTTCTGAAGTTGGGGCTGCTGCCTTCTTTCCCACTCTCTGTCTTTGTACTTTGTCTATTTAAAAACAAACAACTCAGTAGGTTACAGGGAAGAATTGAATGCAAATGTGCATATTCAAGTCACCATTTTTAACCTGAAGTGATGGCTTTCAACTTACATTATTAATTTCATACAGTATCAAATTTTATATTCTACCATATTTCTGACAGTTTCATTTTTTTCCCTAGGAATAACAAGATGTTACACTGGGATATCATCATTTCCTCCACCCATTTCCTCCCCATCTCACCCTCTGTCTGAACCAAACTTCTAACATGCTCAAAGAATCATCTTTCTCCGACCCACCCCCATACTAAGGAACATACTCTCCCCTTTCTGACCAACAAAGGATTATTGGGATCTATAGCTTGTGTATCAGGTATCTTGCTACATTGAAGACAGCTGGTCCTTTAAAGGAAGGTTTAGATATGCATGCAGTGTGGAGAAATGGCAAAAGCAAAAAACCCTCTTGTTTAGGACCAGAAGAGCTAACTGAGTACTGGGTCTTCTCTGAGCCTAATTTTCATTCATGAAAGAGAATAATCTTTTTTGTTTCACCAGGTTCCTCTGAAGTTTCGAAGGATAGCACGTGCAAAGTGTGTAGCAAAGGTAGATTACCAGTTCAGGATGGTAGAATAAAACTGTACCACAGAAATGTGTCCCTTATGGGGGAAAAAAAAATCCACCACAACAACCAAATAACAAATGGTCAGTAAACTTCAAAATCTGGAGACTGTGGATAAAAACTCATTCTGAAAAACCTTGGCTCTCAAACAACCACTCTCCCAACCTGTCTGAAGACCGGGTCAGTAACTGAACTGAAATGAGCCAAGGCCTGAGCATGTTTCTCACACAAGAATGGCAAATCTTCCCTCCACCCACCCTGCCAAGTAAGCTTTAGGAAAGGCATTTGACCTGGCCTCAGAGAAGAGCTAATGATCAAATATAACTAGAGAGACAGAGGATAGATAAATCAGGGCCAAGATGGTGGATGGTAGCAGTGGTAGCCTGAGAGATGATTCAAGTTTGGATGTAATTTGAAGGTAGAGCCTACAAGATAGGATGTATGAGTGAAACAGTGCAGTCAAGGATAAGCCCAAGTTTTTCCAGTGTGAAGAACTGAAAACATGGAGTTTCAAATAGCAGAGTTAGGGAGGAATAAGGGAGAGTTGTTAGACATTCAAGTAAGCAATTGGATATGGAAGTGGCCTGGACTAGAGATATAAATTTGAGGAGCATCAGAATATATATGTGTGGATTTGTGTATATGTGAATGTGTGTGTATGTGTGTGTCATGAGAATAAATGAACCTGTCATGAACTCAAAGAATTAGGGCAAAAAGAGAGGCACTCAGTACCTAAAGAAAGAAAGTAATAATTGAAACATTATCATGAAATCAATAGATAATTATAAAGGACAGAATAATAATTGCTGGAAATTAAATTGCTAACATAACAATTATTTAAGATGATAAAAATATAGATAAAAAAGAGATTAAAGCAATTAATAGGGGCTAATTAATAGGTATGCAAGACAGAGAAAGACAATCCAACATATGAATAATCAAACTTCCTAACAGTAAAGAGACAAATAGAACAACTGAGCAATATAGAAAATATAAACATGTTTTCAGAATAAACTAACATTTGAGTTGAACTAGTAAAGATTTTATGTTTTGTTTGCTAGTTTGAGTAGTATACATAATTAGCATTCCTAGTGGAGAGTTTTCATTTATTTAAAATGTTTTCATTTATTTAAAACTTTTATGTCATTTATTTATTGATTTTTATGTCAATATTCTACAGGGTCAAATTTGTTATAGGTAATACAGAAAAATCTTGTATATTTTCTGGTTTGTTTTGTTTTGGCTGTTTGAGAGTTCTCTGTATCCCAATCTAAAATCTATTTGCAGATGTTTGTGTCATAAGTATGTGAAGCTAATGGGCTCTTGCATTTCTCTTTCTACCAGTTAACTATTGAGTTTACTCAGATTTAGTTTTGTCTTCAGACTGATCAGGATTACTGCACAGTTACAGCAATCACCTCACTTAAGTGAGGTGCTCTGAAAGCCAAGGTAGGGAGATCTCTGGTTTGGATATAAAAGGTTGTAAGAAACCATTGCTCTCTACCTAATTACCTAATTACCAAAAGTAAGCTGGGTAACATTTAGAAACCTCTGTAGAGATGAGAACACAAAGAAACCTCGATTAGCCATATTCCAGAAAATGATATGCCTTCATAGAAGAGAAGAGACACATGGCTGTTCTCATGCCTTTTGCAAAGCAGGGGGAGGAAGAATTTACCAGAGATAAGGATAAGGAGAAAACTATCAAGCTTTTAAGGAACTTTTAGTGGCTACAAATAGGCAGATAGCACAGGTTGGAATTACATGGAATCACAGCTGCAGACAAATTGGCATCCAGCCACCTCCTCTTCTCTGAGGTATTCAGGCAGTGCTTGGGGTAGAATACCCAAGTCTGAGGGTAGAGCAAGAGAACTGGGAGAGTGAAAGGCAGACAGCCAGCAGAGAACAAGGAATGCGACAGGAGCACTGAAGAGACCCACTCAAGGCATTCTGAAATTTCAGTTACTGATACTGATGAATGAGGCAGGAGAGCTAAGAGAAGGATTTTCAAGGTATTCTGGACCTTCACAAGGTATAAGCAGCTACCCTTTAAGTTGGCAGTAAGGCAGGAGGGAGGAGAGAGATTGTAGGTGCATCTATCCTGAAGCAGCACCAGAGAGCAAAGAGAACTTCCAAACAATTCCAAAATCTGACATTCTTACTGTAAACAGAGAGAGAGATCCCGTAGTTCAGAAAGCTGAAGACGTTGTCATAAGGCATAAAGAGATCTCAGGAGTCCCATCAATGCTCAGAGCCTGTTTCTGGAAAAATATCAATCCCATCCTTAAAACATTTAAGGCCAGTTGTGAATTGAATCAAACTGATGCTGCATAAGAGACCAGATCCACCTCGAACACAACTCAGAATCACTCAGCACCCCATCCCCACTCAAGCATTTTGGCAGAAAAAGCAGTGTGTGTGCTCTTTTCTAGAGGCAAATATTGTTTACTTTATTCTCTATTATTCTTTTAGTAAAAAACTTCTGGAATAAAATAGAATTTTACAAGATACAGGAGCAAGAAAACATGCTTAAGAGAGGAAGCAGTCAGTAGAAGCAGACTCAGAGATGAGCCAACCATTGGAATTATCACACCAGAACTTGGCATAACAATTACACGAATACTAAAGGATCTCATGGAAAATGTAAAAAAACATGCATGAAGAGATGAGAAATGTAAGCACAGACATACAAACTATAAAATGGAGCCATAACTAAGATAGAGGAGCAAATCTAGTGGTGCTTGGCACTTGTTTATGCCCAAACAATCCCCATGCAGAGAGGGCTGTAAGTTAGAAAGAAGGAGAAAAGAGAGGGAGAAGGAAGAATAGTGATGTTTGGTGTGCTATGATGCCCAACAGAAGCAGCAGTGAGGGTCAGTGAATGCGCTAACAGTAGAACAGTAGAACATAAGAACAGTAGAACAGCAATCATCCCAAGATCACCACTCAGTTTATGCTTAAAAATACAGCATATTTTGGGGACTCCCAAGAGCATGTACTGGGGACTTTGCAGGGCTCTGAGGTCTTGCAGAACACATGGAGACAAAAATCAATGATACCCAGAAGGCTACTGTTAATATTATGCCAGCTATAAAATAGGTTGATGAGGCCTGTTTGAACTCAGGTTTTGATAAATTATAACAAATCAATTTCTTTTCTGCCAGAACGTTCGTGACAGGGAAGGAGGCTTATTTCCTTCCGTGTGTAAAGTTGCTTAGTTGATATAACATATTTACTTAAGGGTTCAAAGAATATTCCTCTTGTTTTAGTATAAGTCCTACTGCTCTAAACCACAGGGGTTCTACTAACATTTCCATTTGTTCTTGGGAGAAATCAACACTTTCTCTCCTTTTGTTTGGCATTCTTTTTTTTTTTTTTTTTTCCAGAGCACAGCTTTTTGTTTGAGGCTATGTCTTTTCTATTTTCATTTTATAGAAGTTACTAGGAAGTATTTTAGTTACCTGACATTTATCTAGACAATGTCTTATTCTCAGGTCACCTGTTTTTATTTCTGATGAAACTTGCTTCTACTACATAGACCTTTTCTACCTTAACTAATTACTTATTAGCATTGCATTTCAACTCCACTAGGTTGATTACCATCAATAGTTTTAACTTTACCAGCCTTCAGTTCAGGTTTTGGTGTTTTGATTGAACAAGTAAGCAACCTTGTCAAAAATGGATTAATAATGGATAATTGGTTAATCCAAAAATGGATTAACTATGTCCTTAAGACTCAGCTACATTCTTAGCAGAAGCTCAGTTGAAAGCCACTTTTTAAAAAGGTAATACAGGTGACAGTACTAAATTGAGTCTAAAAATAATACAGATAATGAGTTCCTTCTACTTATGTGCAACAGAATCTCCTGGAAATATTTAAGCTATGTACCACTTGTGATTTTTTTTTTAAGATTTTACTTATTTATTTATTTATTTACTTACTTACTTACTTACTTATTTATTTTAGAGAGAGTGTGTACAGGAGCAGGGAATGGTAGAGAAAAAAATCTCAAGCAGACTCCACATTGAGTGCAGAGCCTCGTGCGGGGCCTGATCCCATTGAAGTCATGAACTGAGCCAAAATCAAGAGTCAAGACACTCACCAGACTGAGCCAACCAGATGTCTAACCTCTTGTGATTTTTAACCCTATATTTGCAACAACACTTGCATCTATTAGATAAAATGTAACCATGGTAGTTACTGAATTCTTAGTTGCCTGTATCCAGAGTTTTGGTTTAAAAAAAAATCTAAAGTTTATATAAAGTCAGATAAGGGTACTACTCAATATTTGTGAAAGTGTATGTGCTTTTTGAGTACTGATGGCTAAAAGCGAGAAAAAAAAAAGTGAGAAGCATCTAGGGCAACCAAACTGTATTAGTCTTGTTTATCATACATTGCAAATGCCAGATAAAAATCTGAACTCGCAAATTAAACCTATTAACAGTTGCTTAATATTTAATTTTCTAAAGCATTTGCTGCTAGGTACTTTCAAATTGTAGACCCTGAAAAGTATTAAAATACTTGCCACTTTTAATGCTAAAAGCAACGTACATGTACTTTTGCCACCCTAAAGTGAGCCATGGGTATTACAAACATGTTCTGTGTATACCTCACAGGCAAGTGTCTTTTACTTCCTTTTTTATCTCTCTCCCACAAGAACTTCTAAACAGATACATTTGTTGCTAACAATTTTATCTACATCTCTACCAAATTTGTCTGGAAAACTTGCGTTCAGCAGTTGTTGTAAAGCTGCTGCCTCCACTAATCACCACTATGAGTGTACCTGAGAAGACAGTTCCCAAAAAAGGAATGCAATGGGCCTGAGAGGACAGAGTTCAGGGTCTCCTGCCCCAGGGTTCTCGCATCCTGATTTTCCTTGCATCCTGAGTTTTCTTCTTCCATTTCCTCAGAGGTGGAAGCATGAAGAGTAAGAGTTTGTGGCTTCAAGTTCACTTATATATGTGCATTGTTCCAACCCATCCATTTGTGACCTGGGCAGGGCTGAATTTCTAATTTCTGTGACCCTAGGTAAGAAAAGGTTCAAATGACCCACATAAAGTGAACAAATGAAGGGTTTAAAAAACAACAATCACACACACAAAAAAAAACTTGTTCTTCTAAAGAGAAAAGTTTCAGATTTTTAAAAATAAAATGGATTAACAAACCCATATCTTCTTTTCCTTACACTGACCCAAGTATAATTATGGATTTTGTTTTTGACATTTTACTTTTTCCCTTTTATTTCCCTTTTTCTCTGACTCTTTAAGTGATTATATTCAGAATTGATCATTTTAAGAGTTCAAAACAGGGAGCACCTGGGCAGCTCAGTTGGTTGAGGCTCTGCCTTCAGCTCAGGTCATCGACCCAGGGTCCTGGGATGGAGCCCTGCATGGAGCCCCACATTGGGCTCCTTGCTCAGTGGGGAGCCTGCTTCTCCCCTGAGTGCCCTTCCCCCTGCTTGTGCTTTTTCTCTGTCTCTCTCTCTTGCTTGCTCTCTCTGTGTCAAATAGATAAATAAAAATCTTTTAAAAAAAAAGAGTTCAAAAGTGATTTGTTGAAAATTAAAAACTTTTGGGCTTCAAAGACACTATCAAGAAAATGAAAAGTCAACCCCACAGACTGGAAGAAAATATTTGCAAATCATATATCCAATAAGAGACTTGTATCCAGAATACATAAACAACTCTGATGGGTCAATAAATATAAAACAGCCTAATTAAAAAATGGGCAAAGAATTTGAATAGACATTTTCCTGAAAATGATACGCAAAACACTAATAAGCACATGAAAAGACTACAGGCATCATCATTTGTTATTAGAGAAATACAAATGAAAACCAAAGTGAGACCAGTAGAAAACCACAGTAAGACCCACTAGAATGGCTATAATGAAAAAGACAGACAGTAACAAGTGTTGGCAGGAATGTGGGGAAATTGGAACTCATACATTGCTGATGGGCATGTAAACTGATATAGCCATTTTGCAAAACACTTTGGCAGTTTCTTAAGTTAATCATAATTTACCATATGATTCAGTAATTCTACCCCTACTTACAAAAAATTGAAAACATATATCCATACACAAACTGGTACACAAATGTTTGTAGCAGCATCAATAACAACATCTAAAATGTCGAAACAACTCAACTATCATTCATGAGATGAATGGATAGACAAAATGTAGTGTATCTATATAATAGAATAGTAGTTATCAAAGAAGAGATAACATGCTACAACATGGATGAACCCCTAAATCTCAAACATCTCAGTGAAAAATCCTGACACAAAAGAGCATGTGTTCTATCTATATGAAATGCCCCCGAAAGTCAAACATTTAGAGACAAGAAGTCGCTTATTGGTTGTGTAGGGCCCGGAATGAAATTGAGGGTGATCTTAAAGAGGCACAACATTTCCTTTTAGGATGGTGACATCATTCTAAAGTCAGATTCTATAAATTCACAAAAATCCATTGACTTGTACATTAAAACGAGCGAGTTTTGTGGTTAATAAATTACATCTCGGTAAAGCTGATGAGAAAAAATCATGAACTCCAACCCAGATCTGGAGGGAAATTACCACTTACTAGATGGTATTCTTAATTTTGGTGGGCTTCACTTCATTGTGAAGTGGGCTTCCCTTCATTGTTTATTGACCCAGACTTGGTCAGTGTATTTAGAAAAATGCAAGTTTGGTATTTATTTTACAGAAGTTAGCTGGGCATTTGGTTTGGGGAACCAGGAGCAGAACTGGGGTGATAGGACACATGCTCTTACATAGACCCATTATTTGGGGATGATTGACAGGATCCAGGAAGGTGCCCAAGATGATCAGCTAATTCCAACTTAGAAACTCCAGTTTCTTCCAGGGATTCTCTAATGAGTTCCAAGGAGAAAGGCACTGAACTCAACTCCTGACAAAAATATTTCCTGACTGTCGACAACAAGAAGAGATTGTCTTAAATTAGAAGATGTTTTAAGTAATTTTAAACCTGACAAAATAGGCCTCCTATTTCAAGAGGTTTTCATATCATCTTCCTATAGACCTTAAATTAGGTGAAAAACTTGTGAAGTGCCTTCCAGAACAAAGGCAAAGAAGAAAGATCTTGTTTCTGTGTCATTCCCCAGAGAACAAAGACTACACTTGTGCTAAATAAAGCTAAATGCCTTCGTGTCAGCTTGTATCCCTACACCTGTTTTTTTTCTGGTAGGATAAATAAAGAACTGGAAAGTTTGCTCTCACAACCTTCGAGTCTCCATCCAAACTTATTTACCAAGTGTATAGGTCCAAGTTCCAACATGTTTGTTACCTTGAGTGAAAAAGTTTTCCTGAAAATGTAAAGTAGGCACATTAAGAAGTCGAATGTACGTTAGTTACCTGCTCTCATCCTCCACGCCCCCCTCTTTTTTTAAAAGGATATATTCTGCATGATGGAGGCTAAAAGGTGGCAGCTGTGCCAAAGTAGTGGACCCTAAATCGCTGAGCAAAAATGAGAGAGGAGAGGCTCTGATTGCTCGCAGTACAGGAGTGAATATGTGCTCTCAACCACAAATCAAGCAAACTGAAAAAAAAAAAAAAAAAAAAAGGCCCCAATCAAGGCAGTAATGGCCTCCACTTCACAATCAGACAAGTGCTTCTTACTTGAAAAATCCTACCATTTATAGCTGATTGCTAACCCTGGCCTCATTTCTAATCTAAAGGGCGAGTAATAATTTGGAAAAGGAATTATAACAACTTCCCAACAATTTAGCAAATTGTTATTATTTCAGGGGGAGGGGAGGCGGGCAGAAAGGAGTTGCTTTTTGTAACGTGTTTCTCTTATGGGCTACCATTTCCATGACATCAAATCCCATTGCTTCCATACTAGAATAGCAACTAATATATATTGGAGATAGGTTTTTTTTTTAAATGGTGATATTTTATGCCATATTACATATTTTAATATGGTCAAAGTTATGGCTTTCCAAAAAAAAAAAAAGAAGTGGAGGTGTCACTTCTGTACACATTTACCTACAATATTCCCAAATATGTTTCAGTGAATGTCCTTGAGTATCACTGTTTTAGAAGGGCTTTTGACTTTTTGGAGAATTTGACTTCATAAAAAAGTAATGCTCCCCTGGATTTTTCCTTCAGTATTACAGTGTTGGTGGACTTGGTTTAGGTAAGGTTTCTGTTACTAGAAAAATAATAATATAGAGAGTCATCTTCTACATCTTATTTTTGTATTTCTACATTAGAAAATATATGGTATTATATATATTATATATTAGCATATATATAGTTTGGTGATTAATGTAATAGTTTTCCATGGAGCAACACACACACACATATGTGTGTGTCTATAATATTCTTTTCACAAGGCAGCTGAGCATACATATCATACATATCTAATATAATATTGTATGAAAGAGGTGAGGACCATGTGGCTTTGCAAAAGAAAATTCGTTGAAAAGAGTGTAGGACAGAGGGTATATTGAATCACAGAGGTAGAAAAGATAATGGAGACCATCCTATTCAGCCACTTAATTACTATTCAAATGAGGAAACTCAGGCTGGGTAAGGGCAGTAACTTCCTGAAGGTCACACAGCTACTAAATGACAGATTAAATTAAAACCTGGATATCCTTACTCCCAGCATCACACCTTTTGCATTAATTATATCCATTCTTCCAAATGGCTTTAAATTATGTGGGGCTTTTTTAGGAACAGGACACGTTAGCCTCATCTAGTATAGACATCAGTGGTTTTTGTTAGAGAATGTGCTTTTGTGAGCCATACCGCTGTTTCTGCATGTTTCACCACTTTCTATGAACCTTGTAATGAAACTTCTTTGTAATTTAGAACTCTCTTGTCTTTAGCTATGGGATGATTAAATGCCACCTATTAAAAATATATTTCATTCTCTTTTATTTTCCAAATTAAGACCAGTTGCCCAAAATAGAATAACCAATGAGTAGCAGAATGAAAACACAGTATTTGTTCTTTCATTTCTCTCTTCAGGTAAGGAACCAACAGAATTCTGTGGGCAGACTGTAGGTCTCTGCATTTATAGCTACACAAGAGGCAACTGATATGTCTGGAAAATCAGGTGGTAATTCTGAATCTAAGTTAGAAAAACTGGAACTCCCTGTCATTTGAATCAATGTAAGCATAATGAACATTTTTTATTATTTATGCATTTTCAGCAGAAACAATAACTTTCTGTTGGTATTTTTCATATGTCTAGCAAATATTAGGGATAGAAAATATATCTCAAAGGAAATATTTTGATTTTAAATTGAAAATGTTGAACATAATATACTACGCTTTCTGAAGCACAACAGATTTTAAGCAGATCTAAAAATTGGATTTGAAAAAACAAATATAACTATCTTTATTTATGTGTGTAACTAGAGTAAGAAGGCTGAATTTTTCAGATACCCAGAAATGATTTATAGCTTGCAATTACCCACTCCATTCAATATAAACAGGAACATAATTCATATTACATAATCTATAGCACATTCTAAAATATATAATGCTACTCTGAAAGAAAAACTTCCTATGTCATCTCTCATGTCCACCACCATGACCTGAAAGTAATTAAAAAAAAAAAAAAGATATAAAGAATTAACATTATTAAGTCCTAGAGACAAAAAGCAAAGTATTTTTAGAAAGGAGCTTGGAATTTAAAAACTTTTAAAAGTGGGAAATCAGATGTCTTAATGGGAGGTATTCATTTTGTTATGGGAAGGAAAAGCCCTGTTCTACTGAATACATTTGCTGTACTTCACAGATGTTTGAAAATTAGCGAAAGATAAGTAAAACATTCACTGTGTGGCTGAGGAGGATCAGAATGTAAAAGCTTAAAGAAAAGGACCAGCAAACCCAAAAGTTGACAAAATTTACAGTAGTGACCACAGGCAAAATCATGAAATGAAGCACTGCACCTTCAAAGTAGCCTGGATATTTTAGAAGAATTAACAAAAATGAACTTTCGATAAAGAAACTCAAAGCATACCTCTGTTTTATAGTTTCAAAGTTAAAGTAACAAAATCTATTCACAGTCCAACTAGGAGAAAAACTCAGGGATCTGCGCCCAGAAAAATGTTTTTCAAGGATAGCACTCTTCTAGGAAGTGTCATATTCCTAACCTTTTGTTTTATTGAAACTAATATTTTAGAATATTAACACAATCTAAAATGACCCATAGTGTAAAAAAATAGATTCTTTAGGGTAAATCATAAACACAAAATATTGTTATAAACACAGTAATATTAACACACACATTTTGTCAGTCTATAATACAATTAGCAACAATTGTGTTGCTTTAGTCAAAAGCAACAAAAGACACAAAGTGTGTGATAAAGGGGAGATCTTTCCTCTTGCTCATAAAACAAAAGAATATCTTGTCCTCAGATCCACTCAAGCAGTTTTAGATTTTTGTCATTTAGAAAAGATGTTTTCTCTCATTAAGAAATATATGTTTATAGGTACGAATTAGAGCAGATGTACCTACAAGGAGAAAAAAAGGCAAGATATTTTAATAAAAATTCTGGTAGCTTCATCTAGGACAATGTGTGGAACAATTTCAAAGCAGGCATCTTGAATAATAAAGTTACCCATATATAGGAAATCCTAGCTTTTATGGGCTAAATGGAAAAGTACTCAAATTGTTTTATCTGTGTAAATCATTACACACATTATAAGGAGACTCTAAAATGTCTAAGCATTTAAGAGCACTTGTTTCATTAAACCTGCACAAATGAATTTTGTGGTAGCCACTTAACAGTTCATTTTTATATCTTGAAGAGCAAATTTTGGAGGGAAAAATGTAACATTAGGAATACAGTTCCCACAAGTCATCTAAGAAACACGTACGTAGTACGTAGCAACACGTATGTAGTAAAGATATCTCTTTCCTGAGAAAAACGCAACCGAAAGAGGGTTGTGTTAAGAATTGATAATGAATAAACTCTCCTATGATTTTTGGGTGTTTGTGGCAAAGTAATTAAACTAGTAAATAGCAGTCAGTGTGGTTTAGAGAAGCAAGCAGGGATTAAACAAAAACCAACAAAAGCCCTGCATTTATTGTAATAAATTCAAAACAAGATGTTATATGAAATATAGGCATGTGGTTAAGCTTTTTAGAAACTATTGACTGTAAATGATAGATACTTCTGTTAAAAATGGGTTTTGTCTGCCCTGCATTATTTATCAATGGCAATTAGAAAAAAGTGAAAGTAAGAGCTAATAAAATACAGATTTATGATATAGGGTAAAAAATAAGAATTGTTTAACCTAACATCCAAGCATAATGTAATTAATTTCAGAAAAAAATTAATAGTACATACATAAGCATATTAAAAATACACAAAACCATTTTCAAATATATGTTTTGAATTCAGCTCTGAGCTTAATTGGAAAGCTTTCTTGGAGGAAAAAAACATGAAGCTTCTTCCTATGTGCTTATTGCTGCCATAGTAATTATCTACAAAGAATATGTGATGATGATAAACTTCATTACTCAATAACATTAGTAAACATTAAAATATTTAAAGAATATTGTACTGCATTATGGTTTATTCTATTTAAATCTCACAATTACAGCAGCCTTTTCTTCTTGTATTTCCCTATGGGATGAATTGCTAGGATTTGATAATCTGCTGCTAACGCAAACTGATATTACAGTCATATGACCTAATTAAACATCAGGATTCATATTTAAAATATATAATTACCAGAGTGTCATTTTTTAAAATGTAATTACTAGTTTCTACTTTAATAGCAAAAATTGATGTGCATATAAACAGACTATGGAAAGTTTCCTGGAAAATGTTTTCCTTCTCTGATTGTAAAGAAACAATGAAAAATATCAGTGTTGAAACCCATCATTAATATTGTTTTCATGGAATGAATTCCCTTGTCTTTCATCATTGTGAAAATTTCAGCTTTCAGAAGTATATTACGTGTCATTTCTTATTGTCGCTTGGAATCCATTCATCTTTCTTTATAGGAACATATTTTCATTTCTGGCATTTAAGAAATCCATGCACAACACTAGTGTGATAGGTAAATGAAGAAACAAACTTCTATTATTTTAAAACAAAACAGACTCAAAGATTTGGGGCTTTGGGGAGGAATTTTTCATTCCTGAATTGCACAAAATCATTTATAATTACCTCTTAGTGATTTCAATATCACAAATCCCTTCTGATTAGCCCTCTTTAAAAAAGAGACGAACTCGCTTTAGAATTGTTTGGCCCTGTTGGAAGCCCTGTCTTAGAGAACGACAGATTATGTAATTAAGTTGAATCGTGTATTTTCCATAGAAACAAGGCATGATACTGGAACTGATGCAAGCTATATGCTCATTTCTATATTTAGGTTGTTCAACATCAACAGGGCAGCAGTCCACTGACTGACCAACCAAGAGTTAAGGCATCATATGTAGCTTTTCAGTTTTAAAAATATGGAAAGACAGAAAAAAAAATAAGTGACTATAGAAATGCCTGATGAAACATAACCCTTTTAAAGAACTATTCTTCATTCCTTGAGTGAAGGAGTCCCCTCAGACAGTATTTTCCCACTTAGAGGATTGATTTGCTTAGAGTGCAGTATAGAGAAGTCTGGGGAAATAGTTAAGTTTAGCATCCAAAAAAGAGATCCAGGCAAAAAAGCAAAAACGTAAGTTCACAGAGGAACACGTGCCAAGTACCTCCAGAACTTTGTAAGTGAAAATGCAAATGCAATATTTAAGAAAAATGCTCCTTTGTTTTTTTCAAAAACAAAGCGTCAACTAGAGATTACAAGGTTAAACCAGACGTTGCTGAGACTACATTTAACACACAACAGTAGGAAGGAAACAAATTGCTGAAGATTTCTCAGCATTTGATTATCTTTATCTTTGAATTAAGAACATTATTTCTTATCAGACTTTATCTTTAGATTCTCTTATTTCTACTTTTTACCACCAAACCACAACTGTAGTCCTAAATACCCAGTTGTGCTGTATTTTGAAACCCTCTGCATTACACTCTGACTGAAAGTATACTATTTATTTACATTTTACCAATGCAATCACAATGAAAATTCAGTGTCACAAAATCCCCTCAAAACCAAAGGGATCAAAAAAACTTGTTAGTGGTTGTACAAGATCTAGAATATGTTGTCTGAAATAAGTCATCAGGAATCAATGAACCTCCATCTTACAATGATTCTTTTAAACCAATAGTAATGGATTATTTATAGGCTGGACGATTGTATATTGAAATTTTGTAACTAAATTGCTGTCTAAGTGTTGAATTTAGATTTAGGATAAAGAATAGACAGGACCGCATGAGGAAAAGTAATATTAAAAAAACTAAAGAAAAAAATTTTGACATGGAAATCTATAATCCAATTGTAATTACTTGCTCTTTCTCAAGGATAACTGTAGATTTAATACAAATATACAGAGAGACACAGCAATTTTCTTTGAGGCCTCTATAGAGTCATCTATAAATAGATAGATTCATCTTTTGAATTTGTACAAAATGGTGTTTTTATCAGTTCTTTCACATATATTTTACTTATGTATGTGTGAAGAATATTTTAAATCATGAAGATGATCTTACAATTCTAACCATGTAGATTTTAGACTCAAGCAGACTAAAAATTTGAAGCAAAACTTGTTCCCAATATTTCTTTCATGTTATACCATAGACATCATTTTAATGACATACTGGAACAGCAAAGATGAAAACTTCTGAGAATATGGCTTTTTTATTAAAATGCCAAATATCATTTGGCATTATGTGATTTCATTTTCAGAAAAATAACTGGAAGAGTCATTTTTTCTTAAGTTATTTTTTTCTTAAAAATAAAAACATCAAAATATTCTGGAATTGGTTTTATAAAGAGAAAACAAACCCAAACCCACACTCACCATTTCAGTTTTGAACCAGGCTCCTGCTGCTCAGCCAAATTCACTGTGTGTAGTGTTCTGCCACCTGGTGGCTGCTTGTGAAAACTCTAGACAATGTGTTCGGGCTTTGTTTCTTTTTCTTTCTTTACCCTCCTTTTTTGGAACTAATGAATTAAACTTCAATTTGACAATATGCCTGTTGCTGTGGGAAACACTGGCTAGTTCATGGGACTTAATAATTCTCTTTTGCCTCATTTCAAAGAATCAGTACACATTAGCCACAAGATTAACCGGACGTTTAAGTTATTGGCAATTGTTAAGTGAAACGAAATTAGCCATAATTTCTTGATTTCTGCACAGTGCTTTTTTACCCAAGGAATTAAAAATAGTTGATTTAAGTCTTACCATACGCTGGAAAATACATAGAGGCAGATAGTAAGTCATGAAAAACTGAGGAACAAAGGGATTCATTAAATGAATGTAATGAGACAGCATTTCTGTGTATTAATGTGAACGTTCCTGCTGCTACATTGCAGGGAAATAAACTTAGTAGACAGGTTGAGATGTCATTTCTGTCAATACATCTCATGGATGATGTAAACTACAAGATCCAGCTTTTGAATAATGATCACTTACTGACTGATTATTATACACTGATGAATCATTTCATAATTGTGTGTGTGTGTGTGTGTGTGTGTGTGTGTGTTTTAACTTGCTGTCATGAGAACACCTAGTGTTCGGAACATACTTTCTAAATGTCAAGGAACTGGGGGGTTTTAGCTGATTCTATGATTCTGTAACAGCACACAATGAACCTAGAACATTTTCCTGGTGAAAAATAATAAGGAAATGCTTGAACCTGATGAGAACATGTGAAAAGAGCACAGAAGCCAACTTGAAGTGACTTCACTGTTCACATCTGGGACTATAAAGAATGACAGCAACAGATTATAATCCACGAATAAAACAAGAATATTTGAATCCATCTCTTTCTCTCTCTCCTCTCTCTCACACACACACACTCACACAGTGAAGGGGAAACTTTCTCTTGAAGAAGAATGCCAACTAGTAAACATAGAAGGAGTAAAGGAATGGTAAATTACCCTTTTGCAATCCTCATGGCCATGACTGATTCAAACAAGAATTATGCTAAAACTATGGGTGAAAGTTTGATGAAGAACAGGTCGTTAACATACTTTTAAAGTATAGGTCCTACAAATTTCTTATTAAATATAAAAGGAAAAAATATTACCTTAAGAAGGGAGAAATCTGGGGCACCTGGGTGGCTCAGTGGGTTAAAGCCTCTACCTTCAGTTCAGGTCCTGATCTCAGGGTCCTGGGATCGAGCCCCGCATCAGGCTGTCTGCTCAGCAGGGAGCCTGCTTCCCTTCCTCTCTCTGCCTTTCTCTGCATCTACTTGTGATCTCTGTCTGTCAAATAAATAAGGGAGAAATCTGGCAGACACCACATTTTTTTTTAAATGTATTTATTTGACAGAGATCGGAAGCAGGCTCCCCGCTGAGCAGAGAGCCCGATGTGGGACTCGATCCCAGGACCCTGAGATCATGACCTGAGCTGAAGGTAGAGGTTTTAACCCACTGAGCCACCCAGGCGCCCCAACACCACATTAACCAAATGATCAAAGTTAACGTCACCAGTAAGAGAACCTGAAGTCACATGTCTCCTAAAATTATACATTGATAAGAACTCCTCATTATGTAGTTTTCTTGACAAAAATGCATTACCTGAATCTAATTGTGAATAAGTATGAGAAAAATATAAACTGATAGCTATTTCTAAAAACCCTCTTCATGTATTTCTCAAACATGTCAGTGTTACGAAGGACAAGGACTTGCTAAGTGATTATTGATGATTAAAGAAGTCTGAAGAAATATAGAAACTCAATACAATTTGAGTTAAATTGGATCCTGGGTCAGAAAAACAAATTACTAAAAATCATATCATTGAGACAACTGATGAAATTTGAATAAGACTTATAGATTATATAATTAGGTTATATAAATTTCAGATTTCCTGATTTTTATATTTGTGTTGAGATTATATGAGACTGTCCTTGTTCTAAGGAAATATGCATTGAAGTATTTAAGGATAATGAACCATCATACCTTCAACTTACTCTTAAATGGTTCAGAAAAAGATGTTTATATTTATGGTATGTCTCCATATACCCATATGCACAAAAAGAGAGGAAGCCAGAGGGAGATGGAGTAGTCAATTCTGGGTAAAGAATATTCAGAAATTCTTTATACTAACATAACTTTTCTCCATTTTTGAAATTATGTCACAATAAAAAGCTTTCAAAAGGCTTTCTACAAACAGGACTTTAGTCACAAGATGTATTGGAATCTTGGAATGCTGGGTTTGGAAATTTGAGTATCTCATCAGATACAAGGCATATTATGCACAAAGTGTCCTCTAAGCTTATTTTTTTACCTCGGCCCCTTGATTTTGTCAATCATATAAATATTTTTCCAAGAAATGAATATTAGGGATGCCTGGCTGTCTCCATTGGTTAAGCGTCTGCCCTGGGCTAAGGTCATGGGATTGAGGTAGGGCATTGGTGTCAACATTGGCACTGAACTCTCTGCTTAGCAGGGAGCCTGCTTCTCCCTCTGCCTGTAGCTACCCCTGCTTGTGCTCTTTCTCTCTCTGACAAATAAAGTCTTTAAAATAATAATAATAATAAGATTTGATAATGAATTTGTCATTTGTCTATAAAGTGATAAATTAGATAATGCTCTGAACTCTCCCACCTACAGTGTGTTTATAAATTGAAATCATTTAGAAAGTGCTTGTTAGAGGGATGTCTGGGTGGCTCAGTGGTTTAAACCTCTGCCTTTGGCCCAGGCCATGATCCGAGGGTCCCCAGATGGAGCCCCAAGTTGGGCTTCCTGGTCAGCGGAGAGACTGCTTCTCCCTATCCCTCCGCCCCTGGTTCTGTGCTCTCTCTCTTGCTCACTCTCTCATATAAATAAAATCTTTTTAAAAAGTGCTTGTTAGAAACCGACCCTGGGCAAGGCATCGGAGTTACAAAAATGATAGAAACACACCTCTCTCCCTCAAGTCGTCAAACTTTAATAGGGTGATATTGGTGGATGTATATGTGGGCAGCTAACAAGTATGAAGCTACTCCTTGATATGTATGGTTCTAGAGATGCAGACAATGTGCTGTGTAAGTATAAGAGTGGGAATGTGCCCTGGGAAAGCAGAGATGGAAGACGTTAATTCTGAAATGGGCCATCAGGAAAGCTTCTGAGAAGAGGCCACATTTGAACTGGGCTTGGACTGACGAGTAGAATCTGAAGAGCAAGGAGCATCCTAGGCCTCTGTGTGTTGGTGTCCACTGCGCAGTCTTTTTTTTTTTTTTTAAGAATTTATTTTTATTTGACAGAGAGATAGAGAGATAGAGAGTAGGCAGAGCGGCAGGCAGAGGGAGAGGGAGAAGCAGAGTCCCTGCCAAACAGGGAACCTGATATAGGACTCAATACCAGGATCCTGCGATCATGACGTGAGTGGAAGGCTGCTGCTTAACCAGCTGGCCACCCAGGTGTCCCTCTACAGTCTTTCATATGTTATGAGATGGAAAGCTCTGCCAGAGTAGGGGCTTTGTCTTGTTTCTATGTCACCTTACATATTTGTTAAGTAACTATTGTGCAATTGCTGTATACACGTGTGAATGGCAAGTAAACAATTTGGTTGTTGAGAAAGATTTCATTTCCCTCTTATATTCCCTCACTTATATTTGGAAAAGGAGTTTCTTCTTCATCATTCTTGGTATAGCTAAAGACAGGTCATTCCTACGATATACAGATGTATGAAAAGGTTGGGTTAATAAATTTGACGGAAATATCTGGAAAAGGGAGTATGGAAAGGGAAATACATTTCTGGAACTTTTAAATAATCTGCCACTGACTTGAAAATGAACCAAACAGAACTTCTAGAAACAAAATGCCGTCTTTGAAGTGTAAAATTCACCAGGCGAGCTAGACAGATTGAACAGAGTTGAAATGAGAATGAGTTTGCCGGCAGATAATCTGAGTCAATGACACAGAATCAAGTTTGTAAACATGAGGAGAGGGAGGGGTGTGGTGGGTGGAAAGATATGGAGACCAGATAGTTAAAGTCGGCCCAGTGTATGATAATAGTTTCAAAAGGAGAGACCAGAGATGAGGAGAGGAGTACACTATGGACTTTAGTTAATAATACTGCATCAATATTGGCAGATCACTTGGAACAAAAGCACAGCACTGATGTAAGATGTTACAAACGGGAAACTGAGCTGGGGGACAGAGGGGAAGGGAAGTGTATGAGAACTCTCTGTACTCTCTTGTTTTTTATTTTCTAAGGATTTATTTCTTTGAGAAAAAGAGAGAGAGTGTGCAAGGACAAGGGAGGGAAGGGACAGAGGGAGAGAATATCCAAGCAGAATCCAAAGTGAGCTCAAAGACCGACGAGGGGCTTGATCTCAAGACCCTGAGAGCATCACCTGAGCCAAAACCGAGAGCTGGTCCCTTAACCAACTGAACCACCCAGGCACCCCTGTACTTTCTCCTTGGTTTTTCTGTAAACCTAAAACTGCTCCAAAGAAATAAAAGGTAACAAAATAAATTACTTAAAGATAATAATGAAAATGAGTAAATGGGTACACATGCAATGGGTTAAAATCAAAGCTTTAACTGAACCATTTTAAAGGCAAAAAGAAAAAGGGCTGAGAGATAAATTCTCAACAAGAACCAAATGCATAAAAACCCAGTACATTAAAGATCTGAGTTTAAGAACATAAGCATTTGTGGGTATTATAATTCTTTTGCACTAAGAGAAACCTGCTTGTTGGGAACAGCATGATAGAGTAGGGAAAAGAGAGGCTAGAGGGTCAGAGCCCATGTTTAAAGGCCCCAAATCCTAACCAAACAGATATCCCTTATTACATACCCTATAGGGCAGTGTTAGCTTTACTCCCAGCCCAACCAGATTCAAGTGGGTCAGGGACTGTGGCAGCTATTTGGGAGTAGACCAGGACTGAATACTCATCAGTGACATTTTGAAAGGCAAGGCAAAGTGCTCAGTGGCTAAACTCAGAGCAAGTGAAATGGAGCCTTTTCCAGAGCCACCGGATTTCAAAGACAAAGGCGGCAAGGAGGACCATGTTCTGAAAACAAAGGCTTTCCCCATTTTGACAGGAGGTGTGGAAACTCATGGGTGAGCTCTTGAAGAACCTTGAGAACTGGCTGCAGTTCTGTGTGTGGTCCCTGACCCACCTCAGGGGTGTTGTGTGAAAGCCAGCACCTCGGCCAGGCCCGTCCCACAATCTGTAGGCCGGCTAAACACCCTGACACTCATTCCCCCTTCAACTCCAGAAAGACCAAGCCTCCGGTCCAGGGTCAGACTCATGGGTGTCCAAACTGAGCAACTGCAAGGCGCTCCATGCTTGGAAGTACCCTGCACCTGAACTAATGCTCTGTTGTTGCCATTTTGTCATTGAATATTTCTCAGCAAGGTCTCCTCTCCCCATCTTCATTTTTGCACTGTCCTCTGCAAATTATGTAGCCAGTCTTGCTTTGATCTCTTGTTTATTGTGTAATATCATAACTAACATCATTATGTAGGTTAATTCTCCCTGAAGTTCTAACCAGGAGTTACCAATGCTGGTGGCCTCAGGGCCAATCACGGAAGAGGGAAGGATTGCAGCCGGTGTGTCAGGGAGCCAGTAGGGGCGCTGCAACTGCGGGGAGCAGAAAGCCTTGTGGCCACCAGCCCTTGCCTCTGCTAAGTGTTGTCCAGGCCCAGGAGAGTCAGATCTTCCAATTTTTAAAGAAAAACTAGAGACATACCTAAAAAACAAAACAAAACAAAAAAAAAAAACCAACAACAACAACAACAAAAAAAAAAACTTCATCATATTTTAAAATACTGGTTCAGTTTGGAAAAAATATATTCTGTGTAGGCCAAAACACATCTGTTTGGCCCTACCTGCAACCACAAGTTTATGACTGCTGGCTTAGAATATTAAGAA
Organism: Mustela putorius furo; assembly: GCF_011764305.1. Classification (NCBI taxonomy): domain Eukaryota; kingdom Metazoa; phylum Chordata; class Mammalia; order Carnivora; family Mustelidae; genus Mustela; species Mustela putorius. Next base: position 61,836,453 of record NW_025422005.1, on the reverse strand, counting down.
CAAAAGCATGTTTTTAAATTTCCCTTCCTATTTCTCAGTAAACTTAAAAATCTTTTTTTGTTTGTTTGTTTAAATTAGAACAAAAAGTTAGTTAACTTGTAGACGATAGGGAGAAATGAATCCAGGCCTTAGGAATAAATGCCTGCCCCCATGAAGAGAAAGGACTCCTTTCGTTTTGGTTGGATGAGTAACAATGAGGACAACCTGCACGGTAATTCTCAATAGCTTACCTTGCATATTAAATTATCACTAGTTGCCCTGCTGCAGTTATTAATATTCTTGATTGGGCATGTGACTTGAATATAGGATAATATACCATGCTAAGGAGTGAGTGGGGTTCGATGTCCTTTGGGGCTTATGACCAACAGCTGGACTCACTCCTCTACTGCCCTAAGAGGTCCAGGATAGTTCTGCTACCTTAGGTGAAGGGATTAGGAGGCAGCCCCTCTCTTCCTGATTCTAGGCATATACTCAGTTAATAAAGTTTTGGGGTACGTGATTCCCTATGGGCTCAGTTTTAAATGAGTGAAAATGATTATGAAAACCAATGGATTATGAGTTCCTTAGAGATACTTTTCGACAAGATGCACAGTCATTCTACCACAGGCTCTCACTTCGCATTCTCCCCTGCTCCCCGCTCCCCCTTTTCTTACAGTTCTTATTTTAGGGCTTTATTTTGTAACTATTTCTCTTCTCTTTTCATCTACCTACTGGCAGGTATTTCCACATTTTATTCATTAAATTAGAAGAGACGGTCCAGACATTCTGAGACTAAAAGACTTTTTTCCTGCCCAAATTCCCCTTTGGCAGGACTGCTGTATATGTTAGTAGATAAGAATGTGCACCGCACACCTTTAAGGCATTCCATTCCATTCCTACTGTCATCTGTGGGAATATCCCCTCCTGGAGGTGAACAGAGTTCGAGGGGCACAGCTGTACATTCCTCCTGGCTTTAGACCTAAGGATAAGGACAGTGACTTAATATATTCAAACTTCCTGCTTACCCTCCTATAATGTGTATACCCAGAATCTGTCACATAGGTCCATTGCAACATCTGATCATGTTACTTTTTTCCATTAAAAAAAAAAATTATTAATTTTTCTCCCATGCTTTCAGGATTAAATTTGTTAACCACTGGATTCTAAGTGATGATTTATCATGATCAAGTGCTGATTTATCATGATCACTTTACATGGGTTTAAAGAAACAGATCCCTGGACTGCAGATTGAAGATTCTGGCTTGAAAGATCTCAAGTCTTGGAGTCAGCATTCTAAAAAGCAACCCTTCCACGCCACTGCAAGCCTGGGCATTTCTGATGCATAGTCATATTTAGGCAACACTGGTTTGTATCCATGGTGGACCCCAAGGCCTTCCACAACTGGGCTTCAACCAATCAGACTCGTTTCATACCATATATTGCATTTCAGCTTTTCTGGAATATTTACCCTCACTGAATGTACCATGCTCTTTGGTGCCTCAATTGAATTACACATTCTTTCTGTCTGTTAAGAGTTTTCTTGAACTTTTTTCAGTCAAGTGAACTTGTTTCTTGACTTTAAAGACCTAAACGAAATGGCATCCTCCTGAAAGGATTTCTAGTACTACCTCATCTATAATCAATTATTCCTTTCTTTAGGCTTTTACAACAGTACGTCGGGTAGAAGTGAACCTTGGGGTGCCTGGGTGGCTCATTTGGTTAAGCGTCTGACCCTTGACTTTGGCTCGAGCCCTGTCCTGCATCGGGCTCAGCCCAGAGTCTTAAGATCCTTTCCCCCTCTCTCTGCCTCTGCCCCTCTTCCTGCTCACTCTCTTTTTTAAATAAATAAAATATTTGGAAAAAAAAGAAGTGATCTTTAAAAATTGCTGCTCATATACTCCTCCAAAGTTTTAAAACTGTGTACTTAATGTAAGTTTATTTGCATCATGTTTACATCGTTAAGTTGCAAACACTACCAATGATATAATGTCTAACATAATAAAACATCAACTCTTTATAATAAATGTATGGTCACCACTTAAAAAAAATAGATCTGAAGTAATCTCAATACCTGTTTTATGTTAGGTTCTTACGGAAGACACCATTTGAATGCAAGGGATTTATTAAGCAGGCGCTCCCAGGAGAAATGGGTGAGGAAATAGGAAAAACATGATGGGAGTCAGGTGAAGTCCCAGCCTCAGCCTGACACTGTTGGGAGCTTAAATGGCAATTCCATGTCCAAGTTTATCCCATATCTGGGCAACAGAGTTGCCTTCTGAAGCTCTGCACTTGTCATTATTGGCTAGGAGACAGTGGGTGTGTATGTGACAGCAGGGTGGGAGGTGGATAGGAAACAGACTTCCAGATTTTTTTCTTTGAGTGCAGAGGCTCCAGAAGTCTGAAGCAGGAGCAGCAAAGCCTAGGATCCGGGAGAAGAGGCACAGCACTAAATAAAGGGAACGTGGCTACTGGGATAGGTTCCAGAGGTAGCAACAATATCCCGACAATGTGATGTTACTGATAATTTAGAACGTATGTTAGACTTCGGATTCTGGAGGATAGAGTAGATAGGATTTTCCCATTCCTCCCACTAAGTATAACTAAAAACTCTGGATATTATACATAAAGCAAACATAAGAAGACTGAAAGGTGAAGAGGGGAAGGTGGACTGGCTAGGCATCTTGGGATCTGAAGAACAACAGAGTGGTAAGTTCTCTGGTGTTCCTTCTTCCCTCACATAACCCGGACTGGGAACTTGAAAAGCCAGAACCCAGAAATGCCAGTGGGCTCAGATCGCCTCTGCCCACCCCCACAAAAAGGGTCCTAATACAAGCCTGTTCTCTTTAGCCAAGGAACCAGGAAACCGTGTAACAAGAGACCTTACAAAGGAAGAGCTGTACTGGAGAAGCCCCACAGTTAGCTGGAGCTTAGCCAACAGGCAGGTAGGGGCAGGAGCTGGGAGTTAACTGCCTCGGAGGTCAGAGCTGCTGGAATGGGTGAGATGCCTGGGATGAAGAGAGAAATGCAAAAAAGCCAAAGACAGAAATATGGGAATACCTACCCATTATTGACATTTGTTTTACAATTAGAGAACAATTTAACAGCTTTAAAAAAAAAACAAAAAACCCACATGCTTACTGTCCCTCTCTGGAAAGTCTCAGATCATTTCTGTATTTTTCCAAAGTTAGGAAGATGATTCTAAGGTATAATGAATGTTGAAAATGGTTAAAAGGTTTCAGAGAAAAAGATTTGAGAATTCACCATAATCAGGGCAGAAGCAAGCATTCGGGATGCCTGCGGGCACAAGGTGATTAACAGCACCAAATGCTGCAAGTGGCAAGGGCACTAAAGATTCAAAGGAGCTTCTTTCTGGAACAATGAAGGAGAAGACTGTGCTGGAAGACTTCCGTGGGCATGTTAAAAGAAATTAGAAAAGTAAAAATATTACAATCTTATTATAAAGACCTAAAAGAGAGCAGTTCAGAGAGATGATAGAAAAAGGGAGGGAAGAAACAGCTCAGCATCACGGACATCATCCCTGAGGAATTTAGAAGATAACAGATGTTTTTGAAGTCCATCTATTTTAAAAATGAGAGTGCAAAATGATACGTTAGAAGGCAAGCATCTGGGGTGCAAATCTGAGTAGAATTTACATAAAGACTTAGACAAACTATAAAATATTAGGAAATGCCAAAATCACAACTCAGTGTTGACTATATTGTATAATTTTTTTCTTGACATTCTGATAATTTTATCCTAGCATGTACTAGTTCTAGGACTAATAATTTCTCTTTAAGTATAACTTTTATGATTTGATACTTTCTGAAAATACAGTATGAAAGCATCATTTTCTAATGAAAATAAATGAGAAATAAATAGTAACACATATGCAAAAGTCTATTAATAACTTTCTCATTTTTATTTAACGTGATGCTGTCAGCACTCCTGTCATGTAAATACAGCAGGTGTCAGAACTATTATACAGAAGAGGAACTGAAAGCCTTGGAAATTCAATGATTTGTTCAAGGACCCTCCAACTTCCATGCAGCAGTCATAACATAGACCCAAGTCTTTTAATTCCTTGAAACTTTCCAAACCAGTATACAAGGATTCTGTAAAGATTCATAGGTCTTAAGTTATCACTTCTGACCAAGTTTAGTGAGAGACCAGGCCCACCTGTGTGGCAGAGACCATGCCCATGGCAAGCTCTGGTCTGTGAGAAATAATGTGAAGAGGGTTCAGGTATTTTGTCCTGTCCAACAGCAGTTGTTTTCTCCACAAAGTCAAAATAAAGGGAAGGATTTGTCACTGGACTCCACAGTGACAAGAAAAAAGCTCATCCCCCTTTAAAGGCTGGAGATTTCAAAGTGAAAAAGGAAGTCAAATATTGTGATGACTTTTACTCAAATATTTCCAATGTTAAGGTTCTCTTGAAAGAGTATTGTAATTCTGTTTTGCAGAAGTAGAAACTGAAACTTAAAAAAGAGAGGCATTAAAAAGTCAATTTCATTTTTGCAATGAATCTCTATGTGACTAAAACGGATGGTATTTAATGAGCAAATATTATACACAGCTATTTTAAAAAACTAAGGATTTCTCTAAAATATAGAGAAAGAATAAGTCTTGCTTCTCTGAATGGCTCATACACTCAAGAAACTAAAATACTCTTGTAAAGAGCAGCTTTGTAATATCTATTAGAAATATTATTCTACCAAGACCAAATCTTAGTAATCTTCAGGGAAGATAGTAATACTGATTCCTGGGTCATCATCATTTTCACAATCTTCATCATTTTCTTCAGTAATACATTTGTCATGTGCTGCTTCTGGGTTTCTTTTCTTCTTCCGAGTATATGATGAATTATTTTTGTCTTTGATTTTCTTTTTGGGATATGAGTTAGTAACAGTTTCTTTTTCCAAAGCATGTTGTAGGCAATTATAAAACCTGTAAAGAAATAAGCATTGCTGTTATATTTGTGTTCTCAAACAGAATAACTAAAATACATCTATAATTTTTAAATTCTATATATTTGATAATGTCCCATGTCAACATTAAAATATAAATGAATCAGAGAAATAATATGCTTCTTACTTTTACATGATCATTTAATTAGGAAGTGTGTTTTCAGTTCTTCAAGAACACACCTGAAAATTGGGTTGGAAACACCTCTTAACAACCTGTTTTCTACCCCAACTTCTATTCCACATGAACAAGCCAAACAAAAAAGGTAAGAACACAAGAGTAATTATTTTTCTTTATAAAAAATGATAAATGTAATAAAATCTCACTTTAGAGAATTTGGCAAATATATGAGGTTAAAAATACACTACCTCTACAGAATTACCTAGAAATAACCTCTCAGTATTTTTATTCTTTCCAGTTTATTAATGTATTCTGAATTAATGTATTTATATATGTACCCATATACCTACTGCTTTTTACAGAATTATTATAGTTTTACATTGTTTTATCAAATTTAATATTTATTAAAAACATTTTCTGTATCACTAAGTAAACAACAAAATAACACTTTTTAATAGTAGTATAACATTATGTCATCTAGGTTGGCCTTAATTTGTTTTCAAACTTGCCCTAATACAAACAACAGTGTGACAAACATTTTTAAAAATAGTATGATGGGGCGCCTGGGTGCTCAGTCATTAAGCTTCTGCCTTCGGCTCAGGTCATGATCCTAGGGTCCTGGGATCGAGCCCCGTATCGGGCTCCCTGCTCAGCGGGAAGCCTGCTTCTCCCTCTCCCACTCCCCCTGCTTGCATTCCCTCTCTTGCTGTGTCTCTATCAAATAAATAAATAAAATCTTTAAAAAAAAAAGTAAAAATAGTATGATATAAGTTTCTAGCTACTTATTTAGGACAGACCGCTAGAAATATAACTGCCTGGTTAAAGGGAGAATATTATAAAGCTCTTGATAAATACCACCTGTTTTCCAGAAAAGATGTTCAAAAACATATGCTTCTAACAGCAGTACTTGAAAGATCACTTCATTCATATGTTGAATATTACCATAAAAAAAACATTGATAAGAGACAATGATATCTTATAAAATAATAATTATCATTTTTGTTTGCGAGTGAAATTGTTTTTCATGTTTATTAGTTATTTTGATTTTTTTTAATGTGAATTATTCTTTTCCTTTCCTCATATTTCTACCTTGGTTTTAATTGTGTGCTACAGTAAACTGTTAGTTCCCCCCAAATTGGTCTTCACATCTTTTCTCCTCCCATGTTAACACCTAATCCAATCCTCCACCTGACACAGAGGTTTTCTGCCATGTGGGAGGGCAGAGAGGCGGCATGGTGTATTGCACGTGATTCACATGCTTGCCACTAGGAAAGTTAAAGGGAGGCTAATTCCCTTACTGAGTCTCGATCTCCTCATTTAGAAAAGCAGACATTATCCTGTACCGAGCTGGGTTGTCAGAAAGTTACAAGTGACCTATGTAAGTACTTAGCACAGTGCCTGGCACAAAGTAAGTTCTTGATATGAACTTTTTTATAGAATATAAACTCTATGAGACCAAGGACCCCATCTATCATGTTTTCTGTTTCATTCTTAGCATATAGTACAATGCTAAGACATTCGGTAAAAATAAGTGAATAAACCACCACTGAACAAAAAGGTGAATATGGATGTGTTACCCTAGGTCCCCAAGCAGAGTAATCTGGAAGCTGAGAACCCCCTTGTTTACTGTGGGGATCTCATGCTTTTAAGTTCTATTATAATGTAAAGTATAACAGGGAATTTTTTACAACTATGGAATAGATTGCTATTTGGATCAATTTTCTTTTTTCTTTTTTCTTTTTTTAAGATTTTATTTATTTATTTGACAGACAGTGATCACAAGTAGGCAGAGAGGCAGGCAGAGAGAGGAGGAAGCAGGCTCCCTGCTGAGCAGAGAGCCCGATGTGGGACTCGATCCCAAGACCCTGAGATCATGACCCGAGCCGAAGGCAGCGGCTTAACCCACTGAGCCACCCAGGCGCCCCTGGATCAATTTTCTTATTTAATTGAATGAACAGGTTATAAGTTCTAGTTGTAAAGGCTCTAAAATTGCCCTAAAAAAACAAGATAGTCACCTGTTTCCAAATAGTCCAGCCAATTTTAATATGTACCTAATATGATTACACCATATCCTATCCATATTTCAAGAACTTACATACTCACCAGTTATGTATACCTGATATCCAGCACCATATCTGGCAAATAGTAGACACCCAATAGATATTTCTTTGGTGAATAACTCAATCTCAAAGAGGAGGTATAGTACAGGAAAAACAGTATAGCAAGAGGTACAGCAAAAGACTTTGGAAAATACTACTATTGTATAATTTTTTAGACCCTGTTCCATGGTAACAACCTTTTAGTTTAATGTACCCCTTTATCCTTACCCAACTGAAACCTGGTTCCCCGATAAAGACACCATCTGCTTTGCATTCTTCTCGAGTGGGTATACTTATTTTTTCTGCATCTCGCCTAACAGAGTTGGGACGAGGGGAGAATGCAGCTGGCTCACCAACACTTCACCAGACTAAACTCCTTCATCTGCCCCTCATGTCATCTACCGATATTTTGTTCAGTATCTTACATTCATGAAAATTTCTACACCCAGGATAATCTTTCCCTCCCGGTCTTACCAGCATCCCGGGTGACTTTAATGACTGATTTTCTTTTCATCTTCCATACTGCCTATTTAGAATAGTTTAACACAATGACCCAGTAGAATGACTCATTTTATCTAAAACGTAAGTCCAGGGGCACCTGGGTGGCTCAGCTGGTTAAGTGTCTGCCTTCAGCTCAGTTCATGATCCTCAAGGTCCCAGGATCGAGCCCCACATGGGCTCCTCACTCAGCAGGGAGCCTGCTTCTCCCTCTCCCTCTGCCTACTGCTCTGCCTACTTGTGATCTCTCTCTCTCTGTCCAATAAATAAACAAAATCTTAAAAAAAAATAAAAAGTAAATAAAACGTAAGTCCAAAACTTCATCATGCCACCAAATGATGTGAATCATTTCAGATCATTGTTCCATTGATAAGAATGATTCACATGATAGGTGAATCACCCCTATCTGATCATAAGAGGCTATCCACGATATGCAACTCCATTTTCTACCATTCTCTACCCAACCCTGAACTTTAGACTCAGGTCACCGAGTCTTTTTTCTGGATTATACTTTATCCCTAGAAAATTAAAGATAAGATTAAATTGCTCTTTTATGATCATAGAGAATTAATAGCTTGTGTAAAATATCCTGTCAATCACATAAAAAAGTAATTAAAGAGGAATAGGTGCCTTACTTTAACCTTCCATTAAAGAACCTAAGAATTTAAAGCTACATCCTTGCGGTACCAAAAACAACTGTAAAATGGAAAATGATTCTGTTGTCTGAAAGCCAAGAACAAATACTCCAAATACGTTTTCCTTTTGTTTTTTAAAGGGAATTTTTAAAAAGTTCTTTGGGAAACTTTCTCAGTAAGTCAGAAATTTGTTTTGCAATTACATGCTCTCTCCTCATACGATGCCCCTTTACAGAGCACTCTGAAGCCCAATTCTCAAAGTGCAATTTTCTCCACTCTCATAGACAATAAAAAGAACTCAGAAGATAAAACGAAATGTATGCACAGGCAACTATCTTCCCCACCCCCAAAGAAAATCAAATTGTCTTCAGTTTCTCTACTTCTGCAGTCAGATTATCATGCCACAGGGCAACCTGTACTTAGCGCTCTCCATGACAGAACTTTTCAGAGCAGCTCTAGGAAAATGAATTCTTTTTTTCAGGTCAGTTAGAGAACCACTTGCAATAAAGAGCTGATATTTCTCTGACTTCTGAAATAGGAATATAAAATTAATGAAATCTAGCCACAATTTCATACCCTTTAAGGGTTCCATTATTCACACATAACAAAAAAAGCTATTTTCACAGATATGTATTTAGATTTTAACTCGATTAAACCCGAGCATTTTTATTAAAAAACAGGTATGTGACGGAGCCTGTGTCAGGTGCTAGAGAAGGAGGGAAAGGACCCAGCTGTGCCCTCAAGCAGCTCAGGGTTTAATGCGAGCTGCAGAACTGTACAGACACATTCAGCATGCCATGAAGCAGACAAGAGGAAGGGGGAGTACAGCGGGGGTACCTCGCTTCAAGTGAGATCATGAAATGCTCCTTGAGAAATAACCCAATGCCCGGGCTGAATTATAAGGATGGACAGAAGCTGGCTAGGTACAGGAGAGGAAAAAAATGAGGAACAGAATATCCAAGGGAGAAACTATACAAAAATAAAGTTATGTGTTTTCACTTTATATTATTTGCTTCTTTGATCTTAAGTAATAGGGAAATGTGTGACTTATTATTTACCTGTTTTAGTTCTGTTTTTAAAAATAAGACAGCAACAACAAGGAGTCTAAGACATCTGTTACCCTTGCCGCCGCCTCCTTTCTACTCCCATTTCTAGTCTGTCACCATGTTTGGTTTACATTCTGCACTATCACTCCCATTCATCTTGCTGTTCAAGCTCCTATTACTTCTCACCTGAACTGTGTGCCAAGAGCCTACACCGCTCACTCTTATCTCCAGACCATCTTACACGTCTTCCAGAATAATCATTTAAGGCTCTGAAGCCTCATAAGTAGCACTATGGATGGAAAAAGTTAACAAATTAAGCAAACACTTATTAAATACTATTCTCATGCCAGGCCCTCAGAGAATGGTAAATAAGAAACTGTCATTATCTTTGGGGAACTCAATTTAATGGATTAACTTTTAAGTTCTTTATTGCTTATTATTAACTCAATAAACATGTGCTGGTTTTCCACTATGAGCTGGACACTACCTTAGGTTTTGGGATAAGAAATATTTAAAGGCTGTATGAGTATGGTTGGTGGCAGGGAGAACTCAGTCCTATTTTCAATGTGACCGCACTGTAGTGGAAGAAAAGGACACACATGCAATTAATTAATGTAATTCAATATGGTTCAGATGTCTATTTTGTACTGAGAAATAAACTGTAACGATATTGGTAAATAATAAAAAAATCTGAACCAAGGAAATGGCTATGGGGTTGAGACTAGGACAAGAAAGCTAATGAGGGAAGGCTGATGGGAGTATTCTAGTTAGATATGTTTCAACGGTTATTGGCTATACAGGCTCAGGACTTGGGAGAGATTTGGAGGACCTATCAATTATATGGGGAAGCAGCTGAAGGAAAGGCTAGGAACGACAGGCAGCACAAGCAGGAAGGAAAGCAGAGAGCGACAGAACAGAATTTCATAGACCTGCCAATAGCTGTATGAAAAAATGCTCCATGTCATTGACTATTAGGGACATGCAAATCAAAACCACAAATACATCACCTCACACCTGTCAGGATGGCATCTATCAAAAAAGCCCACAAAAGACAACAAGTATTGGCAAGGACCTTGAGAAAAGGGAACCCTTGTGTATGGCTGGTGGGAATATAAAATAGTGCAATTCCTGTGGAAAACGGCACAGCAGTCCTTTATACTACCAGGTGATGCAGCTATTCTACTGCTGGGCAAACACCCAAAAGAACTAAAAGCAGGGCTCAGACATTTGTACACATGTGTTCCTCACAGTGTTATTTACAAAAGCTTAAAGACGGAAAAATCCCAATTGTTCACTGATGAGTGAATGGATAAATAAAATGTGACCGACAAATACAGTGGAATATTATTTAGCCTTAAAAAGGAATGAAATTGTGATACATGCTACAACATGGATACACTCTGAAGAGCGTATACTTAGGTGACATAAGCGAGACACAAAAGGACAAGTATACTATTCCACTTACGTGAGGGACCTAGAATAGTCAAATTCAAAGTAATAGAAAATAGAATGGTTACCAGGAACTGGGAGTCTGGGGAAGGGGGACTTGTTGTTTAACAGGTTCTGAGTTTGAGTTTAGGATGATGAAAAGGTTCTGGAGGTGGACAGTGGTGGCTGCTTAACAGTGTGAATGTACATGATGCCACTGAAATGTGCGGTTAAAACTGGTAAGTTTTATGGCATATATATTTTACCATAAAATAGAAAAGTTTAAAAAAAAGCACAACTGACCTTTTTTCCAATTTGTTTTATCAACAGTACTATATGCCAGTGTAGTCAGCCATTTTACTCTTTATTTACCATTTTCTTACTATATAGCTCATGAAGAGAAGAACATGGCTAATTTCCTTCTACTCATACATAGTCAAATAGTGGTTTCATTGGACCCAAGTCAGTCGTGATCTCTTATTAACAGATCCAAACAGAACCTTTCTCTTATAGTTGTAAAGAAATCTCCAAACTTCCTATTTTTTAGTTAGAAATCATTATATATAAAATTCTCTTATTCCTCCCATTAAGAAGTGGGTTTGGGAATTGTTTCACACAAATAAGACCTTTTTTCTTAAATTAAAAACGTTTACCTCTTAACTTTGATTTTTACATTTCTAGACTATTTCTTATTGCTGACATATTACTGATTAGGACTTGACATTTAAAAATTCTACTATAGTTACTTGAATTGTGAAACTTTGGTCCTATGACAAACCAATTTCATACTCAAAGTCTGATTGCAGAACTTATCACCTCCAGTATTTTTTTTTTTTTCACTTTTCCACATTGGAAGGGTAACTTTTTCTCCGCATTTGGTTGAATGTACAGCTGTTCCCAGAGAAGCTCTCTAATTTGTTCCCCCTTTCTGAATTCACGTGTAATCTTCTAATCAGTATCTTAAGACATTTTCTGCCCTTCTTTTAATTTTTCATTGATTTTATATGATGAGCATGGCTCTCTTGATAGCAGCATGCATACTATAATCTCAAAACATATTTTTGAGTCGATGGATTTAAAGTGTAATTTGATTTTACAGCTGGTGAACGTGGCTCAATTAACTTCACCAGGGAGTGTAGTTACTTGCTCTTGGGCTATATTTATAATCTTGTTGAAATTCAAGTAAGGAAACAGAGAAACTGATTTGTTACTTCCTACATTTTAGCAAAGAGCCTCACCGGAATACAATCTAAGAACATAGTAAACTTATGGAATGGTACCAATAAATACCCAGATGTAGTTCAAATTCAGTAGTCTGGGGAAGTGGCTGGGTGCTCCTTAGTACTTACTTGAAACGATCACTTCATTTAGAATGTTTGCTCAAAGCACCTGGTAGCCAGGTAACCCCTCAGGTTTTTTCAACCAGGGTTCTACTAGAAAATTAAGCTCCAATGCCCCAAGACATCCATTGTCTATAATGAGTTAACTTCTCTCCAATGTATCTACAATAGAAGATGTACACCCTTGTTACAAGAACTGAGAAACAGTCGCTTGAATAAGTTTGTGACTTCTGTGGTTCAAATGAGGAGTCCTGGTTAAGAAAGCCTGGAGGGTTTGTAATGATGTGATCATCGGTTTGTTTTCTCTAGGTGTCACTGAAGAAGGAAAAGAGTGACCCTATCCTGAGAACCCATGACATGACAGGGATAGGGCCAGTCATTATATAGATGCTATTTATACTAAAACTGTTCTTTAAGATGGGAATTTCTCCTAAGTTAGATGGAAGACAAATGAAGTCAAGGATGTTGAGTAAGTTGTGGTGGAACCCGGATTCAAATTCAGTTCTGCCTCTGGAGCCAAATTCAACACTGCTACCATTGGCACGTGTAGTCTTAGCTACTTCAAAAAAAAAAAAAAATTGTAGGTATTAAAAGAATTTTAAGCAGGCAAGTAAAATAATAGGATTCCTTTGCACTTTACAGACAGGATTCTGATGGTGATACCAAGAATGACTTGGCAGAGAGACACACCAGAAACATTCTACTATGAGACCAGCTAACAAGGCTATTGCAGCGGCCTTAAATAAAGAAAGTGACAGTAGAGATGATCTAAGAATAATTTACGGGGTGACTGACTGGTTGTGAGGTAGCCAAGGAAGTGGGGATGGAGGGAAGGACATTACAAACGCTAAGTTGGCCATCACTCCTTGACAAACTCAGAAGCGTACATCTTGCTGATGCCAGATCACCGGCATTCCCTTCATATAAGAAAGATAGCATCACAGTCACCTCTTCGTGTCAAAACACTATTTTTATGAAAAAGTTGACAAGAAAGTAATGTAAGAGTTTTATTTACCAGGAGGTAAAATTTAAGAAGAAAAGGTATAAGGATGTGAATTGATAGTCATGATCCTTCCACCTGGGACAATTATGGCAGTTCTAGATCTAATCCATAAGAACCAGCCACATACGTAAAAGATTTATTAAGCTAAAATTAACCAGGTTGGTTTCCTCAAAAGGAGATTCTAGATAATTGCCAGCAGATCACATTCAGGGGGCAGTGTGTACCTCTTCCCTGGCTGCCTTCAACTTCATCAGTCATGGTCCCCATTGCTGTTGGGCGCTCTCACCTGAGGGGTGATGCTTCTCTCCCTTTATGCCTGTTCCTACCAGTCACGTCCCACTACCCTGATGGAGCTTCCCCTTTACACTCCATTTAGTAACCTTTACTGTCTGGGCTACTCTCATCTGTTACTTTGATCGCTTTTTTATGATCTGTGCTAAGATTACAAATAGAAAAGTTAAATGTGTCTATCAGTATTTTCAAGGATGACTTAGATATATGAGTACCATAGAAACATCCAATTAATATACCTTTCAATTCTCTTCTTGTTTTCCTCCATTTTTTGATTTGCTATCTGTAACAGGAAGTCGATATATTCCTCAGTCACCATCAGTTTTCCCTTATGGCTTAATGGAACTTCTAAGCCATGTGTGCTCCGGATAGCCTGCAGGAACAGACAATTTAGATATGATGACTTATGCACTATAGACACTGAAGATAACTTAAGAAAAGTCCCATTTAGGGCTGTGTTTAAACATGTTTGGTTCCATTACAGTCTTTAAGTTTAACTTTAATATACTTTAGCTAAACATAACTCAATCAAAGGAGATTAAACAGATTTTCCCATCACATAAAGTTATTTCTTAAGAAAGTCATTCTATACATTGTCTTTTAGGAAAGCAGAAAATAGCCAAAAATCCAATCACTCTGACAATTTCACTCTCACTAATGCTTAGGAAGCTTTAATAAACTATTTAAAGAAAAGAAAAAAAAATGGAATCTCAACAGAAGCTTCAAGGAAAAGTCAAAATGGACTGAATGTGAAATAGCCTCTTAGTGCTGCTTGAGCAGAATGTGGTTATGAGAGAGGAAAATAAACCATGCCTGGTAACTATCTCCCAAAGGGGCTGCCTTCTCCATGCTTTAGGGTTGCCAATCTTAGTAACCTCTTGATGAAACAGCCAATGTGTTCTGAGTAAATCCAAATGGTGGAAATGGTTTAAGAACAGCAACAAAAACTAGTACTAGTACAAGAAATAAAAACTCTTTCGTTGAACTTTTACTGAGCATCTACAGTGTTTTGGCCTCATGAAAGGGGTGAAGAAACAGAATAAATATAACCTCTGCCTTTAAGAGCTCACACTTTAAAACAGGAAATAAATAGTGAACAAAGAGTGACAAGACAACATAGGTGTTATGCCAGGAGAGACACACACACATATGTACGAACGTGTCCATAAGTGTATACAGACACACACATGCAGTGCTAAGGAAACATAGAAGAGAACAACTAATTGAGACTGAGGCCTCCGCTTTATGAGAAAGGTAGCATTTGAGTTGGGGTTTTAAGGATAAGTGCCATTTTACCAGGTATAAAAATGGGGACAGGGGACATTCCAGCCAGAGAAACAGCTCATCTATAGTCACGGAGACATGAAAGAGTACGATACATTTGGGAAAGAGCTGAGAGTTTTCTGTCTGGCTGGAGCAGAAGTATGCTAGCAGAGGATGAGCATAAATAAGGTAAGTGGAAAATAGTTTGGGTAGGGCCTCGAATACAAGGGGAAATATATGGAGACCCTGACTTTTTTAAAAGGGGGATTCTGACAGTATTGGCTGGGGGGACGAAAGGAGAAGATGGACAGCAGGAGAACGAGTCAGGAGACCACTGTAAAGACTGGGGGAGGATCATGATGGCTTAAGTAGGGGCAGTGACAGAGGGCTTGGAAGGGTGGAGTTGGGCATAAGAAATTAGAGGCAGATGTGACAGGACTTGTAAGTAACTAAACACAGAAGACAAAGGAATGGAAAGTGAATGAACGGTTCTGTTCTTGCTTGGGCAGCCAGATGGAGTGTACAGGAAGGAGACAGGGATACAAACCAGTACTGTGGGCTTTGACTTTCTAGTTAGGCATGTTTCTTATTTTTTTTTTCCCTAGGTGTCTTCTTTTGTAAGCCATCTCTATTGGGAAATGGCAAATTTGTTAAAAATAGAGAACAGGAAAGTCTAGGAAGCTAGAATGGAAGAAAACCTGAAATAGTTCAAAAGCCAAGAATCCATACCATTACAAATAATAAATACTATCGGAGTCAGAACAGGGCAAAATCACTAGGAGCTGATTTGGCCATGAAAGGACTCAGAGAGGGTGGAGGCTTAGCAAGGGCTTTAAAGATCATCTAGTCCACGGTTGGCAGATAGTAAATATTTCTGACTTTGTGACCATACAGTATCTGTTATAACTACTCACTTTTGCCATTATAGCACAAAAGCAACCTGGGTCAGGATTTTATCAAGTGAGAGTAGTGGGATCTGACCTCCTGTGGATTGATCTTGACCAAGAAAATTGAGACCCTGAGGAATTAAGGGGCTTGCCCGAGTTCATGCAATACAGCTATGGTAAGCCAGCGGAGGACTTTAGACACTTGCCTATGATTCTCTCCACTACGTCATGGTACTGATTACATGGAGCTTGGACTATTTAGGATGAGGAGGGCACAGAGAATCAGCCTGAAAGGAAGTAGAGGACGACACTATAAGATAAGAGCTCAAATGCAAATCTAAGAACTTGACTTTGCTCTATAGGAAAGAGTAAAGTACTGAAAATTTCTCAGCAAGGGAATGGCAAGATTTGGGTAGGGAGAGACTAAAGCCCGGGAGTCCAAAGAGATTTTTCAATAATCTGAATCGCTTCAGGCCCAAAGAACTGCTTTTTGCCAAAAGTTTTCTTACCAACATAGTCTTGCCTCTCTTCCCCACGGTTATGCCAGAGTTCCTGAAACCAGAATCTATTGCCACTGAATGCTGTTAAAAAAAATAAACTGTTAAATTCTGATAATCTGGCTAATTAGATAAACTGGTTAGCTCTACAAATTGCAGAAATATATATAAGCTCAAACCTATAATTAAATTTTAAAACTAGTTAATTAAACTGACATCATATATTTTTTTATAAATTTAAAACTTAGAATTAAATCTACCCTTGGGGTACCTGGGTGGCTCAGTCATTAAGCATCTGACTTTGGCTCGGGTCATGGTCCCCTAGTCCTGGGGTCGAGCCCCATATCAGACTCCCTGCTCTGAGGGAAGCCTGTTTCTCCCTCTCCCACTTTCCCTGCTTGTGTTCCCTCTCTTGTGTCTCTCTCTGTCAAGTAAATGAATAAAATCTTAAAAAAAAAAAAAAAAGAATTAAATCTACTCCCATACCTATAAATTTAAGTATAATCTAAAAATGTTACCAAAATCTGTGCATCCTGCAACTCTCGACACTGCACATGGAGAATGAGTGGTTCAAATTTCAAAATGGCATCACCAGTTGCTTTCCTCAGAGCTGGCATCTAAATAAATGAGAAATGTTAGGCATCAGACACCAATACATGATCCTTCTCTATGGTGACCTTTCACCATATGCAACTTCAGTTTTTTCCAGAAACATTCTGAATCATCCAGTATCCTTTTTCTGCAATAACTTTTCACTCTGTTTTCTTGGTCCTCTTTTTCCAACCACCTGCCTCTTCTTTTAAAAGACCTGGTTTCTAATTCTCCCATAAACCCCTCGTGTCATTCTTTCCAGCCATACCTTGGAAAGTAAACTATTACTCTATTTAATTCCAAAACAGATTTCCATTAAGGAATACGGTATATGATATATGGAATATGGTATGTGGTATAAATTTTCATCAAGGAATATGGTTGGACCAGTCCATAGAGCATGTGACTCTCGATTCTGAGGTCACAAGTTTAAGCCCATGTTGTACCCAACATGCACAGAGCCTACTTTAAAAAAAAATAAAGGAATATGATATGAAAGTTTGGGTTTTTTTTTTTATGATATGAAAGTTTTATTCAGGGTGTCTGAGTGGCTCAGTCAGTAAAGCCTCTGCCTTTGGCTCATGATCCTGGGGTGTTGGGATCTAGTCCCACATCGGGCTCCTTGCTCAGCAAGGAGTCTGCTTCTTCCTCTGCCCATCCCTGCCCTTTGTGCCCTTGCGCATGCGCGTGCGCGCGCGCGCTCTCTCTCTCTCTCTCTCTCTCACAAAAATCAATAAAACATCTTAAAAAAAAAATAAAACATCTTAAAAAAAAAAAGTTCTGGGGCGCCTGGATGCCTCAGTGGGTCATGCCTCTGCCCTCGGCTCAGGTCATGATCCCAGAGTCCTAGGATCGAGCCCTGCATTGGGCTCTCTGCTCAGCAGGGAGCCTGCTTCCTCCTCTTTCTGCCTGCCTCTCTGCCTATTTGTGATCTCTGTCTGTCGAGTAAATAAACAAAACCTTAAAAAAAAAAGTCCTATTTAAATGCTTTGTTATTAGATTGAAGTTGAGATGCATATAGGTCTTGAGCTAGAATTTATACAAAGTGGTTATTATTTCTGTCCACCTAGTGTCCTCGGGCAGTATCCTCCCTTCTTCACACCACTTGATTCCGATGGGACTGTCAATCATGACCCTATCATGACTCATGACTCCTGCTATCATAATCTCAGAAATGCCAAATGCCTAGGTCTGATGAAGGACAGCATTCCATTCTGGCAAAAATAACTGATCTCAAGAGGAGAACATCTAATCCAAGCAGGAAGACTCAGACTCGCCTGGAAATAATACCTGGATATTAGCAAGAAGTCCGTTTCTGCTGGGGCTCCTGGCAGCTATTTTTCTACCACAAAGACTGTCTACAGCAGAAGAGAATACGGGTCAATATGCAGAAAACCAGTACCCAAATAAGGAGATGAAGAATGAATGAGTACCTTAAGACAACACTTGAGTACCTGAATAGCTAATGTAAAGTGCCCAACGAATACAAACTCACATGAACTCATTTTAATTTCTGAAGCTAAATAACCCAGGATAGATAGGAAGCTTTACAAGAAGCAACCCAGATAAATAATGTATAACTGATTTATGTCTGTTTACTGGTAATATATAGATAGTACTATCCTTTTCTCTGAGCTACCTTCTCCTTGTATAATTTATTCCAGGTTACAGAGTTATCAAATGGTAGAAGTGTAATTTTTGATTTACTCTGTGTCAATATCCATGAACTCTCTATGTCCAAGGGGATGTCTTCTGTTGAGCAATAAGTAATGCTTATTGCTTATATACATATTTATACTTTTATCTCCCAAATCAAAAAAGTCACTGTAATGAATTCTCCTAGGCTTTCTAATCTTCAGTCATTATAATTAAGCACATAAATCTACCTTGAATGTGCTATTCTTTTCATATGTATTTAATGTGAGTCTGAATTAAAAATTTACTTCTAAGTTTATATATATAAACTTACCACATCATCTTTTACACAAGGTTTGTGTGTAACCAGTAGCCAGCAACAGTTTTGCTTTTGAACCTCAAAACCATTTATACCCTAAAATAAAAAAAAAACATAATTTAATTTAGTCATATAATATTTACACAAATAGTAAGTACAATGCATAGCATAATTGTAAGCTTTCTTAGATTAATAATCCCAAGCAGTAATTTTAAGTATTACTGAGAATAATTCACTAGGTTTTGGGTAAAGTTAACCCGAAACAAAAATGAAACCAAATTATTTGGTATAGAAAGAAAATAAATTGTTTATTAAGATATAAAACTTAATATTTTCTGATATATGGTCATGATTTTGTCAGAAGAAAAGGGATTATTTTAAGGGGTTATATGCTAGCAGCCTGAGTTGTACTCTAGTTGTTTTATTTGGCTTACAAAAAAAAAAAAAAAAAATTTTTTTTTTTTTTGAGAGAAAGAGGACAGAGAGCACGAGTAGGAGGTGGGGTAGAAGGGGCAGAGGGAGAGAGGGAGAGAGAATCTTAAGTAGGCTTCCCAACTCTGAGATCATGGCCTAAGTTGAAATAAAGAGTCAGATACTCAACCTACTGAGCCACCAGGTGCCCCTTGGCTTGCACAAAATTTTAAAAAACAAACAAAAAAACAACTTCGAATTCCCTTTCTAAAAAAGCACTGTACCAATCCCACACAGGACCTGTTACTTTTTAGTGACAGGTGGACTGTTCACACCCTTATAATAAGTTTAGTTTCTAAAGGCATACATCTGTAACATTGGGATTAGACTATATATATAGAATCAAAGGGCAGAGCTAGGACTGCAAGGTCAAAGCTTCAAGAAGCAATGCCTTAACATTAGGGTTTTTTGTTTTGTTTTGTTTTTTATTAACTGAAAAAATATTTATTAGATTCTTTGGTTATAAACATATTCTACCCTCAGAGAGACTGGAAAGAAGATGCAGGGAACCATACTTAGTTTAAATCACTGTACTTCTACAAAGTAATTGTTTTTACAGTGAGTTCACAGAAGACTTGGCTGTCTGGCTTTGTAAAGAGGAAGAGCTGAGCCTGTCCTAAGTAACTGGTTTGCTTTCATTGAATAACCTCAATAACATTTATCTGATCTTATGCTGGCTGCTCTAAATGTTAGAAACAAATGTGTGACTCACCTCTAGCAAATTTACAGAATCTAGGGGCATATATAGGAACTAAAACTATCTCTAGTTTCATCTTACCTATAGTCCCTTCATCCAGATTTTCCCACTTTTAATTTTTCTTCTTATATTGCTTTTCTGTAAGTCGATGCAAATCCTTCCCAAAAATAAGGCTAAATGAAAATAAATAATATACATAAAATGAAAAGAGGTTCAGAAGAAGTCCTAAGGCAGTTCAGAAGAAGCGGTCATTACTTACAAATGGGTATGTATGCTTGTGTTCAGATGGGAGAGGGGAGTTATGGAAGCCACATCTCAAATATACAGACATGGGGGGAAACATTTCAGGAAAAATAAATATGAACAAAGGCAAGGGTGGTAAATATAAGAAGAAAAAAAGACCAACTCAATTCTAGTGAAGAGATAAACATGAAGAGAAGTAGCAGAAAATATCAGAGCAGCAGAAGGGTTGGAAGGTATACTAGAATAGGGGTTTGGATTTTGTGTTGGAAAAACGTGTAATAAAAGATTTCAGCATGGATGAGTGACATGTACAGAATTGTCTTTAGGAAGGTGGATCTGTTAACAGTGTGTAACATGGTTTAGGGTAGAGAGAATGGTAGATCAGTGACCTATCAGAAAACGCTACAGAAATCCAGGTAAAACAGGGCAGTAGATGAGAGAGTAAGCCCAACTAGAGTGCCAAAGCACAGGAGGCAATGGTGGCAATATAAAAATATTCTACCCCACTAACCTGGGGGACCAGCAAATTACCAGTCAACGAGGGATCTAAAAAATGAGTTTGTGAGTGTGCTGTCTTTCATGCTTTGAATTCAATCCGAATATTAATATCGACATGCAGCTAACTTTTATAGCTCACTTAATATGAGCCAGGCATGATGCTAAATGTTTCAAATTATCCCATTTCAACTACGTAAAATCCCTAAGAAGCCGATACTCTATTATCCTCAGTTCATAGAACAGGGAGGAGTTGAGTTTAGATAACCTTCCTAAAATCGCAAAGCCAGTAAGTCCCATAATTAGCTTAGAATCTAAGCAGTATCACTCCAAAGCCTGAGGGCTTGACCACTATCTCAGACTAACCTACACTGCGCTATTTTATTTAGCATAATGTAAAAATTACCAGAGCTGTAATAACGGAGCGGGCCACTAGGAGGCAGTAAACACCTTAACTCCGGAGACGTTCTATCTAGCAGTTAATTCGGTAGCGCGATCGAAGAGAAAAGCCTCCCAGCCTCGCCCTGCTGGGAAGTCCTTAAATTCCCCCACTATTCAGAATCAAATTCTCTAATCCTTGCAACTCCAGAGCATTCTCAGGCCAGCAGTTTCGCCATCACGGGGGGCCTGGCAGAAATACGTAGTGTCATCAGCTCCGTCCCAGAATTACTGAATCAGAATCTGTGCTATAAAAGAGCACCCGCTGATTAAGAGACCCGTTAACGTTGTAGAAGCACTGGCCTAATTCAACCTCGAAGTTTCATAAAGAAGCCGAAACCCCCTATCAAAAGGACAAGCACAGGCTGGACTGGCACAGGCTGGACTGGGGTGCACGGGGGCCGGGGTGGGGGGCGGCCCAGGGCTCCTGGGGTTGCACTCCGCAGGGCTGGCGGGGAAACAAAAGGGCCTCACCCCGTCTAGGAGGAGGATGCGCCCCGCGCAGGAACTGGTGGTGAAGTACTGTTCTCGCCCATTCAGGAGCTGCACAAGTTCTACCACATCCTCGTCCACACTGCCCTTCCGGCTGAGGTCCGCTCTGCTCAGACACTGGGCCTTCCATCTCCTGAACTCTGCGGAACGATCCATGCGAGGAAGGCTTTAGAGTCTTCACTTTGACATCAGCCCTCGCCTTTCCCTGGGGGAAGCCATTTTGAGGCGAGTGGTGGCCGGAAAGGCCCAAACTTCTTCCCCGTTCTGAGTTCGGGAGCGCGTCGTGCCCTCCCCTGAGGGCGGGGAGACGGGCGCGGGCGAGGCGGAGCCGGCAAGGGTAGAAGACGCCCAGGTCCGTCCCCTTTTCCGTGGAATCTGAGCTAGGCTTCGCAGGTTTTGCGTCCCCGCTCTAGAACCGGTAAGTGGTTTTTTAAAAAGTCCGCTTTAGTTGTTGAGGCAGCGGGTGTCCCCGCCGCTCGTCCACGGAGGAGCCGAGTTTGAGTGCGGTTGCGCTCTCGTCCCGCGGTCTGTCCTGGAGGATCGGAAAAAGGAGCTCGTGGCCCAAGACCTTTCCCTCTGGGGGATGCGAATTCCTCATGCGTAAATCACGCAGGGACTTTCGCTTGCCGGCCGCGAGCCCCCATCCTGGTCTTCAGGGGGGTCTGCGTTTGGGCTGCACCCCGCAGGGCGCCGTGGGTCCCGCTCCCGCCGCCAGGCCTGGGCTTGGGCATTCGGGCTGCAGCCGGCGGCGGTGTGCACCCAGCCCCGCGGCGGGAACCGGCTGGTGCTCAGTGCACCCAGCCCCGCGGCGGGAACCGGCTGGTGCTCCGCGCCTCTCCCGAGCTCCGCCCGCCCGGTCGGAAGTCGCCTCTTACCATCAGAGCTGCTGTGTTCCTTTTGGAAAGAAATGCCTAGTTTCCTGGACCCCCCTCTCCCCACCCAACCCCGGTGACCCTGACCCAGAATGATTTTCAAAGGAAAAAAAAATTACAAAATAACCACGTAAACACATCGTTAAATGTTCACTTCGTTCCGAGACGAGGCTTTTCTCAGTGACCAGGGAATGCGTTAATGATTGAACTCTTGAAAGGCCGAAGTTTGGACTGCTCTCGGAAAAGTTGTGCGATTCCCACTGAAGCCGTCTGTGTCTGGTCCGCAGCAGCAACTCCCACCGAGCTCTTCCCCAGCCCTGGAGAGCAGCCGGCCTAGTTCCATCCAATCCTTACATCCAAGAACCTGGAGAGGTCTTGAATTACCTATTCAACTCCTTCTCCACCACCCCCTCTTACCAGAACTGGGCACTGAGATCCAGACCAAGAAAGCAACCTGACAAGGTCACACAGCCAGGCAGCCACATTTCTTAGGTTACTTTTAATTTTTTTTATTTATTATTATTATTATTTTTACATTTCTAGCTTAAGACTATAAAAAAAAGAGAAGGCTTACATGAAGCATTCTTGATCAACAGCAGCCCATTTCCTAACGATGATTCTCCTTCCAAGTTCTAATTTTTTTTTTTAGGTTGTACCAGAAATTCTTATTTCATCTTACGCCCTTCTCTCATTAAGTGCCCTTGCTCTGGCTTTGTGACTTGATTTCTTCATTCTGGATTAAAATACAGTTCTAACATTTTCCCCATCCCTTTAGTTTTTATTAAACCAAACAGACTGAAACAGAGCATAGAAAAAGATCACTGAGGAGGAATTTTAAATTCTGTATTTCCTAGATTTCCGAAGTATGCTTGGCAACTTTTTTAAGGTTTTATTTATTTATTTGACAGAGAGATCACAAGAAGGCAGAAAGCTAGGCAGAGGGGGGTGGGGGAAGCAGGCTCCATGCTGAGCAGAGAGCCTGCTTGTGGGGGCTCCATTCCAGGACCCTGAGATCACCACCTGAGCCCAAGGCAGAGGCTTAACCCACTGAGCCTCCCAGGTGCCCTGCTTGGCGACTTTTAATGGGTCAAAAGTACAACCAAAAATTAAGCCAGGTCCTCTAATTTAAAATTTACACTTGATGAATAGAAAAATCTATTTGAAAACACTAGCAAGGTGGCAGACCTGCTGACATGGAAATGATTTAGTCTAACAGAGCCTGGTGCGTGCTGGCATGCTGTGGAGGGCTCACGCAACTGTTGCAGTTAATCTCGGCCAGGATGGCAAGCAAGGGAGTACTGGCCTCTTTTTACAGATAAGGAAATTTTTACTAGTTTTCTGTCACGGCCGGCGCGACAAATTGACCAGGGAAACGTAAGGGTAAGAGGATGGCGAAAAGAAATTAAGAGACAAAAAGATGGGGGCAGGAGGGACACTGAGGAGGATGTCCAACAGGGCCAATTTTATTCCACATCTTACAATCATTTATAAGGCAGATCACAACAGAAGGAGTAATACATCGTACCTAGTTAGATGACTGCAAGTTTCTATAACAAGTTTACATTAACTACAAGCAAACCTCGTGATGCCAGGTAGTCTGGGCTAGTGCCATTAGCAAGACAATCAACCTGGGAGTGGATTATGGGAGGGTCAGGAACAACAAGGACCAACTAAGAATTCTTGACCCTGACCACATTGTTCCCTTCTATAGGGAGAAGGTGTGGGAAGTCACGTAGGGGAGTGCACTACACACAGCACCGACCCTTTCTCAGTGTTACTCAACTTTCCCGTCCTTAACCTTCTCAAGGTGTCCCAACTTTGAAGGAGACACCAGTCAGGGCCTGGTTTGGTCCTCGACCCCAACCGTGTCGTGGCCTCCACAGTTTTCCTAATAGAATGAGGTCCTGTGTATCACTACTGGATCACCCTAACTTACAGCCTTTTGGAAACTTTCACACTCTGAGCAGATGCCTTAATCATAAAATATGTAATCCTACCTGTGGGTTAGTTGAATTTCATATTGCTAGCTCAGCCTGTCTCACTATCATCATTATAAGGTATATTTTTAAGAAGCTAAGTATCTTCTATGCCAACATTTCAAAGGGTAAGATGAAAAGGATTGTATAGTAAGGAAAAAAAATCAATCAACATTTAACATACTAGAGTTCTAGCTCTGCCTCTGTGTGACCCTGGTGAGTCTCTTAACCTCTTAGAATGTTTTCTCATCCATAAAATGAATGATTTTAATTCAGGTTTCTGCGTACAATTAAGTGGTTGCTTTCCTCCCTATTGTGAAAATAATTATACCAGTGGGCATAAAATACTTGGTTTTTAGAAGATCAGTTATTAGGGGTTTAAGGATTATAATTACTATTAGCATATTGTATTATTTTATTCTTTTTATTATTCCCTTTGACATATCCCCTTATGTATTATATATTATGAAGCAGGTGATGATTCTGTGAATAGTTGAAGGGGTTTTTCAAAGGCAATTTGTGCAGTTTGAAGCCTGATCCATCATAGTGGCAAAGGCTCAGTAGGAAATAAGATGGACAGAAGCAAAGGAGAAGACAACGCTGTCAAGGTTATGCCTGGTGTCCTTACATGCTTGATAGGATAAGATGGTAGTACTAGGTGAGGCAGCAGAGTCTTCTAAATCCAGTATTAAGGATGAGTATCCTTTTTCCTTTGTTCTTTTTTCCCAACTTAGTAGATACCAAAATGTAGGGGAGGAAATGTATATGTTAGATAATTTTGATAGATTCTATTTCAGAGTAATTTTGCTTTTATTACTGTTACAGTTCTTTGAGGATAATAATGATGTCTGTTGGTGAAAAGCTAGAGGCAGGTGCTTGAAAGAAATAAATACGTAGGAAATAGGTAAAAGTGGAAAAGTCGCTGCAGATCTTACATGGTGTATGTAGCTGTGTGAGAGACTGAGCACAGTTAACAGGAGCTAGGAGGAGGGTTGGGGCATTTTCTCTTTGCCCTTTGTGTTCTCTGGGGTTAGCACAGTGCCTCGCTTACAGTTAATGTTCAAAAACTACATGCTGAATGAGTAATAGCCAGTGTTTGCTATTAATATTTTGTTTAAATGATTCTCCAGACTGAATTGTTTGAGGTGAAATTCTTGTTTATAATCTGAGTCCCGTAAATATTGTTATGTAAAATCAGAGGTGATTATGGAATTATAGAATGAAGAATATTTTAATGAGTAAGAAAGGAGAAAAGAGATGGGAAAGGAATCATGATGTCTACTATATATAGGAGTGAACATTTGCAGGGTTCAGTGCTTGATGCTTGCCGTGTCTCTACCACAGTAACCCTGAGTGGGAGCCCAGTTTTGAGAGGAAGAAGCTCAACAAAGTTGATTGCCTTGCCCAAGGCCATCTGGCTAGGAAATGATAGAGCTGGAATTGATACTGAAAGCTGTCAGATTCCAAAACCTGTACTCTTTCCAAACACTGTTGACGGCAAAAAGGGAAAAGAAAGCTGTGTTATCTCCAGAATGGAAAACTATGAGCTGGGCAGCCTTGTTTCTTATTTTTGTTGCTGCTGGGTTTTTTTTGTTGTTGGTGGTGGTGGTTTGTTTTATTGTCTTTATATTTCACTTTCTTGTCTAAGAAATACCTGGCCTGAGTGAAGAGCTAGATAGAAATTCAGTAGTGAAACTGCTGGTGGGTATGGAGTGAGCCACCTTTTCCAGGTCCTCACCCCGCACAGGTGTCACCCTTAGGGACAGCTCAGCTAGTCTACAATGACCTTAGGTTTATGTCTTCTGCCTGTTTCTGCCCCCTTCTGCCCCCTTGTATTTGAGGTTTGCCCTTTAGGACATGTCACTGCTAAACCACCCTCTAACAACAGACAATTTACTTTCTCCTCTGTGCTGGTACTGTGTGGCATCACTTAAAGAGTCTTAAAATGATACGCTTTTTGGTTAATTATATCAGGAACTTTCCACCAATAACACGATCAAACTGCTTTTGATCGCCCCCCTGTACTTGGAGTGACATTTTATAGTTACCACATAACTGTTCTGAGTAGTCCTGTGTTGAACTTCAATATAGTCAAAGTCTGAGTTCTTTCATCTCAAGCCCTAGTTTCTGCAACTCTTTTTGATCTTTCGCCTACTCATGGTTGACGAATATAATTATTCCAGAAGTTAGCAACGATGTTCTGGGTGGTGGCAGAGTCTAACTAACTATTTGATGTGGTTAATATCAAGAAATTGTGATAAACCACAAGCAAAATTATGGAGATACAGTCAAAAACCTTTTTGTTTCATTGCCATAGGTATGGAAGATTTCCATAATTAGCTATTTTCCTATTCAAATGTTGTTTACCTTTTCTTTTAACTCTGAGTTTTCATTTTAATGATAACAGTGGTAGAAAAAAAGTAACAGTGATAGGACAGAAAGGTTAACTGTAAATGACCCTTGTGATTTATAAAAGATTACATAAAGCAGTCTTTTTAGTTTTTCATGTTTTCCTCCTTTGTTAAATTGAATGAACTAAATAAAGCTAAGTATTTCGCCATTGATAAATCTCAAAAACTTAATGTTGAGAAGAAAAAGCAAGTTGCAGAATTAAGTACAGTATGACCCAATCTAAGTAAAGTTTGGGACCGTGCAACACAATAACACATGTTGTTCCATGAAGTAGTGAGATCACCACCTGAGCCCATGCCTGGGACTGATGAGCACTGAGTTTATGGTAATAATCAGCACTTAAAAGGCTGGGCCAGGAATGGGTTTGGGGATGGGTACAGAAGGCTTTAGCTATGTCTATAATGTTCTAGGTTTTTAGAATGTTGAGATTTATTAAAGCAGGGGGCAGGTAAGTGTGTTCATCATATGCTTTATGATTCTCTCTATATTTGAAATATTTCACAATCTAACAGAAGGTCTATTTATCCAATGTTAGTAAAACTTAACAAATTTCTAAGATGTAACAGCACAAGCTTGCCCAAAAAGAAACCCAAGATACTGTTTCATGCTATGTCTAGCCAGATGTTTTTGTTTGCATGTTTGATTCCCTTGTGGAAGGCACTGAATCCCTACAGGAAGTAATACCAAGTATTTTGCTTTGTAGCTGAAGGATTTGTAAGATGAAAGGTCCTTAAACATGAAATGAGATCTGTGTAAGCTCATGATTTAAATTGTTGTTTGAAAAATTGTTTGATCTGCCCCCTCCAGGGGGAAAAACATAGTGATACAGCCTAGATACCATATGACAGTAGATTATTATTTTTTTTTCTTGGTGTCTAGATCACCATGGCGACTGGACAGAAGTTGATGAGAGCAATTCGAGTTTTTGAATTTGGTGGACCAGAAGTGCTGAAACTCCAGTCGGATATTGCAGTACCAATTCCAAAAGACCATCAGGTGGAAATAATTCCATAAAAATAGGCAATAATTACACTGAGTGCGTGTCTCCAGAACATCAGGCTCATGTTGAAAAAAAGCAGATTCACAATAATTCATAAACACAGTGGATTAGGACAGTTTATACTGATGCTATAAAGAGAGCATAATTATAACTGTTAGTGAGTTACATCCATGAAAAGGGAAAATAACTTGCTCAGAACATTTTTGAGGTTGAGGATCATCTATGAAGTGCAATAATTGAATTTTTCTGCATGGAGTCATAAGTAGTTTTGAACAAGTTATTCTATTACAAACTTTCATGATTTCTATTTTGTGCACAGTAGGAAAATCATTTTCTTCTGCATACATGCCTCCTATATATGATTTAAGAGAATTTAAATGAAGAGTTTAATCATTTCTGGTGACTTTAACAATATACTTTCTCATTAAAAATTATGTATTTTTATTACTGCACCTTCCATGACTTCCAAGTCTCATTTCCTTAATGAACCTTGAAGCATCTGAGAGTTTTTACAGTTTGGCCATAACCTAACTTTAGAGATTCATATCTCATTGCTCCTTTTCAATAGACTGTGCTGTTACAAGCAGCATTGTCTGGTTTCCCCAAGAGCCGGTTTTATTCCTTCTGTCTTTGCACATACTATTACTTCTACCTGAAACATCCTTTTCTCCCATTCTGAAAGAATATCTACTCTTCTTTTAGGGCCTAGCTCGGATACCATTTTCTTTGTAAGGCCTTCTCTTACTCTTATAGCAAAAGATATCATTACATATTAAATAAGGTAAAATTAGCTTCTGTGGTAGATGTAACCTCAAAATCTCAATGGCTCAACATTAGAAAATTATTTCTCATTCACTAAATTCCAAAATTCTAAAATATCAGTGGGTAACTCTCAAAGAGTGATTTGTGGACCCAGCCTTCTTCCATCACGGGGCTCTGCCACCTTCAACACCTCTGTCTTCTGGGGTCACTTCTACGAAAGGGTGAAGGCACAGTGTGGATTGCCTAGAACATCTTTATGAGCCAGAAAGTGGCTCTGGTCACTTTTGTTCACATTCTGTTGGCTAAAACTCAATTATAAAGGCACCAAGAAATAATATTCTTCCTAAGGACCCAGGAGGAGGAGGAATTGGGCTTGATGAGCACATAAAGGTTTGTGCCACACATCCTCTCAAATATTTCCACTACTATTTTCCCAATTTTTTTTTTAATTTTTATTTATTTATTTGACAGAGATCACAAGTAGGCAGAGGCAGGCAGACAGAGAGAGGAGGAAGCAGGCTCCCCACCAAGCAGAGAGCCCGATGCGGGGCTCAATCCCAGGACCCTGGGATCATGACCTGAGCCAAAGGCAGAGGCTTTAACCCACTGAGCTACCCAGGTGCCCCCCAAAATGTTTTTAATATAACACATTAATAAGCCTTTCTGTTTTATCTTTTTTATGTATATGTTGGTTTGCAAAACTAACAGGAGCCCATTGAAGGTGAGGTTTTCCC
Source organism: Mustela putorius furo (assembly GCF_011764305.1). Lineage (NCBI taxonomy): Eukaryota > Metazoa > Chordata > Mammalia > Carnivora > Mustelidae > Mustela > Mustela putorius. The sequence continues at coordinate 61,807,268 of NW_025422005.1, read as the reverse complement.
ATCCATTTTTATAATTTCCATAATCAGTAGAGTCGTATCATTAACGCTGAATGAATACCTGAATGTTCTGCGTGAACGAAAATACATTGTCATTGCAGGTTCTAATCAAAGTCCACGCGTGTGGTATAAACCCAGTGGAAACATACATTCGTTCTGGTACTTACAGTAGAAAACCGCTCTTACCCTATACTCCTGGTTCCGATGTGGCTGGCATAGTAGAAGCCGTTGGAGATAATGTATCCACTTTCAAGGTATTACATTTTAAATTATTTCCATTTTGGCTTAATATTTTTCTTAAAATATTTTAACATAGCTTTTAAAATGTGTTGTTAGTCTTTAAAAGGCCCCGTTATAGATTAAGGAGAGCATTTGCGGTGATGAGCACCGGGTGTTGTATGGAAGTGTTGAATCACTGTATTGTACACCTGAAACTCGTATTACACTATCTGTTAACTAACTGGAATTTAAATAAAAACTTCAAAAAAAATGAAAGGCCCATTACACAATTTCTGCCACTTGGGGGACTCCTCTATTCAAAAAAGAGATTGGCTTTTATCTAGAGGTCTTCCTAGTTTCCATTGTTGGGGATAAGCGCTGGGTAAATTCTGTATCTTCACATTCTCACAGAATTCAGCTGTGATCCTTTTGATGTAGGAGAAACATGTAAGGACCGAAAATAGGCAAGGAAATGATACTATTTCCTCTCAATAATACACAAGCCAACATAATGTTTAATTCTTTCTATAAATTTAGTTTCATAAGATAAAGGAAAGGCCAATTCTTTTGAATAATAAGTAAAAGATGAAAAGAATGCCAGGTCAACTATACATTTTTGGAGCTCTGACTCAGATCAAGGTGACTGAGTCAATGAAAATATTATGATCGGGGCTTTTGTTATTTATATGCCAAAAGAAATCTAAATCATAGATAGCATATTCATGTTCCAGCATCTTTCCTCATAATTCCTTGACCTGCTCCACTTTGGCAGCACATTTACCAAAATTGGACCGAGACAGAGAAGATTAACGTGGCCTCTGCACAGGAAGGCATTCCGATTCCTGTGGCTGTGCTCCCCTCAGCCCGTGGCAGTCTGGCTTCTGCCCTCATTGCTCCACTGAAACGCTTCTTGCTAATGTCGCTAATGGCCTCTCTATTGCTAGAGTTAATGGGCCCTTTTATGTCATTATCTCTCTTGACTTCTTGGTGACATTTGACACTGTCAGCCACTTAACTTTTTCTTAAAAAAATTTTTTTTTCCTTTCAGCTTCTATGACATCATTCTCTCCTGTCCTTTCCCCCAGTTCCACCTAGGCATTGTTTTTCAAGCTGCTTTTTCTCGGGATGCTCCTCAAATTTCAGAACTGCCCAGTATTCTCAATCTCGTTTTACACCTCTGCTTTTGGTATTCTGTGCCTTCTTCAGGATGATCCCATGGTTTCCATGATCACATGTGATGTCTTTAGGTTAGAATTTTCCACTAAGCTGTGAACCTGTCCCGTCTAATAAGGTAGCCACTAGCCACATGTGAATTAAAATTCATATTAACTTGAAGTAAAATAAAGGAGTCAGTTGCTCAGTCACACCAGCGACATTTCAGATGTGTATAGCCCCTGTTTGTAATGGCTGCCCTACTGGACAGTGCTGATACAGAACGTTTACATCTTCACAGAAAGTTGTGTGGGAGCTGTGGGAGACGGGACCCACGCCACCAGCCCTTGGTAACCTCATACACAGTGTGTCTGAAACAGAGCTTACCTTTTGTCATATCAGATCAGCTCTGCTCTTATGCGAGTATGTTGGTGACATGGTGGTTTCACTCCCCGTCACTCAGCTTTCCCTCGCGAGGATGGTTTTCTCTTGTGTCCTTCTGTGCCCACTGCCTGGAGTTCAGGTTATGCTGCCTAGTCTCTTACCTGGATATCTGTGACAGATACCTAACTGACCACCTGCTCTCCTTCCTCCACGAATCTATCGCTGCTCCATAAGGGATGTGTTCTGAAATGTAATCGATTGTTGTACGGTTTAATTCTTAGGTCAGTTCCTTACAGATTTCAGAGTATTGCTGAGAGTGCTTATGTTGTGACAGAAGACTCTTTTCTGCTCTTTCCTACTGTCCTCCTATTCCCATCTCCATTCCTTCTCACCCTATACTTTATTTTTTAGTAAAGCTGTTCTTTCCTGCATACCCCATGCTCTTCCTTCTCTGTCTTTGCTCATTTTTGGTTTTTCTGCCTGGCAGAATTAAACTGAAACTTATTAACATAGGTGCAGGGGCTTTTACCCTCCAGCTTTAGTTCCTTTTCATTGTATCTCTGAAACTGTTACCTTCCATGCATTAGACTACTTACTCACTGGGTACAAGTGCTAGCGGTTCCTCAGCATTTATTCCTGCCACTGTTTCTTTGTTTACTTTGTATCCTTCACTTGTAATAACTTTTTTCCATTTCATTTTTCAAAATCTTAGTCCAGTTCCTCAAGACCTATCTTAAATCTTAGCTTCTCAATGAACCTATTTTTGATTCTTTAACTTAGAAGTAATTCCTTTCTTTTCCTGGGACTTAATCTTTGATAGTTTATCATGTTTTCTTGCATTGTAGTTATTCCTATCCTTTCCTTTTCTCTCTTCCTAGAGTTTAAGATGCTTTTGATGGGGGAAGTTATTTTGTTATTAGTATCTATCACAGAACTCAAAGTCCTGCTTTCCATAGTGAATTCTTAGAATGTGTTTGAATTATATTGCAATCTGGGCAACATCTTTTGAAGCTGTAAAAACAGGAATAATCTTAACACAGTCATATTTGACCATTTGCAAGTGGCACTGTAAGCAGTGACACGTGTCTTTGACTGCTGGATGCCTTTTGAATCTTTTCTGTTTCTATCCCACTGTGTAGGGCTATTACTTTTTAGAGATCTTTTTTTTTTTTTTTTTTTTTTTTTTTTTACAGGACAAATTTAAGTACCGTGAAAGTTATTGCCTTAATGTTTTGCTTATTCCAAGGAATATTTACATTTTTTTCAAGAAAGGGGAGTCCGGACAGGTGTTTATAGTAGCCAGTCTGATTTCCCTAGCATGCAGGTCATTTTGGTCAGGCTCCAAGGCCTCCCTTGTGCCTTACCTCACCCTCAGTTATGCATCTGCTTTCCAATAGCAAGGACCCAGCAGAGTTGACTGAGAGTGTACTGTGTTTCTGATGCTGTAACAAGTGAAGAAGCCTGTCCCGGCTCATCTTGCTGTCAGGATCCAGGCAGAGTTTCCTGCTCTTGGTGTATGCATAAAAAAGGAGGAAGGAATGCAAGAAACCTGGGGGATGGATTTAGAACAGGTATTTGGTATGTGAAAGAAACCTTGTATCTTATTTATTTCTTCTTCCTAGTATTTCGGGAAAAAAAAATAGTTATGCTAACTGCCGTTTACTAACTGCTTAATCTGAGCAAATTATTGAACTTCTTTGTCCCTAGATTTCTTCATTTGTGTAGTAGAATTAATCTAAAGTGGTGATAAGAAAAGTACTTACCTCAGGGGCGCCTGGGTGGCTCAGTGGGTTAAGCCGCTGCCTTCGGCTCAGGTCATGATCTCGGGGTCCTGGGATCGAGTCCCACATCGGGCTCTCTGCTCAGCAGGGAGCCTGCTTCCCTCTCTCTCTGCCTGCCTCTCTATCTACCTGTGATCTCTCTCTGTCGAATAAATAAATAAAATCTTTAAAAAAAAAAAAAGAAAAGAAAAAAGTACTTACCTCATAGGCTCTTGAGATGATCAAATTAGACAATACTCATTAGACTCCTAATACAGTGTCTTGCACAGTAAGGTCTCATGGTAAGGTTGTCTTCTCATTATACTATTCTGGAGGTTTTCTTTCCTTTCCTTTTTTATTTTCTCCTATTTTCCTTAAGTTTTCTTCCTGATTTCTATTAATAAAACATTTAAGAATGTTCAGTATGCTACAGATATTTTTACGAGACCCTAAGATGGAGACAATACATAAATACTTATTCATTGTTACAAAAGTTGCATTAGAAGAGATTATACCCATTTGACATCATTTTTAGTCCCTACTGCATTTATCAATTTCTTGCTTTCCCCAGAAAGGTGACAGGGTTTTCACTACTAGCACCATCTCGGGGGGCTATGCCGAGTATGCTCTCGCAGACGATCACACCGTTTACACACTACCAGGAAAACTGGACTTGAAGCAAGGAGCTGCCATTGGTATTCCCTATTTTACTGCTTATCGAGCCCTGCTCCACAGGTAATGACACACACGGTCGGTCATACAGCCAGTATTGCCTGCCTTCCTACCATGCGTCCATGTCTCTCATATTTGGTTACTATTTAGTTACCATTAAGCATTTATGGACTGGAAACTGTGCTAATTTGGGAGATTATTCTAATCACTGGGGATACAAAGAAGAGCAAAACGCTGTCATTGTCTTTAAGATGCTGACAGTCTAGTTAGAGAGACAGACATGAGAGTAATAATATTGATGTATAATGTGGAAAGTACGGTGGTATAGATGTGCATAGGGATTTATGGGATCATAAGGGATGTAACAGTGGTGATGAGATGGGGCTTCCTGCCAAGATGTGAGGCTTGGATTATTTTAAAGTCATGGTTCAGAAATCTTGTTATCCAGCCCTAGAAACTAATTGCTGCAATTTAAAAATACCATGTAGGGCCCTTCCCTAGACCCACTGGTCAGTTCCCACGGCTGGGATCTGAGAATTTATATATATATTTTTTTTTAAAGATTTGATCTTTAAGTAATCTCTATACCCAACATGGGGTGTGAACTCACAACCCAAAGATCAAGACACATACTCCACCAACTGAGCTAGCCAGGCACCCTTCTGAAAATCTGTACTTTTATCAGGGAGTTTTCTTGGGAAAGAATACCTGTTGGTGGGGGTAGGAGGTAGGCAGAGAAAATTCTGGACAATAGGAAAAGCCTGCTGTTGGGGGGGAATATCATGATATTTAAGGAGAGCTATAGCAGTTTGATTTTGTTGGATAGAATATTTCAAGGCAAAGAGTCATGTTGCATTAGGTTGGAATATAGTAATCTTTTAATAAATATTAGCTGTCACATGAAATAGGTAGGTTTCAGATTGTAAAAAGCAAGATGATAGAGCTCACACACTGTTCTGTAAGGGATTGGGGTCATGAAATGTTTTATTCAGGGGAATGATACTGTTATAGGAGTGTTTTATTAAGATTACCTATGAGCTATGTGAAGGATGGATTCGATGACAGGAATGGAGAAAGAGATGGGAGGGTCTTATACGAGTGTCCTTTAGGCAAAATACTTAAGGGCCAGAGGAAGGGCCATGGTAGAAAAGGTGTAAGGGAAAGGACAGCTATTAGAGGGTAAAATCCGTTGTGTTTGGTGACTGTTTGCTGTGGAGAATGAGAGAGAAGATGAACTTACAGATACTTCTGGCTCTTTAGGTTGGATAATGTTGAACTATGACAAAGAAAAGAAGGAAAAAGTTTCAGAGGGAAGCTTGGTCCAGTTTTGGAGTTGAAACCAAAATAGGTATTGTGATGGAGAAGATCAGAAACCTGTTGGGTGAAATTATCTGATGCCTAGAGACTAAAGATGTCAACATGGGGCTGTCAGCCGGTGGGTGGGAGTTGACAAGATGAAAGTGACTGAAATCCTTCAGGGAGTGAAGAACAGTGGAGTGAGAGTAGAAAGTTAGAGAACATCAGCATGTAGGAGTATAGTCAGAGGTAGGGGAAAGAGACCTAAGAGACCAAAGGGAGTGTTTACCAAGGCCAAGGTTGTCTAGAGGTCATGGTGTCTATAATAAACACCTGTTAAGTTCATGTTTTTTGAAGACAGGAAGACTTGGGTTACAGTACTGTCTTCTACTAACAGCCATATGACTGTGGTCCGGTTACTTTCCTGTCTCAGCCGTAGTTTACTGGTTTGAAAAACGTGAATATTAATAACACCTCCTTCCTAGGGGTGTGGTGAGAATTCAGTGAGGTCATGCCTGTTAAGCTCAGTACAGATCCCAGTGCAGAGTAAATATTCCTTCAGTGTTGATAGTGTTAGGGGCAATAGTTGATGTCACTACCAAGAAGGAAAGCTAGCTGTCAAATCCAAGAGTGAGGTGTGTTTGGATAAAAGAGCAGTTGGGCTTAGCATTTCAGAGGTGATTGGTGACTTGAGTCAGGTCACTTTCAGTAGAGTGGTGAGAGAGAAGTTTGAGTGGGCTGAGGAAGAAGGTGGAATTGGGTTCCTCAAATGGAGGTAGTTAGGGAGGAGGAAGTAGAAGAGTACTTGGGAATTTGTGGGGACAAAAGGTTAGACGGGAGTTGAATATGTCTGTAGCTGAGGAAAGATCTAGCAGAGGGAGCAATGGAAGGTTTGGAAGAGAGGGTGGAGTGGCAGGTAGTAGGATGGAAAGATGTAGAATACGTGGAGAGATTGGCTTTAGACATCAAAAGGACAGCTCTTCTGCTAAACCTAGACGCTGTAAAGATGGTAAACTATGGAAACGTTTGTGGGTAGGAAGAGGTGGAGTGTTGAAGGAACTCATAAGAGATTGCCTCACTTTTCATCATGAAATAGGAGACAAAGTGTTCTTTTGACAATCAGGATGGAAGTGGCACCAAAATGCATGATCACGTGATTTTATTATTTTATTTTTTTTTTAATATAGTACATCACCATTTGGATAGATTATTAAGGAAGTTAGATTTTCATTAATCCAGGGCTGGAGTATCAGTGGCATAATGCAATAGTGTGAAGGAGGTGAGAGCACGGGAGATGAAGAGAGAGGAGTTGGGTTGAACTGCCATGAGGTCCTGGCTGGCTAGTACAGGAAACACGACCAGGAGGAGCTAGTGGGCAGAAATTGAGCAATCAGGAGACAGCAATCTCTGGGAAGTTGAAGGAAAGATGTTGAAAGACTACGGGCTTACAGAATTAGGAGATTACTATCGTAGCACTGATTGTTAGAGTCTGATACATTTCTTCAGTAGAGTGGTTGAGGGCGGTTACCAGGTTCCACCTTGGGAGAGAATTCAGGAATTGTGATTTAAGGTTTTCTTCCCAGAGAATGTTGAAATCTGTTAGATTAGGGCTGACTTTGGGATGGAAGAGAGAGCCCACATGCCAGGTGCTAATCTTCAGTGACTGGGAGGAAGCCTGGAGCAGCAGCATGGAAGGCCAGGCCAAAGCTCGTGCCCCTGCTGTGAGCCCCTGAGGGAGATGACTATATTTGTCAGGATTCTCCAGAGGAGCAGAACAACAGAACGTGTCCGTACAGATTACATACTTATATACAGAGAGTGAGAGAGAGATTGATTTGTGGAGGCTTGGTGAATTTAAAGTCTGATAGGGTAAACTGGAAGGCTGGAGACTCCGGAAAGAGCTGCAGTTCAAGTTAAAAGGCAATCTACCAGCAGAAGCTCTTCTGCTCCAGAAGTCAGTTTTTGTTATCTTAAGGCCTTCAACTGATTGGATGAGGCCCTACAGAGACATTCAGAATCATGCTTAACCAAATTCTGGCCCCAGGCCCAGCCAAGTTGACACACAAAATTAACCATCACAGTGACTCTGTGCAAGGGTAGAAGGATCCTAGCTGTGAGATCTGGGAGAGGGTTAGCTTGCTTTTTCACCATCCTCCCCAGGTCCTGTGGTAGGAGGATGTACCCTTAGTGTACAATTAGATGTACCAATACTACAGTATGGTATTGGTAATCCTACTCCCTCACATTTATATTTTACTTTTTAAAATGTCAAAGATAATAGTTATCTTAGTTTATCATTTCAGACTCACTGCCCTCGGTCCCCTTATTTCTAAACAAGAGAACTGTAAGAAGTTTCATTTACTGCTCATAATTGCTGTTTGTCAGCTGTTGGTACACAGCCTTGAGCACGACCCGGGGTCATTGTGTTGTTAGTCCCAGACTGAACAGAATGTATGTCCACTGTGGCCACCCCCTATTTTTCTAGGAAGTAAGAGATTCTCCCTGAGAATCAGATCTGGATCACAGAACAGCTGCTGGATTGGGACATTAGCACTTGTCCATCCAGAGTAATAAAGCATCCCCTAACTGTCTTGCTGCGTGTGCCTTATTTTTCAGTATAATGAACCGGAAGTGGAAAGAGTATGTCATTTCACTGAAAGATCTAGACATTTTTTGGTGTGACAGGATTGATCATATTTCTTACGGTCGTACCACTGCGGATTCAGCATTGCTCTCTGAAACCTGGGCTTAGAAGCTGTGCAACCTGATGTTCAAAGGCATGGAGAAGAAAAAATGGTTTCTTAAATCACCTAACTTCTGTGTTTCCTTGGGCATTACCCTGGGTCACAGTATCAAGACTGTGGTTATCATAATCCTCTTTTTTTTTTATTTTCCCATAATCCTCTTTTGAGACACTTTCTGTGGGAATGAATGAGAGATTCCAGGTCCTCTAGGTTTAGCTCTTTCACTTCACGTGCCTCCAAAGACTGTAGCCTCCCAGAGGGAAGGTAGCACCCCATGTGCTACCAGCATCCAGCACTGTTCATAGAACATAATAGGTTCCTATTAAATGTTTGTTGAATGAACAAATGAATTTCATGTTTTCCTTTGTCTGTGTCTGAAGAACCCTCATTTGATACTGTGAAGATTGGAGAATATTTTGGGCTGTAGAACAAAATGAGTTTCTTGTTTGGGGAAGTGTTAGTTGAACTGAGGGTGGAATTTCCTTAAGAATGACAAACACCTGCGCTTCATTATCTTCAAAGTGAGGTGATGAACCCTTGTCTTGTTTCGCAGTGCCCGTGTGAAAGCTGGAGAAAGTGTTCTGGTTCATGGGGCTAGTGGAGGAGTAAGTATTTGTTTATTTTTAAGTTTATGTTTAAAGGAGCTTATTTGTGTAGGTTTTACATTATATTTCTTTTCAGCCATTTTTAAAAGCCAAGTTAATAAATATAGTCAGTATTTGTAGTCAATAAAGAGACTCCTCTCTGTAGTAAAGCTTCTTAAAATGCTGTCTTCTGAAGGTGATTCCTTGTCATTAGTTTAGCATTTCTCTGTTAAAACCTTCAACAGATCACCCCATTAAAAATGTCTGTGTTAGGTTTTCCACCGGTGTCAGGTGCAGACCAAAATAAACTAGCTTTGTTTTTGCCTTCAAGTAGCATATGTTATAAGAGTATTTATTTAGAATTTTAAATAGTTGTTTAAAGTTAATATTAATTCTATATTCCCTTAGATAAGGAAACTAAGGCTCATTAAAGCTTTACCTATGTTGCCCCAGACAGCACGGCAAAGCCACACGGTGAATTCTCAGACCCGTCTATCTCCCTTCCACTGTTCACCTACTGTGCTTTGATGACATTCATGGAATGCACGGTGTACAGCTGTGTCCTTAACACTACAACCCATGGCTTAAAATGCTAATGTGGGTGGGGGAGGGAACTGAGAACTTTAAAATAAGCTCTTCAGTGAAATAACCCAACACAGACAGGGCTGTCAGAAGCTTCTTCAAGAAACCAGCTGTCAATCTGCCTCTGAGGAGCTTAGAGGAAAAGTTAGAGCTCTGAGGTTGGAATTTAACAAGAAATCCACATGACCTCTATCCTGCATGTAGAGGCTTTAGAAATTTTGGAGATGAGATTTCACATTTTTTTTTTAAATACAGGGCCTGGGGCTGGATGGCTCACCTTGAGGAAGCTGGTTAACCCTTTCAGAGCATTGTGTATTCCTCAGAGTAGTCAAAAGGAGTAGCTTGTTAAATGACACATTGTTCCAGGAGTAATGAATGGCATCCTGAAAATGTGAAATTATCTCTAAAGGTGGCCAGGTAGTACTGAGCGTTCAGCCTATTGTGTTTCTGTTACTTTAAATAGATGAAGCACAAGGTTCCACACTTAGCCTCCTGTCTACCTCAGATCCGTTCTGAAGGATTTCACAGATCAGAGTATTTACTAAAAAGACTAAGGTTGTCTTTTGGGGCCTTGAGAAAATATGACAGATATACCTTGTCAAAAATTCCCATTGCTTAGCTTCACCAAAGAGGCTATTTTGGGGTTAAATTAAATTTAACCCAAAATAACTAAAGGATCTGTCATACTTGCATTTATTTAAATTGCTTTGGCTTTCAGAGAAGTAACCTGGTGCTCTCTATAAAAGGGAGAGGTTTCATAGGAAGAGGAGAGAAGAATTTAAAGAAAATCTTTTTATTCCCTTTACCCTCGTGTAAAAAGCCCAGTCACTTCACCATGGTTTTAAAAAAAAAAATTTTTTTTTTTTTTTTTTTTTTTTTTTAAGGCAAAATCCACACTGTTCTCTGAACTGCCTGAGTTTGTTAAATCCTTGGCTAGCAGGGATAGGCTGGCGGCCTGGTGTGAGAAGCACTTCTGATCCTCCCTGCCCTACCAGAGGGAAATAGTACTGGGTTTTGTCTTGCTTCCGTTTGTACTTTCTGTCCTCATTTAATTCAAATTCCTCTGGGATTATGTTGTGTATTTAAAATGGTGTGGAATTGATGAACACAGCTGTTATCCAGATAGGGAGTGCCCTATTTTAGTGTCAGCAAAGTAAATAGAAGAAAAATAGTTGACACATAATGGTACATAATCTGTTGAAGTACTGTTGCTGGTGTAATTGTTGACAAGAAGAGCATAAACAGTACCTTCAGAACAGCTCTTAAATGCCTCTTTAGAGTAGAGCAGAAGGAGTTATATTTACATTAACTCTTTAGTTCAGATATAGTTTTATTAGAGGCCTGTGTTTTTTTTTTTTTTTTTAATTTAAAGTAGCAAAAATCAATAGTGCTAACTCTGTACTATATTGTATTTCATGGAATTGAATGTCTCTCTGACTCATGAGACCGTGAGTCCCAGGGTTTGTTTGTTTGTTTTGGTTAAATCAAACAGATCCCTGCCAAAACCCAACTGAGTTCAGACTCGACACTCCCATATGCCGCACAATCTTTACAGTCTATTTCAGGCCTGGGAGTCTGTGATTCTGTTATAGTTTTAATCAGTTTCTATCATCATTTTTCATCTTAATTCTTTTCTGTCATTCCCAATCCGTGATGGTTTCACCTTCCTCTGAATCACTGGTTATCACTGAGGGTGGTTTGGCATCATCCTATCTCCCCCTTGAACATTTGGGGCAGCGTCTGGGGATATTTTCGGTTGTCACTGGGTAGAGGGGCTGTGGTGTCTAGTGGATAGAAACCAGACATGCTGCTAAACATCCTTCAAAGCCTAGGCTAGCCCCTGCAACACAGAATTGTCCCGCCCCAAATGTCAGTAGTGCTAAGTTTGAGAAGCCCTGCTGTAAACGTATGTGACACTTATCTGTACCATTCACGTGGCCTGTAACCAAACATAGGTTTCCTAGTCCTGCAAATTAAAAAAAAGCTGCTTTTGTTTATATTTCTTATATGGTTTTATTTCTCCTTTATCCTAAGCACATTTATATAGTGATCTAGTGATTTCATGCAGTCCGTGGCTTTAAATACCATCTATAAGTGATGAATCTCAAATTTAAATTTCCAACTCTGGATGCTCCCAAGTCCACATGCATATTCAGCTAATTATTGCATATCCTCAGTTAAGTGAGCAAATGCGGCTCAGCATTTGCAAAGGGAATGCATGCTCCACTGGCCACATCTTGCACTCCCTCCCATGTGCCCTACCCTCAAGCCACGTTGACCCCCTTCCTGTCCAGGCTATTCCCATGTCACCAGGTGAGCCAGGACCATTCTGCCTACAACATTCTCCACCAGCTTTCCACATCTTCACACGGCTTGTCCCTCACTTGACTTAGGTCTCATCTCTTCAGAGTTGCCTTTCTTGGTGACCTCACTAATCCCTCTGCCTATCTCCAATAGGCTAGTTTTTTTTATAGCACTTTTTCATAGCTAAATTTATTTTATTCATTAATTTGTGTGTTTATTATTTTCCTCCTTTCTCAGAATATAAGTTTCTTGCATGAAGTATCATGTCTAGCATATAGTAAACAATAAATGGTCATCATATGGATGAATGAATGAATTTGCTCATATACCTATCTCTTCTACTTAAATGATGTCACATTTGTCATTTAGCATTTTATATGTATTGTTTAAGTATGAAGTCAGGGATCAAGTTTTGAATGACTTTAAACCCCTTACCTTTTGCACAAAGTAGGTGCTGAGTAAGCATTTTATACAGTGGTTAAAAACTCAAGCTCTGCAGACTGAATTGGTCCAGCTCTGTGATTTGGCCCTGTTCCCATCTCTGTGACCTGGTCAGGTTACTTACATTTTATGAGCTTCAGTTTTCTCATCTATGGAATATGGACAATAATAATATCTACCTCCCAGGCTTATTGTGAGGATAAAATAAAGCAACGGATAAGGATAAAATAAAGCATTCTGTGGTACCTGACACATTATAAATACTCAATAAAAGTTAGTTATTGTTGTTCTTCTTTCTTCAGACCTTGTCATAGACTCGGAATTCTTTAAGGATAGGGTAGGACCTAGAAGAACCTTAAGTTTATTACATATATTTAATAAATATTTGTAGGGATGCCAAGAATCCAAAACTAGGTGTTTATATTTTGTTTTTCAGGTTGGACTAGCAGCATGCCAAATTGCCAGAGCTTACGGCTTAAAGGTTTTGGGCACAGCTGGTACTGAGGAAGGACAAAACATTGTTTTGCAAAATGGAGCCCATGAAGTGTTCAATCACAGAGAACCTAATTATATTGAAAAAATTAAGGTAAAATAACTCTACAGTTTTATAAAAATAGATTTTATTTCTTGGGAGACTGACTTTTTTGTGTGAGCTCTTTTCTAAACAGCCACTCTCTTAAAGTTGTTTGCTCTTTTTTTAATGCCTATGTGTGTTTCACAGCTTTAGTAAATTAAAAAGCAGAGGTGTCTAATTTTCAGACCTTTACTCTCATCTGTCTTGTTTATGTTTATATCAAATAAAACCTACCCTTTCCAGAGTCTTACAGCTATCAAAATTGGTACTCTTAAGTGCAGTCACATTTTAAGTAAAGTCACAGCTTTGTATTTAGAGCCCTGAGGTGTTCTTTTCTTTTTTTAGATTTTTTAATTTTGTTTTGTTTTAATCATTTAAATTCAGTTACCATATAGCATATTATTGGTTTCAGAGGTACAAGTCTGTGATTCATCAGTATTTTATAACACCCAGTGCTCAGTACACACGTGCCCTCCTTAATGTTCGTCACCCAGTTACCCCATTCTCCACCCCTCACCCTCAAACAACCCTCAGTTTGTTTCCTATGATTAGGAAGGGATCTCTTCTGTTTTGTCTCCCTCTCTGGTTTCGTCTTGTTTCATTTTTTTTTTCCTTTCTTCCGCTATGATCCTGTGTTTTGTTTCTTAAATTCTACATATGAGTGAGATCATATGATCATTGCCTTTCTCTGACTGACTTATTTCACTGAGCATAATGTTCTCTAGCTCCATCTACATTGTTGCAAATAGCAAGATTGCATTTTTGATGGCTGAGTAATATTCCATTGTAGATATATACCACCTCTTCTTTATCCACTCATCTGTTTAGAGATAGAGTGTGTGTGGCAGAGGGAGGCAGAGGGAAGGAGCAGAGGGAGAGGGACAGAGATACTCAAGCAGACTCCATGCTGAGCGTGGAGCTGGGGATGCAGCTCTATCTCATAACTCTGAGATCATGACCTGAGTTGAAACCCAAGAGTCAGACTGCACCACCCAGGTGCCCCCCCCCTTTTTTTATATTTGTAGGTACTGTGAAATGATCAGTACAATAAGTTCATTAACATCCAACACCATACATTGTTACAAAAGTTTTTTTCTTCTAAGAACTTTCAAGATCTACTCTTTGCAACTTTTAGATCTGTGATACAGTCTTATTAACTATGGTCACCAGGCTATACTTTACATCCCCATGACTTTTTTTTTTTTTTAAACTGGAAGTTTCTACCTTTTTGACCATATTCACCATTTCACCCACTTCCAATCCCCTGCCTCTGGCAACCATGAGATTTTCCCAACCTAATTTCTTTTGGTATAATTTTTCATTGGAAGGTGAGGTGCCTAGAGATTACAAACTGGCTTTGTGTAGCCTAGGGAAAAAAGTTGATTTTTTAATTGGATGCCAAGGAGGAATGAATAACCATTTCCCTCATCCAGAGCAGGGAGTTAGACTTTAGTTAGTTGCTGCATATAGTCCATTGTTAGAGCAGAACTCAAGCAGATTCTGAAGTTCTCTGTTTGCACTGTAGTAGCAATTTACTAAACACTGATTACTTTGCTAAACCTCAAATTACTTGTTGAGACTTAAAATTTTCCAGGTACTGATTACTGTGTAACCTCAGCCATTACAAATGGAGGAAGATACAAGGGAGAGTATATTTATTAGCACTAAATCATCTTGCCAAAAAACTGAGTAAAGCTACTCCTTTGTGTATGTCTAGGAAACCTAGAATTAATTGAATATTCACTCCTGATACCATCATCCAAGAGTATTTACAAAAATGAAAAATGGCCCATTATTTTAAGAATATATTTTTGTTTTGCAGACATATAACTTTAAGACCCTGAAGTCTTATGGCTTCTTTCTCGTCTACTAGGTCCTTCTGCTTAAGTCTCTCTCATTCTCCGGATCACTCCCTTACCCTTTTTCCACACCCTTCACCCCCTCTACCACCAACACTTCTTGAAAAAGCAGTGAGTACTTACTCTTTTTACTTCCTTACCTCCCATCACCTTCTACTGCATTTTGCTTGTCAGAGGTCACTGGTGAGCTCTTAATTATCCATCTGCTGCTTTTGACCTGGCCTCATTCTGTGTGATTTTTTTGGCAGCAGCTGACCCTGACCACATCTCCTGGAAGCTGGTTCTCTTCTTACTTCCCTGACTTCATTTGCAGTCCCCTTCCTTCTCATAATACTTAAATGTTGCTGTTCCTTAGCTTTTACCATTGGTCTTGTGTCTTCCGTGGTGCGAGACCTTCCTCTGATGAGTCTCACCTATACCCATGGCTTCTGTTTGTGCCCACATCCTGCTGATTTCCAGCACTGTTTCTGGCCTGCATTCCCTTCCTTCATGCCATCAGCCTGCTAGATGTGGCCACTGGTCTCTTCATCTGAGACAGACCCACATTTCTTTTTTTTTTTTTAAAGATTTTATTTATTTGACAGAGAGAGAGATCACAAGTAGGCAGAGAGAGAGAGAGGGAAGGAAGCAGGCTCTGTGCCGAGCAGAGAGCCTGATGCAGGACTCGATCCCAGAACCCTGAGATCATGACCTGAGCTGAAGGCAGAGGCTTAACCCACTGAGCCACCCAGGTGCCCCTATTCCTATCTTTTAATCGCTATTCTCCTTCCTACCTGTTAGGTCAATCACCTCCGTCTGTCAGTTTCCACACTGACATGCCTTTCAAATATGTCTCCCTCTTCGTTCTCGTCTCTGCTATGACTTAGTTTAGTCCTCATCTTCTTCTCCAGCTTTGTCTGTTATTTGTAAGTGACCTAGTAGTCCCTTCTGTCTTCACAGTTTCCTAAATTATTTGGTTCTCCTTTTAAAAAAAAAAAAAAAAAAATCTCCAGAAATACCTAAAATGGAAGCTCCATGAGGGTAGGAATTTTTGTCTTTCTTGTTCCCTGCTGCACCTTCAGTGTCTAAAACAGTGTCTGGCACAAAAATTAATTAATGAACACCTGCCCTCCCCCAAAGTCTACACCCTTTAACATGGCATTTGATGCATGTTCCCAGCCCATAGCAGTTGATAGTCGCCTCTCTACCTCTTCCTCTCCCCCTACCCGCCTTCCGAAACACATGCCCCAGCTCCCCTGGGATACTTTCTAATCCTGACTTGGACTCTTAGGCCATAGCTTTTCTGTTTTCTCTTTATTCTGCCTCAGGCGTATTATCTGCTGGCTCCTCTTCCTTCCTTTTTCCTTAAGGAACTCCTGTTCATTCCTCAGGGCCTAGGACCTCATCTCTGTGGAACTTCCTCTGATCGTTACAGGTGATCAGACTTACAGCTTTGTTTTTCTCTATAACCTATAGTTTATTTCCATTGTCGCAGCACTTAGCTCTTCCCATCACAGCCTTGACTGCAGTATGTTTCCATCTTTCTCCCTAGCTTTGTTTTGAGTTCTCTGTGTCCATCTTTGAATCCCCAGTACTTACTTAACAATTCCTGGCACTGGTATTCTTTTTTTTTTTGGTTAAATAAAATGAATATAAGGTATATATGTATAACTTATTTAAGAGAAGAGCCAGTTTTGGATGTTGCAAACCAACATCTCTGAAAACCCAAAAGAAAAGGAGTAGTATGGCAGGCTGATTATAAATCACTTGGAACAAAACTAAATGCACACAAAGAAAATACTGCAACACCAGATAGCCAATGATTTCCTTTTTTTGTCTTTTGTTTTTTAACAAAAGTGGAAGCCTTTTTGGGATTTGATACTTGTTGTTTGCGTCTCTGTGAAAATACCTTTTGAGAGGCACCTGGGTGGCTCAGTGGGTTAAGCCTTTGCCTTCAGCTCAGGTCGTGATCTCAGGGTCCTGGGATCGAGTTCCGCATCCCGGGCTCACTGCTCAGCAGGGGGCCTGCTTCCCTCTCTGTCTCTTTCTCTGCCTACTTGTGATCTCTCTCTGTCAAATAAATAAATAAAATCTTTAAAAAAAAAATACGTTTTGAAAACAGAAGATTTTCAACTGAGGAAAAGTATTTTATAGTCAAGTTGAGTCAAAGCACTTGAAATTTATTTAGTATAGATCTTTATCACTTTAGATGTTGTGACTGGTCCCTTGGAATTACATCAACACTATATAATTAGATCATTTAAAAATTAGTGTTATTAGTCTTAAAAATGTAGCATTTTATGTCTTTTGAAACATATTTCCATAATATATGGGACTGTGATAACTGTTCTACAGTTTTTTTTACTTGTTCTCTTACCTTACTCTGCATTCTTATTTATTACATAGAAATCTGTTGGTGAAAAAGGAATTGATGTGATCATTGAAATGTTAGCTAATGTAAATCTTAGCAATGATTTGAATCTTCTGTCATATGGAGGACGAGTAATAGTAAGTATTTTTTTTTTTTTACCACTTTGAGGCTTTACCATAATTCAGTACTATTTTTCAGTGATCTTTAATTATAGACAAGTTGTTTTTCTTACTAGGTTGTTGGCAGCAGAGGTCCTATTGAAATAAACCCACGGGACACCATGGCAAAGGAATCTAGTATAATTGGAGTTGCTCTGTATTCATCAACCAAGGTAGGAAAAGAAGTGACTCTGATTTTGATAACTTAAACATTGATACAGTTTGCTTACTCAAGCAGACTGTAAGTTCCAGTAGATGTTGAACTTAATTATCTGACTGGGTGGGTATGTTAAGGATTAGTCACTACAAGATAACTGGGGTGGGGGTGGGGGGAGATGTAATTTATTTTCCAAGGCAAGACACTTTTGAGAGAGAAAGGAGATACTATTAGTAATTACTTCAGGACAATAGGGTTTTTGTAAACTGACCCTGCCTCAGGCAAATTGTACTTATATTTAGTCTGTAGAAAACTTTGTCTGTAGTTCTGGACAAATGACAAAAGCCACATATTCGTAAGGAACTGTTTATGTTCTGACTCTTAGAATCTGAAAATTTTTAATCCTTCTGAAAATTAATTCATCTGTTCTTCTACATGTAGGAGGAGTTCAGGCAATTTGCAGCGGCCCTTCAAGCTGGAATGGAAATTGGTTGGTTGAAACCTGTAATAGGTTCTCAGTATTCGCTGGAGAAGGTGGCCCAGGCTCACAAAAATATCATCCATAACAGTGGAACTAGTGGGAAAATGATTCTTCTCTTAGAATGACTAATTCTTTCATGTCTTCCTAATGTAGTTAGAGGGTTCCTGCCCCAGTTTTACTCACACTACCTTTGCTCTAATCAGCATTTGTTGGATTCAGTGAGTTTCTCATGTTAAAAAACAAGATTTATCTTTAGAGATGTGGTCATTGGAGTACAATTTATTTTACAGCTCACAATATTCTTTACGCCTGCCACCTGCCTTGAATCAAGAAGTCATTATAGTAGGAAGTAGAATGTCAGTAGTCATTTGGCATTGGGTACATTACAGAAATGCCTGGTACTTGATCATTAATTCCACACGTTTGACAAAAGCAAGTTAATTCAAAATGAGGCTGTATGGTTTCCAAGCCTGCTTGTTCTTATGAAGGTTCTTTAGTATCTGGTTAGCTCAGAACTGTATCATACTCTGAAGATTTTCTGGACTAAATAAGACCCCTTTTCTAAACTTCTCTCATCTGGATCTGCAAGTCTCTTGCAAGGGCAAGATAATGTCTAGAGAAATTTGTTTTTTAACAAATAGTTTTTCCAGCATTTCCTCAAATATTAGTACATCCACTGTGTTGATAGTTGATTGCTCATTGTCCATATATTCTGGGAAGAGGACAGCCTTACTTTTGGTGTAGTAAGATAGGTAGGTACATAGTCTCCTGACAGATACTTCTTGATTGATTTGATTTTCAAACTAGATTTAGAATTATCTGTGTAATGGGAGTCATATGTTTTTATTTAAATTAGTAAACAAGTTTGACACATGAAGAATGATCTGCTTTTGTCTTCATTACATGGTGACCTGCAGTAAATTCTGTAGAAAAAATAAAACCTGTGTTTATCTATTTGGTCTTGATATAGTACTTGCCTTACATCTCTTTTACATAATTCCTAACGGTTAATTTCTAACAGTGTTCTGTGCTGGAAGTCCTTATCGAAACTAAAAAAGGAATAATTTCTTAGAAATCTTGACATCAATGTCATGTGCAAAGAAATGAAGTTTTGATTGTTAATTTTGTTCTTGCTTTTCTCCATATGCTCGTAGCCTCCTGTATGCATACAAACACACATGCACATACACACATATATGTAGAAAGAGATTTATGGAATTTTCTCATAGTTATAGAGGCTGATAAGCCTGAATCTATAGGGTGGGCTGGCAGGATTTCTATATTGCAGGATTCTTTCTCGGGGAAACCTCAGTTTTAATTCTGAATGCTTTCAGCCCATTGAGTGAAGCCCACCTGCGTTACTGAGGATAATCTACCTAAAATCACCTGGTGACTCTTTGTAAACACCCAGAGGAAACATGGCAATATTATGTTGATACATAAAACCAATCATCACAAGAAGGTGACACAGAGACACAGATGAAGGGCATTTAGTGCAGGCTGGGATTTCTAATTACATGTTTAATATTTTTGATGTATTTGTTAGCTGCCTCCATCCAGAGTAGCTTTGGCCCTGGGAGTACAAAATACATGCAAGCTTCTGAAGACAGAAAAAGGGGGGGGGGGGTTGGCGCATGGTAACATTTTATAATGTCCTTAGCTTAGCTTTCCTGAGTTAAGGGGCTATGTGTGCCAAGGGGCTTCCATAATTCACAGTGTAAAGAGCATTTTTTCTGTGCAGGATAACATTCAAGAATAACCAAACCTGTTGGGTCACTTTGACCTGGCTCTGCCTGACTCCTCACCTACATCTCGCAGATGGGAAAACACATCAGCTCAAACCTTCATTATTTTTCCCACACTGCCATTTTTAGCATGGTGATTTAAAAAAAAAAAAAAATACATCATTTGAAAATTGTCATAGGATGATTTTACTAATCCATAGGAAAATATGAGCTATTAAGGAATAGCTCATATTTGGGGAATTTCCCACATCTAAGAAAAGAGCCCAGAAATGTTAGGAATTATAAAAAAGGATCTGGATTCACTGTGGTCTAGAGTCAGGCTGCCGGGTATTGGTGGGACAGCCCATGTATTCTCTTTTAAGAGTGAGTCTAAATCTCAAACCCACTGTGGGATACAAATGCTTGTCAAACATGGTTGGCAGTCCCTGGTTATCCTTTCCCGGCTTCATGCAAAAATACCCACAAAGATTGTGACAGTACTACAAGCTAAAGAGAAAATCCTGTGCCAAAATTCAGTGGGGATTTGTATTAACTCCAGTGCCCATCATTTGATTCATTGATCAGACTAGCTGGAGAGAAGTTAAGAAGAAGCCCCAACTCAGTCACTAACTCAGGGCACAGAAGCTACACCATCTAGAAAATCAAATCCCTGTTGCTGGCAGAGCTAGCCAGAATTGAATACTGCCCACCCGGGCAGTATTCCTCAGCCCCTTTCTTTCACTTGCGTGATGGAAACTACAGATTTCAATTTGGGTACAACTGCAGGTTCAGGAGTGAGGGGCACTTTGTACCCCTGGATATACAGTCACCAGAAAGAAGTCTTACACATGGATGGAAGGTGGAGGATCCCTAGATTGTAGCAAATGCTGAGAGTGCGTAACACTTGTTCAAAGAATGTTTGGCTGTGGCAGTTAGCTAAGCGATTAAGAATTGGAGCAGAAGATGCTCCTGCCTTTGTCCAGCAGGCACTGGAATTAACACAGGTACTTAGGAGGCACCTCATTCCAGATATGGATCTGAAAGGAACCGAACTCCCCTGTGAACAGGGAGGAGGCCCACGGATCTGTGGAAACAGGGTTGTTAAAAGCATGGGTTATGGAGGCAGAAGACCTGGCTCTCCTACTGATCAGCCACAGAGTCCTGGGCAAATTACCTCATCATCCAGAATTTCCGTTTCCTCACACGTAACATGGGAGTGATATCTGTTACAGCATTTGTAGGAAGTAAGCAAGTTAAAGTCTGTGAAGTACTTAGTGCTCTGGTGTGTACAAAGGAGTGTCTAAATAATTACTTTCATTTTTATCAGCCATGAAGAAGGAATAAATTGAGTTAAAGAGAAGGAATGAAAAGGGAGCATCCTGAAATGTGGGAAAAAAAAAATAAAAGGAAATTTCAAAAGCAAATTCCCATAGGAGGACAAATCAGCATAACTGACACTACTGAAAACTTTATAGGTCATATGGGTAAATTTGATCATTCAAAAAAAAAAAAAAGAAGGAAAAGAAAAAATTAAGGTATGGCAAACAAAAGAAAGAAAAAGGAAAATACAATTTTTGAATTATATGTGGGCTACCCCAAAGAACACAGAAAAATGAAAGAAGCAATAATTAAAATTTTCCTGAACTAACGCAAAGAGCTATGTTTATTTACTGACAGTTTTTATTAGATCTATGCAAAATTAATGAAAACTACTGGTAATATGACATAGCCCTTAAAATTTTTAAAAGTCACACATACAGATATTGAAAGGGAGCATACAGAAGAATCACTTAACGTTACATTATTCAAGACCTGGAGAAGGCAAGAGAACAAATGGAAAGACTACTACTAAGTTCAGAAAGGTAGCCAATTGCATAATAAGTATATAAAGATTAATATAAACCTGTTAATCAGAAAATATAATGGAAAAATGGTCTGTTCACAATAGAAGTACTACTATTACCAATTTAAAAAGCAGTGAAATATAAGTGACCAAATTTACAAAAAACATACAAGACCCTTAAAAAGAGAACTAAAATTCCTGAGGAATATAACATAATACTCAAAGATTTTTTTGGTCCCATTCATGTATAGATTTTTCCCTCATACTCCAAAAATTCAAAGTAATACATACCAAAATTTCAATAGGACTTTTTAGAAACTTGAAAAAATGTTTCTAAAGCTTTTCTTTGAAGAGGTGGGGATAAGCAAGTAGCCAGACAATTCAGAAAGGGGAGGGAAAAAAAAGTTTGGAACGAGTCTCAACAGATACGAAATTTTTTCCCCTAAGTTAGAGTTAGTAAAATACTGGTCCAAGATCAGTGGAACAAAAGAGAGTCTAAAAATGTTTCTCACTTTTGGGGGTGACAAATACAGCTTTTTTTTTTTTTTCTTTTAAGGTATTTTTTTTTTTTTTTTTTTTGACAGAGATCACAAGTAGGAAGAGAGGCAGACAGAAAGAGAGAGGGGGAAGCAGGCTCCCTGCTGAGCAGAGAGTCCAATACAGGACTCAATTCCAGGACCCTGAGATCATGACCTGGGCCGAAGGCAGTGGCCTAACCCACCAAAGCCACCTAGGCACCCATAAATACAGCTTTTAAGTGGGGAAAAAAAAGTTACTTACTAAGAGACCCGGCTACCCATTTGGGAAAAAATAATAAGCTAGAATCTTACTTCACATGTAGTATCAATAGACTTTGAGATGGTTCAAAATTTTAAATATAAATAAAATTATATAAAACAAAAACATGGTAGAACATTTTTTTATAATCTTGAGAGGTGAACAGCCCCTTACATCATTAATCAGAAGCCCAAACTATCAAAGAAAGTAGAAAATAGAAAAAAATTAAAAAAAGATCTGTAGTAACAGATAAAGATTACTAATCTAAAGAAAAAAGAAAAAATTCTTCAAATTAATTAGCAAATGATGAACACCCCACAGGAGACATGGAAATGAGTGGAAAATCATTGCAAGAATAGATGTATATAGCCAGCAAACTTAGGGAAAGTGGTGTTCACCCTCATTAGTAACTCAAGAAATGGACACTTATGGACTATTGATGGAAGTATACAGTTGCTTCTCTTCTGGGGAGCAGATAGAAGGTGTATTAATTTTAAAATGTGGATCTCCTTTGACCCATTAATTCCACTACAGGCATTTGTCCTAATGAGATGGATGTGTCTGTAGAGGCATATGTCAAGATGGCTTTCACTGCAGCCTAGCTAATCATAGTAAAATATTGGAAATGACCCAGATTTTCATCAATTAAGTGATTAAAAGCTGATGTATTTGTACAGCACAATATGATGTAGCTATTAGAATATCATGTAGATATATAGCTACTAACATGGGAAGATGTTCAGGGCACAGTATTAAAAATATTAAGTTTAAAAAGCAGATACAAAATATGTATAATTACAGTTCTATTTCATTGTGCATGAATATGGATTTACCTATGCATTTCAAGAGATGCCTGTTAAATACTTTTCAGAAGGGCTTGATTTAGTAGTAGAATTACAAAGATTTCCCCCTGACACTTTTTTTCAACATTTTCAAATATTTTTTAGCAGAAGTTATTTCTAGGAAATCAGCAAAATTTTATTTTAAAGAAATGCTTCCTTAGGGCGCCTGGGTGGCTCAATGAGTTAAAGCCTCTGCCTTCAGCCCAGGTCATGATCCCAGGGTCCTGGGATCAAGCCCCACATATGGCTCTCTGCTCAGCAGGGAGCCTGCTTCCTCTTCTCTCTCTGCCTGCCTCTCCGCCTACTTTGATCTCTGTCAAATAAATAAAATCTTAAAAAAAAAAAGTGCTTCCTTAAATAGTAAATATTAGGAACTAAAGAACTTAATATCACAAATCAAAATAAATGACTTACTAAGTTTCAGAGCACATATATATGTGTGTGAGTGTGTGTGTGTGTGTGTGTGTGTGTGTGTAGAATCTTCTGCAATTGTATGCCTGCATATTCAGAATTCATTTTTATCTGGGTTGATAATTTATGGTTTATTCTTATGACATGCTCTGTAAAAAATGTCAGTGTATGTGTTAAATTTATACTAAATGTATCATAACTATTTACTTTATTCTTGTTTTTGAAATAATAAATTGTCCTCAGAAAATGCTTCATTTTTTTAAAAAAGATATTCAGATGATGAGAACTGTCTGATCTTGGGAGAACTCTGGGTGTACATTTCTAGCAATGAACTCCCAGATTTAACTTATGGTTAATAAAAAAACCAAGATGAACTTGGGCTTATCAATTTGTCTTGGATGTTTATTTTGATTGCAGCATCACATTTGAAATCCAACTGTAAGCATCACTTGTAATCAAAGCACTGTTAGTAGGTGTGACAAACGCATTTTAACAAAACTGCACCCATGTATTATTTGGTGAAATATTATTTTGCTTAAGAATTAACACTGTAATTCTGTTTCACAGCTTATTCATGTAATTTGGGTTTTTACATGTCTTGCAGTTTCTTTTATCCTAAAGTAGGTTTGAGTTTATTAGCTGGTTTCACATAGTCTTGTTTATAGACCTATCACTATAGCTTCTAAGTGCTTCTCAGATTATGTTCCTTTTTTATGTCTATCAAACTACATTTCCACATAAATGAAAACTCTTAAGTTGCTAGAATTCTTTGCCTCCATCTTCAGCCTGCTGGTTAACTAAATGAGGAGCACTGTTTTCCAGTTTTGTTCCATTCAGTGGTAGGCAATTTATCTGGAATTCTTATTTCACAATGAAGAAAACACTAAGCTATTTATACTTACAAATTTATTTGTATCCTTTTTGTCTTCATCTATTTCATTGGAAGTGATGACCATCCTGCTTATTAAGCATTAACTTCTCTATCTTTCCTCTGGATCGCTTTGCTTTGGCCTCTTCATGAACTTTCCTCTAATAATTATTCCCCGAATCCCGCAGCTTCATCATCTCCCTACACATAAAAACACCTTAAATCGTTTTCTAGCCTGACTTCTAGAACAACATTCTCCTGATACCCCTGCTCCCTTCTCAGTTTCCTATGTAAACATGTCTTCTTCCACTCGCCTTTTAAATGTTGACATGCTTTACTTTGGGACTTTTTTTCTCTGTACATTATTCTTGACTGAAATGAGAGCTCAGGCATCACTATCTCCTTTGTACACTCAAGCCTGTATCTCCAACCTGTTCTAAGGCCCACATACAGACCATCCACTAGACAGTGCTTGGATGTTCCACAAACTTCTCAGAATCAGTATGCCCAGAATTGAATTCTTCCCTAGCTCAGTGAAAGACAACAGCTTGCACCTGGCTACCCAAGTCCAGGAGGCATTTTTGATTCTTCCCTCTCCCTTATCCCTGTTAACTGCATCCTGTCGGCCATTGGCCATTGACTTGAGTGGCGTCTAGTCTTTGTACCTACAGAACCTGACTCGGTGTCAGTGCTTGGGCCTCAGCCCTCATTGCTTCCTGCCTGGCTCTCCTTCATGGCCCTCTCACTGGCTGCCCGCCCTTTCTTCTTGCCCTACTTTGAATCCAACTGGCCACAGAGTACCAGAGTGATCTTTGTGAAATGTCTGATTAAAACCCCTTAATGTGTGGGATTACGTGGAGGACAGAATTGGTTGTAGCTATTCCAGCTGATAGAGGAACTAGCTGGAGGCGAGTGGGGTGAGCCTTTCCCACCAGGTCGGGGGCATATCTGCCAAGAGTAGGGAGCTCACAGCTAAGCCTCTAGGGCCTTGCCAGTCTCAAAGACGTGAAGGCAGTATTTAGAATTTCAGGCCGCACTAAATGTGATAACCTCACAGAGAAAAATCTTCCTTGACCACCCTTAATCAGAGTTTAGTCCCCTTCCTCTCTGCCCCTAGAATAAATCTGAACATTTGCCACCCTGCCTAGGGTATTAAATTCTTTGTAAAAGAAGATGGGTATACACACACACAAACACACACATACACACACACACACACACCACGCAGAGAAACAAAAAAGGCACAACTTACACTATAGCAATTTACTGTTTATTTGCCTGCTTTCCTGACTGGAGTGGTGTGTGTTCCTTGAGTGAAGGGACTCGGTCTTTCATTTCCTAAACCTGTCTCTATGCCTCACTGATGGAGGGAACTTAGCAAACATTTATTGAATAAGTTAATAAATATATATTATGCACTGATTTGTAGAATGTACCTTAACTTCTGCATGAAAATGTAGTTAGAATACATTTTTAAAATTTTTTTAAAAGATTTTATTTATTTATTTGACAGAGATCACAAGTAGGCAGAGAGGCAGGCAGAGAGAGAGGGGAAAGCAGGTTCCCCGCCAAGCAGGTTCCCCGCCATGTGGGGCTGGATCATGACCTGAGCCGAAAGCAGAGGCTTAACCCACTGAGCCACCCAGGTGCCCCTAGAATACATTTTTAAAGTAAAAATTCCAAACACTGTGGTTTTACCAAGGAATGGGGGATTTGCAACCTAGCTCTGTGCCTGTTTTTGCTAGAAGCCTGTCAGAGGCTGCCCGGGGGACCAGGGTGTGCAGAAGAAAAGCATCAGCCACAGAACCAGGAAAGAGCCATAGTCTAGGTAGCTCTGGGTCCCCCCGAAATTCTTGAGGAAGAGTGTTCAGGGAGATGGATACCTTAGGCCAGACATCGGACTCACTGAAATAGTAGAATTTGTGTTATTACTATTACTGTGACCTCATTTGCTTTACTCCAGGCCCCCGGAATGGTGAGGATGGGGGAAATTTAAATTAACACGCCTTTCTAACGTGATCAAGAGAGTTAAGAAATCAGCTTCGGAGCAGAGGTTGTTTAAAGTCCTTTTTTAAAAATATGGATCCTACCTGCTCTTTGACTGCATTCAGCCCTTCCACTTATTTGACCCCTCGTTGCTCTTCAGTCCATTAGCCTGAACCGGCCTGAACCAGCCCTCTCACGTTGCACCAGGCGGCCCCTGGAATATGATCAACTAGTGGGAACCACCATCATTGTACAGAATCACTCAGCAAAACCTAACCCGACATCAAACCTGGAATCAACCTCCAGTTCCCAACCTTACGGGATCATTTCACTTCATCTGCCCAAGCTCTAGCCAGCCAAATACAGCATGTGCTGCCGAGCCTTCTCCTCTCATTTGCCCTTCAAACCCAGAACTTTCTGCGTGTACTCCTTCATGCCATTTATACCCCATTTATTATCCTTTCTCCAAATACACTCAGAGATTAAGCATATGAGTAATTACAAGGTGATCTTCATATAGCCCCATGTGAAGTATTTGGAAGATGAGCAAGGCACTTTTCCCTCTGGACGGTAGGTAGCATGTGGGAGCAGCTGTGAATCAGGTGTCACTCAAACCACGAATGAAAGCAAATGGCTATAAACCACATGTGGGAAGAAATGTGAAATGGCTGAAGCTTAGAATGGTAAGCAGTTGCTAACCCGGAAGAGTGAATATTTTCATCTTGTGATTGAATGTCTTTGCTTAAGTAGAATTTACGCTTCTTGAGGTGAGGAATTAAAACCCAACACAGTGCTATAGAGGACAGGCAGTCAAGTGTTTGAGGAGTGAAGGATTATAATGGTGGGTTAGGTTTTCCTGCCTGTAAACTCTGCTATATCAAGTTCTATTTATAGCGCCACTTATATTTAGATGAATATATATTTTTAAACTTTTTCATTTTTTTCCATAAAGACAACTTTTTTTTTTCTTTACATAGCTATTTTTGATATGCCCTATCTGGAATAAGAGAAAACAAGGACTTGGAAAGCAGAGTATCCCTTTCATTACCATTTCTTTTTATTTTGCATAACCTTTTTAAACTAGATTCAGATAACTGCCTGTCTCTACTATCAAAGGAGTGGAGTGCTGTACCTTACAACAGGCAAAAAAGGCTTTTAGAAAATAAAATATTTTAAATTGATCCATTATAATTTTTCAATTTACTTGAGTACATTGGAAAGTGGGAAAAAAGACAGGAGGAGAGGAAAATGGTACTTCAAATAACCCGACCGGAAGAGCCTTAGTTAGGTTTAGTGTACTATTTATATATTTTCTCCAGACGGGTACAAAGGAGGTTCAAGTGCTCTGTGTGCATGCTTTTCCATACCACACACACACACACACAATTATATTTAATTCATATTATTTATAATATATAACATTTATATATTATCTATGTAATATATAAATAATTCACATTATTTATATTTATATATATATTACGTATATATATGTAAGTATTTAACTGTCAGTAATCCTGGCTAGTGTTTATATATATATACATATATATATATATATATATATACACATACGCACACATATTACTTAAATTTTTTCTCCAGACAGTTGTACAAAGGAGGTCAAGTGCTCTGTGTGCCTGCTTTCCCATACTTTGAAATATATGTATGTGTGTGTATATTTAACTCCCAATATTCCTGACAAGTGTTTATCTAAACTCTTTGAAGCATATAAAGTCCCAGTTATGCAATATAACCTGGGGCACTGCAAACAAGGTGGAAGCCCATCTTCCAGAAATAATACTTGTTTATCAAGCATTATTAAAAAACAATGCTGTATCCCAAGTATTATAAACACATACACACAATGTATATTATGTATATATATTTAATTTGAAGTTTAAACTGTATCGCAGAAAAACCACAGAGATATGTAAATATATTGATAAATTAACTGTAAATTGCAGATTTAGCATTTGGATCAGGTACGAAAAAATTGGCTTTATATACTGTCAGAGCTCAGCTCTGGGTACCTGCCATCTTGCTTCAAAGATAATCTCACTTTGGATGGTTAAGAGGAAAAAAACATGGAATTTTAAAGAAAATAAAAGTAAAACGAATCAAAACAATTTGTTTTTTTTTATTATTTTATTTGAATGGAGCAAGCATCTGAACTTCTAAACCTTAATTAATTTTAGCTTGAAAGCCTTTAATAGCCTAATTCTTAAACTTATATTCTAAATATAGAAAGTACATAACACAGGTAAGTATTAATTTTTAAATGTCAATTCAACTTAGTAGGCAAAAAGCAAGTGATGTGCTTCAGTAATAACTTCCACTTGTTTTTAACTTGTTTTATTAAAGCTTGCAATTCTATTTAATTGGCATGTAATTTAATTGCCACATAAGTTATTTAATTATATGCTATAAATGGAAAATGTTGTTTATAGGCAATCACATCTCTTTTGTTAGAATCTGGAATACTAGATCTCCCTCAATCTTGTGTTTATATTATTCCTTCGTGCTAATTATTTGCATTGCATGATTGAGTTATATCACATATTAAATTGATTTTGCTATTGTTTATAATGGGATGTGTATGTGTGTGTTTGTATTTTTTATTCTATTTCAGTAATTCAGAGAACCAAAATTTATCCTACTTTATTAATGAAAACAAAGGCCCAGAAGTTTCCTTCTTTATGGAAAGTACAATGTCAAGCTATCCATCCCACTCAGCACACCCTACCCTCTACTCTTGCCCAGTTCTAACACATTACTTTGAAGGTTTACCCTAGGTGTTACTTCCCTTTGGAAGGCTGTTCTGACCCCATTAATAGGTTAGATGGTTTTTCTCTGAGTTCCTTTAGCAGAATAACTAATACAGAGTTAGACAGACCTAGACCTGGTCTAGTGTGACAACCTTGGGCTTTCATAAGCTTCCAGTTTCATGGTTCTAAATCAGAGATAATAGTTACCTTACTAGTTGCTCTAAAAAATATAATAGATGCATCTTCCTATGCCTTTGCATAATGTTGGCACATAAAAAGCCTACAAGAAACTTAGCTCTCTTCCATTAAGTACTTGGTAAATATTTGTTGAATGAACGGGTGGATTACAGTTATCTGGTTTTTTCCCCCAGCTTTATTGAAATATAGCCGACAATAATTATCAGCTAACTTACTGAATTCCACTGTTCTGTTTATCCAGGGACCCAAGGTTGGTCTTTTTTCTCATGCGAGGTAGAGAACAGCACCTGCCACATAGTACATGGTTGGTAAATTGATTGAAAGTCTCCAGCTTGCCCATCTGACTAAAAACCCAATAAATACTTTCAATAAACATCATTCATTTAATATATTTGTTAAGCACCTACTCAGAACCAGGCACCGTTCCGCTCCCTGGCTATCCATCAGTGACAGCCTGTGGTTTCATAGCATTTGGATGTTAGTGGAGAGAGGCAGTGATAAACAGGTTAAGTACATGGGCTGTTGAGTGATGATAAGAGCTATACAGACAACTAATGCAGAGTAAAGGGCAAGAGAATGTCGAGTGCAGGTGCTATTTTATATAGTGTGGTCACGGAAACCTTCGTAGAAAGGAGGGACCTAAAGGAAATGAGGGAGTCAGTGGTGCAGATAGATATCTGGACACAGAGCTTTCCGGACAGAGGGAGTCGTAGATGCAAAAGCCTTGAGGAAGGAACGACCATCCTTGGTGTGTTTCCGGAAGACCGAGGTGTTCTGATGGGTTGGGATGAGGGAGTACGAGGGTAACAGAGGTTAACTCCAGAAGGTAACAGGGAGCCTTGCAGACCAGTGGAAATGTTTAGATTAAATCTGAGTTAAATGGGGAAAAAAGTATCCATTAGCATTTGGATACCGAAGGAAAAGCGCTCTGCTACCCAAAGCAGAGAGTGGTTTATACAGGGAGTAAGTGCACGGCCTTGTCTGACAGTGGATACCACGTATTCCTTAGATTTATTCTGACAGCAGGGGAAATCCTGGCCTCTTCTGCATTTTATTTAATTTCAATTTATAATTATAGCCGTTCATCTAAAAATTTCAAACCTTCCTTTGAAAGCACATTATGGTGATCCAGATTTCCCAAGGCCCTGGGTGTGTTTTTTATGGGAGTATTTAAGCACTGTTGATACAAATTGGTGTCTCTGGGCCCTTGTTTCCAAATTGCATTCATTAAATGTTTTCAGGTGCGATCAATATTTTTTGAAAGTCTCCAAATTTAGTTTGTAAAATTGCATGCTTGGATGGTGGAGCAATTATCCTCTCATATGTTGAGAAATATTTTAACTCTTTCCTAAGACCACATACAAAGAGAAAGAAGACATCTACATTGAAAGACGGGGCTTTCTCTCTTTGTTCAAGGAAAAGAAATATTCCTTTTATTTTGAGCCATATAAACATAAAACATAATCCTTCTGTTTTTTTCAGGGTCCACATTTAAATGTGCTCTCATACTGGCTGATGATACCCTTTCATAAAACACTTTGTATGACACCCACCCACATTCCCTGCCCAGTTCAGGTTCTCTTCCATATTCACAGCTTCCTACTTGACCAAACTTTAACGAGTCTTCCTCCCTCCCTCCACTCTGGAGCCAGGCTGATTTTTCTAGTGGAAAACTCTGATCCTGTCACCGTCATGCTTACATCTTCCAGTGGGTCCCTGCAGCCTGGATCACGGAACCCACACTTCTAAGCTTCCAAAGCCCTTGTGGGTTGGGGCCCTGTGTGGTCTCCAGCCACAGCTCTCTCCACGCTCTGTCTTCTCTAGGTGCCTGAAATAACTTCTGGTCAGTAAACACACACTCTCAGCCTCAGAGCCTTGCACACATGCTGTTCCCTTCCTTTCCCGTGTGCGCCACTTTCCCCGCTGCATCATGCCCACTTCCTACCTTGCTGCTCATAAAAAACTGCTCATCCTTCAAGACTTCAGCATCCCCGCCTCTGGGAGGCTGTCCTTGATCCACGAGGATGGGTTGGCTCCGTGCCCCAACCCCACCAGCATCTTAGATGAGTACCCAGCCTAACTCTAGGTGCTGACATCTCCATAGATGGGTGTGAAGATAAAGAGATTTCTTTCCCAGGAGGTGGTTAGACTGGTAAATGGAAGAATCAGACCTTCCCTTGTCAGTAGCCCCGGGACCTGTGGCGGAGCCTGGGGCAACACCAGGTACTCTCTCGAAAGATGGGTTTGTTGGAATAAAAGCTATCTGGAGGACCCTTATCTGAATTCGTTTTTTTGCTGCTGTTGACGAAATGCAGTTTGTTTCTCGCCAGAAGGTGTCACACTAACTCTACGTTTTCAGCACCGTTTTTGGCTTTCCAGCTTTGCTCTAACATATTAATTGGGTTGTTATGGGAAGGAGATGATAATTTAGGCACTGTTTACAGAATAAAACTGATTTAACCTTCAGTTTTTCTGTGAACATTTTTTTTTTCTAAACCCGGCGTTCCAACTGAAATTGCCAAAGTAAAAAGGAAGACTTCAAATTTAAAAAATGATTAGAGTGAAATAAAAATTCAAGATAGCGCATCAAGTGAAGAACACAGGAAAAATGCGAAGCACAAAATCAACACCTCAGAATGGTAATGGCCCAGTAATAGCTACAGCTACACAACTGTTTCTTTCCATCCCAAGTAAAACGCAAAGGGTGTTTGGTATTTGAGCAGAAGTGCTGAAAGGAAAAACAAGGCCCAGAATGAAATGTGCCTTGTTTGTAGGCTTTCTTTAACTTGGAAGAACTCAAGATCCTGAGTAACGAACTCTTAATCATGCATCCATGAACATTATGCGTGCAACAATTTTACATATGGAACCGGAGGAGACAGAGAATCAAACAGGAAAGGAAACGTGAGGAGATGATAAATACTCCTGGAAGGTATGAAGACATGAGTGAAGGGAGGGTTTTTTTTTTTTTTTTTTTTAAGAAAAATAAGATAGAAAGTGTCCCGGACCCCATCACCGAATACTTGTAGCTCAGAACAATAAAGGAGGCAGAGAGTCCTTGGAGTCAGAAGGTCCGGGTTATGGACTCGAAAATGTACTAGCTGTGTGACCGAGGGCCACATAGATCTGACCTCTCAGGCCATCTGTGTTTCCAAACATAAAATAAAGCTTATCTCCAGTGTTGGGAGCATCCAATAAGATAACCCACGAGAACACGATTCGTGTTCTTTAAAATGCTACATTAACATAAAGCAGTCTTACAGGAGAAAAGTGAAGGTACGTGTATTGAGCGTGTTTCCCTGTGACAGGTGAGTGCTGGGCACTTCACTTACACATGCCTTCCATTTCTTCCAGCGGGGCGAGACTCTCTCCCAGTCAATGACCTGCAGCCACAGCCCCCTCCTGCCTGGTCCCCTTTCTTTCTTGGCCCTGTCACTGTGGTCCAATAAATATACAGTGACCATGGATATTGTTACCTGTCCCGAATCATTGAAGGATCTTCACAGGGGGTGCGCTTTTTTAGAACTAGTGACTTGTGGCAGTGCTGAGTTAGAATTAGTGCTTCTAAGAAATCTCTGCCTATGTTTGCCAACAAATGCCTGGTGGGAAGCTTTCTTTTGAAATAAAAAGACATAAAAGAATTTGCTGAAAGATCAAGAAAACATAAGCCTTTTAGATCTTATCGGGTGACTAGATGAGACTGTTTTTCCTGAAAAGGTTTCTTCTATTACAGGGAAAACCAATTTTGGAAGATAACACTTTGATACAGCAGGAATAACCTTGCCCTAGACATGCTCTCAATAAATGTTTACCAAATAAATTAAGATTAGTCCCTATAACCTGACAATATTAGCAATCTATAGTTCTAAGGTTATTTGTTTCAATACATGAACAGAATTGTAACCTGTTTAGTACTTTGTGATTTTCATTCCAGAAATAATTGGATTTGGACAGGCAAAATGGGTTTTCTTGCATGTACATATTTTTGGATGCATTGGAGTCAAGAGGGTTATTATTCTAATGAACATCGTGTGGCCTGGGTAAAGAAGAAGTAGCAAAAATAAAATAAAATAAAACAAAATAAAATAGTGAAAGAATAAGGAAATTCCAAGATTTTACTCAGCTTAAGGTGTAGAAAGTGAATCCTATAGCAGTATGTGTCCTCAATTTGATCCTTTCATTTGTCCTTAGCCTTTATATAGGTTATATTTGAGGTGTTTGCTGCTAAAAGAAACTGAATAATGCAAGAAATTAAACTTTCATCCTAAAAAATTTGTAGAAGTTTGGAACAGTATCACACAAACACTGTTGGACTATTAGCAATCTATGCAATGGCTTATAACTCCCATAGATTTTCCTGTGCAATTCTGCAAATTTCATTATTTCCGTGACTGTTGAACTGAAACTATTGCCAGTTACTAAAAAGGCAGGGCAAATATTATGTCAATTACTGATTAGTAGCTCTACTCCTTGACAAGTTTACCAGTGTTGCTATTTGATGTTTTCTGCAGAGTGGAATTAATGTTCTTCCAGGAGGCAATGGTAATGAACTAAATTTCACATGCACAGAGGAGACTGGACAGCAGGGCTGTCTTGCACTTTGGTCTTTATCTGTAATCAGGTGCTTTATCTCCAAGAATCCTGTCTGTCAAGTTCCCCCAAATAAGCTGGATTTATTAACACAGGTTGTTACTTCTCGTTCTGATAATGAGCTGCACTACTGGTGGTTGCTCAAAAAACCACAGAAAACCAGAGCAGAGGACCTGTCATTAGATAACGGACTACATAGGCAGTGGGAATCGAATATGGCTTTTAACTCCGTGCCATTGATGGTAATTTTTGGTTGCTTGCCTGATTTGCCTGGGGCAACTAAAAACATCACCTTCGCTTTATTCAGGCTAATTGTCAGCCTGTACAGTGGGGCCAAATTTGAGAAATGATTGACAGCAGAGTATATGTCCTCAGGTAGAGAGATGACCTTCCAGTTCATAGTCATTACCACTCAGTCACTCGGGGCTGGCCTGCCCCCAAAGACATTAGTGGAGGCCGGCCATCTGATGAGACTAGAAAGCTCTGGGAGGAGCAGCAACCCTTCCCCAAGCAGGTGTTCACCATTCTCGTTGCATCATTGACCATCCCTGTGCGGGAAAAGCTGCACGGCTTAGGGCCTATCGGTGACCTTGTCTGACACCCATTTGTGTGCGGGGAGGGCGTTGGTTCGGGCTGGACGCCATCTGGCCTGATTTGGCCAGCCGTTTCATCATGTCCTTCTCCCCGTTGATGGATTTCTCTGCATAGCACAGTGTGTCAAGCATTAGCTAAGTAAGTAGAAAACAGTGTGTAAACTCTGATGTTGCTTCTCACATTTCTCCTCTAAGAGAATCGTGAAGGCTGCCTGTCTATGACTTGTCTGTAATTTTAGGAAACACACATGATGATAAAATACGCTGCTATATATTACATCCTATATATCACAAACTATAGATTATAATCCATCACCTTTGCAATCCAACCACATCTCAAACTCTGCTCTTTGTCCATGTGTTCTTTTTAAGCACATTTCCCACACAGTGAAACGATCGTTCTGTGTCTGTCACTTTCTTCGGGGCTTCTTGTGCTCTGTTGTTTAACCAAACTCATATCAGAACTAAAATCTCTATGAACAAGCTGTCAACAAGAGTTTCCCCCCAGTTTGAGGGGAAAACATCAGAGGCATGAAAGCATTCATGAGGGTCTTCTTGTGGTCTTTCCATCTCTGATGAACTTCTAAGATCTCTGCTCATCTCTAAGAATGCCTCTCTTTCTTTAAAAGTGATTCTCCTCTTTGGTTTTGAGAAGTTTTGTTTACCCTTTGGGAAAAATCTTCTCCCTCCTACAGGTGCTGGAGTTGCCTGAGGATCCAGTGGCCTTCCCAGTTCTGTGACAATGCCCAGAAAGCGATACCCAGGAACTCTGGCAGGACAGGGGGCAGCCTCTTCTCCTTCAGACCCTGCTGACCAACCTCATGTGGGGGCAGAAACCTTCATCCAGTCTCTCTTAGATGTTCCCACCAGCATAGTTGTCTCTACTTTCTTTATCTTCAGTTGCCCAGTAGATAGCTGCTGGCTCACGTGGGGACATAAATGCATG
The DNA here is from genome assembly GCF_011764305.1 of Mustela putorius furo. Lineage (NCBI taxonomy): Eukaryota > Metazoa > Chordata > Mammalia > Carnivora > Mustelidae > Mustela > Mustela putorius. Next base: position 61,772,011 of record NW_025422005.1, on the reverse strand, counting down.
CACGGGTTTCCCATTGCCTTCCTGTGAAGGATCAGCCTTCCTGCAGTCAGAAACAGTGGGCAGATTTCTAACCACAGATAATTTTGATATGGCAATTCTAGAAAGCATTTCTAGAAGGCAACGAGAGGCTGAGCCTGTGAGTTGCTGCCTTGTGAGACTGGACTATTGGACTATTAGACTCGCCATGCAGTCTCATCTGCATGGGCCTGTCACTCCCTAGCGTCTTACATTTTTCTTTCTCCTTTTAAGTTTTTGACTCCTTAATTAAAACCATAAGATTGAATGAAGCATTCTAGATTGAACATCTCTCTCACAGTGGAGTTGGCAGAACTCATTAATACACAGAGCAGTGTTAGGTTTTTAATTTCTATTCTCACTCCCTTTTTATTTATTTTGATTTTTTAAAGATTTTATTTATTTATTTGAGAGAGAGAGAGAGCGAGCACGAGAAGGAGGAGAGGCAGAGGAAGAAGCAGACTCCCCATTAAGCAGGTAGCCCGATGTGGGGCTCCATCCCAGAACCCTGGGATCATCACCTGAGCTGAAGGCAGATGCTTAACCGACTGAGCCCCCAGGTACCCTTCAAACTCCTTTTAAAATTGGATCATGAAGGAATAAAAAATAAAATAGGTTCTTTACTGTACCATATACTCTGCGGGGCTATTTGCTTAGCTACACAAGACCTGATAAGAGCTTTGAAATTTTCACATGTAAAGGTTGGATCAAGCACCTTATAAAAGGCCTCAGCCTCCTTTAGAGGGAAGGTAAAGAGGTTTCCTTCTTCCAGGGCTCGTGGAGGTTCATAGCAAATTGTCACAGTCTCTATCCTAGAAGAAGCCTTGTAATCCATTTAGCTCAGTATAACTCTTTATGAAGATCTCTAAAACATTTGATTCCCCTTTTGATCATTTATCAGGATAAGGAACTGTCTACCATCAGACATTACCCATTCTATTTTTGGACACATTCTCTATGATATGGATGTAAAGTATGCCCTTTCTCATAGGGTTGTTGCCATAGGGTCTCTAATTGTTGCTTGTTTCTGGAAAGTTCTTTCTTTTACTGAGCCAAAAATCATCTTACAATTTCTCCTAATTATCTACCATGAAACTTCTCAGTCTCTTCTCTCTTCTGCCTCAAACCCTTTAAACATTTGACGGCGCTGATACTCTTCATATTTGTATTATGCTTAATTTAGTTATTTCAATGGTTTCTTCTATAAAATGTCTTCCAGTGTATTCCCTGTTTTAAGAAAGTTATACTTGAAAATTGCAATTTTATTTTATTTTTTTACCTTCTGCAAATATGTTATTTCTCTTTTTTTTAATGTTTCAAGTTTTTATTTAAATTCTAGTTAGTTAACATCTAGTGTCATACTATTAATTTCAGGAGTAGAATTTAGGGATTCGTCACTTACATGCACCATACAACACCTGATGCTCATCACAAGTGCTCTCCTTACTACCCTGTCACCCATTTAGCCCAACCCCCATGCCCATCGCCCCTCCAGCGACCCTCAGTTTGTTCTCTCTAGTTAAAAGTCTCTCTTATGGTTTGCCTCCCTTTCTTGTTCTTTTCTTTCCCCTGTGTTCATCTGTTTTGTTTCTTAAGTTACACATATGAGTGAAATCATGTGGTATGTATTTCTGTGACTGACTTCTTTCACTCAGCATAATACTTTCTACCTCCAACCACGTCGTTGCAAATGGCAAGATTTTATTCTTCTTGATGGTCAAGTAAAATTCTATTGTGTGTGTGTGTGTGTGTGTGTGTGTGTGTGTGTATATATATATATATATATATATATATATATATATATATATACCACCTTCTCTATCCATTCATCGGTTGAGGGACACTTGGGCTCTTTTCATAATTTGGGTATTGTTGATAATGCTGCTGTAAACATCAGGGTGCATGTGCCCCTTTGAATCAATAGTTTTGTATCTTTTGGATAAATTCCTAGTAGTGCAATTGCTGGCTTGTAGGGTAGCTTTATTTTCAGCTTTTTGAGGAACCTCTGGAAAACCTACTATTTTCCCGAGTGGCTCCACTAGTGTGCCTTCCCACCAGAAGTGGAAGAGTGTTCCCCTTTTTCCACAACCTTACCAACACCTGTTGTTTCCTGATAATTGCATTTTTAAAAAAGATTTTATTTATTTATTTGACAGAGAGACACAGTGAGAGAGGAACACAAGCAAGGGGAATGGGAGAGGGAGAAGCAGGCTCCCTGCTGAGCTGGGAGCCCGATGTGGAGCTCCATCCCAGGACCCTGGGGTCATAACCTGAGCCAAAGGCTGCTGCTTAACGACTGAGCCACCCAGGTGCCCCAATAATTGCATTTTTAAATGTAACTCTTTTATTTTGAAACGTTGATTATAATGTCCGGGAGTAAGTGAAACAGACTTTTTCTATCTTAGTTTCAACAGAGGTGCCATAGGCAGAGACTAAAACAGTAGGTGTCAGTAGGGCTCTCAAGTTACACAACTGCAGGGGGCACCATTCACATCATGGTCTACATGAGCAGCATGGCCTGCAGTCTTGCATGATCCTGTGCGACTCTGCATGACAGTTCTTCACGCTTCCCAGAGAGAAGTGTTGGACACATACATATGTGTTAGCCCGTCACTTACTACCAGGGTGTGGGAAGGAAAAGTCATTGCAAGAAGGAAGAAGCCGGTGCTGAGGATTTCACTGATAAGTGTGTTGATTTCTCCCTGTTCCCACACCCACCTGTCATGGGTAAGAGGGAATGCTTTCCCCTTACCTTAAACCAGAGGAGAAAGGCTTCTAGAGGACACCTTAGAGAGCTTTGACCTCACTTCTGAATTTGGAAAAATGCAGTGAACAATATCTAAACTTGAGTTACGACTCATGGAAACTCAGTGTTCCAGATGTGATCCTATCAAAGCAAAATATAGAAGAACTTGCACATCAGAGAATGTAAACCAGTATCACATTGATCTTTTTAGTTTGGAGATCACATTGATCTTGAAATTGCCTTATATTGAATTTCCAAGCAACCATCCAGGTATTTTTTCATCCAGACTGTAATTCAGTTAGATATCTTGATATTTTAGATGTGCAAATGATTTTTTGAGGTTAAATCAGAACCAGCTTGCTCAGAGGCAGATCATTCAATGTGGATTTAGAATACCTTGGTTTATATTTTTGTCTTCTGGGTTGGTGAACCCATTAATCTCTTTGAGCCTTGATTTTCTCATCTGTGCCGTGAGAATACTGGTATCTCCTCACCTTCCCCACCCTCAAAATTATGAGAATTTAGTGAAGTGATGTGAATGTGTTGTTAGCGCTTCGGAAGGACTCCAGAAATGGTTCCCTTCTGCTTTCATGATGACACCCTCAATTTGTATCATTCCCAGACACCCTGCAGGGGACAGTATAACACAGAGGCTGAGAGCCATTGCTAAGGAGGCGTCACCACTTAACCAGCAGGTAACTCTAGGCAAATTACTTCAATCCTTTGCTTAAGAAATTTTCCCTGTAAAAAGGGGGAAATAATAGTACTTGAGTATAAGATGAGACATGACTTTTAAATTATTTTAGCACAGAGCCTGGTACATGGCATGTATCCAGTAACTTTTAAAATTGTCATTACTGCTGTAACTCTAAGGGCTTCTTATTTTCTTTGATGTGTCCTCCAGAAATCTGAACAAAATTCTCTTTGAAACACCATTGACCACTGTGCTTGCTCTGTGGACAACTGAATGCCTTTAATTTAGACTGAAAATGACTGGTTCATGTCCAGAAGGGGGGGGGGGTAGGTAGAGAGAGAATGCCCACAGAATGGTTTTTGCTGGTGTCTCATTAATTTTGACCCACATTTTTTACTAAAATCTCTTTCCAACCCTCCCCAAAATTGAAGGGTGCTGTGTCCCCCAAAGTGACAAGGTTGCTTTGATTCAGTTACTTTTATTTCATTCATTAGTTCTTCCTTTTATTGAACCCATGAAAAAGTCATCTGTGTTTCTGCTGTGCTGCTTCCCAGAACCTCTCTGCACTGTAGCAGATAATCTGGGTTATTAGGAGCTAAGTTGCAAAGAGGGAGAAGAAGGTTAATTTAGGCTTGTCCTGGCCAAAATTTGAGATTTGAGGTATAGTGGTATTAACAACATTTATATAACGAAGAGTTCCTTGTACACTTTTTTTTAACTTTGTACTTGTAAAAATATTTATTGAAAAAGAGTCACAAATCTATATAAAATGCAGTTTATTAATGTCATAGATTAAAAACATATTTTATTTGAAATTATTGTCCCAGATTATCCAAAGTTTTGAGTTTATGACTTAACACCATAACATTTTTTAGATCTTTCTTTTTTATTTTTTCTCATTGATTCATAAGCATCAATAGTGTCCTTATAAATCATCATAAGTGGACCAAAGCATACTTTCGATTATATCAATGTACAAATGTATCAGAATGAAATGATTGATTATAAATTCTGATAAAAAAGAAAAAAAGGAAAACTTACTTTTAATTAACTTTGGTCATTCTTCCCACTGTAAGTATATTATTTCTTCTAGACCTGTGCAAACCCCGAGAATAGCTTGCGAACCCATATTATTACCTTAATAAACCCTTAGGAGTTGGGAATCCCAGATGGGAATTGCCAGATATGGCTTTAGCCAGGATCATTCAAACCAAATCATTTAGTAGGAAAGATGTTGTGTGTATTGAAGAAAATGATGATTTATACTCTAAATGACTTATTACTTATTTGTTTCTTTAAGACGTTTATCTTAATTACTAATATACTAGTAAGTTTTCACTTATGAGAAATGAAATAACTACTTTTAGGGGAGGAAGCAAGAGCTCTGGATCAGAAAGATGTGGTTCCACTTACAAGTTGGTTGATGTTCATTGAGCTAGTAAACCTCTTTGAGGTTTGGTTTCACCATGTATAAAAAGATCAGGGGCGCCTGGGTGGCTCAGTGGGTTAAGCCGCTGCATTTGGCTCAGGTCATGATCTCAGAGTCCTGGGATCGAGTCCCGCATCGGGCTCTCTGCTCAGCAGAGAGCCTACTTCCCTCTTTCTCTCTCTGCCTGCCTCTCCATCTACTTGTGATTTCTCTCTGTCATATAAATAAATAAAATCTTTAAAAAAAAAAAAAGATCAATAACACCTAACTTCTAAGATTGGTTTGAGGATGAGAGAGGACGTATGTGTAGAGAAGATAGTGACTGGCTTGCTGTAGGTAGTTCTTCAAGTGTAGTTTATTATGAAGGCGAACAAATTACCATATTCTCAGTGCTTACTGTATACCAGGCCTCCCTCATTTTCTGATAAGAAAACAGGGGTAAGCACTTATCAGTAGCTTTCCCAAAGTCACATAACTATTATATAGCTTATTAATTGCTCTAGGCAAGTTCTGGTGTGATAGCCAACAACCCGCAGATCTCGGTGGCTTTAAATAGCAAAGGTTTGTTGCTCTTCTGTGTTCCTGTCCATCTGGGGTTTGGGGGGACTGGAGGGGCTCTGCTCCATGCTCTTTTCAGTTGGGAGGACAGGCTGAGGAAATGGTCTCCATCTGGAAGGTTGCTGGTTGCTGGGCCCAGGGGAAGAAAGAGAGAGAATCCAGCACAAGCTCTTAAAATATTCTACCCAGGAGGGACACATCATTTTCCACTCACATTTCATGAGCTGGGTCAGGTCCTATGCTCCTGCCTAACTTCAAGATGATGAAGACATGCCAGCCTGTCCTGTATCCTGAAGTGGACAATAACCAGACATTGGTGAATAGGAACAACTTCCGCAGGGACAGAATTCAAATCAAACCCAGATTCCCTACTTCAATATGAACAAAATAGGGGAGCTGGAACCTCTTACCTCTTCTTAAACCTGTTCTTTATAACATGGCCATACTGGTGCATCTAAGAAAATGCTCACAATTTATAATGTCACATAGGTATGATGACTCAAGTCCGAGAGCAAGGACATGATGCCAATCAAAATGAAGGAGATTTATGGGTTTCCTACTTTTTGTGATTATGGATAACTGGAACTTTTATCCATTTAAGTACCCATTTAAGACTTGGCCTCTTTCTTTGTCATTTATTTGCCTTTTAAGTCAGTAAAGCTGCATTTTCTCCTCGTCTTTCTGTCCCTGCTGGCTAACGCTTCTCTACATCATGACGGACCTGGTGTTAACAACTTGGCCTCCCCTCCCCCAACCCTTTGGCTGACTGCTGAGGAAATAGCCTCAGTTGCTGTGTGTGACTACAAGGCACAAAAAAGGGACAAGACCATACCTTTTGTGCTTCTGTTTCCAGTGTGGTGGAACTTGGGCTCCAAAGAGCATTCACCCTCCTCCCCCCATCTGAGCCCGACTGACCATTTAGCTCAGGGATAAAACCTCCTTGTGGAGACAGCCCTGCACACGTGCAGACAGACATCCCTGCAATCACAATCTCTCCTCCTCAACCAAAATGTGGAATCTGAAGTGGCCTTTATTGAATGAGAGAAAAATATATTTATGTATTTTTTTTTAAGGGACACTTGAAAGAAGGGAGGAATCCCATAATTCTAATCTTGAGTCAACTATGAGGGCTGTGTTACTAAACTGTACATATCCCAAAGAATCGCCAAGTTTTTCCTTCCAAATGTATTTATATAGCTCAGGAGCTGTATTTTCACTGCATTGGGTTTTCCCGCAGTTGACTCGTGAATACTCTTTGTCTTCAGCTCCCACTCCAGGATGGTTTTCCTGTTTGCCTGTTCTTTGATGCTTCACCATACTTCCCTTTCCTTCGTAACAATAGGAGAAGTCTCATTAATTCAGAATTTGTGATCTCTCCAACAATGATGGAACTTTTTTTGTTTTTTACTTCTGTGCTCTTAGGGAGAAATGTTGGCTTGAGCAATCATTGGTGAAGGCATACTCAACTATCTTTAAGGGTGCTTCTTTACATGAAACGAATATATTAATTACCAAAAAAAATCTTTATCTAGTCAATATTTATTCAGGATCCTATCAGGTAGCACTTTCTTAATCTGGGTTACTGTATGAATTTGTAAGTAATAAAGCTGTGTTTTTATTTTAAAAGAGTTACTATAATTAGATTGTTTGTTCTATGAGTTTGACTATCACCTGCTGCCCATGGAAAGAATCCCAGTCTTCTGCTCAAAGCCATGAATGTACTTCTTACCTGAGTTTAAGAAGTGTGGTTTTGTTTATATGACCCAATGCAAGGAGTCTAGCTGTAGAAAAGAGGGAAAGATCATTCATCAGTAGTTTGTGATGCTGGCATTCTGGAAGACCTCTGGAAGAAGCTCTCCTGCTTCTGCAGAAAAGCCAAGTCATTGTCATTTAAACCAAATGAAGCTGTAAAGGTTTTTAGAGATGGGTGCTCTTAAGGGCTCCAGAATGTGGAATGTTCCATTTGCTCTGTCGGAAAACAGATGTGCAGTAATAAATGAAATTCGTGCTCTTCAATTTCTTTTCTCCAGTCACATTACCGAGCTACTGTTCTTAGACAAAGTTGGGAGGAGAACAGTTGGTACTACTGAGAACAATTTTCCTTTGGGATCAGTGACCTTACCGTTATTACCCTCCCCATCGTGTGGTCATGCTTCCTTGCCTCTGGGACGTGGGAAGGAATTGAGCAAAGTGTTTAAGAGTGCGGGTTCTGAAGTCACAGAGAATGGGATTTAAATCTCAGCTGGGACACTTGCCAGATGGTATGTAACTTCTCTGAGCCTCAGCTTTCTCATCTGGAAAACAGGGATTAAAATAACACCTGCCTTATAGTTGCAGGATTCAAGGATTGCAGCACTGAGCGTAGAGCCTGATAATGGTAAAGTCAATGGATATTCTCTGATCCTAGGACAAGTGGAGCTGAAGTCGAGTTCTGTGTCCTCCAAGTATGCTCTCTGTTCTCTTGGCGAACAGCGATGGCAGCCATCTGTAGCTGCTTAAAACACCGGATCCAGTAAGCAAACCTTGTCTTCCATTGCATCAGGCCACTGTGATGGCTCTTCATGCCTGCGGTTTCAAGTGCATTTTTGGCTAATGGCGGACATGGATACAGAGAGCTCCCTAACATCTAACACATTCATTCATGCATGGATTAGGCTAAAGCCAGGGAAATCATTACTTAGGACTCCTATTATGTCATCTTCTTCATGTATTTTTCTCCAACTGGAGTGCCCAGGAAAATATGGCTTACACTTCTTATATCACTTATTCAACAAATGTGTATTAAATATTCTGAAATTCATGGCAATTTGGTACTAAGCAGGAACTTAGTTTGGGGGTGGAGGAGAATAAGACACACATGCAGACAATACTGTGTATAAGAATATGTGGCATGGTCCCCACAGACAATATACATCAGAAGGGGAGGTGACCCCCACAGCTGTGGCTTGACACTCTTGAACCCTCTTCAAACCCCATTTCCTTGACAGAGCCATTAACTTCCTACCTTTTCTCCTTTTTATCCTCTTCCTTTTTTCTATTCCAAATCACAGCCTCCATTAATGTTTGGGCTACAGAAAGGAGAAAGGGTCTGCAGATACTGAGTCCACGGTTGGCTTGAGAAGCGTAAGTAGGGTGGTATTAGCTTGGGGAAGACATGCCTCTTCCCCCCAGGCTCCATCCACCTGGCAAACTCCTACACAGCTTCTAAGGCTTATGGTTAGAACTGTCTCCTCCTTGAATTTTTCTCTGACTTCCCTAGAGAAACTTTTTTGGGGTAGGGATGGAGAATGTATTTATCAGTAATATAATTACTTGAAAACAATAAAAATAATGAATATGTTTTCTTTTTCTTGCAGATTTCTTGCATATTTTGCAGGTTATGCCTCCCCCATAGCCTTTATGTTTCTCTCTTTTCCTTCTCTTCTCCCCTATCAAGGCCAATCTTTTTCCTTTCCTGGTACAGAATACCTGGGAGAGGGTGGTGAGGAAGGATCAGGGTGTCAAGACTAGAGAGAATAAGAATGTGATTTGTGAGAAGTGATATTCACCATCCCAAAGAGTGGGAACATGGCTGGAAGTGGTGGGACGAAGATAGGACAGGAGCGTTAGTCAGAAGGCCCCGTTACCGTACCTGCTGCATACTTCCATCATAGGACTTAGCACTTGTCATTCTTTGCCCACACGTCTGTCGAGTTGATAGCCTTCAAGCTTGAGGGCAGACAGGTGTTCTGGCCATCTTTGAGACCTCGGGTGTAGTAAATACCACTGGTTTCCCATCGTCCCTGTGTAAGTTCATTGACTGCAATTCAGCTGATCTGTCTGCAGACTGAGTCCAACTCACAAATAAGGATGGAAGGATCTGGAGACATCTTGCCTGTCTGGGTTACTCAGAACTCTGAATTAGGGATATCCCTTTAAGTCGTCACTCTATTTGTCGTACATGCCCTCTCAGCCTTTCCTATCCCTAACGCCATGCTTCACTAAGTGTCTCACAGGAATTAAACTATTTAGGGAAGCTCATTAGGGAAGGTGGGAAAACAATTCAGGTTTGAAGTTAAAGCTTTATATAGGTGCTTTTCATTCTCCAGCTTCTCTGTGCTGTAGCTTTGAGGGACCTAAGCTAATGTTGGAGGATGTGAAGTATCAGGGTGCTGTCTTATAAACCTAACCATCTGCACAATTTTGACCTGATGAAATGCTTACCTTACTTACTGTGGTTTTCTATGGGTAGATAAAAGAGAGGCATCAGATCATCATGCATGTTTATTACATCTGAGAGGAAGTCTGGATGACTTCACCTTTATTTGTGGGAGAAAAATAAACCCATGGGAAGATGTGCTCCTCCCAACCATTTGTCTGTTCCTTCATTTGCTTATTGAGCACCTACTCTGTGAGAGGCACTGTGATAGGTGCTCGAGATAAAATGGTGAAAGATATCGTATCTGTTCTTAGAGTCCGTAAAGGTCAATTACCTTTCTGATGGCAGTAACAACGTAAACTTTTGCTGTAATGGGCCAGAGAGTAAATATTTTCCTTGTTGTGGGCCATGAGTTCATGTTGTAATGACTCAGTTCTGCCTCTGGAGCACCAAAGGGGTCGTCGTAGATGATTCATGAACAAATGAATGTGGCTGTGTTCCAGTAAGACTTTATTTAAGGCTATGGAAATGTGAATTTCATGTAATCTTCATGTATCATAGAACATTATTATTCTTTAGATTTTTTCAAACCATTTACAAATAAAGCAACTCTTCTCACCTTGTGGACTGTACAGAAACAGGCAGGGGCTGGGTTTAGCCCTTGAGTCATAGACTCCCACCTCTGACCTAGGAGATGATCTGTGATTTCTAAGTAAAGCTCCTCTTCAACCGAAGTGGAGTTCTGCTTGTCTCCTGACCCCAAACCCCAGCTCCAGAGGTCTTTCTACAAAACAAAAATCTTTTTATAAATGTATGGTACAACTGGGGACATCTGGGGACTTGTTTTCCTGCGAGAAAATGAAAATGACTCCAGTGACTATTTGGTCTCTGAAACAGTTTAGATCAGTTTAGATTTTTTTTTCCCCTTTTTTTCCCCTTTCCCTATCTCCATACTAGAAATTAACATAAAAATTCTTTCTGGCTAAATTCCCAATACATTTTCACAGTGAGCGTTTTCTGAAGTGAAAATTAGTAGCTTCCTTGCAGTTTTCATCAGGGATGTGAAATTGTGCAGCTCACAGGGGTGGAGAACTCAAACTCCATTTATGAATTAATACATGCTGCCGAGAGTACCTTGCTATCTGCCGAGTGCCAGGGATTCTTTTCTACAAAATCCTGAGTATCTACATAGTGTATTTTAATTTCTTTTCTCATTCCACCAGTGAGCGAATACCATTTTCTATTTGCACAAATGAATTAATATGTAACAACTAGTACCTGTATAAGATTATCTTATTTACACCATCCTTAGGGGTTGGCAGCACTTGGGCAAATTATAATGTATTTCTCTAGTACCCCCTCCCTCCTGGCCAATTTTTATCCAGGTGAAATGTAGCAACAGGGAGCATGAAGGACACCATCCAACGGGAGCCACAGGCAGTGGGAGTAGACATCTGTGGGGGCAGATCTGGCTCAAGTCCCAGTTGTGGCTGCACAGTGATTAGGGATCTATAGAAATTCCTTGTTGAAGCATAAGATGACTTTCACATCTCTTGTCTTTTTTCTTGGACAACCTCTCCTTTTCTCTTTCTCTAACCTTGGTTCCCCAAAACAGCCTTGAGTCCTCAGACTCAGGATCCTGGCTATTGAACTCTATGTTCCCCCTGCTGGGATGGCTCTGATCTTTCAGGTCAGAAAGTTCTGATAGTGGAGGAAATTTGACTCCTGTGGCAACTCACAGGAATCATGGGGGAAGGAATGTTGTCATTGTTAAACAAAACAAAACAAGACAAAACAAAACAAAACAACCACTTGTGGGCTTTGGAATCAGACAGATTTGGATTTGAATCCTGTTTTTTTCCACTTAGGAGCTAAAGTAGAGTTCAAGCAAAATAATTAGCTCCTCTGTGTCTTAGTTTAGATAGCTGTGAAGTGGAGGAGAAAACCTTCCTCACAGAGTAGAGAGGAGGATTAAATGAGATAATGAACAGTTAGTAAGTTCCCATTAAATGCTGAGAAATGCATTGAGTAAGCGGTCTATAAAAATACTACCACTCTGACTAGATATTTAAGAAATCTGTTTCCTTCATTTATGCACCAAATGTTTATTGAATTGCTGTTTGCTTCTGAGAAGACCGAGAAATAAAATCCATGTACCACACAAAACAGAGGAGCTCACATTCAAGTAGAAAAGGTAACCATCTGCCAGTAAGTGCAGTCATGCAGAGTATGGGTGTAAAACAGAGGTATGTAGAGTGGGGCCCCCAATGTGGGAGACCTCAGCACACCTGGAGACATGCAAGAAAGAGGTGGGCAAGCTAAGGTTGAAAGATGCATAGAAGTTTGTCAAGTGGTCAAGGGAAGAAGTATGTTCCATTCACAGTGCGAGATCTGGTTTTGCTAGTTTAGGATTGAAGAGGGGGAGAAAATGGGCCTGAGGAGAGATGCAGGGGTCCAGGGATGAGGGACCTTGAATATCATGTGAAGGAAACTGACTCTGACATACCCAGTGGTTCTTTATGATGTGTGGGAGAGCAGAATGCTGTTAGTGAACTGATGTCCAGTACCCCTGTAAGTGTGATTGAGCTAGAGTAGAGATCCATGGAGGGCTCAGTCACCACAGATGTGTCCAACCTGTCCCTGAACCTGAGGCCAGAGATCAAGTCCTCAAAAAACAACGTGACAAAGCAAAATAGGACTCGGGATAGTGTCATCTAAGTTCAGTGCTTTAGGCTTTGTCCACACCAAGGCCCTGTCATGTAAATCTAAGCTTTTTCACGGAAGGCCTGCCTTCTCTGTGCTGGATTCGAATGCAGGTTCTATTTTAGCATCCTTCCCTGAGAAACTGCACCATCCCACCTTCTGGACTTCAGAACTATGGGCACTGCCTGCTGGGAGTGGGGACTTCAGTGGGAACAAGGATGGAGATTTTTCCAAAGAGGAAATGAAGTTATTGCCATGCTTTCTAGATCTGAATCAAAATCAAAACCCAAAACAGATTGAGAAAGACCTCTTTCTTTCCCTTGAACTTGGAATCCAGGGACTGTTTTACAACTGGAAACCCATGCATCACAGTGGCAGCTCTGGACTTTGATTATGATTACCTAACCCAGCCCTTGCTTCCCCAGGGCCTAGCAGGAAGCACACCAGCCTAAATAGGTGTGCGTGAGTGAGTGAGTGTATGTGTGTGTGTGTGTGTGTTTCAGATTACAGGTGCCTGGGGAACGCGCGCCCAGGGCAACAGATCAGGGGCCTGAGTTTCCTCCCACATTAGGGCCCAGAAAAAGGGACTGGAAGCTGAGCTTCACTTCCAGCTTCCCCCAGGCTCGGTTCCAGCAGCGCTTGGGGCTCTCCAGAACCTCCGCGCTCGCCTTCCCTCCTCCCTTAGCAACCGCGAGGCTGTGGATACCGCCAGCGGGTGGGGGGCCCGGGAGGCTACGGGGCAGCTCTGGGGCGGCGGCGGCCCAGCTCAGGTGCCCGGAGCTCGGGCGGCCGCAGTGCGGAGTCACCGGGCGAGCGCAAAGGTCGCTGCGCCAGCGCGCACGGGGCCCCGCGCACCCAACCTCCGCACCTGCCGCGGGGTCCAAAAGGGATCCTGCAAAAATGAGCCATTCTCACCCGGCTGGGTAAGTGACAACTGGAGCTTTTCCACCCCGCGGCAGGTGGCGGCTTCAGCCAGCGGCCCCTCCTCCTCCCTCCTGCAGCGGAGAAAGGGGCTAGAGGGGAAGCGAGAGGGAGGGCTGGGGAAGAAGAAACAAATAATAGGAATTCTGGGTTGCACTGAAGATGGCAGAAATCCCAGGCTTCCCATCTCCTCCCTTCCTTTCCTCGCTTCTTTCACCGACGTTCGCCTCTTTGAAATTTTCACTCTGGAAGGATTAAAAAATGGATGTGAAAAACGCATACATTAAGCAGGGACGTTAGCTGGGATCAAAAAGATCCTGTGGTGTGGGACATGTGCGTTTGAATGCAAAAGTAGAGGTCACCAAAATATGCATTCGTTTGGAGATTTGGGACTGAGAGAGAAATTTTCACTGTGGCCTCTTGCAGAGAAATGAGGTGTGAGTTGATTTAATGTCGAGGGAGGTTTATGTGAAGGGGGCCCCTTATTTCAGTGTCATGGGGGAATCTTTGAAAGTATTTTGACTAGGGAAGGTGGTGTGATACTGGAGAGGACGGAGAGAAGGAAGGAATTGTGCCCTCCTATGTTTACACATGATCTCCTGTTGCTTTGGGCAGGGTGACTCCTCAGACGATGTATTTGGCAATTATTCAATCTATTCTAGAAAGTTAACACAGTCATTATTGGATGTTGTTTAAAAAAAAAAGTCTCTGTCCTTTTGTTGGAAGGGAGAATATCCAATTTCCTCCCGAATTAAACAATGTAATGCATATTAGATGGTTTTTTATTATGATACATCTAGTAAGCAGATAATATCCTAGTTGATCTTGCAACTAATTTGAAAATGTTTTCCTTTTTAATTGGATTTATTGCACATTTTCAAGAGCAGCAAATTAGTAGAGGACAACATATTTAAGATCATTTGGGGTTTGTGATGTCTAAAATGCCACATTAGTCGTTGTGTTTAGGATTGATAGTCGAACTTAAAGATTTTTATTTTTTAATGAATTCTGAGTGTAATGACATAAACAGAATGTTTGAAAAACTGGAGGTATACAAGGTGCCATGTTGGAAGTCAATTTCAGAACTCTTTTTGGAAAGCAGTGTAGCTACGACTAAACAAGCTTCTTCTCATTTTATCTCAAATTGAATTTAGTTTAGGTCCTTTGCCACTTTGAGGCTGAACTCCTGTGCAATTTTAGTTAGCCGGGGGTCATGTGGGATGTAAATGGCACTATTTTTCTGCAGCTGCTGTTTGCAGTATGTCCACATACGGGAAAATGAATGTGTCAGTCATGGTTGTCTTCCTATGTTTTTCAAATTTTTGGCTAAGTTAGAATCTTATTAGACCATTTAATCATCCATTTTAAAATGTGGAAAAACCTGTAGCTGCTTATTAAATTGTGCATGATTAAGATTTCAGAAACTGAAGTGAAATTTTTCTGAAGCTCCATTAGTTCCAACACATTGGAAAAAAGGAAAATTTATGATCTAGGGAAAGAGTATGCTTCATGGTACTCTTCAAGAAAGATACTAAGATGGCAACACTAATTTTGCACTAAAATTGTAAACTCCTGGAGAGTAGGCACCATGTCTTATTAATCTTTGTGTCTCCTTCACCTAGGACAATGTTCTGCATAAAGTAAAGCTCAGTTAATGTTTGTTGAATGAATGGTGTGTTCTGACACTGCCTCTGGTCTAGAGGTGGATGTATTCACAAAGGAAAAGCGTATTAGAGCTGAACATTTGTACCATAAGCTGAACAAGTGTTTACCAAGTGCCATGTCATAGAATAATATTTTACATGAAACACCTCATTTAATTTCCCCACCCATTTCATGAGGCAGATTCTAGTCACCCTCATTCTCACAGGGAAGGAAACTGAGGTCTGAAAATTTTGAAAGGTCTCACAGGTTGGCAGATGTCAGGGCTGGAAAGCAAAACCAGGCCATCCAGTTTCATTGCCTGTGCACTGAACAGTTACAACTTTGCATCTCACGGCCAGTAGCTGAGATGTGTTGGAGCCCTAGATGCATAGAAATTCCTATCCAGATCAGACCAACATCTGACAAGTGATTCCTGTACATAACTATCTGGCATTTTGATATATAATTAGAAAATTATTTTGTAATAGTGGGTATATGTGTATTTTTTTGGTTTTAGTTCATCAAAAGTAAATGAAAACAATAAACACAAGAATAACAAACTCTAAATGCCTTAAAATTCATCCACGAACAAAATTATTCAAATTGCTGAAGTTTTTCGTCAATATAAGTAGTGATTCTTTTTCTTGACTATGCCACCATTTGGAAATAATAAAAGTTTCAGTAGCAAATAAAAGGTTTCATTAAAGCTGAGAAAGCTTTTCCATCATTGCTGAAGCAGTTTGTACTTATTACATTTTAAGGATAAATGGTAATGAAGTGCAGTGGTACAATAAAACAGAAATTTCAAATCCCTAAAATTCCACCAATCAGTAAGTGACGCCCTAATGCTTTCTCTTGGTGCTTCCTTTGAGTGCCACTGCTTACTTAATTACAGCTTGAAACACTTGATGTAAAAATTGCAAAGGGTCTGTGCTGACTTGGTTCAGAAACAGTTTGGAGTAAACAAAAGTGGTCTTAAAAACTTCTGCCAAAGATTATAATAGAGACTTTGAATCTGAGATGCATTGTAATTTGGGGGAAGTCAACTATAAAACACCGCTCCTGGCACTGCCATCTCTAATGCAGTCGTTTCAGAGTGGAAAATTTCAGCTCATAGTCCCTCTAGTTTGCTAAATCTCACCCTGGGTTGCTATTGGTGTGTGTGCGCGTGTGTTTGTGGGTTGCGCACTAGTCCTGGAGGTAGAATGGGGATTTTATACCTCTCAGTCATGCATGAGGATAAAATGATACGGCTCTTCTAACTCCTTCAAAGGATCGTCACTGAATCCATGTGAAGTTGATTCCCTGTGTGAAAGATAAGCTTGGCTCTAAGTAGAGATAGTCACACTCGTCTGTAAATTTGCTTTGAGGAATTGGAAGAATGGGGAGCATTATGGTTTATGACAAGATAAAAATGCAGAAGATGTATGCTTGGAAAGATTGCTCCAAGGTTGGACACACTTTTTATTTGTTTGTTTAGACTTATTAATGTATATCTTTTAAATGTAAACAAGTGTTTCTGTACTGACGGAGTACAGATCTGCTTCCACTTATGACGGGGTTATGATCCAATAAACCCCCTGTAATATAAGTCCAAAACGCACTTAATTCACCAAAACTGCTGAACATCGTAGCTTAGCCTTGCCTACTTTCAATGTACTCAGAACACTTATGTTAGCCTATAGATTGGGGCAAAATCATCTCACATGAAGCCTATTGTATAATAAAGTGGTAAATATCTCATGCAATCTATTGAATGCTCTACTGAAGGTGAAAAACAGAATGGCTATCCGGGTACATACAGAATGGTTTAAGGGTATCAGTTGTGTATCCTTGTGACTCTATGGCTGACTGGGAGCTGCCACCGCCCAGCACCACCAGAGTGCATCATACCACATATCACTGGCCTAGCAAAAGATCAGAATTCAGAATGGTTTCTCCTGGATGCTTATTGCTTTTGTACAATTGTAGTAAAAAAATTATAAGCCAAACCATTGTAAGTTGGGGACCATTGTATACGGAAGTATGGTATAGAAAGAATTAACACCTCCCTAGTACTCGCTGGTAACTCAGTCCTTCTTCATCAAAGGCAGGGTGAAAATTGCTGGGAATGAAATTGTCAATTTTTAGATAGTGGATATATATATCCAAAAGTGACAAAAAATTATAAGCCCACCATGTCATTTACAAATGGAATGTCCATTGCAGTTTGTCTCTGCCTTTTTTTGTTTGGTTGGTTCAACAGGGTACTTTTAAAAATTGTGATATAATTAACATATAACATTAGTTTCAGGTGTATGATATAATAATTCAATATTTGTATGTCCCACAAAATGACCAACACAAATACTTACATGATCTCACTTCTATGGGAAGTCTAAAACAGCAACAACAAATGAACTAATAGATACAGAGACAGGGGAGGGGTGGAGGGAAGGTGGGGGCGATGTGAGTGACGGGAGTCAAAAGGTACAATCTTCCAGTCGATAAATCATTACAGCTAATAATACTCTTTTTTTAAAAATTTGAAAGTTACTAAAAGAGTAGATCTTAAACATTCTTATACACACACACAATTTGTACCTATGTGTGGTGATGAATGCTGACTAGATTTAAAATTGTGGCGTCTCTGCCTTCTTACCAAAGTGTACTGCTTTGTATGGCTGTAGCAACTTTCTAGTCTCTTCGTTGCTCACCACTCGCTCCTACTACCAAAATTATCTCTGTCACACAGGAAATCAGACTTGAAGTCATTAAATATTTAAATTCAAATTGGGTAGTTTCTACTCACCCTCTTGTCACATATTAACCATTTAACATCAGAAATAAATTCTTTCTGATTAAAAGAGATGAATTGAGTGTGTTCATTTGTTTTGACCTCTCTGATCATCTATTAGAGTCTGCTCTTTTTGTTATAGTTGGGATGTCTTCTCTTACCCCTTTGCTTAACAAACCTGTGCACATACATAGATGGAATTGGAGAGGGATTTGTTTATACATCACTCGGTTCTTTGAATTCCTTCAGAGTTATAGACCAAAAATCACATAGTGATTTATCGTCAAAAAGTGTTTTCAGGGGTGCCTGGGTGGCTCCGTGGGTTAAAGCCTCTGCCTTCAGCTCAGGTCATGATCCCAGGGTCCTGGGATGAGCTCTCTGCTCAGCAGGGAGCCTGCTTCCTCCTCTCTCTTTGCCTACTTGTGATCTCTGTCTGTCAAATAAATAAATAGAATCTTAAAAAAAAAAAAAAAAGTGTTTTCAGGGATCTTTCAATGAGATCCTTCAATTGTATTGAAAGCAAAGTGTTGGAGTTTACTTGCGATAGTATGTGTTGCCCAGTCAGGAAGGCACTTGTGTTAACATCTGTGCAATTTAGGTTGCCCCTTTTATTTTCCAGGTATCCTCCTAAATTCAGTGCACCCTGATAAGACACCAGGTGGTGAGAGGTGTGCCCTTCTTTTGTAAAAATGGAAAGATGATTATAAAAGGGAAGGGGGTTATGGATCATTATGATGTGGAAGAGCATTTTCAGTCAGATAAGTTTTAGGCTAGCACCGAAGAAACTAGAGGGTCTAGAAATTAATTCCCCTAAAACTACCCTTGCCCGGGTTCCATTAGGAAAGTCTTTAGGTATCCAAGCAATGTGCATATCCCAGTATGTACACTTCTTGTATAGAGAACAGGGTACTGTCAGATGCAATCTTCTGTAGCATCCCACATTCTTTCTCGCAATCTCTGCTGAAGAAAGGTATCTCTAACTGCGAAAAGTGGAGACTTCCCCAACTTACTTTGATTATTAGTAACTACAAAAAGTTTTTCAGGGAGATGAGAAAATAAAACTTCTGTGACCCAATTTTCAAACCTAAAATCAGCCTCAAATAATCTGGGCCTAGGTGTTTATATATTTTCAAGACTCTAAGTTTCCAGAGACATCATTTTCAATGAAAATTTCAGATTCTGGAAGATAGTACTGAAATAATCTTTTTAACTTTAATTAATAATTTTGGCACAAACCGAGAGAAGTAGTATGCAGATTGAATTATTGGATCTTTCCTGCCAATGACTTATTCAGTTCCCCCCACAAATAGTTGAAAATAGTGTAGGCTTTGGAATGATTCCATAAATGTTCATGGGTTTAAAGTAAACTATTAAATTAAGTGGCGGTAAAATTTGTATAAGAGGAAAAAATATCTAGGATTCAAAATTCATAAAGATCTGCAAGCATCTTTGTCACCTTTCCCTAAACTTGAAGTCCCAAATGATACATTATAAATATGAATTATATTTTTTGAAAGGATAAGGGAAGAGGACCATCAGCTGAGTCACAGTCAAAATAAAACCCTTGGCACCACAAACACAAATAAATACAGTGAACTGATAGACTTTTATGCTTTCAGATAAACTACTTAAGGTAAATGTATTTATATATACATTTATATATAGTTACCTTATTAAATTAATTTTTGGTTTGAGTGATCAATTGCTGGTCCTGGTTGCACTGAATAAGACTTGGGCAACGCCCTCTAAGGTGACTTATTTGAGTGTATAGACACTGCATTTTGATTTTTCTTTAGTTCCTTGCTTTGACCTACCTCCATGGTTCTGAAACTTATGCATACAAAGAATTACTGAGTGGTGCGGCATACACAAAACCATGAGTATCATACTTTTTGGATTAAGCTCATAATTTTTAAGAATATTTTTGACAATATAATACATTTGCATCTTGTGCTAACTACAACCCAAACGTTAGGTAGGATTCCACTATACCTCTGGTTTCTAACCACTCAGAAGCCATTTTTTTTTTTTTTTTTTTTTAACTAGCTAGAAGCTCTACACAACTGTCTTCTTCCAGGAATTCCAATTAGGGAACGCATCCTTCATTGAAAACAGCATTGCTGCAGGTTGTTATATTAGCAAATATATTTGGATTAAAGTAATTCACCTGAGAGCTTGCATTTCTGGATTAATGTCTTTTCCAGAGAAAAAAGAAAAAGATGTTACAAGTTCAGTAGATGCAGCTTGTAAAATCATGCCTTACTGAGATTCTGTCAATATTAGGATTAGAGTTTTCTTGAGAGTCTTTGTCAAAGCATTGCTTTTATAGTGAGCCACAAGACACATGCTTTAAAAGTGAAGAACATTTTAAAGTGTAGATGTACGGGTCAGACTTCCTTAATGACTTCTCATTTCTTGAGGGTCTCTTCTGACCCTTACTCTTCTTGTCTACTGGTTTCTTTCATATGGTTAACTCTTTTTTTGGTCTACGGGCAGATGACTGAGAGGTATAATTTCTTTTCCTGCCCAGGGCTCTGGGGGATCTCTTTGGAGAGCTTCATTATCCTCTCCACATCTGTCCAAACTACCTACATGGAGGTGGTGGGATAGAGAAGGTATCTGTCCCCCTTTTGGATGGATCATCAATGACCCTTTTCTGTTTGCCAACACAGATAATTTGAAATCAAAGTGTGGGTTTCTGTGTACTCAAGAAATACATTCCTATTAGATTTCTATCTAAATCCATGTTATATCGTTCAGTTGGTCATCTTTTTCACTGTGCTTGTGTTTTGGGCTGAATTGTAACCACACCCAAATTCACATTTGCTGTGCTAACTCCCAGTGCCTCAGATGTGACTGTATTTTAAGATATGATCCTTAAGATGTAATTATGGTTAAATGAGGTCAATGGGTCATTCATCTAATATGACTGGTAATTATGGTTAAATGAGGTCAATGGGTCATTCATCTGATATGACTGGTGTCATTATAAGAAGGGGATGTTAGGACATAGACATACACACAGAAAGAAGACCATGTGAAGATAGAGAGGAAAAATGGCCATCTGCAAGCTCAAGGGACAGGCGTAGAATAGATTTTCCCTCATTGCTTTCAGAAGACACCAATCCTGTTGAGACCTTGATCTTGGACATCTACTCTCCAGAACTGTGGACAATAAACTGTTGTTTAAGCCCCAGTCTGTGATACTTCATTATGGCATCCCTCCAGCACTAATACAACCTGTTTGTCACTGCTGATGCTCTTTATTATGTGGTCCTGCAAAAGCTAAAGATGGCCTTTATGAGAAATGTAGTCCTTGGAAATGATTTAACAAAATGAGGCTCATGAAGAGTGGAGATTGGAAGCCAAAAGTTGAAAAGGGAGATAAAACTCAAAGCAAACAGAAAATATGATTAAAGCGCTAGTGAGAAGAAGTAATTAAGATAATAAGTCAATGATCTCTACTGGTTAAGTATTGAACTTTTCTTCTTAGTCTGATTCGTAATCAAATTACTCCCCACCTCTCAGCGTCTTACACTAGTTGGGCTAGAAAATTGTACATTTTAAGCTGGTGATCCATTTTTCTGTGACTGTTATTATTTTCTTATAATAGTAATAAACATTTATAAATTAATGAAAATTCTTAGGGCAAAATATTGAAACAAGGGAAAAACAGCAGGGAACTAAACAGACAATATAAATTGCACATAGTAGTTATGAAACAGCATTAAAAACTAAGGATTTTAAATTGAATTGAATCATAGTGTTTTATGGTAGCAGTTAATCTGACATTCTCTATATGCCATGGATTGTAATATTTTATATTTGTGAATATTATGTGGCTTTCATATTAAGAAGTTGTCTTTCTTCATAGCTTGCTTCAAGATGTTTACAATAATCTTGTTTCTGTTGTTTAGATTCAAATAAAAATAATCTGCTGTAAATTAGAATAACAAACTTGGAGGAGATCTCAGTGAGTCTCCGGGTACTAGGGATACAAGTTGTTTTTATTTTCTTCCTTATACTTATCTGTGTTTTGAAAAATTTCTACTTTGAGCAAAAAAGAAAAGAAAAAAGAAAAACTGCTTGACACCCTCCCATTGATAATCATAGTAGGGTTTTTTGGTCATTTTATTTTTTCTCCATTTTCCTATGCCTATCTTACTTTTAAAGCTATACTGACAAAGCTATATTGTTTGAAAGGCTGTTTCTAAGACAGTACTATTTTTAAAGTTACACCAACAAGTAAGGAAGGGAATTCCCTCGGAGCATTCCAGTCGTCTTTATGTTTCCCTCATAACTACAAAGGTCTTGAGGGTAGAGACCATACCTCTCTACATATTTTGGTCTTCCATGTACTTCAGGACTATACCCTGCACTTGGCTCAGTAATTGCTGACATAAGCAATCCCCTTGAAATCAGTAGCTTGGAATCTCTCAAACTACCAGCAAATGGCTCTTTCACCATAATTTGTAGGGATTTATATGAGGTTATCAGTGTTAAATTTTTCTTTCCTACGAATTTTGTTTTCCTCTCAGTCAAACTTGACACTTAAGAGTTTGTCCAGACAGGAATCTTCCAGAATAGGAAATGGACTTAGGGAGTGAATGAGGCTGACCTGAGGCTGCATTCCATGTAGAGGGATATTGAAGTTCCAGTTCTTGGTGAAGAGATTAGCCCACAGAAGAAGAAAAGGGAAAGTCTGAAGTTTCAGGATGGAATGCAAGAGCATGGGGAAGGAACCAGATCCCCAAGTCCTATTTCAGGCAGCAGAGGAGGTCAAGAAGCAAGTTGGGAGACAAGGTCCAAGGAAAGGTAGAAAATGTTGGGGGAGTGTGGGTAGAAGGTTAGAGCATTTCAAAGGGAGCCACAAACAAGGACTTGAAGTCTCAGAAAGATTGGAACTGTCTGAAAGTCATCTTATTTTTGTGTATGTGTGTGTCCTTCTAAGTGAAAAGGAATGATATTCCACAGAGAAAATCAATGTTTCATTAAAAAAATATGAGATGAACATGCTACAGTAGGAAGAAGAATATTGTTGGGGTCAGATAGACATAGGTTTGAATCTCAGTTGTGCCTTATGGGGACGTAGGAAAGTTAATTTCCCTGTGCCTCACTTTCCTTTTTCAAAAATTGGGCTAATAAATACCTTCCTTGCAGGAATTTTGGCACATATTAGAGACTCAGTGAGTGACAGCTATTGTGTGTCTATTTTGATCTTCATGCAAAACATATGTTGCTTAAGTCTTTTTTGTTTTTTTCTTGTTTAATTTTTCCAGCTTTATGGAGATGTAATTGACATTATATAAGTTTAAGATGCACAGTATGAAGGTTTCATATATGTATGTTTTATGAAATGTTAGTTAACACATCATTAAATCTTTAGCATCTAATTCTTAAAGTACATCAGCTCTATGGTAACTTCCAAAATCCACTGAGCATTTAATATATGATAAGCAATTTGCTAGTTTTTAGTATTGACTCATTTAATGCTCTCAGTGATTTTCAAAAACAGCACTCTTATTATTTCCATTTTCAGAGGAAAATAGAAAGCACGGGGAAGTTAAGTACCTTGCCCCTCATTGCCAGTCTACTCAGTAGCTGATATGGTTAGATAGTTAAGAGTCAAACTGAGGAAACTGGACTCGAGAGGTGAAACTCTCAGCTTCCATACTCTGCCTCCTCAAGGATACTGGTGGTAGAATAATTTAGTCATGCTGTTTCCCTGCTTAAGACCCTCCATGGCTACTAGAAAACTGGCCACTCCCAGGCCTGTTGGGCA
This sequence comes from Mustela putorius furo, assembly GCF_011764305.1. Lineage (NCBI taxonomy): Eukaryota > Metazoa > Chordata > Mammalia > Carnivora > Mustelidae > Mustela > Mustela putorius. Next base: position 61,748,605 of record NW_025422005.1, on the reverse strand, counting down.
TACCATCTTACAGGCCACTCCTTTGATTTTTAAACAACTGTTCCTTTTATTAAACCAAACTGTCCTCCTGTACTTTCCCTCATTATTTGGGATGCTCCTGCCTTCTTAGCATCTTTCACAGGTCAACCATTCACTTATCTGTCCACCATATGCTTTCTCTTCTTTAGGCTGAGCTCCTCAGGACTGTTGACGGGACCTTGTAGAACACACAGTTCAGCTTAGTGGTTCAAGCAGAACAGTTGCTGATTTGAATGGTGGATCTGCCTTTAACTAGTTATGAGCTGCTCATCTAAGCACTCTATTATTTCAGTTTACTCTTCCGTGAAGAGGGTGGATAATAGTACTTTACAGGGTCGCTTTGAGAATTAAAGTACATAGCTCATGTTAGTAGAGTGTTTACTGTGTGCACTACAAAAATGTTAGTGATCTATAAATACTAGTGATGAAAATTATTGGTTCCTAGAACTTTCCCTCCTGTCACCTTTTCTCCAAACAGCATCTTTATCTCCCTTGGTTTGCATGTTATTTTTCCATTAATGCATATTTCCTTAAGTGTCCACAATTTATTTTTTTTCTCTCCAAAGAACTGAAATTCTTAAGCCTCCAGAGAAGAGCTTCTTTTGGGAACTGTCCACCTTGGGGAGTCCCAGGCCTACTGACTTCCCATGCACTAGTTTCTTATTGCCTCATCTGTGAACACTGCAAAACTATCTCGCCAGTAGTCAGCACAGTTGGAGACTAGTTTTGTTTTTACTAGTCACTTCAAACCATCATATTAAGGCTATAAATAAAATAATATTATGGTTCTCATCTGTCTGCTTCATTGGAATAAGCTGAATGAAATTGTAAATCAATATTTAGCATAATTGCTGAGATCTGGCAGGTTTGGATACAAATAAAAAGAATGAAGAATGTAATATAATATCATTTATATAATATTAGTTCAATCACCCTCTATAAAGTGGCAGGCAGCAGAGACTCATGGTCTAATTTTCGTTGGCAAAGAGTTTTCTTATAAAGGTTGGGAAAATAATTGACCCTTATGTCAATTACTCTTCTGTATTGGTCTTTCTTCAAGTTTCCTCAAAAGGTTTTTCTTTTTTTCCTGCCTCCCTAGGAAATTTCCTTTCAATGCAATTTTGTAGCATATTGCAAAGCATTTATTTGACAAAAACAAAACAACAAAACTAACATTGTCAGCATGATCATCCACACTGAGGATTCTGAATTTTTTTTAAAAAGCCAAAATACGTAAAACATGCTTTTGAACTTCTTGGCATAAACTACTTTCAGTTATTATCCTGAAGCAGAAGAGAGGTTACGATCCTTACACATTGATTTTTTTTTTTTAAGGTTGTATGTCAAAGAATTGGACCAATGTATTTTGTTTCCATGAACTGATTTATAATCTCATTCATTCGGCAAGTATTGAAGTGTTTACTGTAGATATGGCATCACCGTACAACTTGTGAGAGGGATGGATACATGGAGGGATCTTACATGAGTCTAAAGGGAGTGATCAAACATGATGAAAGAAATTCTGGTGCAACACAAGGACCCAAGGACAGGGACAGCTACAATTCTATGGGAATTCCTGTGACATCCTGGCATCTTCTTTTTGAGTCTTTGGACGTGAGTTTACTGATGAGCTGTGCCTCCTTTTATAACCTCAGTGTCCTGAATGTAAAATAGTAGAGTTGACTAGACCTCATGTGGTCATTTCTATAATCCCGTGGCTCCAGGTAAATACATTTCCAGACCAGTAAACTTAGATCATCCACTGCAGGAGTCAGTCACAGCATTTGACTTCATGGTGATAATTGCAAAAAGAAAATTGAATTCACCAGGGTCATGCATCTTGTAAGGGGTAGAATTAAGAATTTGACTGCAAGCTTTCTAGCCCTAGGTCTCATCCTTTTTTTTTTTTTTTTTTAATCTCATAAAATTTATTTTGGGCTGAAGTATTTGATATAGATTTATTTGCCTTTAATAGCTACAGGAAAATCATTGCACCTATTAAGAGTTAAGGTGTCTGGTGTTAAATTTTCTCACTCTTAAATGACAGAGATGTAGTTTTCAGTGATGGGAGGCTACACAGTTTATTTTTTTCTTTATTTGTCTGGTTATTTGTGCTGCTTTCAGTTATTTTGTTTGGAGAAGTTGTTCCCGTTTAGATTTTATTAACTTCTTTGCTAAGAATCTTTCTGAGATGCAAAAATCTTAGTTTTAGTTGGTTGGCTTGAGTGTGATGCATTTCCTCATAGAGCTGCAATTCTGTAGATTCTTACAAATCTTTTTGATGGACAGTGAGAAAGTCAAATGGGTCAAGAGTTAGAGCTCTATTGCTTGTGAATTGTAGCAAAATGGCAATCAAACCACAATATCCTATGATTTGTTTAACTTGCTTTCCCAGTACAAAGACTTGATAAGTGAGTTGCAGAAACATTTTATCTGGTTGTCATTGCTAGAAGCCTGTCTTGGCAGTGGAGTTTAGATGTAGGCCCTCCTAGAACATTATCAAACTCCACAAATTGCAGATTTAGTGACCTCTGAAATGCAAAGCACCTCTCGATTAGGCTCTTGTCTCTAGCAATAAAACTGTGCTCATTCACCTAAGTCTTATTTGATTTTCTTGAGCATAAAATGATGTAATCAGTTTTTCCAGATTTGTAGGTGAGTTGAACCTTTCCGTTTGTGGCAATATAAAGAGATATCTTGCATAAAATTTCTTGATTGAAATGCTGCTGAAAATGTCAATGTGTTTGCTAGAGTCCTCATGTTCTTTTTGTTGGGGATAGGAAATGATTGAAGGAGTATATGAGCCCCTTTGGTCAAATATTGCATATAGAAGATGAATTTCTGGATAAAACTGTGTAAGGCATACTTCTGTATGTTGACTCATGTAATCAATCATTTTATTTAATAGCTCCTGTGATATATCTTGCTACTTATTTTTGAAATTAGTGGTGTGCTGGTAAACTGGCTTTTCAGAAAGAAAAAAGCCTAGATTTATAGTGTTTGTTAATTTCTGTGGTGTAAATACTCCCACGATGGCCAATTTCATGCTAACAATGGCTTGCAAAACTTTTGAAAATCTTAACGGTTATCTCATTAGAGCCAGTATGAGTCAGCCCAATACTCCACAGTTATTACTTTTAAAATATAGTTTTGCATGCTTTCTAATTGTTTTATGTGGAAAATCCTTCTCTCTAACCTCATTTTGAGGCTTTTAATGGTAGGGATCCTGCCATATTCTTTCCTCTTCCCCAGATTTATTTATATATGTGCAGTAATTAAGCATACACAGTGACCTATTACATCAATATTAAGAAGATTCTTTCACATTTTAACATTACTAAAATCATCTGTGCTTACATCAATGGCATACTATAATGTAATTGGCAAAATTTTCTTCTTTCTTAGTGTTTCATATAATCATTATTTGAATTTCATGAAATTTGTTAAGTGCCGATTAATTGATGTTTGACACAAGTGCAATTACATCCTATGGGCTAAACTGTCTTTTCACATATTACATTTACCTAAAGAAGTTATCTTTCTATTGTTATCCTTATGAGAAAAATCTATTGCTTGAATATATTGGCTCCTTAGTGTCCCTCCTGTTCTTTTGTCTTAGTGCTCATATTTGGCACATCAAAATTTAGGATCCAATTTATTTTGTACATCCTGGTATGGTGCCAAGAACTGTCTTCCTCCATCTGGGAAGTGTCCCTTTTGAAAGTGAGGATCACTGGCATCACTGGACGTGGTCATCGGACAGTGTATATATTATTGCCATAACATTCAGCATCTAGTGTTTCTGCTGCCTGGCATCTGGCATATAGGAAAAGCCTTGTGATAGGCAGAATAATGAATGCCCCTCAAAGAAGTCCATCCCTGTCTTAGTCTTCACAACATGTGAAATTTACATGGCAAGGGAAAATTAAGTTTGCACATGGAATTAAGGTTGCTAATCAGCTGACCCTAAAATAAAATGGGGGGAGCCTCTAGAATGTGGAAAATATCCTTCTTTAGAAGCTCCAGAAGGAATGTAGTCCTGATGACCCCTTGACTCTAGTCTAGTGAGACCCATTTTGAACTTTGGACCTCCAGAAGTAGAAGGCAATAAATTCGTGTTAAGCTACTAAGTTGTGGTACTTTTGTACAGTAGCAGTAATAAACTAGTACAAGCTTCATTAATTCAGATAGGCAAAAATCACAATTTGATCTAAATAAAACTGGTTGTGTCAAAATTATTCTTTATATTCTCTCTTAACAAGCTTGCTAGGGAAATTTGCATCATAAAGCAGGTTGCAGAAATATATATTAGAGAATAAGATAATTTAAAGATTTCAGAATATTGTTTTTATGCTAATGATATGGCAAATTACAAATGAAGTTATGTATTAATTTCATTTGTAAGTATTTTCATTTAAAATTTTTCTATTTCTGTACCAGGGAATTTATGGAATTACATTTTTCTGTGACGATTTCATGATTCTTATTTTTCTGTCATCATACTTAACATCCTGGTCCCCACCTTAGCAGGCCCTGGTGAGTGGTATTCCACTGTGACTTGGCAAATATTATAAGGAGCAAGTTTTAGGTTATATAATCTTTAGCAAGTGACTTAAACTAAGCTTTGTGTTCCTAATCCACAAAAGACAAAAGAGACAATTGTGCTTTCTGTTCTGGACCATAGGCTTGTATCCTCCTCAGATTCATATGCTGAAACCATAATCTCCAGTGCAATGGTATTTGGAGCTGGGGCTTTTGGGAGGTAGGTCATGAGGATGGAGCCCTCATGATGGGATTAGTGCCTGTGTAAGAAGAGGCGAGAAAGAGCTTGCCTTTCCGTCTGCTCCGTGCCACGTGAGAATACAAAGACCAGATGGCTGTTCACCATCCAGGAAGAGGGCCTCACCAGGAGTCTGACCGTGCTGGCACATTGACCTCAGACTTCCAGCCCTCAGAACTGGCAAATAAATATCTGTTGGTTAAGTCACCCAGTTCATTTTGTGACAGAGTCTGAACAGACTCAGAAAATGGTTCCAAGAAGTGGAATGCTGCTATTACAAAAATACCTAAAAATGTGGAAGCAGGTTTGGAATTGATAATGGAGTAGTGACTGGAAAAGTTTTGAGGTGCAAAAAGTTTTTTCCAGCTTTATTGAGCTATAATTGACATATAATATGGTGTAAGTCTAAGGTGTACAATGTGATGATTTGATAGATGTTGATATTGCAAAATGTTTACCACAATAAGTTTCTTTAACACATTCATCATCTTGCATAATTACTTTTTTAAAAAATATATAATTTCTAAGCAACTTTCAGGTATATGATACAACATTGTTAACTGTATTCACCATGATGTACATTAGATCCCCAGAACTTATGCATCTTGTAACTGGAAATTTGTACCCTCTTACCAATATCTCTTCATTCCTCCTACATGCAATCCCTGGCAACCATCATTCAGTATTTCTATTAGTTCATTTTAAAAATATCCACATACAAGTGAGATGGCACAGTATTTTTCTTTCTCTGAATTACCTGACTTAGAATAATGCCCTAAAATATATTCATGTTATTGCAAATGGCAGGATTTCCTTTCTTTAATGTGGAATAATAGTCCTGTGTGTGTGTGTATTCACCATATTTTCCGTATCTTTTATACATTGATGGACACTTAGATTGTTTCCATGGGTTGGCTATTATGAATAATGCTGTAGTGAACTTGGGGGTGCAGATATCTTTTCAAGATCATGATTTCATTTCTTTTGGAAGTATTTCCAGAAATGGGATTGCTGGATCTTATGGGAATTCTATTTTTAATTTTTTGAGAAACGTCTATACGATTTTCCATAGTGTACCAATTTACAGTCCCACCAATAATGTACAAAGGTTCCCTCATCTCTCCCTTCTCACCAACACTTAAGATCTCTTATCTTTTGGAGAATAGCCATCTTAACAGATGTGAAGTGATTATCTCATTATGGTTTTGATATCCATTTCCTTGATGATAAACTGAATATCACTTCACATACTTGTTGGCTATTTGTATGTTTCTTCTTCTTCTTTTTTTTTTTTTGGAAAAAATGTCTTTTCAGGTCTTCTCCTCATTTTTAACTGGATTGTTGTTATAGTTATTATGCTTACTTTTGAGTTGTATGATGTCCTTATATATTTTGGATATTAACTCCGTATCAGACATATGGTTTGCAAGTATTTTCTTATGAAGGAATTTTCCTGTAATTCTGGTGAGAGCTCTCAAAAAATAAAAGGGATCTGGAGAAAAAGCTTCCTTCATCTTAGAGAACACATAGATAATCGTGTACAGAATGTTAGCAGAAATATGGATGGTAAAGGTCATTCCAATGAGGTCCGAGTTAAAAATGAGAAACATGTTATTGGAAACTGGAGGAAAAGCGATCCTAGTTATAAAGTGGCGAAGAACTTGGCCGCATCTTGTTCATGTTCTAGTGTCTTGTGGAAGGTAAAACAACCAAGGTATAGTAAGTCACTTGCTCCCAGTTACGGAACCAGTAATGATGAGGCCAGGATTGAACTGGAGCTGGAGTCTTGACCACTACATCTGTCTCTCCCCTCAAAGGTAGACAGTATGGGGAGAGGCAGTGCTGGGAGAGGGCTTAGGTTCCAGATCGCTGAGGCCAGAAGAAATTCTTCTATCACTGTGGTATATAAAGAAGTGTTACCTTCGTCAGGCTTTTCTATGACTGGCTCAGGTTAAATGATAATCTTGTTTTAGAGATTTTCCATTTCAGGAAGATGGGAGTGCTGTACTAGCTTTCATTCCATGGGCCTAAAAGAAATCACATGATTCTGTGTATGTGGAGGGGCTTTGTAATCTGCTAATGGGATGGGAGTTTATACTTCTTGCCCAACTTAGGGCACAGAAACTGACATGGAGACACTTAAATATGCATTATCTATTTGTGAATGAAACAATCTATGACACAGGAGGAAATAAAGTATGCCCACGTGCGTGCACACACACACACACACACACACTGTATGTATATGTATACTTCCCCCTTGTATACTAGACTGGGAACTCTGGGTGCAGTGTCTGTGCCATCTCTGAATCACTGGTATCTTATGGAATGCCCTGAAAATAGTCAGTGCTCAATAAATGCTTGTGATTAATAATATTATAGTGCTTGTCTTTTCAGATGGGTTTTTTTTTTTTTCCTCTTTGGGGGCAGATGGAGGGATTGATAGGAACCACCGACTTTATTACTTCAGAGCTCCACTTCTATATTCTACACAGTGGGAGGCAGGGGTTCCAGGGTTAAGTGTTGAAGGACTGCAGCTGGGAAGGCAGCACTCCCAGTGACTCAGCAGCCTGCTCCTCTAATCCCTCTACCGCAGGAATGTGGGGTGTTTATCAGAATGGAGGAAACAGGACCCGTCATAGAGACAGGGTCGCTCTGTTTCCTGGGGGACCATCTTCCCTGGTGCATTGAGCCAGATAGTGGGTTGTTCTTCACCCGGTGACCAGAGAATGGGTAAATAGGCTTATCCATCAGATAAAGAAGCCAATGAGTTAGGCCTGTCTTGGCATTTAGCTGTGGGACTTAGTGTGAACAGCATGGCCTTTGAATGATATAGTCACAGTGGCCTGGTAATTGCCACTTGTTGATCTTGTGGACCACAGCAGTGAGGATCATGGGACAGGGTAGCACGACCAGAAGTCCAGCTTTGACCAGAGATGCAGAGAGTGACTTACAAAGGGAGTGGAGTGCTGCAGGTACAACACAATCACCTCGGGTGAGGTGACCTCATCTGGCCCAGGGCTCTGCTGAGGGCAAGAGAGAAAAGAAAAGGGTGTGTGTGTTGGGGGAACAGTGGCAGTGACTAGAGAGGACAAAGGCAGAAACATCAGAAAAGCTCTACTAATCGAAATTTGTGGCCGGGTCAGTAAAGCTCTTGTAATTGAGCAAGTGCAAAGGGAGGCCACAAACCCATACCAAGCACATGGGAAGAGAAGCAGAGCCGACAGACCACGGTTGTGGCTGAGACACAGGATTCCTACCATCTCCCTGTGGAGGCTTCATGGTCTGAACAAGGCTGACATTTGCATGGATACAATAGAAATGTTTGCTTTGACTGCTAATGTAGTCTCATCAGTCTCCTGGGACGCACTACCATAGACTGGGTGGCTTAAACAACAGAAATTTATTTCTTGCAGTTCTAGAGGCTGGGACGTCCAAGATCTATGTGCCCACAGATTCAGTGTCTTGTGAGAGCTGCATCCTGGTTCAAATTGGGTTGTTTTCTTGCTGTCTCCTCATATGGTGAAAGGGTCAAGGGCGCTCTCTGGGGTCTTTGTAAGGGCACCAATCTCATTCAAGAGGGCTCCACACTCTAATCCTATTACTTTGGAAGCCCACCACCTCCTAATACCATCACACGGGGGTTTAGGATTTTAACATACGAATTTTAGGGGGAAGCAAACATTCAGTCCTTAACAACTGTTTTACTAACTCTGTATATAATTCACTTTAGTACAATTTCTTGTTAACAGTTTGTCACTCTGAAGTTTCAGTTAAAAAAAAAAAAAAATTAGGCACTGCTGAAAAAGAAATCAGTGACCCTGGATGAACCCAGCTAGTTATTTTTCAAATTTTCTGCCAAGGCCAGATATATGATAGTCATGGAAAGAGTTGTTTTACAAATAGCATCCCAACCAGGGACTTTCAATCTTTAAAGGTGAGAAAGCTGATGTGTTCAAAGGTTTCAATTCCACTGGACCTTTCGGTAAGACTGGAGGAATGTCATGGACACATACTCATTTAGTATGAGCCTGAGGGGGCAGAATTAGGATGAGGTGTCGCCAAAGCTGGCTAAGCATTATTCTTAGGACCTAAATATTGAAAAAGTTACAAATTCTGAATTGAAAAAAGGGGATTCTTTTCAGCCAGTAGGGAAGTTAAAGTTCATGTTATTCTAACTTTTTGACCCTATTTCATTTAATCAGGGTTTTAGCACTCACAGCTATCCCAAAACTATTGATTTTTTTTTTTAACTTGAGCCTGAAATACAGACAAAAGACTATATATGATATCTGTCTAATAATTTATCTTAAGAATCTGTGAACTGTGGAATCATGATTGTTAGGACCGAGAGACACCTGCTCACCTTTCTGATAAGAGTTGCTGAAAAGATATTCTGAGATTCAGAAAGGGTAAGGGATACAGTGTTGACCTTTTGGAGACAGGAAACCTTTGATGAACTATAGGACACCAAGACAGTTCATTTAAAAGATGGTTTCAAAGCATTATCTGGGGCTGGTTTCGTATGTGCATTACAGAAGCCCTCAGGTTGTCTTTTTACATAAACCCTGTGAAATAATGGCTTCTCATGTGGCATCTTGGCTTCTGGGCTTTGTAACTGCTTTCAGTGTCTTTTGTGGACAAAATTAAACTTTCCTTACCATTTGACAGCATATAACTTTCCTAAGATGGGCGTTAAGGAGAAAAGAGGCAGGAAAAGGTCACCAATACCATCTCTATGTAATTAAGGCAGCTAAATAAAATTGTCACTAATGACATTTACTTGACTGTATCATATGCGTTCCTGCTGTGGCCTCCAAATAAGTTAAGGATTAAGTGCTCGTCACATGTACAGACTGTGAATCTGCTGCAGGTAATAAAGTATACATTTTTTTAAAGACAGCCTTATTTTAGGGATATGTTTAGGCTTGTGAATTCTCCCTCTTTGCCTCTTTCTCTCTACCTGTCTCTCTCTGTCTTCAACTCTCTCTCTATATATACATGTATGTACCTACACTCACATTTATGTGTGTGGATGAACACACGTGCCTACCTGGATATACACATGTAAATGTAGGTGCATATGCTTTTGTAAGGTAATAATAATCAGTGGAGGGTAAGCTAAAACTTTGAAAAAATAGCTCCAGGGCCACCTGGGTGGCTCAGAAGGTTACATGTCAGCCTTCTGCTCAGGTCATGATCCCAGGCTCCTGGGATCGAGCCCCGCATCGGGCTCTCTGCTCAGTGGGAAGCCTGCTTCTCCCTCTCTCACTCCTTGTGCTTGTGTTCCCTCTCTTGCTATCTCTCTCTCTCTGTATCAAATAAATAAGTAAAATCTTAAAAAAAAAAATAGCTTTAAACTTTGATTGTAGACTCAGAGTGACCACCTTCCAAGATATAAGATGTAATCAAGGAACAAATTTGTTTTCCTTTAACTCTTAAAATAAAAGACCCTAAAAAATCAAAAGTAATCTATGAATTTTGTGGGGGAGGGGAGGAGTTCTGGATGTGGAATTCTTGAAATTGTGTGAGATATAGAGACAGAGCTATAGATATAAATATGGAAGTTAAGACTTCTAGGCTGCTGAACTTAAACTTAGAAGTTTATACCAGTAGGAATGAGACCTAAACAAAATTGTGTTTTCCCCTATTGAACACATCATTATTTGGGTACACAATAAATACTTCCAAAGGGATACTAAGAATAACACAAGATCCTGCCCTTCCAATCTTGATATGATATGTAGTGTACCTCAAGGTTTTAGGGAGAGGGGGTGGAAGGTAACACAGAACATCCAGTTTGCACTGGGGAATATTTGCTGGGAGAAGACATGATTGTGAATCTCTGATCCTATCCACTAGCTAACAGGTCAGAGAGAGAGAGAAGTCTTGGCAGTAATGTTGGCATTGTGTCCTGAAGATATGGAAGAATATGTTGAGGAAGTACCTTTAAGTTTGCTGCTGGAATTTAGGGTAGGGGCTGAAGAGTCCTTGGAAGGAACTCCAGATTTCCCATCATGCTTCCTCTGAGAAGCCTTTTTTTTTTTAGAATTTTTTTTAATTTTTTCAATTTATTTATTTTCAGAAAAACAGTATTCATTATTTTTTCACCACACCCAGTGCTCCATGCAATCTGAGAAGACTTTCTTGACAACTGGAGTTGGTCGTCTCCTTCTCTGTGTCCCCATGAGTTTTGCATATTTCTATTGTTGGATTTTTCACACCCAATATAATTGTTCATGTCTGATTTCCATACTTGTCTGTAAAATAAACAATGTCAGGACTGTCTCTCAGTTCTTATCATAAAACCTGGAAAACTGTAAGTCCTCACTACCTGTTTATTGAACACATACATGAATGACTAGCTGTCTGGAGTGAATGATTATGCACAGTTTGGGGATGAGAAAGTCAAGAATCGCTAGGCTATCAGGCAACACTTCAAAAACCTTAATGGTTTCATTTTTCTCTTCCAGATTGCTGGCAGCATATAATAGTCTTACTGATAAACACCTGACTGGATATTTCAACAACACAAGGATAAGGCGGCATCTCCTAAGATCAGGCCTGGTAAGATTTGGCTTACTTCCTACCTGCCCTCTTGTTTCATTAAATGCAGTAGTTCTCTCTCCCTTTTCTGGTTTCTTCTTTGAGCTAATTAGGGACAACATTCCCCTCACTCCTTCATTTTAGAAAAATTACTTCTTTCCAGAGCTCTGATTTATCTTTTTGAAGCTGTGTTTCAAAAGATAGGAAGAGCGGTCGCAATGACCGCTAAGGCTACTTATAAATTATTGAGGAAAAACCCTAAGAGCTTCCAATAGCATATTTTACTTGTTTGTTTATTCATTCATTTATTCAACACATATTTATTGAACATATCGTATGAGCCAGAAACTGTTAGGGATTAAGCATAGAGAATACTTTACTGTCTTCAGGGGAAAAAAAATGTTATTTTTAATAATCACAGAATATCGTGTGGAAGACATGAAGAGTTCAAAATTTCCCCTTGAATTTTAAAAACCTGTTTCCTTTCCTGGATGGTTTATTGGTAACTTTCGTGTCCTTCCTTAGCTCCAAAACTATCATTTCCACAAGATTTCCATTTCTCTAAATGTTCTTAATGTGAAAACCTTTAAAAAATACAACAGTTGTCCATTGAAAGAAGTGGGTGTGGATATAGAAAGTGTGAGTAAGGATTTTAGCTGTTTACCTTTTTAAAACACAGTGAATTTCCTTAACCCTTGTTGCCATGGTGTTGAAAGGATACACATTGTGTTTCTAATTGTTGTTATGTGCTTGGCTCTCTGGCTGGGTAGGTCTCCAGAGAGCTTGCTTTTTGTCTCTCCGGGCTTTGTTATCCGACAGACCTGGCTGAAACCTGGCTCTGCCATTTACAAGTCAGAGACTCTGGAACAATTCATGCAGCTCACTTTCTTCACTCCAGCTTCCTCAGTTGTTAAAAGAAGACAATGCTACCCAGCCCTCAGGATTGCTGTGGCAGTAAGAGATGTGTCATAAGCAACTATTGTGGTCACTATTAACATTAATTCTTTGGATAACAATCTGCGAGGTTTATGTATAAATGGGAAGGATGTACTCATCAACACATTAACGCGCATTTTTTGAACATTGATTATGCACATGACAGCTCACATAAGGAAGATTTCTCTAATACTGTGGTTCAAATACAGTTCCTGACTCAGCAGTGTCCAGCATCATTTGGGAACCTGTTAGAAAATGCAAATTTTAGAGCCCCACCCCAGACTTATTGAGTCAGAAGCTGTGGGCCGAGGCCCACCAATCTGTTTTTCAACTTGTTTTCTGATTCTGATGCAGGCTTAAGTTTAAGAACTTCTGCCCTTGTAGCGGCTTCCAGTCTAGTTGGGGAAATCAGATCTCTCAGAGGGGAGAGGACTAGGACACCTGTTAAATGGGGAGGGGGCACAGTACAAGATGTTCTCAACATTTTTTCTCTGTTGGAAACAAATAGCATGATATCCCATGGACAGACAACACATTTCAAAGACTAACTGAGTTATTTGTGATTGGAAACACTTTTTAGAACCATACCCCTTTCTTCCACTGGGGTGGGGGGAGCTATATAAAAAAAGATCATCAGTATCCAATCACTTGTAACACAAATCTCCTTGGTCTCTGAGCTCCAATACATTGAACCAACAGTGTTATAAAGCTAGTTATCCAAAATTAAGAAGTATGTGGCCTTGGATTAGACCTGAAGGAGCAGAGCATAATTAAATGGAAAGGGAGAAGATGAACAATTCAGAAAGGATAGCACCTTCTGTTTACAGAAGATACAGAAACATAATACCAAATAGGCCCTTAGGAAGGAGTAAGAGAAAAGAAAAACAAGTAAATAAAAAGCAGAAACTATGACTTCTGACATTTTCAATGATGCCAGTTGAAATCAGTCTGGAATATTTTACATCTGCAGCCCTGAATAATCTGAAAAAAATCTGAATCATGACAAATTAAATTACATTCTGGGTTGGACAGTGGAAGGAGAGAAAGCTGTGTGAAAATAATGAAACCAATTATTTTTAAAACAAACTGATGAGCACCTCTGTAGCTTACATGTTTTGCCCTTCAGAGTCAATTCCTGTAAGATCATCAGTCCTGTGATCACTGCTCCTATTCATTGTTTCAAGGTGCCACCACACCTCCTCTTCCCAATGTGTTAAAAAAAAAAAAAAAGAAAGAAATGAAAGGAACACCTGGGTTCCATCAAGAAGACATTGTAACTCTAATGAAAACCTTGTTTTAAACGTCAAGTGCACCACCTGTGTGTGTTTTCTCAATGATGGGTATATGAGACTGATTTTTTTCTTTATGAAATATTCATTAAAAGTGAACATTTATCAACTATAGTGGTATACTCTCTTATGCTTAGAAGACACTGCCACTCGCTCTGTCGCTCTCTCGCTCCCTTTTTGGTAACGAACAGTGTATTTTCTGCTTTGTATTTCCATGTCTGTTTTATTTATTCATGTCAGATCACAAGAAGTGGAAGGATACTTTCTGAAAAAGAATACAAACTAAATATCATGAAGAAGGATCACCAAAAATATATCCGGGAGTGCCTAGCTCAGGCTATTTTCCATAAGGTTCTTGATATGGAGGTAAAGTAATCACATTTTCTTTATAATAGATACTTTCTAATATGACAATTAATAACACTCCTGTACCCAGAAGCAGAGGAATTCCTCCTGTATTTCATGGAAAAGGAATGGAACAAGGTTCCCTGAGAAATACTCTTCTCTCTAGGTAGCAAAGTGCCAAGAGACTAAGCTTTTCTCCGTTTCAGTTAGGGAAAAATACGGACATCAGTATATATTTTGTGGTATTTAATTTAACAAGTGTAGATTTTTAATCCATAATGGCTACTCAAAAACATACCGGCCCTCACCATCTGTACCTCAATTTCCATTTGCTAAAAAAAAAAAAAAAGTGACATCTGTTTAAATATCAGTAATTCCACTGCCATGAATTATTTCAGATTTGTTATTCTTTTAAGGCTCTGAAGCTGAGCCGTATGCTAAATTTCAGGGAAGAAGCATTGAAACATCTGCTGTCCCTCCTACTTTAGGCCACGTTGGTCAGCGTAGATTCATAAACTAAGCATCAACAACTTTTTTTCAAGTCTGACATGGCATTTTTAGTAGGATATCTAGCTAACTTGATAAATTATTTTAGCCTTGCTCCATGGAACTTATAGTTTCAAGCATCAACACCATTTTAATCTCCGTGAAAAAGCATGTCACTTCTTGGCTTGGCCATGCAGCAGTAAATCAGAAAAGTTGGTTGGTGAAAGAATTGACCTGTGAGTGCAGTAAACATTTATGAACAACTGTAGAATCACCAGTAAACCAATACTAAGTGTAGTGCCACTTAAAATATTTATTATTATGCTACCATTATACTGAGCAAGTGTTGCATTCAGATAAGATATGATCTGTTAATTTAGGAATTCATTTTATGTTTTATATCATGTGCATGAATTATGTGGGATCATTGTTTATGGTCCCCAAATTCACTTGCTTATAAGAGTATTAGTTGGAATTCTGCAACTAGTGTTAAAAGAATAGTACAGTAAATTAATCTATACCTAGTTTCAAATTTAACCAATAGATACCAAGTTCGGTATTAGCTTTGATCTTTGAAGTTTAGTTTTCCAAATTTTCATGTAATTGACACATCATAACTGTTAAGTATGTTATTATTTCAGAGTCTTCATACATTCTTAAAGTTTGGAATAGATATCTTAGATAAGTGTTAATATGTAATATATAATTTTATAAAATGTAATATATAATTGTGATATACAATACATTAATATACTTAACAAATGGAATATGTGTCTCTAAATTGTCACATCTCACATTTAATTTATGCCGATGCTGTTTACTAATGCTGTTATATATTAATATTCATGTATTCATGCATACAAGAAACGTCAGTCATTAACTGTAGGCTGACCATGTGCCAGTATGAAGTTATGTGATGTAGCCGTGAGATGTAAAAACAAAAAAAAAAAATCCAAAGCCAAAAAAACAAAACAAAACAAAATAAAAAACTATTGTGAAAAGCGATCACACGCTAGGAGAGAGGAAAAACCAACCGGGCTCAAGGAAGATGGGGATGATGACTTGCCTCTGTGAGAGTCAGAGGAGGCTGAACAGAGGTCCTGCTATTTGAACTGGACCCGGAAGGCTAAATGAGGCACCACAGGAAAGCCTGAGAAAGGCACTGGAGAGACTGAGGACCGCAGGCCTGAGGTAAGAGAAGAGAGGACAGCGTGGCTGGGCAAGAAAGCTCACTGAGGCCAGACCACACAGTGGGCTGGTTGAAGAGCCGCAGGAAGCGACACTCTTCAGTAGGCCGGGGCCCGGTTTCTGGAGGGCCTTGAGTCCCCAGCGAGGTTTGGAGTGTAGGTGATGAGGCGATGAGATGTTTTTTTCAGCAGGGGCGTGAAGTAAATGAGCAGAGCCGTGTTAGAAAGATGATGTTGCTAAAAATGCGGGAGATGGATTAATGAGCTGGAAAAGATTGGAGGTGGGAGGTCAATTAGGAAGCTGTTGCCGAAGGGTGAGGGCTAACAGCAGTCGTGGAGACGCTGGGGAGAGGCAGCTCTCCCAGATGAGAGGAGACGTGAACCGGAAGAAAGATTGACACTGACTGAACGAGGAGGGCTGGGGAGAAGGAGCCAGAGCACCGCCGGGGGGCGCTAGCGCGGCAGGTGGCGCGCGCGCGCTCGATGGAGCTCAGGCACCGCCGCGCGGATGGAGGGGAGGCTGGGAGCTCAGCGAACGCGGCAGGGCTAGGAGGGAGCTCTCTCGCCGGATGGAAAACCAGACCCCACAGAGAGCCGGCCGGCTCTCACAAGCTGCCGAAGGGTGAAACCCAGAAGGGCTGGGGAAAAGAAGGAATTTGGTGTGACCGAGAAACAAAGACGTTGGTGGCCTTGGTGCGGAAGGGTGAGGTTGAGAGAGAGGGCTGCAGATTTGGAAATAAATGGACAATGGAAAATGGCTGGTAGCGAGCGTAATGAGGTGTGGTGATCCGAGGGTGAGAGAAGAAAGGTGAGGGAGAGAGGGAAGGGAAGTGTCTGGAGAGGGCTGATGATACTCGCTAGGGAAAGATCGAGCCCGCAGCGTCCCACGGCGGCACGAGGGGATCAAGGACGCAGAAAAAACACTTCAAATGCCCTCAAATGTGTCTGAATGATTTCAAATAGTATTGTAAGCAGCTTACTTTTACATGAGGTTTATTTTTAAATTATATAATTAATATATTGCAGAAAATTAGGAAAACTCAAGAATGGACACAAAGGAAAATAACTTCAGAGAATCCTTCCTCTCAGAGAGCACTGCTGTTGACATACATTTCCTTTTAGTCTCTGTTCACATTTATGCATTCATAAAAACATGCTCAAAATGTGGGGCCAGAGTCTTATGAAAAGTAAGTAAATAAGAGCAAAGAAACAGGAAGTTAGCGTCCAACAGACTGAGCCCCAGATGACAGTTTTACCACTGACCAGATGTGTGACCTGGAGCAAGTTCCTGGTCCTCTGCCTCCGTTTCTGCACTCATGCAATGAGACCGCTTAGCAATTAGCACTGTTCAAGAAGAGATGACGCCCACATGATGCCCCTTCCTGGCACGGCAGCCCCACAGTTTGAACTTGATCAATTAAATTGTATTTCTGTGCAATTCCGTATTTTACATTTTTCCCTCATGACATGTATTTTCCATTTTTTCTTTACAAAATCTTCATGAATCTTATTTTAATGATTATATTCTATCCTGGTATATGGATGTGCACAAGTGTTAACCATCTTCTTTAAGATTTATACTGCTTCTGAATTTTTACTTTGAAGGAAAAATTCCTTTCAGGTAGCATCTTTGTGTATAACACAGATATGTTTTCTTTTAATTTCGATTTCCTCCTAGGTTTGGAAGTGAAATGTGTCGGTTAAAGGGTAGGGACACTTTTCACTGCATTATATTAGGAATCGGCTTTCCAAAGAGTTGTACCAATTTATATTCCCACTTGCATACTTACACAGGTGATTCTTCTCCATCTCAGTGACAAGGTGGGGGGGGGGGTAAGTGGGGAATACAGTCAGCTGGTGAGATTATTTTCCTCTAAAAAAAAAAAAACTTTGCTGTAATTGACATGATTCTCTCCTCTCTTCTTTCCCTTGTGCTTAGCGTTATCATCAGCTTGAAATAAAAAGAAAACTGGAGACCTTAGCTAGGAAGGAGCGAATTCAGAGATTTAAGGTAAGGAGCTACATAATTCTTTTACTTCATAATATTATTTTATGATTTTAAAAGTCAGTGACACCACTATTGATGCTTTTTGAGGCACTTTACTTTTGAGTACTCTTGGCTGAAGTCAGGTGATAGTTTCACCAAGACTCTATCTTGGCCCCCAAAATAGGGACAAAGCTCATGGCAAAATAGGGGCTTCTTCTGCAACTTTGTGAAGTACAAAGCTTTCAAAGCAAACACGGAAACATCCTTTTCAAGTTTGAAATTTTGTTTTTGTCTTTTCTTGACTGATATGTAACAGAGACCGAAGGATTTTTGTTTTGTGTTTGAAAAAACTGAAAATAGATGGTGATGTTGCCAATGTGATGGAAAATGGTATTCTCAGAATTATCCTGTGGCACATTTTCATGCACAGGTGACCCTTGAATACAGTAGGAAAGAGATACCTTGGCAAACAAAAGCCTAAGATTTAGACGTTCTGTACAAGGCATTTAAAATCTCCTTATTTGTTTTTATTTTTATTTTTATATTTGATAACCCTTCTTTGCAGTCAACTTATGAAGCATATACATTTGAATCGGGTTGAGAGGTTCAATTAAGCATGTCTGAAAGATTTCATTTGAGGTTGACAGTTTTATTCAATTTCCTGAGCCATTTGAATGGTCAGGTAATTCTTCATTTTCTGTGTTGTGTCACAAATGTGGGGCCCAAGATACATTTCACAAACTAAGGAATATTTGTAAACCTTCTGGAGAATACGTTGCCACATATAAGGTGGTAATTTTTTCCTCTTGCCTAATGGACTCAAATCTGCCTATTCCGTCATGATTAAAAGAGGCTCTTGTTACAAAAGTATTGTTAAATAACAGCAGATAGGTCATTTTTTCAAGATCAGAAAAGTTGGGGACGCCTGGCTGGCTCAGTGGGTTAAGCCTCTGCCCTCACTCAGCTCAGGTCATGATCTCAGGGTCCTGGGATTGAGTCCTGCATCAGGCTCTCTGCTCGACAGTGAGCCTGCTTCCCCTCTCTCTCTGCCTGCCTCTCTGCCTACTTGTGATCTCTGTCAAATAAATAAAAAAAAAAAAAAAAAAAAGATCAGAAAAGTTGGTGTGTAGAGATTTCTGGTTAATTCAACTTTGCCAATATTATCCTACATCAAGGATTGAGTTATACATTCTCTAACTTACTGCTGGAATGTTGATGAAGAAAAATGGTCCCTGGAAATAGTGACAAACGCTGCCGGAAGATGTGTGGGATTCACTTTCACCCCGGTTGGCGGACACGCTAACTAAGCATGTGAACATGTTAAAACACTGGCAGAAATTCATGAGAGACACTCCAGTTCCTCCCTATATGATTTTTATTCATAACAATTTTCACTTTGTAGCTGCATTTGGTGAAAGACCTGTGGTTTAAGTTCCTCATATAATATGCAACCCTTTTGCTTGGGGCATGATTTCATTATTTTTTTAAGGTAGAAAAGTAATAGTTTCTGGTAGTCTTTACTGACCAAAGTTGTGAGGAACCCCGTGCTTCTTGTAGTGATCTGCTTAGAGCGGATTCATAAATATTGTTGCTAAAATCCACTGTATCCATAGCTGTTTCTTTGGGTACAGCTGTTTCTTACAATATAGCAGACTGAAATTCCTGCCTCTCATTATCACACCCAATGTACCACTACAGCTATGGAAACTTTTTCTGTCATGATAGGCCTCAGGAGGAACACTTTTAAAAGTAATGAGAAAGGACTTCTTTAGTAATACAGTATCTCTTAACTGTCAGTCAATAACATAACCTTCATTGCTAATTATGCATCAATTTGTTCAATCACTTTCTTATTCTAGGGAGAATCCACAAGATGGTCTATAGAAAATAACATGCCAGTCCTGTCTCCCCATCCCCCAGCTGGCCCGAAAACTAACCGTGGCCATAGTGTCCTGGTTGATGAAGGACATTCCAGTCCAGGAACACTGGTGAGTCATATTAAATACTCTATCATGTACCATTCTGACTAAATAATATATAATTTCTAATTACTCTCAGAAGGAATTCTGAGAGTGCTTTTCTTTATAATTCTGTGAATCCTACTGAATGCCAATGTGGTGTTCTATCTGTTCAACTGTCTTTATTGAATGCCTCACTTTTAATCAGTATCACCCTTGTCAAATCCATTTTGCTTGTTAGAGCTAGAGTAGTTTCTTTAAAGTGCAGATTACTTGTTACTTACATACCCACATGCCTTCACTGGCTCTGTGACATTTTTTAGAAAAACCTAGACTTTTTCACCTGACATTTTAGACCCTAAGCCATACGACCTCAATTTAGCCAACCCAATATTTCCCCTCATGATTTCCCTTTAGCACTCTACAATGCAGCAAGATTGAACCACTAGTCATCCACATATGTCCTGTGTTTTCTGACCTCTGGACTTTGTCCTCGCTGTTCCCTCCACTCTCACCTTACCTGTCAAACTTATTTTATGCACACAAACTCAATCATACCAAATAGCCTGTCGGGCCAGATACTTATATTTGTGTTTCTTTTATCAAAAGCATGGGCAAATACTCTAACGTAAACATAGTTAAATGTGCAGAGATTCTATTTAAAGAAATTGCCCAAACCAACGTTTCATCCCAGTTTGATTCATTTATAATATAGAGATGGGATTAATTTGAAGGAAGATGAGGTAGCTTGAAACAATATATAGGTACAGGAAAAGATTTGCAAAATATTTGCTGGAGGTTGATGGTTTAAGTTGTAAATGAATTGCTTGATCACATCTTTATTCTTGCTTTGTGTGGCCTAATATATTTCCTTGTTAACATGAACTTTTTTTGGATTGCACAATATTTAGGGAGAAATTGCAAAGCTTTCACAGATTGTTGAAGTAGGTTCATCTCGTATAGTGTTAAGCTTTGACATTTCTCAAAGGTAAATATGTTTTGACATTTCCCGATGAACAGCTCAAGTTATGAAAAGCAACCATTTTCCCTTTGTTGTTACCATATTTCCAAGCTTCATTTAAATGTAGACGTACACAAATAATGATTTTTTTTTGGATGGCAAATTCACTAGGCTCTCAAAAGCTTAAACTGGTTGAAACAAAAGAAACAATCAAGTGCTGTTTTCTATCTTCCCACCTGTTTCAAAGAGGAAAAACCCTTGAAAGGCTTTCTTTTCAATTTTCCAGCTGAACACCCTCAATAAGTAGTTTATGATACATCCAGGAGATCTTAATGTGGCAGGAGTGAGAAAGTAATTTTAAAATTACAGGAAACACTGACACCAGCACTTCAGAAGCCTTTCTGTCTGGTAAACCACGATTCTACACTTGGTCACCCCCTAGGGTGCTTCTGCACCGTAAAGGATACCTATTGTGATCTTGGAACTGTGGTTCCCGTTTTACAGAAATTCAAATCTTCATTTTCTTTCTCTCAGCCTGGATACATATCCTTTAAATTTGACTCCTGACGAGCAAGTGCCTTGGAGATGGAGATAATAATCCTCTTGGGATATTGCAGTTGATTTTTCTTTTAACTTTCTTGAAAAAAGAAGGAAAACATCCAGTGAATAGTTATTGCACTTGGTCACTAATTGAACCTAAACCTTCAGAGTAGCAGATAGGCTTTTAGCTGCACCATGCCCATTAAAACTGTGGAAAGCCATTCAACTCATTCTGCACAAGGCTTGGAAAATTCACCCCCAGAGATCGTCTAGTAAGAATTAGAAATGCTCAGCTAAGCTGGGTAATCACCAGGTAGTCAATTTCAATTCACATTCTGGTACAGTTTTGAAAATGTTAAGCTACAGTGCCATATTTATTTCAAGAAAATATATTGCAAACAGTTTAAAATATAGCAAATTTAAGGTGGCTTCTGATGTGAACTACAACAGTTTGTAGCTCACAGCTGTTAGTTGAATGATGCAAATTTGTTTTTAGATAGAAATATAATCAGTTAAACATTTGACTGCCATATTCATCTAACTGAATGATATTTGTATGCAAATGTGGGAAATAAAATTTAGAGCACAGAAGCCAATAGATCATGTTCTAGTTTATAGTAACCTGCTTTCTTAAATGCCTATATTAGATTTTCAGCATGCTTGTGTTCAGTTGAAGTACTTGACAAGAGAGAGTCTTAGGC
Organism: Mustela putorius furo; assembly: GCF_011764305.1. Classification (NCBI taxonomy): domain Eukaryota; kingdom Metazoa; phylum Chordata; class Mammalia; order Carnivora; family Mustelidae; genus Mustela; species Mustela putorius. Next base: position 61,726,871 of record NW_025422005.1, on the reverse strand, counting down.
ATTATTTGTTTCACAGAGTTCAAAAGAATTCTTTTGGGTGATCTGATTCTCTTGCTCGGAAACCTCTAGTTGGATTTATCTTTGTGGGTTTTAAGACATTTTGCCTTTTGGCTCATGTATTCTTCTGTCCTGTTTCTTTAAATCAAATGTTGCCTTAGTCAATCCACTTGGCTTTCTGTATTGGTCACGAAATAGGTTTGCATGCAGAGACCCAAAATAACAATGACTTAAACATAAGGTTGCCCTCCCCTCCTTCCCAACACGCTTAGGTGAATCTCAGCTGGTGTGCTCATCTCTACTCTATGAAGTCATCAAAAGCTCAAACTCCTAATTTATCATTAATCTGCCAAACTTAGTGTGTTGCCTTCATTTACATAAGCCAAGATGGCAGATTGCTGTGTGGATAGTTCAGCCACAGGGAAGTGGGTAAAGGGAAAGTGATGGCACACTTCTTGTAAAGGCATGATCTGGAGGTTTCCTATATCACTTCTGCTCACATCTTATTGACCGAAACTGAGGCATATATCTGTACAGAGTTGCAAGAGATGCTAGGAAATGTAGTCTTTATTTATGATAGCCATGTTCCCTGATAAAAAAAAATTCTGTTACTAGTGAGGAAAGAAGAACAGATATTGGGGAATATTATTTCTGCTACCCTTCCCATGTCTGTCTCACAACTGGCTTTCTACCTACCTAGATACTTAAATTTATCATTTTTCTTCTCTGCTCAGCCATTTTCTTCCCTTGCTTATACATTTGGATAAGATGCTTTTGTGAAAACTTGAATTTTTCCTAGCCTCGTTGGTTTATAACAAATAACATTTAATTCTAAGTTCTGTTAGGTTTTAGATATTCTGTTATTGTTGTTATTGTCTCGTTGGCAGTGTTTGTGTAGTTTATTTGGCACTAATTGTCATGTGTTGCCAATAGATGTTAAAATTTACTTTTCAATTTTCTCATACTGCATATAGTTGGAATCCAATGAATGTTGACTTAACAAAATCAGACATTTGGCAACATATGACATCCTTGTCAAGACGGCACTCAGATCAATTTTTGGTGGTAGGAGCTGCCCTCTCATCATTTTTTTTGGATTACACAATGCATTTCCAGAGTTGAATATTTGTTGTTTACTGCTCTTGACTCAGTGCATTAAGCATTGTTCATGAGTCATTTATACACCATCCTTCTAACCCAAATATACATGAATTATTCTTAACAGGTTTCCAACTTTTTTATCGTAATAGAGCAACAGGGCCCAGAGACTTGTTTTTTGGTTTTTGTTTTTTTCTTTTCTAAACATTGCTGATCTTTATACTAAACTTACAGTGTTCTGTCAGTGCCACAAACAGCATTTCTAATGCTCCATACTGGTCCTTTTGGTATTCTCTGCAGTACATTCTTGATTGGAAAATGCATCAGTCAGGGTCTCAGCAGGAAACAGATGGCTCACACAAATAGGGTAATTAGGAAGAGTTTAATAAAGGAACTACTTACAAAGATGTCAGCAGGGTTAAGGAAAACCCACTGGGGATGTTAAGTATGTTGGGGTCAGCACCCTGGGAAGCATAGCACCTAGGCCAGAGAGGGAGAGGGAAGGACTGGGTCCCAGCACCAGCAGGCAGTCCTTATAAGCTAGGAGAGGACGGCCTGACAGGAGCTCTGGATTCGGTAGAGAGACCCAGCTGGCCCATCACAGCCTTGGTGGGAATGGTTCAGGAGAGTTAAGACCTCAACTACTTGCCTCTTGTCTTCTGATCTCCTGCTAGTGCCTTTACTGGCCAATTCCAACCAACATCAGAGAGTAGTAGGTGTAGCCCATGAAGAAATTACTCCCAGATGGCAGAGCAGGGCAGAGAAGGCCGAGAAGAAGAGCAAATGGAAACTATCCAGCCTGGAAAACATCTCCATTTTCACACAGTGTTTTCCAATTACCAGTTACTGGTTCTCGTTTTTACTTTCCTGGCATTTCAAGGGAGAAGTTGAAAAAGTGGTAATGCATTATAGTTAAGCATCACCTCTCTTCTTTTTGAATCATATTGTCTGCTTTTACTTCACAATTTTGAAGATGTAAAGAACTTACAGTAGTTTATGTTGAAAACATTTAAACGGAAATGAGTCCATTCCAATCATACTCCTTTAAATCTCGAAAATAGGAACATTATTCAAGGTAACATTTGATTGAGCAAACCCATTTTATGCACTGAATAAATTAGGTATTGTCAGCAAGTTTACAAAATGTATTAAATACGGGAACCTAACAGAGAACATTTCCTTTGTCTAGAATACTCTATAATTGTGGCATTTAGTTATGTAGAGGACTTCCACGCCATATGTTTTAACAAATACTTTGGGTCATAAGGCTATGTATAATGGAAGGACATAATTAAAGTTTAATCTGTTCAGTAAAAAGGCATCATTAATTACTCTAGGCAATTTGTTGGGTTATTAATTGGTTCTGGAAACATGTCAAGATACTAATTTAAATGGAATTTTTTCCCCTAATTGTCTAGACAGCCCCTCGACCATACACTGCCCCAGGAAATATGCAGCCTCCAATTCGATTAAAGCCTCTTCCCAGTAATCCTGTGGTGGGAACTGTTCCAAAGATAACTTCGGGATCCAGATCGAAAACCTCATTGCTGGAAAATGAAGCTCCATTTCCCATTGGGGTAAATGTTACTTCTTCAAGAAATATATTTTTATTCTTCATGGGAATATTAGATTATCACAAGTTTTAAGATGCAAGATTCAATTAATCTACTCAGTGAAATTTATATTATGCACTTATTAAGCATTTACTAGGTACTTATGTTTAATTATATTTTACTTTAACCGGAAGGCCTATAATTTGTGTTATTAAGGAAAATGAGTAAGGAATAGATTTATATTATTATAAATAATAAATAAATTTATATTATTATAAATCTATTCCTTACTCATTTTCCTTAATAACACAAATAACCTTATAATAATATAAGGTTATCTTTCATTAATTTGAACAGTTGTATGAAAAACAAAGAGAAACTTCTTATATGACTTCTATCAGAACAGACTCAGTGTTGACTGATTCTAAATTTTACATGCATGGAACCTAGAAAATGAACTTTCCAAGAATAGGTTTGCATTTGCATGCTGACTTACTTTACCGTCAGTGTATGAAATTGCTTCAAGTTTGACTCTGGAGAAGGTTGGATATAGAAGAAAAAGTATGTCCCTCTTTAAAATATGGTGAATTTATCATACATAGGAGCTTATCTTTGCTTCCTTTTCAAGGTTATGTCTCTGGTAATTTTAACTTATTTTAAGAGCGCACCAGAGGGAAACATGGTAAACATAAAATACAAGTTACTCAAACAGGGACGAATAATTAAGATTCAGTAATTAGGGAGGGTATCGTTTGTATTTCTAACATGAAGAAGAAACATTTGCCAGCTTAAGAAGAAACCTGTGTCGTGAGAACAATTACTACTGTGTTCAAATGGGTGAATTTAGTTCCATTTCTTATTAGGAAACCTAAGACATATCAGATTAAGATTTTTTTTTAATTAAGATATTTTTATCTAGAACTGACAGATAACCTGGATACTAAGAAATTAATCCAGACAAATAAATGATCATGTTTTATTATAAAAGTATAATATAACTACAAATAATAACTAATATTTTATCCACTTAATATGCTTTTCAGGTTATGAAGCACTTTTCACATACCTTATTTTAGTTAATTAAACAGTATTTCCTAGAAAGAAGGAAAAATTAAATCAACAGTGGTAGCGCTTTGTCTAAGGAGTAGTTCTTAAGTCTAGGCAGAAGCTTTTGGGGCATAAGTCAGTTAGGCTGACACTCTAGGATCTGGGGTCCACAATGAAAGCCTGGAGATTTCCTATTTCAGCTAGTGTCCAGGAACAGATATGTCCTGAGACATTGCCTCAAGTTAACAAGAATAACACAGAACAAGCTCATCTGTCTCCCCATAGTAAACCAAAATCAGCAGCCAAATCATAATCAAAGGCCCTTAATTCACCAGATATCAAATAATCAAAGCTGTAGAAGCAGTCCATTATCCTACTATAGATAGACCTCTGTGAGAAGCCAGATCACAATGAGAGGGTTGCCTAGTGAGCATGGAATCAGAATGAGGGTATATAGGGGAATGGAATTAGGTTAAAATGGGTTGATGTACCTATCTCATCTTAGGAATGGGCTTGCCAAAGGTACCAGAAAACTCAAAGGTCTTTGGCTAACTCCCTGTGTCTTTCAGGGATAACTTTGCCATTAGGACTAGAAATATTTAAAATCCAATGGGTGGGATTTTCTCTCCCCTAGATAGTGCTTGGATGGGTACATTCCACATTTGTCAAGGTGATTTTATTATTTTTTCTAAGCTCCTATACTTTGATAGATTCTTTTTCCTATTAGATATGTAAAAAGTACTAATCAAGTAATATTCAAGTTCTGCTAGCTAGGGAGAGATTTTTTTTTTCTTCAGCTGATTTTCCAGTTCTGCTCTGAGCCATTGGATGAATTTATTTGTTAAATCTTCATAGGGCCTTTTATTTTCCTGTTTATAAGTCACTTAATGGTGACTTTCTTAGGCTGACAAGATTGAGTTTAATTCCATGTTAATTTAAACTAGCTAAACATACACTTTTCATTCAGTAAATATTTATTGGGCACTTACTATGGGCTAGGTCCTGCTCTAGGCATTAGTGCTATATCAGTTATCAAGGCCTACAGAAGTCTCTTAACTTACTGGAGCTTATGCTGCAATGCTGTATAACTACGCTGTCAGAAGACATGTTATTTTTCCATGGTGTTGATGATGAAGATGATTTAATGTAAATCAGACAAATTTCTAAAGAAGTAGTAGTCTTTATGAGTGCTGAGTATGTAGTGAGTACCCACCAAATTCTTATTGTTTTCTTAAAACGTAAAAGTTATGAATGTGAGAATTGTTGAAAAGGACAACAGACATAAGCAAGTTTCTAAGTATCAGGAGTAAAGGTCTTCAATTTAGGCAAAAGCAATCTGGTCAAAAACAGAGTGAGTTAAGATGCAATTGAGTGAAAATTGTGACTTAATTCATAATAATTATCCTTATGATAAGAGTTTCTCATACACTATTGGTAAGTATAGAAATTAGTATGACTATTTGCTAAGGCAGTGTGGGAATATGCACCAATATTTTAAATGCTCAAGAATTTTTACATATAGGAATTTATTTTAGGAATATATAGATATGTGAAGAAGAATAGATTCAAGAATGCTCAGTATTACAGTATTTGTAATAGTGAATAACTGAAGATACCTAACAATTTAATAGGATGTTGTTTAGAAACATTATAATTTATTAAAGTATGTTAAACAAAAAATATAAGGTAAACTTATTTTTACTCGCATGGAAAGATGTCCAAGACACTGTGGGGTAAAAAAGCAAGGTAAGGAATGGCATGGTAATTAAAAAAAAAAATTTATTAAGCCATTTCCAAATAAGGCATACAACTGACTGATAACTACTTAGAAATAATAATTTTAAAAAATCTCCAAGTCTCCAAAGTTCTGGATTCATTGATTTTATTCTTCTTATTTTCACTTAATTTATATTTGTTGTTATAATATCAATGCACATCATCACAGAAAAATTGGAAAGTGTAAGAAGAGAAAAATGAGAACATAAATAGCTCCTGCAATATCACCTATTTTAACAATTCTAAATTCATTGTTGAATATCTGTTTAAATCCCTCTCTGTTCACGTAAGTGTTGTTTTGATCAAAATATAGCTTATATGTGCCCTTATTTATCTTGCTTTTACTTATTAGCATTGAGCAATATTTGAAGAATGACTCCCATTTCTTAAAATAACTTTTCATTCTATTTAAGCATCTCAAAGAATAAATTGGCTGAAAAGAAACGTACCAAATAAATTGGTATAAAATGGGTAAAAGTGATTAAAGATGACTTCAAGTTTGGAAAGCTACCTCAGATGCACAAAAATGACCAATTTATGAAAATACCAAGATTCAAATATATTTTAAAAATGTGATATGATGATTGATTACACCTTTGGTGCTTTTTAATTTTTGATTAATACAGAGATACATTTTTTTTCAAATAATACAAAGATATGTAAGATGGAAAATGGTATCTCCCAATAATCCAAATCCCAAAGGCAACCCTTAGTTCAAAGTCTTCCAGTCATCCCTGATTTTATCAAAATCCACATACAAATTCATTTAAAAGAATTGTGTGATCACATTACATAGACCTTTTTATGTCAGGATGAATAGATTCATAGTATTCTTTTTGAAGCCTGGTGAGAATCTATTACAAAGACATAAAAAAAAATTTAGTTAAATATTCTCCTTTCAATCATTCAACTGAATTTGGTGTGTGTGTGTGTGTGTGTATCCTTTTACACATTTACATCAACATATTGTACAGTTATTTTGGTAGGGTTTATTCCTATAAGTTGAGTATGTAGGAAAAAATAAGCTGAATAGAGTCTTTGGGTCAGAGTCCGCATTTGGTTCCTTGCCATTATATTATCAAGGAATATTATAACCCCTGGATGGGTGAAATCAATGTAAGAAAAGAACTAACGCCCCCTTGTTAAGTGAACTATCCAACCCTGCCTCAAAGTACAATTCTTCCACCTCCTTGATTTTAAATTGTTAAAGATTTAATGGATTTAATGTATTATTGAAGAAAAAGCCCAAAGTACTATAACAATGTCATCACTGTGTATCTGACATAAAAATATACTTCAATAAGGTTAGGAAGTCATGAAAATTTAACTTGCTGTGGATACTACAAAATGGCAATTTTCAATTAAAAAAATGAAGTGTTTTGAGTTTGCCTATTATTATCAGTTGTATTTACATGCAATGTAAATCATACAGTCTTGTCTTTAATTTTGGGTTGCATTGGTCACTACTACTGTTTCACTGGTTGTTATGTCATGAAATGTGATTACAGGGCAAGAAGGCAGTGATGAAGTTCAAGAACTCCATGGACAATTCACAGGGAGTGTATCGCTATCAACTTCCAAACATTAACAATTACATGATGCCTATTCCTCCTCCACCTCCTCCCCCCAGTGGAAGAATCATGAGGGAAAATAGACTTGAATCATGGAGAAGGAGAAGATTCCGTCCAACCACTGCTCCAAATGGCTTAGATCCTCTCTTTACCAGGGTGAATATGTAATCAAGTTTTCTTTTATTAATTGAGCATAGATTACCTTGCGCTATTAAATTTCTGGATGTGCCATACAAATGAATCTAGTGAAATCAAATGCAAAATGTCTTTATATAAATATAATAATTTTATAAGTGTAATTGTAAGCCTGGATGAATCTGAAATCAAATATTTGAGTAGCTCAGTTCAGTAATTAATTTAGCACTATTAATAAAAAATCCACTAAAGCATGACAACAAATGAGTAAGAAGTATCATCCTCTCACAGAGTGGGGCAGTGACTATTTGGAGCAATAATAAAATCTACCATAGCTACTAACTTCTGAACTCTACATGCTGGTGTTGGTTTCCCTTCACTAAGCCAGGAAACGTGTGCTTTGGAAGGATGCTGCCATGCTGCCTCTACGTAGCAAACACAGTGATTTCCTCACTATATTCACATGCTGGCAGCATTAGATTTTCTGATATTAAAAGTCTATTACTGGGATAAACTCTACCCAGTCATACTTTAAAAAAAAACAAAACAGTTTAAATATCTCCTAAACCATAAGAACCTAATAAATCTATATGTGCGGGGCCCCTGGATGGCTCAGTAGGTTAAGTGTTTGCCTTCACCTCAGGTCATGATCTCAGGGTCCTGGGATTGAGTCTTGTGTTGGGCTCCCTGCTCAGCGGGGAGCCTGCTTCTGCCGCTGCTCTTGCTCTCTCTCAAATAAATAAATAAAATCTTAAAAAAAAATTAGTACTCAAGCAAACAGCCATGTACACATCATTATTTCCTAATGAAGTAGAGCTCTGCTGCATAGCCTGAGCCCCCATTTCCTGCCCCATCACATCTCCTGCTTTCTCCACAGAACAACCATTCTACTGACTTCTGTGTTAACTGAGTCCTGTTTTTCTTTGAAACTCTATCATTTATAGGCATGAAACTTCAGACATAAGCTCAAATCTAACATTGTAATAAATAATATTTACAGGAGAAATAAGGTGAATGGAACCTTTGGGTCAGAGTCTGAATTTGGTTCCTTGACAGTTTTAAGAGCCTCTTCTGGAGAAGTCAGAGAGGGCAAGTCATGAGGGTTTCCTAGGAAAATGGGGGCTCACCAGGGTCAGGGCATCTAGTCAAGTCTTGATGAGGACCAGTGGGGCCATGGGACACCTGGCAGAAATATGGTCAGGGGAATGGGTTTCCATAGCTGGTCACAGAGAGAACAGTGACTTCTCCAGCCTGTGGTCAGGATGAGTGCCGCAGACAGGCACAAGAGCCAGCTTCCACCGAGCACCCCCGAAGTTAGCAACACAGCATGGTGTCAGCTGGCATCCTGGCTTCGAAAGACCTTAACGTGTCTGTCTTTCTGAATCACAAGGTTTTAGCCTGATTTGGCCTTTTGTTTTGTTTCCAAACTTCTATTCTGTTTATGGAATGAGAGAACAACTACACTAATGCTCTAATATTCTTATCTTTTTCTCTCCTATTTTCTACTTCTTAGTCCTTTTGTTCTACTTGCTGGAGATTTCTTCAGTTTTATCTTCCACACATTCTACTGAGTTTTTTCTTCTGGTGCCTTTTTTAAATTCTAAAAACTTCTTTTGTATTCACCGAATGTTACTTTTCAAAAGTATCTGGCTCTGTAGGATTTTGATTCTTGGGTATTTGTAGAGACTTCTTTGTGGGCTAATATATGTTCAGTGTTTGTAAAGAAAATGAGCCTCTCAGTGTTGGGAGTAGAGTTCTACAAATGCCCAATAGATAAGAAATGTTAATTATGTCATTCCTGTTTTCACATGCTTAGCATTCTTATTTATCTGCTTTCTCAGTTCCTGAGTTCTAGAGATAATTCATTCTCTGTAATCATAGATCTGTCCATTTCTCCTTGTAATTATGTCAAATTCTTCTTTGTAAATATTGAGACTACCTGGCTGTATGATCTTAGCTTTAGGATTCCTCTATCTTACTGATGAGGTGATTCTTTATGATTAAAAAAATGATCCTCTTTATCATATTCCTTTGGCCTTAAAATCTCCATTGTGTCACGGTACTAATTTTCTTTAGATTAGCATTTAATATACAGTCTTTAAAAACATATATATTATATATATATATATATATATATATATATATATATATTCTTTTACTTTCAGCCTTTTAATGTCTTTGAATTTAAGCTTCAGCCTTTAAATGTATTTAGGTAGCATGTAATTTACACATTAAATTCACTCATTTTATGACTATCATCCTCAAAACATCCTCCAAATACTCTTAAAAGAGGGAAAAGACAAAGAGATATGGCTTGCTGGTGACCCAGCCCCTGTTCCCCTAGGAATGTGCAGAACATAGTCTCTGTCTTCTGTGTTGTGTGTCTCTAGGGGATGGTCCTTGGAACCAAATGACAAGATGTAGTACATCCCACAGTCCAACAAGTCACCAGTGTGCCCCGTTGCTTTGTTTCCTCTTGTTCCAGGACTGGCAGAGCTTTTATACTTCTTTACAGAATCCATGCGACTTCTTAGATTTTGCTCTGAGGTTTTCCTCCACATATCCAGATTTTGTCCTCACACAGTATTGTTGTTTACCTGTTCTATACAGCAGCCTGTTAAAATGGGGATGGTCCTATAAATAGTATTTATGAATATAAAAAGATAGGCTTTCAAATAAGAAACTACTTAACCATTATGGTAATTAATTTAAAAAACAAAATAAAGTTGGTTTCTATTTTTTATTTGTTTTGTGTAATCAAGCTTCTTCAGGAATGAACAAGGCTGGGCTTCTCCTATATCTAGTCAAGGCCCCGCCCTACCCCTCAGACCCCCTCAAGAGCTCTATGGAATCGCTGGTGTCTGATTGGTAGGGTCTCCTGCCCCTCAAATTTGACATGGCTTGCTGGTGACCCAGCAAGACCTTTTCCTCAATAAAAATTTCAAAATCTAGGCTCAAAACCTAGGCTTCCTTCTATCTGCATCCCACATCAGTTAATTGCTGAATCTTCCAGATAGAGTATCCAATAAAAATATAATGCAAGTCACATATGCAACTTTAATTTTCTACTAACTACACTAAAAAATGTAAAAAGAAACATGAGAAAGTAATTTTATTAACATACTTTGTTTCATCAAGTATAGTCAACATACTGTCATTTCAACATGTAATCAGTGTGAGTTTTAATGAGTATCGAACAAGATTTTTTTCATACTACGTCTCTGAAATTCAGTAAACATTTTATATTTATGGCACATCTCATTCAAATGAGCCCCCTTTCCAATGCCCCCAGCCAACAGGGTAAGCGGCTGCTGTCTCAGACTGCACAGCTCTAGCATGGGGACATGGGCTCATGTATCAGACAGTCCTTTTCCTTTCTCAGTGCTATATCCCCAGGTCAGGGGCTTGCTACCTCAATCTTTACAGGGCTGTTGCAGTCATCTATGGGCTTAACGTTCTGCCTTTAAATCGACAAATAGCTCAATTTAGCTTTTATTGATTATGACAAGCACTGTGCTAGGTGCTGAGGTTACCAAGATGAGTAAAGCCAAATCCTTAGTCTCAGATTGCATTTTAGCCCGGGAGCCAGAAATATCTACAGCTAACCATGACACATTGAAATGAGTACACTCATGGTGGTATAAATAAAGCACAATGAGAACTCAGAGAAAGGAAATGCTAGCTTTGAGGAGATTGAAGAGCGCTTTGGAGAGAAGATGACATTTGAAATGGGCTTTGAAAGATGAGTAGGAAGTTAGCAGATGGAATCGGGGAGCAGAGGGTCAAAGGAAGAAAAGGTAAACAAGAGCAAGCAAAGTCCATCTCAGTATTGACAGATTCTACGTAACGAAGTTAAACGAAGCTTGAGGGAAGAGCTCCCAACACGCTCCCTGCTGCTTAAGACCTTCACCGGCTCCTTTCCTAAAGAAAGCAGGTATATATTTGCCTGGTTCTTTTAAAATGCAGGTTTTATTATTATTCAGGTATGTTGAGACCTATAGATCAAGAGATGATTACCACTGAAAAAACAGTGTGTCACTTACAATTCCCGGGAGGGACATGCCCTGTATATTGGTCAGGGTTCTATCCAGAATGTTTGACCACATGTGGGCATTGTGGCCCAGCTACCACGAAAGATAAAATTATCCATCGCACATGTCACACGGGACCACTCCAGGCACCAGAGTTGGTCAGGAGACGGGAGAAGTGGGAGGGAAACGTGGGCAAGAGCTTTCGTTGTGGTTTCTGAGAGAAGGAACAGGAAAGACAAGGGAAGCAGGTTCAGGATTGGATAGTATGATAATTTTGGCAGGTGTTAGAGTGTGGAGGCTCTCCCTGAGGTGTCTGCTGCTTGATCCAGGGTGCTTAGGGCAAGGGAACATTGGCCCAGAGTTTAAAAGCCAGATAGCAGAGGTAGGGGCAGGGTGGATAAGCTCCCGATGGGTTAGTTCGTCCATGAAAGGCACTCTCCCAGGCAAGTCATTTACCATCTCTAGGAATTAGTTAGTCTGGGAGGCGTAGTTTCCCTCGGGGTCAGTAAGGCCCCAGATGTCAAAACTTCAGAGTACAAAGACATGGTTAGATATGGGCATTCAAGAGCTTTCAGATTTTGAGTCCTTTCCAGCTTTCCACTCCCATCCAAGGCAAACTCAACTACTCCCTGGACCCTCAGCTGGTTGGTCCACCACTTCCACACCTCTGATCTGTGAGTTTTTTTATTTCTACTTTCCGCAGGCTATTCACTCATTTTTAAATCGTCTATATATTTTTTCCTATTCAATTACCTTTGTTGGCTTTTATTTATTTATTTTTTTATTTAAGTTTGTTGGCTTTTAATACAATAAAAAGTTTATATGCCGTGTTGACAGCAATGGTTCTACCTTCTATTCAGTGAAGTTTCAGCATGTGCTGGGAGTTTTGCTCCATGCGTTGCATACGTTTCCTCCTTTAATACACACGATAAACTCCAGAAAGAGATAAAATAATGTCTCCATATTAAAGATGAGGAAACTGAGGCAAGTAAGGTTAACTAAAAATAGGCTGGCCAAGGTCACATAACTAGTTAGTGACAGACTAAATACACACGCATTTGTAATCCTAGAGCCTGCATTTGTAATCCTCAAACCCAAATTATATGGAATTTATCTACAAAAAACTTGTTTCTCTCAAATCCCTGGAGATATTAATCACAATCAGTCAGGTGTTTCCTCAATGCCAGATGCTCTCTCTCTGTGAATTGCCTGTGGGCACCCGAGATAGAAGGATGTGTTCGAATCCACTTTTCCCAGCCTCTGTCAGAGGCTTTATGTTCTGTAGTGATTTCTGTATGTTGTAATAGGATCCCTTCTCTTCCTTTCTTCAGAAGGATTTTCTTACTTATGCCCTTTACTCTGTTCTTCTTAGTATCAATACTCATGTACTTCTATTATTTGTTACTTCTACTCCCAGATTATGAAGCTTGTTGAGGGCAGACATTTGATTTTACTTATATTTAATCAAGTGTTTATTAGTACTGTGTTCACAAACAGATATTATTTTATTATCCATACAAAAAATTAAACTCTTAATTACACTATTTATGTAAATATTTGGAAATAAATTGTGCCTTCCAGACATAGATCCTTTTTCTTCAACAACCAATAGAGCCTACAAATGTTAGTTTTGCTAGAGAGATTGCACATTTCTTTTGTTTGACTATACTTTAAAACATTTTTTAAAAAATTTCCATTTTAGTCAATCTTGGTATTTTTTACTTGGTTTTCCTCACTAGTAGACTGAGATTTGAGAATGAAAAAGGAAAGCATCAGCATGATTTTAATATAAAGTAATTCAACATATCTCATACAGGTTTGATTTATTTCAGGCACTTTCCTTTCAATAATGTTTTTGCTTAAAATTAACATTGCAGTTCAGTAACTACATTACTAGAAAGGACTTGAAAAATGGTTTAAATGTCAATTCAGCAGTTAAAATATCTTAGCAGCTGGCATTGCAGAATTAAACAATAGAAGGGAGAAAGAACCAAAGATGCTTCTGCAGGTCTGCAGCCCTTGGAGTTTAAGGGCAGACCTCGTAAGCTTTTCAGATCTTAACAAAAGCAAAATGCAGCTGGATAATTTCTACCTCTTAGCTGACTTACTGAATTTATTCTTCTTCGGGAGATGAGGAAGGGAAGGCTCCTGGGTCCACTCATCATCCTCCAAACCTGGAGTTCCAGTACCTCCGGGAGGATGGAGGCATTTGGGGACATGCCGGAATAAGCATGAGACACGGGTTACAGAGTGGTCAGAAAAATGGGCAAGAGGAGAGTGAAAAGAGGAAGCATAGGAAAAGCAAAGGAAGGAGGAGGAGTGAACAAGGAAAAACCAGCATGAAAGAGAAGAGAAAGAGAGGAACCAAGTGACTAGAGTGAGCAGTTTCTGTTACAACCAGCTGCTTCCCGAAGCCTCAGGATACGAACGCTGGAGCGCTCTTCCTCTGGCTTATTTTGGAATTTGCTCCCCCTGCGGCCTGAATCAGAGTCAGCACGGGGTCTGCCTGCTGTTCCTTATACAGGCTTTTCATCAATCTTTGTCAGAGGTGTTGTTTAACAGGGCACTGTGAATCAGTTTTCATGTTGTGGTACCTATAGAGTTCCTATAAATGCGGAAAGCTTCTGATGTAGGGCGGGGTCAACTTACTGCAGCTTCTATCTCAGCAAAGGACAGACTGTGGAATCCCTAATTGTTCCACGTCTGTGTCCAGTCGGATCAATTTTACTAGGCCCGTGCTAGGTGTCAGCACTGGCGAGACACCAGGGGCATAAAGATCAGTGAGACACAGCTCTCATCTACGGAGAGGGAGAGGAATACAAGGCAACGGTTTCAAGGCCATGTGACTTAGAGAGTTCTATGGGTTGGGAGATTAAAAACACCTGGGGAGTGTTTGGGGCACTCCAATTAGTGCAGCTGCTGGACCTTTAAATGTATCAAAAGAAATTGCAAATAGTTGACAGATAGGAGGTGTTGAAAATATAAGACATTTTTTGTTAATTAAGGAAGGTTGAACCTTATCCCATGGATATTGGGGATTGTTGGAAGACCTTAAACAGGAGAGTCACATGATATATTTAGTGATATAGTTCACTCTGGGGAGATATGAGGCTAGAAGTGGGGAGACGAGCTAGTAGAGTGACTATACATCCCAGCTTTCCTAAAACAGTTCAAATTCATGGGCTTTTGTTTTTTTCTCCTAGCATAATTATTAATAATGTCTTTTTCACTATATCTCCCAGTTTGGATGATTAAATTCCATGGCCGCCCTATTAACTAGAGATTTATTGCAGAGGTCTAGGTAAGACTCCGTGGCTCCCGGAGTTCATCAGGGCTTGGCTAAGTGGATGAAGAGGAATTACCGCCTAGTGCTATCAGTAAGAATAAGCCCTTTGACACCCTTTTGGTCTCTTTAATCCACCTCTCCTCCCCAACTCAGGCCTTAGCACAGATTAAAAAAAAAAAAATCCTAGTGACAATTTAGTATATTAATCGAATGGTAGGTATTGCAAATACGTAATCGCTGGCCGGTTAACCACCCAATGAGCTTGCTATTTATTTGTCAGCTCAGATTGTGCTTACCTGAGATATCTGAAAAGAAATGAGAAGGAAATTCGTAAGGAAGTGGTGCAGAAAGGAAGGAAGATAAACCTTAGTGGTGCGTGGGCATGAGCCTCTGCTCCGGTTCCTGAAATGGAATTTTCATGGGAGGTTTTGATATTTTGCTTGAGGATGGCAGAAAGGGCCGTGAAAGCTTGCTAAAGTTTCATCAGTCTGGGTCCTTTATAACCTTGGAATATGGTAAGTATAGAGGCAATTTAGTCTACTGAAAGAAACAATTGTTCATTTCCTAGTGCATGTATTTAATCATGAGCTGTCACTCAGGCCTCCTGTTAGAATCCAGAAAAGGTTACATAGTGGCAATAATTGGGGAATATTTTTAAAAAGAAGGAAGTAACTAGACCCAAGAGAAAAGAGATGTTGCTGTCAGGTACATGCTTTAGAAGAAAAAAAAATGATTAAGAGTAAATGAAAAGGTGAAGGGCTGTCATTTCCTTTATTTTCCTTTTAACCATTTCAGCTTCTCCTTTCTCATTTTGTACATCAGAGGCAGGCCTTGCCTCCACCCTCATCTCACTCTGGCCTTGCATTTAGATAGAGCTTATCTCCCAGAAGTTCACAGGGCTACCTCCGCATTCATGCCACTTTGGAAAGTATTGCTTAACAAAAAGGAGGTGCTCTTATTTAATCCGTCCTATCATTAAATGTTCTGTGGGAGCCGGATTTGCCATAGGCCGGTGATGGTGGACTGGGCCCCAGAAATGCGTGTTACGGTTGCATAGCCGCCCAAGCAAGAGCAAACTCGACGTGGCTTTGCAACTTGGAGCAGGCCTGCCATCATCCCTTCGCTTTCAACTGTGACTCAGGGAGATGTCTCTGCAAAGAATTATCCAGTTTGCTGATTTACCTTTATAGTTACTGATGTCCTTGAATTATTTTTGTTGATTTCCTCTCTATTTGGGAGCTCTGTTTGCCATAGGCAAGACAGTTTACTTAAATTTTAAAGGTTGGACGTCCTTCCCCATTTACACTTTATAGACTGTCATTTGCAGAATTTCATTTAATCAGATTTACTTCCTCTGGCTTTTGCTTCAGAGAAATGGAATTGAATGAGAAAAAAAAAAATCCTCCGAAGTGGAAGAGGATGGGTTTGAAGATGGAAATATTTTAGTAGTTCCTTCAGAAATTTCTGTTGCAGCTTTGTTATTTGGAAAAAAATGCATGTTTCCGAGGCATCCATAATTCAGTGAAATCAAACGCAAATAATTGCTTTGAATTCACTGAAAGTTGGTCTCTTCACATTTTTCATTTAGTTGAAAATTGATTTTTAGAAAAGTGAAGTAGATTAAATGTATTGCCCGGCCTCTGTATAATTGTCGAGCTGACAGTATTCTTACTAGGCTCTCTTGAAAGTCTCTCAACCAGCATCCTTTTCTTCCTTTTCCTGCTTCTTTCTTCATCTTCCTCTTGGAGGTTAAACACTTTGCTCATGCACTCTTGTGAAAATACTTCAGAATATAAATGAGGATACCAGGCAGAAGACATTTCTTTTCATCTCTGGCGTATCAATTTATTGTTTATTTTATAAATAAATGTGTGGACACCATAGAATGGGGTTTTGTTGTTGCTGTTGTTGTTGGGTTTACTGCTCGATATGAGAAATAATATTAATAATGCTGATTTTTCACTGAATGAATGCTTCCTGTAAAGATGAATAGTCCCAGGCATATAACACAGGTCTCTAATCCTCAGAGTGACCCTAGAAGGAATTGAACCTGTGTCATCCCTGTCTCACATAGAGGAAGTTTGGGGAAGGATACATTGTTATTGCTGAAGTGTGAAGATAAAGCACTCAATTGCAAAAACAGTTGCTAAATCACAAAATCAATTCAAATTAGAACAAAATTATGTCACCAATATTTAATTAATTTGATTTGAATTTTTATCTGAGAAAAAGCTGAAAGAACCAAGAGCAGTTTCCTCTTAGTGTCACTGGTATTTTTGTTGTATGTAAAGTACACGCACAGACACAGACACACACACACAGACACACACACACACACAAACACAAGTAGAATAAAAAGTGACAAATTTTGTCCAGATTGCTGGCATTTATACTAAAAATACAAAGCCAAAATGCATATAAATTGTTAGATTTCTTTGGTAACTGGGTTGACTTGTACACTGGGAAAATTGACATTTTATCAAGGTTTTATTGCTAGAGAAGAGCCTTTTCTTCTCCTCCTATTATTACCATATCATTTCTCTCTGATTAGAAAGTAATTAATAAGCGCCCTTCTTTTGTTGATTCTAGGATTCAAGAAAGATTCATAAAACACCACCACATAGTAATGCAGCTATTACAATGATCTATTTGGGGAAAACTGTGCACCTGTCTCATGATCAACCAGACTTCCGGGATGAAATAAAAGTTTATCAACAGCATTGTGGTGGGGAAAACCTTTGTGTCTACAAAGGCAAACTACTAGAAAAAGGTACACATAAAATATGAATTTTTTAAGTTGCTTTAAGTTGATGCTATAGATAAACTATTGTTGATCTCCTACCAAAATGACTTCAATCACTCTATGAAATTATGCATATCCAGGGACTTATAAACCAGCTGCCTCAAAGTAAATCTAGATTTACTGCTCCATGATTGAAACTGAAGCAGCAATTACTCTTGCAGATTGTGGAAGAAGGAATTTGGAGTGATTTAACCTGGTAACAGATTAATTTTGGGATAGAGATATATGATCATTAAAATGTTGCACGAATAAACTGTCCCCCAAATTACAAGTTAACTATTTGGCCTGCCATAGTGAATTATATCATACATTATTCTACAGGAAAAATACCAGATTGGCAATTTGTTCTTTAGAAAAATGTTGAGATAAAATCACAAATCCAATAAACTTCAGGGTGAATCACACCTAAATAACTTGGTGCAGAATTTGACTAGATGGATTTTAGTACATTTCTGCCTTCATTTGATCATAAATCCATGTTTCTTAGCAGAAGATAATTTTTATATCCAGTATAGGGCTTCACTTATTGTACTGAAGTGGGTTTCATCAGTATTTAGTTGTGCGGAATAGCGGTGGAAAGGACAAGTTGTTACAGGATTATATTTGTTATTTCCTTGCTTAAGAAACTCTGTTTAGAATGTAATTACATTTTTACTAAGTAAAAGAAATATTTATATTTGGGCAATCTTGATACAAGTTTAAGGAGTCTTAGGAGTTGGGGGCAAGAATGCAAATTGTTACTTTTGGCTTTTCTGATTTCTTTCATCACTCAAAAACAGTGACTGTTAATTCTAAAAATTTCAAGTTCTTAAAAAGAAACTGGACAGATTTAGGGATTAAATATTTAAAATTTTCCAATATAAGAAAGAGGAAACATTTGAATGTTAGTTTTAACTTTATGAAGATTTATAATACTTATTTATAAAAAATAATGCTTAATAATGCCAGACACTATTTTTCCCCATTTTATGTACGTGGCTGAAATGTAATTTACCCTGCCATTTTGCCATAGCATTTGAGAGTTCATTTCTGCTGTATCGTAAATGAGGAAAATGAGAGAATTCCAGGGGTACGATGGCTTCCTAAGTTCAGATGCAAAGCTTGGGGTCTGGTCAAGAGCAGGTCCTAGATGGCTGAGTAGGTGCAGGACTCTTGCTCAATTAGCTATTCTTAGTGGCAAAGGGTTTCTTACATTTTCCTAATATGAGAGTTATGAAACCCCTAATGATAGTGCCATAGACACACTTAATTTTTGAAAGTGTAACTTTCAGGAATTAATTTAGAAGAATTGCTGAAATTAGCTATAGTCTACAATCAGAATGAACATAATGAAACTTTTCCTGGGTCTGGGATCATGCTTTCTTCAAGACAATGCATATATGTCTATCTGCCTGCTGGAGAACATGGTCCATACAAATGAAACAAGAACAAGGCTTAGCTAGCTGAGTGGTTTTCAGAGAGACCACATGTACTCTGCGGTAAAGTGCAAAACTAAAGAAAGAGCAAGGCAGAGTGTTCCTTGACTGTGTTGTTTTGCATACCTGTTGATCCTGGGACTGACTTCTGTTGTGTCACTGGACAGACTTCAGTTAACAGGATGGAATGGGGAGTTAAATAATTGAATCCTCTTCACATAATAATTTTGTCTCAGCTTGCCCTTTCATTGCCAGGAAAGTAATTGTTGAAAATTGAAAAGTTGGGTGGCTCAGAGTTGACTTGTGGTTCAGCAATCTTAGCAATTTAGCTGGTCTGAAAAGAATCTGCCCGTTTTACAAATCAAAGCTGTGCACGATTCAGTGAAATGTGAATAGGTTTTTAGAAGATTTCTGTTTAAAAAAAAAAGGCGTTTAACGTTCTGCTTGGAGCAGTAAACTAATTAAAAGTATGGCATTTGTTAATTTGTCTTGCTTTTGGATGAGAAATAACAATAAAATTAATTATTTAGGAATGTGGCAAGTGCATCTTTTATTCCCTTAGTAATTCACTGATGTCCTACAGTCTGATTGTAGCCATCAAGCCACATATTGATGGTTTATTATGTACACCTAGGAAGTCACTGAGTATTTCTGCTACTTGTAGAGAGTATAGTTCTCTGTGGGCATTTTTACTTACCATGTTCATTCTTTCAAACGAGGCAAACCTTGGCCTCCTGGGTTCATGCGGATACAAAGAGCAACATGAATTTTCTTTTCCCTGACCTTCGTAAAATCCCTTCCTTTTCTGCCCCATTTTCCTGTATTTTCATAACCTGATCCTTTGCACGGATTTGCGCATTCCTCATTACTCCCTCACAAACCAACTGCTTCACTCTTTTCCCCACCCACCGAGTGTTATCTTGTCTTTTGGAGCGCTATTTCTTTGTCTGCGGTAGGACAAAGGATTTTAAATTCAAGATAGGATTTTAAATTCAAATTTTATCCATCTCTTAAGATTCACATTGAGGCTATGAAACTTTCTCAGCTGACTTCTGCTGTGGTTCATCCCTCTCTCCATGGCTGGGGCACTCAGTCTCCCCTGAAACCCTAAGCATTTCATTACCCTGTGACTTACAGTAACTGTTTTTTGTTGATCTTTTGCTTGTTATATATATTGAGTTTTTAGTTTTTATAAAAATAGCTTTAGTATTTAGTAGTATAGTTTTTATTTTTTATTATTTTTTAATTTTTTTTAGATTTTATTTATTTATTTGACAGAGAGAGAGATCACAAATAGGCAAAGAGGCAGGCAGAGGGAGAGGGGGAAGCAGGCTCCCCGCTGAGCAGAGAGCCCAATAAGGGGCTAGATCCCAGGACTCTGGGATCATGACCTGAGCCAAAGGCAGAGGCTTTAGCCCACTGAGCCACCCAGGTGCCCCTAGTTTTTAGTTTTTAAAAATAGCTCATTGACTTATAACTTATATTCCACAGTTCATCCATTGTGAGTGTACAATGCACTGATCTTTAAGCATCTTAGAGGGTTGTGTAGCCACTAGCACAAACCAGTTTTAGAATCTCTCTCACTTCAGAAAGTTCCCTTGTGCCCCCTGGCAGAAGAACCCCCCCCCTTTTTTTTTTTTTTTGTAGCTAGCCTCAGGCAGCCACTGCTCTGCTTCCAGTCTCTACAGATACATCTTTTCTGGACATTTCGCATAAATGAAATCATACAATAGACAGCATTCGTGTCTTGCTTCCTTCCTGTAGCCTGATGTTTCAGAGAGCCGTCTAGTCCCAGCATTCATCAATGGTTGCTCTCTTCGTACAGCACCGAATGTATTCTACTCGCTACATGCACGTTTGGGCTGTTTCTAATTTGGGACCATTGTAAGTCATGCTGTGATAAATATACAGATACAAGGTTTTGTGTAGACATCTGGTCATTTCTCTTGAGCAGAGGCCTGTGAGTGGATTCGATAGCTTTTTTCTCCCCCTGAATATGGGCCACACTTTTCTGCTTCTTACATACATGTCTTTTGATTTTGTTGTTGTTGTTGAAAACTCAATGTTTTCGATCATGTATTATAGCAACTGTGGAGTCTAGATTCTGACGTTTCCCTCTGGTAGGTTAGTAGGTTATTGTTCTCCCTCTTTTGGTTGTTGTCTGTTTAGTAACTTCTCTGAAATCCTTGAAATCCATGCCCTCCCCACTCCTTGGTAGACAGCCAGTAAAATATCTCTGCTCAGGTTTTATCTCTTTTTATTTTTTAGGCAGGCCTCTTCAGGTCGTCTCTGTGTTTTCATAGGTTATCGATCATCCAGTGATTTGTCAGACAGAGGTCGTGTTCAAACACTTTGACCCAGTACCAAGTCAGAAGACTTTGAATGAAGGACAGCCGCCACCTTGTATCCTGGATCTGTGTGTGGGGGTTTTCATTTCCTGGGGCTAATGTAATAAATCCCAAGAACAGGTGGCTTCAAACAACAGTAATTTAATTCTCTCAAGGCTCTGGAGGCCAGGCATCTAAAATCAGGTATCATTAGCAGGGCCATCCTCTATCTAATCGCTCTAGGGGAGAATCTTCCCTTGCCTCATCCAACTTCTGGTGATTCCCAGCAACCCCTGGCATTCCCTGGCTTGCAGCCCATTGTTCCCACCTCTGTGTCCTCTGTCCGCACATGTCATTCTTCCCTGTGTGTCTCTGTGTGTCCTGTCCTCTTCCTGTAAGGACATCAGTCACTGAATTTGTTTGACCAAATGATTTCATCTTGATTCTTCACTAGTTGTATCTGCAAAGACCCTATTTCCGGATAAGGTCACATTCTGAGGTTCTGGGTGGTCATGGATTTTTAGAGAGCAATATTTAACCCAATGCAACAGGTTCAGGAGTTCATCCAAAGTTCAGACAGTTTTCAAGTCCGCTTTAACTTTTATTTTCCACCAGGCTTTCTTGTGTTTTCTTTGTTTGTGGGTGCAAGCTCCTGGTAGGCGAGCGATGTGTGAATAAGTTGGGCCTACTCCAATCCATGGCACTTCCCATCAGCTGGGGAATGCGTGGAGAGCTTATCTGTGTGTCTGTAATTGCCTTATGGCCTGTATCTCCCTGTTAAGTTTCTGGCTAGTCCACTGGCCTGCTGCTTGCCCTAATTACAAGGACAGTCTCAGCTAGCAGGATCTCTGACCTTCCACATTAGCTTGCCTCCAAGATTGTTCCTTGTTACTGGTAGTGCCCCTGGCCAAGGCTTTTTTGTTTTCTGCTCCAGATGAAGTCAGCCCCCACTGACAGGGAAGCTGCTGGTTATTTATGGCCTGCCCTTCCCTTTTAGAACCTCCGCTTGCTGGTGAAATGCTGGCCGGGGAGGGGGATGGGAGTAGCCCCAGGCAAGAATGTCTCAGATTCCCTCTGTTCTTATGAAAAGTTCAGGAATTTTTGATGAATAACTGCTGTTCAGTTTGTTTTAAGTCTTTGGTCCATTTTTAGAGACAAAATTTAAGGGGAGAGGATGTGGGGACCTCACTCCAGAAATCTGTCATATTATTTTTGTCTCTCCTACTAAATTATAACTTCTTGAGTCAGGACACCATATTTGATCTTTTTTTCAGTATTTTAGTTCCTCTTTAGTGCCTAAAACAGTGCAAGCGACTGCCAGTCAAAAATGAATAATCGCATTTTATAAATAACGTAGAATGTCTTCGAACACTGTACAGTATATAATCCGTAGGGCTGCTCAGTGAAGTGGATAGACTGGATTGCTGCCTCCACCCAACTCCTCCACCCACTCCCATGGCCATCCTCATTTTATAGATGAGAATTCTGAAATGCAACAGTTCAATGACTTACCAAGGGACACTCAACTTACAAGTGAAGAACTAGGACACAGACTCAAATCTTCTGACTTCTGGTCTATATATGCTTTTCATTAATCCATGCAAACACCATTAAGTCAGGGTTGGAAAGTGTCACTTAATTTTAAAATGTAAAATTAAAAAAGAAATAACAAGGGAAGAAAAGCAGAGGGTGTCAATTCTTGTTCAGTAAGTTTGAAAAAAGAAAGAAACGAAATAATAGGGGAGGCACTCTCTAGCCACACGACTACGTGATGAAAGTGAGAAGTCTACCTCCTGGGCCCATCCTCAGCATTTCCTTAGCTGCACACCCTTCCTGGGCTGGGACCTCAGGTACTTTGCAGGTGTGATGCTGCAGCAGAATAGATCATAGGAGATGAATGTCCCTTTCAAGTTTCTGGAAACAAAGCAGTCAAACTTGCTTTCTAGTCAACATTTAGGAGCCCATATATCATTAAAACAAGTGGATTTTTGTAGGTGTTGTATCTTAGTTTCCCCAGATGCTAACTTTTCAAAATTCTCTTCCCTTGCGTGTTTAATTGTATATCATAACACTAACATATAAATGATGGAATTAGCTTTCCAGTAATTCTATTCTTCAGTACAAGTTGCAACTGATTTAGACAGTTTTGGGGGGCAGAGTGTGGTATGAACATAGCATTTGTAGATAACTGTGAAACAGGTTAAAATAATAATTCATTAATTAGTTCTTGGGGGGTTTTCTATGCCATTGTCCTGTGACCTGGGGGAACAAAGATGAGTCAGACTAGTTCCAGCTCTCATGGATTTCATAAACACACAGGACAGTAGACATCTACATCCGGCTTATCACATTGGGGTCCCTGGACCAGAAGATCAAGCATCACTTGGCAACTTAATAGAAATGCAAATTCTTGGGTGCCTGGGTGGCTCAGTAGGTTAAAGCCTCTGCCTTCGGCTCAGGTCATGATCTCAGGGTCCTGGGATCGAGTCCCGCATCGGGCTCTCTGCTCAGGGGGGAGCCTGCTTCCCTCTCTCTCTCTGCCTGCCTCTCTGTCTACTTGTGATTTCTGTCAAATAAATAAATAAAAAAATCTTTAAAAAAAATATTAAAAAAAAAAAAAAAAAAAAAAAAAAAAGAAATGCAAATTCTTGGGCTCTAGTGAATCAGAAACTCTGGGGGGAAGCCCAGCAGACTGTGTTACAATAAGCCTCTCAGGGTATTCTGATGCACACTAAAGTTTGAGAAGCCCTGGTATAGCCATATTTTTCAACAATTATAATAACAGCAACAAGAAAGGTATACAGAGCAGAGAGATGAAGTGATCAACTCCATCACTAGTGCAAGTGGAAAAGTCCAGGGAGAACTGTTTTGTAGGAAGAGACATTAGAAGAGTCATGAAAAGGAGGTTTCTGAGTTGCTCTGTAGCATAGGGTTTTCTTAGACCTAGAATTTGGGATCTCTAGGGTGAGATCTTTCCAAAGTGCATTAAAAAGACTTGGGATGATAAAAGTTATTAACTACAAGCAGTGGTTCTTAACTTATTGATAGGACTTTTGGGTGGGTGGGGGGATGAGGAGACCCAAATCCAGGCAGAACTGAGAATGGATTTGAGATGAAATAATTCTACCTCATCCATATATGTATTAGGCTGGTTCAAGTCATAGTTAAATACACACATTTATTTAAATGCATTACTGTGCTCACAGTAGCTTTTTGCCTTATACATTATCAGTAGCTAAATAGCAAGATGGAATCTAGAGAGATATTTGGACTCCAACACTGACTGTCCTCTTACCGTATGATCTTGGATAAATTATTGAGTTCCCTTGAACTTCAATTTCTATATATAGAAAGTAGTGATAATAATATTCTCACATCATGTGTTTGTTGAGAAATAATACACCCAAAATAATCAGGCATAACATCTGGCCATAATAAGAGCTCATATAATGTTATTATTTTATTAAAAATCAGAGTTTTATAATGCCTTGGGGTATTTATTGTAAATAAAAGTAACAGCATGTGTTTTTATAACTTAAAATTGTCCTCAAATTAAAAAGGTGATCTAGAGCATAATATTGTACTTATCTAATAGAAAAATGTCATTTTGAACATATTAGTCCGATGTTAGTTGCTTTCACTGATGTATTTACTTTTTTAATTCCAGAGACCTTTCAGTTTATTTCCAAAAGGCACCATGGTTTCCCCTTCAGTCTCACCTTTTTCCTGAATGGGATGCAGGTGAACAGGTTAAGCTCCTGCTGTGAATATAAGCATCGAAAAGGTTCCAGACTTGGAGGCAAACGAGGCTACTTTGGGTTTGTGTGCGTGGAGAGATCATCTCCTTGCTACAAGTATGGAAACAAATGTCCTTTGGTAGAGGGCAAGTTTTGCTATGTTTTTTTCTTTTTATGCTTCTACTGATGCATTTCTCAGCACAGTTTGTTAACAAAGATATCAGTGTAGATGAGCCTAAAATATCTAAGTTAAAAGTTGCTTATTATAACCGGGTGTGTTGTGTTTGAAATTATTAGATAGAAGTTAGATTTCCAGATATATTCTATAAAGGGGATAAAAGCTGTTGGTGTTCCAAATTCTGTTTCTCTCGCTTTCCCTTTCCTCATATTGCTTTAAGTTCTGTTTCTGAAGTGAAGGAGAGAGGGCATTTTATTCTCATTCTTCTTACGAACTGGTTTGGGAGTCCAAAGCACGTGCCAAGCATCTGTCTTACATGGTTGGGTAATGACAGGTCACGTTTGCATCGTGGTGTGCCCAGTTCTTGTTCTCATGCCCCTATTTTTAATCTCAGGCATAACGAAATGCATGGTAAAGGGTCAATTTTGACTGTTGCTTGTCAACTTTCATACTGGACATTCTGTTTGAAATGAGGACACCTGCTTGTAGGAGTGTTTTCTTTCTTTCTTTCTTTTTTTTTCTAAAAGTACTCATGGAGAATTGAGTTTTCTGGCCAAGCCAGAAAACAGGAGTGAAACAACCAAAGTTCCTGCCCATAAGGAGCCCATTCTACTGGGGGAAATGCAAATAACAAGTAAAGGAGTTAACAAGATGGGTGTGTTGAGATCAACTACAAGTTCTCTGCTGATTGTTTCTGAATTTTCTGTCAAACAAGAATTTGTCAGCCGAGGTTAAGGCTTAAGGAAGAAGGCACTGGAGGTTTAAGTGGGTAGAAAACATGAGAAAGAGTTATCCAGCCAGTGGGACAGCGAATAGTAGGAGTGCCCAGGTGTACAGAGGGCCCACCTTAGGCTGTTTTCCTGTTCCAACTCAAATATGCTTTCTCCATACTATGGGCAAGTCATTTAACAAATTTGTGTTTGACTCCCAGGAAAGCTAATGAGCTATATACAGTCATCCATGCACAAACACATTGTACTCTTTGAGAGTTGCTGTATAAATCCAAGCTGTAAGAGTTTGGTTATAAACACTTTTTATGAAGGTTTTATCGTCAGTACTAAAATCTGATTGATGACATCTACTTTCCTATTTAACACTTATTAGTCTAGGTACAATTTTTTATTTGATTTCATTTCATTCCCTCTGGCTTCTTTGACCTTTTCAAATAATAAAAACAAAGTGGTGGTGATTTTAAAGAATAAGGATTGTTAGGTCTGTTATCTTTTAAAAAATATTTTATTTACATAATACAAATATAAATATTTATAAAATATAATTCACTTATAATATTACATAACTTCTTTGGGGCGGTGACATCCACCATAATACTTCTAATTATTTTAAGAGGTGTACATGAATGCCTCTAATTTGTTAAAAATGAAATTAATTTTGATTCGTTTAAAAAATAGTGGTTCCGGAACTTTGGTTATGAGGAGGGAATTCTTTAAAACAACAGTAGGGAGTTCTAGTTCTCAAAATGATTAGGCATTACCTGTTTAAGGTCTTCAGAAAACAAGGCAGGCTCAGCAGTGGTCATGTCCAAGTGGGGAGGTTCCATGCTTGTACCCCTCCCTCAGTCATGAAACTGAAAAGACGAGGTAGTTGTTTTCAGCTGCTAGAGTGAGGCACAGGAGGAAGAATTGCCTAGCCAAGTGGAATGCAGGCTGCACTGAGCTTCGGTAATCAGAATCAACACCTCCAATTACACTCAGAAGTCAAATAGGTAGTCAGTGACGAGGAAAGCCCAGATGTTGTTCACTTTGTTCGTCCAATTCCCCTGAGCAGATGGGCAATAAAAAGTCTGTGCATGCGGGAGGGAGGCATCAAAGCCTCCATGTAGTCACAATATAAACTAAAAGTAACAGCAGATCAGATGCTCCAAATCCATAGATTTGGTGTTGCCATTGATAAGGGAAGAACAGCTTGAACAGAAGGCAATGCCAGTCATCATATTGTGAAGATTCATGACACCTTGATTCCACAGAAAGCAGTGTGCTAAGTACATCATCATTACAGGCAAGAAACATTTATCATGCTTAATATGGGGGAGGTAAGTGTATTCTTATTATCTCATTTTTTACAGCCTGATAGTTACTTTGAGTGCAAATCCTTTTAGCTTTATTTTATGGGGAGATATTGAAAAGATAAGTGATATAACTAAGTTCTCATAAGCTGGGAGAATTGATTCCTATGCTGCTTCTAGACTGGGGATGGCTGAAATTCAGTGACATCTTTAGCTCAAGAAGTTACCATTGGATCTGATTCACGTGGAGGTGGTTTTCATATTTTACATATTATTTCTGTTCTTCCTGGATGGACACATCTTGACTACATTTGGATTCGTTTTCACCTGTGCACTCTATTGATTCCGTTTTCCAGTAAGTCCTGTAGGGAAGGAGACCCAGTTGGTTCTAGAGGAGGAGGCTGGGGGAGGTTGACAATCACCAGGCAGCTTTCTCAGGTCCCAGATCACCTCTAGGCCTTGGTGCAAACTTCTCCAGATTGTGCTCGTTTCTGGTGGAGTGTGAACACTTTCCCTGGTGGGAAGCCCTGCAGTGTAACATCTGTCTTGTGGGGCCGTCCTTCTGGAAGGGCTACACCTGTAATCTAACAATATCTTTGTACCTCATTGTGAGGGGATGGAATCTAGCAATCCTGACCCAGGGACTAGCGCCATCCCTAACCTGCTCAGTGAGCTTGGGCAAGTCATGGAGGCCTGCCAGCCTCAGTTTCCTGATTTGTCAATTGTGGTGATAGTTCTTAATGTATCATCCTGGGTTGGGTAATGAATCCTGTAAGATAATGGATATACAGTACCCAGCAAAGACCTTGGCACAGAGGGAATGCTCAATAACCTTACTATGACCATAATCATATTTTCATTAACATCTGTAGTGTTATCATCATTGGAGTTTTTATTTCAATATTAACTTGAGAGATAAGGAAAAAAGCTACTGAAGGATTTATTCATGTTACTTTGTTATAACTGATCTTTAAAGTATTTTTTAATGTCTTAATGCATTCAGATCACCTGCTTGTTTCACCAGATTTGACTTGGAATGACTTCATGACCTCTACAAATTGTTGCCATCTCCAAAGAATAAAAGCTTATTGCCAGGAAAAGTCACCAAAAGATTGTTGTACAGGCTTCAAAAGGCCATTCTAAAAACAGTGATGACAGTTCTATTAAAATAAGCATGCAAGCTCTACGAGGTGTTTACTTAAAGGACACAACAACATTGGAGTGTATATGTTTCTTAAAAAATCAATCATATTTATTTAGAGTCCACCTTGTATATAAGTCTTTTGTTGTTGTGTTGTTGGAATAACAAATTATCTAAGACTGAATGGCACCTTTCTTCTGATTATTTTTATCTCAGCTTCCCTGTTTATATACCTGAATGTTCTTTTATCACATAATTCTCATTTAAGAACTTGAATGATATGCTTATTGGACTCTGTAATAAGGCTAAACACACGCTTTAAAGGCACAAGTTTTAGTTTGAGACAACTGTTCTTAATTGTTAAGTTGTTTTCTTTTTTATTACTGTGGGTAAAGTTGTTAATAGTTGTGTTCATTTATAAAAATTTGGTATGAATGAGAAAATAGCTTATTCTAATGAACTATGTGTATTATAATAAAATATGTCTTATAATATTCTTACTGGAATAAGAAAGAAGTGATTTTAAAAAGCTTAGAGTTTCCATTGTGTTATATATAAAAGTTAATAAGTACCTTATGTGTATCTATTTTTTTCATAGGTGCATCATTGCAATGGGCCTTGACAAAAATCCAACTTCACCAAAACCCAGGAAAGAGAAGAGTGTTGAGAAAAGAGAAGAACTGAAGAAGGGTGAGGGGAAACTGAGGAAGGGCAGAGGGCACATGATACCAAGAAGGAGTGAGATGGAGGGGAACAAAGCCACTTCAGTCATTTTTTCAGCTCAAGAAGAAAAAACAGGGATTGTGGAAGTGAGGACAGCTGTGGAAGAAATGGAACTTAAAGAAAAACCAGGACAAGGAGCTTGGGAGGATGCCCAGGAAAATATATTTAAATACGGTAATGGATTCTGCAGAGTTCTTTTTGTTGTTGTTATTGTTGTTTTGCTTCAGTCTTTAAAACGCCCTTGTGGAAATGTGCAACAAAACCCACCATTACAGTGTTCAGGCAGCTCTGTTACACGGAGGTATCCCTGACCACATTTCCTCTCTGCTTTGCATGGAGTCTGTGTCACCCACCTCAGAGGAGGGCAGGCCTCCTTCGGGAGAGGGGAAGGTGTTCGCAGGGGCAGGAGGGGAATTTCTGTCTGCATGAGCCAGAAGCTCTATTCACTTCTGCACAGAGAGACTTGGTTGACCAAAGAGAATTTTACTTTTTTTTTTTTTTCTTTAGAATTTGAATGTACTTGCTTTGGTGAAATTGATGCTTGGGATTCGGTAGGCACAATATGCTTATATAGTAATAGGAATATGCCATAAGTAAAAACAGTTGACATAGGCTCGGGGTCCTAGAGCAGATCTGTCTGCCTTCCTTGTTATTCTCTCTTGTTCTCCTCTTCTTCCTCCCCTCCCTCCCTCTTTCCTCCCCTCCCTCCCTCCCTCCATTCCTTCTTCTCTGTCTTTCTCTCTCTCCCTCTCTCCCTCTCTCTCTCTCTCTCTCTCTCACACACACACACACACACACACACACACACTCTCATATGTAGAGTAGTGATAATAACAATAATGAAAGTGCCAGGCACTGAGCACTGGGCCAGAGTTTTCCACACGCTTTTTTTGTCCTGTTTTGTCTTCTTTTGTTAGAGAGAGAGGGTACGTGGGGGGTTGTGGGCAGGAGAGGGTAGAGGGAGAGAGAGAGAATCCTAAGCAGGCTCTACGCCCAGTACAGAGCCCCACACTGGGCTCAGTCCTACGACCCTGAGATCATGAATTGAATCGCAATCAAGAGTCTGATGCTTAACTCACTGAGCCACCCAGGATCCCCCCCACACACACTACTTAATTTTATCCTTACCTTTCATTGTGGTAGATATTATCCCTCCATTTTGTGGGCTAGGAAACTGAAGCTCAGACAGAGAAACAGAAAGCAGCAGAACTACGATTTATACTGTAGGAGAGGAAAGCTTTTTCTTGGACCCATTTAGGTTCTTTGGCTGGGTCCTTGTGAATGAGACTGACAAAAGAGATTGAAACAGGAGAAACAGACAGAACTGTCTTAGCATGTGCTTCAGA
Source organism: Mustela putorius furo (assembly GCF_011764305.1). Classification (NCBI taxonomy): domain Eukaryota; kingdom Metazoa; phylum Chordata; class Mammalia; order Carnivora; family Mustelidae; genus Mustela; species Mustela putorius. The sequence continues at coordinate 61,696,684 of NW_025422005.1, read as the reverse complement.
CATACACCCAGGAGCACTCAGTGCTGAGGAACTCAAGGGGGTGGTTAGACCTTGGGCTTATATAATAGCATCTTAGCAAAAGAACAATAAGCTTTTAGAAGTGACAAGACAAAGATACAGCACTGAGTTTCTGGGACAGCAAATTATGGGAAAGCAATATATGGCAAAATTAATGCTAGATAAAGGCTGTTTTCAGTGAGGTTTTTGATGCTGATTCCTCGGGGGCTTTTTTCTGGACTGATAAGGGTGTAGAGTTGTCTTCTTTGATTAACTTCTGTCCTTCCTGGATAAAAGGGAGAAAGGAGACACCTTCACAAGTTTATGTCCTGCTTTTAGGCAAATAGGCAGAGGGCAGAGAGCTCTTCTTGAACCTGCTACTTCTCAGTTGCCTTCAGCTCAATATAACCCTGATGCCAAAGTGGCATATTGTGGGCCCACATACTCTGCCACACTCCAATACGCAGGCTTGTCTAATTCCCACACCCAGACTTCCCACACTGTACTACCTCCTATTCTGCACAAGTTGTCCTCAATGTTACCTGGTTGTGGTAACCAGAGTCAGAAAGGGAGAGCCACCGGTGTGTCCTGCTTACAGCAAGGAGACAGCGCTGGGATTAGAGGAGCATTAGCCGTGGGCTGGGATGACCTGTGGAAGAACCGGCATTGGGAAAGGGGCAGATCCTAGGTTCCTCCTCCTCATCTCATCTTCCTGGTGCCCAAGGGTTTCAGAAACTCGAGAGAAGACTTACAAAGCTATTATAGCACTGGACTTTGTTTATTACTGAAAGAATGTGATCATCTTAAAAAAGATTTCCCTTGTAACACTTTGACCCAGTTTATCTCTCTCTGTGATCCGTTCTAGTCTTTATTATCTTAGACTGAGGATTTAAAACTATCTATGGCAATAGCAGTAGCACAGAGATGAACAAATCAGACATGTTTTTATGTGTTTTAACTTCCAAGATGTGTAGGTTTATTAAAGCCATGCTCAGGAGAGGATTAATATTCTTCTTCTTCTTCTTTTTTTTTTTCCTTAAACCAACATGGCCAGTGTTAGGAGTATGAACTTTATGGCTATGCTATAGCTTTCCCCAAGATCTTTCTTCTGGGTTGGCTAGTTAATGGATTTTAAAAAGAAAAGAAGGAAGAGGAGGAGTGGGAGGAGGAGGAGGAGAAACAGAGGCAACCAGGCTTCAGCTCTCTACAGGCATCCACCGATGGGAAAGGGCAGCCAGAAACTTGAGTGGAGGTCAGTGAGAAAGGGTTGCAGCTGGATTGATGTTGACCTCATGTCAGCTCCCTTCCTTATTAGTGGGGATGGTAAACAACAAGCTAATTAAATTCCTTGGAAGAAGGAAGATGAGATAGGAGAAACAGAAGAAATTATGAAAAGGGATCCAGAAAGCATGCCGCCAGCTCACCCGTATGGAGAAGATACCACAAAGGAGGCGGCTCTGAGCTCTCGTGCTGATCACATGCTCTTGGTGAATGGAGGGGTGATAGGTGCGATGACTGCAGTGGGTAGAGCAAACAAGGGCAGCCTGGAATTTCGTACTTTGAGAGAAAGCACAGAAGCTCCTGCAAAAGAGGATGTGCGGACTGTTCTTCTGGTTCACTACATGTTACTTCAATTTTATGCTCGGCTTCAATAATATAAGTGTAATTGTGTCTTAATTGTGGACACTTGTACTTCTCCAGTTTTAATCAGGGGCCTCCATTACATTTTTAAAAAGATTTAATTTATTTGAGAGAGAGGGAGAGCACCTAAGTTGGGGGGAGAAGGAGAAGCAGGCTCTCCACCGAGCAGGGAGCCTGACATGGGGCTCGACCCCAGGACCCCGAGATCATGACCTGAGCCAAAGGCAGATGCTTCTCTGATGAAGACACCAGTGCAGCCTTGTTACAGGGCTTCTTGCTTTAATAGTCACCACTGCTTTGTGAGGCAGGCACTACCATGTCACAAATGAAGAAACGGAACCTTGAAGATGTACAGATTGTGTAAGGTCACACACTTAGCAAGTGTTTTCACGTGGACTTGGGCACATGTCGGCCTGCCTCTAAAACCCTCATACGTCACCACTATGTGACACTGTTGATGGAATTATAGCAGGTCACTCATGTTTTTTTGGCCCCTGCTTATCCTGTGACCAGCAGCAAGTATCTGTAAAGTGACAGATGCATGTGTTTCTCTGTAGTGACTGGGTGTGCGGGTATACACGTGTGTTCTGTGGCTAACCTAAACTCCTCCTTTCGTGAAGTCTTCCATGATCTCCAAATGATTTTCTGCCTTTTTTTTTTTATTCCATCCCAACCATTTGACACTATTTCACATAATTAGTCAGGAGTCCTGTGTGAAAACCCATAGCAAGAACACTCAGTGTCCAGAGGACCGTGTATAAAAACGACTATGAGTCCCATATCTCTTCTGTACTTGCATCTCATTCCTCCACAAAAATTGGGGATTCCTTGGTGGCAGGGATTGTGTTATTGTCGTGTCTCTTACCTTGCAATTTTACCTTTTCTACATTAAAGGGTCTCATGAAAGGTTTATTGATCGACAGTGACTGGGTTAAGTGAGAACTATCCTATCATTTGGCCTGAAATAGTTGGAGAAAAATACTGGTTTTTATTAGTATTTCCTGTTTGTTTCATATGATATAAACCACACTTTTCATCTTCTTATTTATAATTTTGTTTTGCTGATAATATTTCACCTTTCACATTCCCCATATTGAATCTCTTTCATGAAAACCTCCTTGTGACGAATTCTCTTTGTTTGCCTTTCTTTGTTACAGTTTCTGATTTCACTTTCCCCTTACATCTCCCTCATACAACCCCTGCATTAGCAGAGCTTTCTTCACATGCACAGGGCATGTATTTCTAAATTAAGTTTCTTTCATTGGGGCAGGGTAGATAGCTCTAAGTAATTACCTGAGAGGTCCCCACCACTGGCAAGGAAGCCAGAATATCTATTAACTAAAATACACAAAACTTTGTGTATTTATTGGGAAAGCTTTATTTTCCCAATAAATTTTATTTTAGAGATAATTGTTTATTTGCTTAATTGGTTCTGCATGAAATCTTTGCGCTCTCTATCCTTGGCATGTTGTCATTTCAAGATTCTTTGTTTTGGGTGGAGGAAAAAGGGGAACAATTAAATATGAAAGGTGAAAAATTATAACCACAAGGGACAGCTGGAGTTTATCTGATGTGACAATTTCCTTTTTCTGGTACGGATTTGTTGCACTTCTGTTGGGAATGAAGCAAATTAGTGGCTGTGACAGGAATGTTCTATTTTATGAGAATTTTTTATTCTTGGAATGTAATTATTTCCTTGACTATAGGGATGAATAATGCATATGATTTGGGTTCTGGTCTAGGTATAGAATCCCTCATAATCCTTTTTTTTTTAATGTCCATTTGGTTCTCAAAGAATGTGCTATTCACAGTATTACTTCTCAGAGCCTTTGGACTTGATTAATTGAATTTTTCCACTTCACTATTCATTAACTTGATATCCAAATATTTTGACCATTCTTCATATGAAATATGACCTCACTGGGTCTCCAAATTAACTTTCATTATTATAATCCTGTTCTCTTCATTTTTAATTTATTTCTAATTTATTGTTTTCTATCAAGTTCTTCTCTTTTCCATTTTGGTTATTGTAGATGATGATGTCCATTTGTAAATGAACTTTCATTAGGTTTTAGACTCGTTATTTGGAACTTTACTGCCTTTGTGCTCTTGTGTATGTAACTGATTTTAATCTTTGATCACTTGCTGTTGGTTTTCCATGTTCAGTAATTGTGTGAAAAAGAAGCAAAGAAAGGCCCAGAGAAGAGAGGGTAGTGGAGTCAAAGTTCTCATTAAAGTAAAATGGGTTAAGTATCAGAGATTCTATTTTCCTTCTTACAGTGTGATTTTTCTCCCCCTCAGAATATGAAGAAGATTTTGAAGTAGAGGAGGAGAAACAAGATGAGAAAGCTAATGAAGAAGGACAGGCTGATGACCAAATGACTGGGACGTCAAAGTCACCCTCAGATGATGAAAAAGACCAATTAGATCCGGAAAAGGAGAGTGAAACCTCGTCACAAAAGGCAGCAGATGCTGACGACAATTTAAAAGATGAAGGTGATGGGTGCTCTGACAGTGAGTTGGAGGAGGATAAACAAGGCAAGTTGTTACCCAGGTCATGGGACATGAGCTGTTCACCAAGTGCGCTCACTACTTTCCTTTACCTTTAATGGGATGATCCTTTTTTAAGGGAGCATTTAGAGCCTAGATCCCTAACCAGGGGATGGTGATCAGTCTTCCATAAATACCTAATTTATGGGGTCACTCCTTAATCCCTTCTTTCCTTAGTTTGCTGGGATTTTTCACCAGTCCTCAGTAAAGCTTGTAGTGACATGCCTTCTGTTTACTTAGAAAGTTACTCCTTTTTTTTTTCTAAATCCCAAAGTATCCCCTCTTACATACATATATAGACACACACATACACACACCCATGTGCATGCATGTGTGTGCACACCATTTTATACCCTTGGAAAAATGCAAAGTATCTTCCATTCAGTTAAAGGGAAAGTTTGAGATTCTTGCCCAAGTTCACTTTTTGTCTTCACTTACTTTGTACACAGGGTGCTGGCATCTTAGTTTCATGGAAGGATTATCTCTCTTGGTAAAGGCAGCTCTCTCCCAGTCTGCAAGCCAAAAGTGACTTTGAATATTCATGGAGAAAATAGAGAAAAGTTATCAGGTAGAGAAAGTTGCCCTTATCATCTGAGGCATATTTCAAGCATTTTAAGACTTTTTAAAAGAACTTAGTTTCCTGAAATAATGTTCAATCAAAGAAGGAAACAATTTCCTGCTGTCCCATAAAAGGGTTTGACCAAAGTTATGTGATTCTTAGTTAATCTGAGATCTCTCCTGGTACATTGGGAGTATTTACTAGTTATAGATATATATGTCTTTGTAGTTTGCTTTGGGCTGGAGAATGAGGTCACATTACGAGGACTTTTTTTTTTTTTTTAAGATTTAATTATTTATTTGACAGGGGGTAGAGGAGGGCAGAGGGAGAGGGAGAGGGAGAAACAGACTCCCCTCAGAGCAGGAATGCGGAGCTCCATCCCAGAACCCTGGGATCATGACCTGAGCCAAAGGTAGATGCCCAACTGAATGAGCCACCCAGGCGCCCCATAACAACTTTTTAAATTACTGTCCATTTCCCCCATTCTTTCCTCCTCTCAACATTTTTTATTGTATAAAATTCAGAATTTTGAATTAGAGTAGTATACTGGGATAATATAAATAAGAGTAAATTCAGTAACCAAGTAATCATAAAAGCAAATATTTTAGTTATGCTCTCTTCAAGAAATAATTTAAGCAAACCTATTCTAAAATTTCATGCACACACATAAAGGCAATAAAATTCAGAAACTGTTTAGAGTAAAAGAGAAGATAATTTTACTGGGAACCATAGGTAGGACCATCACTAAGCTTGAACTAAAAATTTAATCCTGAGTTTCCTGACAGTCAAAGCAAAGAGTAAAGCACCATGGAATTTAGAATGATGTTCGCTATTACTAAACTCAAAAACAAAATTTGCTGTCACTTTTATTATAGTTGAAAGACCCACTCAAATTAATGGCCAGGCATTGAAACATTTTTTATAAAGTCTAAACTAGGCCATTTCTCTAATTTCTCTTAAAACTTGCATTTTATATTTCCAGGCATGCTTAATATATAAGGTTTTTCTCAATTTGAATGTGAATATTGGATTTAAGTTTATATTCCTATATGGCATAGAGAAAGTGAAAGAATTCTATGGAAAAGTGATATCACATGAATCAAATTTTGAATAAATTATATGAGTGACTTAAACCTGGAAAAGAACTAAACGTGTTTGCTTGTAAATATAACTGGTTCAAAACACAGGGACTCAGTTTTTCATTTCTTCAGTAATGGTGAGGAATTAACAAGTGTTGATTTCATGAAGATTCAGCACATTCTTTTAATCTTTGGTCATCTGGGATTACTTTTGTGATACATAATCATCTTATTTTCATAGGTTCAGATGGATTTTTTCTAAAACAGAATAAATTTTTATGTTCAAACAGAGAGGGTGTAGGCAGTACTTGGATCTTCCTTGGAGGGAAAGCTTTAATCACTTAGACCTGTGATTATTGAATAACTGACAGAATAGGTAAGCTTTAACACTGAATACTGCTTACATATAAATAATTGGAATCCTATGTTTGGAAAGGGATCCAGAAGGTATTGTTTATTAAGACTCTGTACTAAGTACTGTGTTAAATATTTTATATGAATTATAAAACAAACAGTCTTGAAAAGCAGGTACTTTTTTATCTCCATTTTACAAATACATAAACTTGGATATGGTGGGATTCCAAGGAACTCATACAACCAGAAAGCAGTGGAACCAAGACATAAAAACATTACCCAACATCAGAGCCTGGATTTTGGAGAAACAATATAATAATGTTCCAAATGAGAAAATATCTCTTTATCTGAAAGTAAAACAAATCCCCCCCACCCCCAAAGGATTCTCCTTCCTCAAGACTACATTTTAGAGGCACTTGAGCTCTTCTTCTCTAGAGTCTTTTTTATTTTTTTATTTTTTTTATTTTTGAAGAAAGGACATATAAATGGACATTTTCTACTTTTACTCCAATTGACCTTTCTCCTCCCTGGATGGACTTCCCTGTCCACTCCCAGGCATTGAGCTCAGTTCCAGCTGAGGCCCCTCCTCCGTGACCCTGTCCTACCTTGCTAGCTTTCACTGAGCTCCTTAGTTTATAACACTATCATTCAGTAATTCATTATTCTCTTATTCATTGTCTCTTATTGTTTCATATGGTAAATTTTACCCATCAAATTAATTACACAAGTTAATAACACAAAATTGTTACACTCTTAAAGCCAGCACTGTATGTTGTCTTTGTTACTCTTCACAGAGGTGATTTCCTCAAAGACATTTTGTAAATATTATGCAATTGCTTGATTGTTTTAACACCAAGAACACTAAGATGCTTTTATTCGCCACGAATAAAAGCACCTTAGAATTTTATTGGAAAAGATTGTATATAGTTAGCTGCATTATTGGGTAGAGAATATATAATATTTTTGAAGAGGTACGTAGTGAAATCTACTAGAACATATAAAATCTAGCCCGCAAATGGGAAATTTAAGAGCCAGAAATTAAATTTGCCAACTATTTTATTTTGTTGCTTCAATAATGATATTATTAAGAGCTCTTTTGCATTTTTGGTATTTACATTAAAACTTTGCCATTATTTTGAAATAAAATCTCATTCTTATTACTCTTTCTTTCCTCTACCTCCCAGCTCTTTTATTTCCCATCCCTTGATTTTGATAACCTGGCCTCGTGTTATTCAGAAACATTCCTTTTAGCATGCAGAGTATCTGAATTAGAGATTTCATCCAGCAAACAAAGTAGCATGTATTAAAAATGATAATGACACAGTGGGTTCCTTGGAACACTCTATTAAAAAGCCGGACAGCATTTCATCTTCAGAAGAGTAAGAGGAATATTGTGACCACTGAGTCTGAGACACCAGTTCATCCTTTTTACTGACATGATTAAGAATCTTGCTGTTAGTATTTGGACGTGTTTCATTTGAACCTGTCTGCACCTGTTCCCAGAGGGCAAACAATTGCCCAGGCTGTCACTCTGGTGACAAGTTGGCCCCATTTAAAGTGCCGGCTCACAATGGCGTGGGCCCGCCTTGATGAACGCTCTGCGCTGAGTAGCCATGAGTGATGAGCCCCAGGGAACGAGAGCCACGAAGAGAGCATCCTGGTTTAGGCATGACGTGTAAGACTTTCCATCGTTTAAAAAGAACGACAGCTTCCTTTTCTCTGCATTTGTGTTGGCAACCCCAGGCACTAAGTCACTAGTTGAAAATATATTGTCATGGATGAATGTTATAAGGTTGAGGGGAAAAGCGTCATGTCGCTGAGAATATACTTTTATGCTTTCACGGACAGTTTGGATGATAATGCTTCTGAGTAAGAGGTAAAGAATCAATAGCTTCTTTTTTTTTTTTTTTAAAGATTTTATTTATTTATTTGACAGAGATCACAAGTAGGCAGAGAGGCAGGCAGAGACAGAGAGGGGGGAGGCAGGCTCCTCGCTGAGCAGAGCGCCCAATGAGGGGCTCGATCCCAGGACCCTGAGATCATGACCTGGGCCGAAGGCAGAGGCTTTTTTTTTTTTTTTTTTAATTTTTTATTTTTTATAAACATATATTTTTATCCCCAGGGGTACAGGTCTGTGAATCACCAGGTTTACACACTTCACAGCACTCACCAAATCACATACCCTCCCCAATGTCCATAATCCCACCCCCTTCTCCCAAACCCCCTCCCCCCGGCAACCCTCAGTTTGTTTTGTGAGATTAAAAGTCACTTATGGTTTGTCTCCCTCCCAATCCCATCTTGTTTCATTTATTCTTCTTCTACCCACTTAAGCCTCCATGTTGCATCACCACTTCCTCATATCAGGGAGATCATATGATAGTTGTCTTTCTCTGCTTGACTTATTTCGCTAAGCATGATACGCTCTAGTTCCATCCATGTTGTTGCAAATGGCAAGATTTCATTTCTTTTGATGGCTGCATAGTATTCCATTGTGTATATATACCACATCTTCTTGATCCATTCATCTGTTGATGGACATCTAGGTTCTTTCCATAGTTTGGCTATTGTGGACATTGCTGCTATAAACATTCGGGTGCATGTGTCCCTTTGGATCACTACATTTGTATCTTTAGGGTAAATACCCAATAGTGCAATTGCTGGGTCATAGGGCAGTTCTATTTTCAACATTTTGAGGAACCTCCATGCTGTTTTCCAGAGTGGCTGCACCAGCTTGCATTCCCACCAACAGTGTAGGAGGGTTCCCCTTTCTCCGCATCCTCGCCAGCATCTGTCATTTCCTGACTTGTTGATTTTAGCCATTCTGACTGGTGTGAGGTGATATCTCATTGTGGTTTTGATTTGTATTTCCCTGATGCCGAGTGATATGGAGCACTTTTTCATGTGTCTGTTCGCCATCTGGATGTCTTCTTTGCAGAAATGTCTGTTCATGTCTTCTGCCCATTTCTTGATTGGATTATTTGTTCTTTGGGTGTTGAGTTTGCTAAGTTCTTTATAGATTCTGGACACTAGTCCTTTATCTGATATGTCGTTTGCAAATATCTTTTCCCATTCTGTCAGTTGTCTTTTGATTTTGTTAACTGTTTCCTTTGCTGTGCAAAAGCTTTTGATCTTGATGAAATCCCAGTTGTTCATTTTTTCCCTTGCTTCCCTCGCCTTTTGCGTTGTTCCTAGGAAGATGTTGCTGCGGCAGAGGTCGAAGAGGTTGCTGCCCGTGTTCTCCTTAAGGATTTTGATGGATTCCTTTCGTACATTGAGGTCCTTCATCCATTTTGAGTCTATTTTTGTGTGTGGTGTAAGGAAATGGTCCAATTTCATTTTTCTGCATGTGGCTGTCCAATTTTCCCAGCACCATTTATTGAAAAGGCTGTCTTTTTCCATTGGACATTCTTTCCTGCTTTGTCGAAGATTAGTTGACCATAGATTTGAGGGTCTATTTCTGGGCTCTCTATTCTGTTCCATTGATCTATGTGTCTGTTTTTGTGCCAGTACCATGCTGTCTTGATGATGACAGCTTTGTAATAGAGCTTGAAGTCCGGAATTGTGATGCCACCAACGTTGGCTTTCTTTTTCAATATCCCTTTGGCTATTCGAGGTCGTTTCTGGTTCCATATAAATTTTAGAATTATTTGTTCCATTTCTTTGAAAAAGATGGATGGTACTTTGATAGGAATTGCATTAAATGTGTAGATTGCTTTAGGTAGCATAGACATTTTCACAATATTTATTCTTCCAATCCAGGAGCATGGAACATTTTTCCATTTCTTTGTGTCTTCCTCAATTTCTTTCATGAGTACTTTATAGTTTTCTGAGTATAGATTCTGTGTCTCTTTGGTTAGGTTTATTCCTAGGTATCTTATGGTTTTGGATGCAATTGTAAATGGGATTGACTCCTTAATATCTCTTTCTTCTGTCTTGCTGTTGGTGTAGAGAAATGCAACTGATTTTTGTGCATTGATTTTATATCCTGACACTTTACTGAATTCCTGTATAAGTTCTAGCAGTTTTGGAGTGGAGTCTTTTGGGTTTTCCACATATAGTATCATATCATCCGAAGGCAGAGGCTTTAACCCACTGAGCCACCCAGGTGCCCCAAGAATCAATAGCTTCTTATGAGAAAGATTTCAGAGAGAGAGAGAGAGAGAAAGAGAGAACCTCTTCCCAGAATTGCAAAGAATAGAATATAAGAATTAAGCAAATGGTTTTTGAAGTAATAAAGATAATATTTCCCTTTTCCATTTTCCCTATAGTCAGCATATATTTATATTGAAGAAACTTATAGACTTTTAAAATTCCAGAGTCACAAAAATATTCTATTTACTTATTGACTTCAGGAATCTCGCTCTTCATTTCCTGGCCTGACTAATGATGAGAAGCACATGAGGGGAGACTGCTCCTTCCATGTCGAAATCATAGGTGCTATGAAAACACATTCGGTGGATGTCAGTGTAACTTGACTTTTCCTTGAACAGAGAGGACGAGGGGAAGCCTGTAGATGGCCTTCTGGTTAGCATCTATATGTCTGATTTTGGGGTTTTGGCATGATTGTCAAATTTTAATTTTTCTGAAAAGTCAGAATTCCTCAATCTATTCACATTTTGATTACTGAAGTAGGAAGCCATGACTTTTAAATACATAATCATTTTTGTCCACATAAAACACTTTCCTCTGAGGTTTTTCTCTACAGTTTTGAATCTGCCTTGTATACAACAAAGGTATTATTGGGCTACCCAATAAAATCTTAATCTTAGTGGATAAATGTAAAAGGACTTAGGCAGCACAGTGTGACACAGGATTTGATTATATTCTCAGGATTTTAAGTATTCATTTTAATGTTTAAAAAAGTGCAGATAAAGGTAGTCATGGGGGAAGTTTTAAGCTTTTTCAATTTTTTCATCTCCTCCTGCTAGAACTGCATTTACCTGTAGATATTTATTCTTACAAAGTAATGTGTACATTTGTCTCATTGATGAATTGAGTCATGAATTATTGGTGTGAGGACATATGATCTCCCTTAAGACAAATAACTAGTTACCGTTTATAGTTAGAATTTAATGATTTCTACTTTTATTTTTATTAAACATACATTCACTCTACAATATTTATGAGTATGGAGCACTTGTCTAATTAGGCATTATTGTACATGAAAATATTGACTAAACCACAGTATCTGATATAATATAAAAACAGATTTTTATGAGCTCCTGTGTATAATCAAGATAGGACTATTTATATGAGTAATAGGGTGTGTAAATTTGTGTGTCACAGCCAATTTGAAGACCATAGGAGCAGCATGTACGCAGATTTTGTTGTGAACCCTCAGACCAAAGAATGGGAGAGAGATGCAGTCTATATTAGTTTGGATGGGTATAAGATCCATTGGGTTGTGGTGAAAGCTAGTTGTTTTTGACTGAATTTACATATTTGTACTGAGTTTGTGCACTTAAAGTGTCCATGGGGCCTCAAGCTAGTGAACCCAAAACAAAGTAGTTAAAATCAGGGTACTAATGAAGAAAACGGTGAATTTAAACTATAGTAAAACCATGCTTTATGCTAGGAGATGAGAAATGATTCAAAACAAAGATCAGGGCTTACAGTTTGTTCAAAACAGATAATAAAGCTGCTGATAGCAGTGAGGAGTGTAACAGCAGCTCCCGAGAGAGCTGTCCATGGTCACTGTGAGGAGAATGAACAAACACCTGAGGGAACACGTACAGTTGATCTATTGTGCTTGTGCAAAAGGAGGCAGTGTCTGGCTAGAGTGTGTAATCTCTGTGGAAGCAGGGTCCTGGCCTGCTTTTTTCTCTACTGTGTCCTTAAAACCTAGCACGTTGTCTGACACATAAGAGGACTATTTTCCATTTGTCATCCTGGAGTGGAAGTTAGTTAAGAGAAGCGATAGTAGGTCTGTGACAGTGGGTGCTCTCTGTTTGAAGGCCTTTTGGCAAGTAGAGTAGTCTTGGTTTTACTATAGTGAGTCATTACAAAAAATATGTTTTACAAAACTTGCTACTTTATAGCTAATGGGCATTGGGTATTATTTAACTTCTCTGGGCCTTACATTCTTTTAAAATTAAATTGATTTAATTAATTTATTTGAGAGAGAGAGAACGAGTGTGAGCAGAGGGGAAAGGGACAGGTGGAGAGAAAGAGGCAGAGAATCTCAGGTTGACTCTGCGATGGGTGAGGAGCTTTAAGTGGGACTCGATCTCATCACCCTGAGATGATGACCTGAGACGAAACCAAGAGTTGAATGCTTACCAACTGAGCCATCCAGGTGCTCCCCTTACTTTCTAGATCTAGAAAAAGAAGATAGCTATCCCATGGGATTAAATGAGATATTTATGGAGTGCTTACCTCCATGTCTGGTTTGCAGTAAGTGCATACATAATCATGATCATGTTTTTATTTATTTCCTCAGCAAATGGTTACTGCAATTACTTTTCTTCATATAATGCACAGGGTGAAATCACAAGAAAGAAATGCATTAGACTATACTTAACGTGTATGACTCCATAGAGGGGGAAAGACTGGAATTCATAAAAAAATCATTATTTTATTTTGTGTAATTTCTGCAGACTTACAGAGACTTACAGAGAGACTTACAGAGAGAATTAGCCCCATTTTACAGTCAAGAAAACAGAGGCTTAGGGGGGTTTGTGGAAGAGCCAAAGTCAAAGCTAGTCAGCAGCCACGTCATGATTGAAGCACGTAGTTTCATCTTACAGAGGAACATATTATTTTCTCTCAGTCTCATGTTGTGTGAAATAGTAGTCATGCAAAAAAAAGGAACAGTTATCAGTGACACGAAGAGAGAAGACAGTGAAGGGTTTGGAGCCTGACTGAATGCAGGGTGGAAAGTCAGAAATGCCTCACAGGGCATGGACTCAAGGTGCTGCACCAACCAGTGCACATCATTTCTTTACCATAAAGATCAAGAACAGATGCTTTTAGCTTCAGTACCTAAAGGGAGCCATGCAGAGACAAACAGAATTGGGTGGGAGCCAGCTTTGCTTACTAACATACCTCCAAGATAATTTTTTCCCTCGTACTGACAAAAAACATGAAGTATGTGCCCTCAGAGTTCTTTCATGTAAAATGTTCTTTTAGACAAAAATTTCTATATCAAAACTTCCTTCATTTCTAAGACAATAAATAAAATTAGTGATGAAAATCTCATTCCGTGGCCCTGAAACATTTTGAGCTTTTATTTGTAGGCAAAGTCTTGCCCAGTGTCTGCATGAAAATGAGAGAAAGAAATGAGAGGGAAACTAAATTGCACAGCAAGGTTAGAGAGAAATTGGAAAACTGAAATGAGTTTATATGAGAGGTCAGGTACCCTTGCCTCTTGAAGGCCGTTCATTCTCCTGATCTTTCTTCTCCAAGGGACTGACTCAAAATGAACCAGAGTGTGTTTCAGCCTTTTGAAATAAAGTAACACAATTAATAGGAGCTATGAAAGAAAGGTAGAGGAATGCTCATTTTTCTTATTATGTGAACAACTCTCAGAGACAAAAGTGAGTCATGAAATCAATATTAAAGAGGATAGATTTGAATATTTGTGGGAGTACAGAGCAAGTATAATATTGCCTTCTAGCTAATTGTGCAATTAATGAGAGCTATTGATTGAACAACTAGCAAATATGAGTTGTTTTTCTTTAAAAAAAAAAAAAGGTGAGATGCTTAAGAGAGGGTGAGATCATCGTCCCTCAAGTTTCTGAAATGGTACAAATGAGATAGAGAACAACCGTCCTTGATCTGCTGTGTTCCCTACTGAGAGGCAGATTTTATAAAATGGAGATAAAGAATGAGTGGTTAAGGTATGCGTTCCTTTGACAAACAGTGGTCATCTGGTGCCTGTCAAAGCGGTTGGGAGATAAGAACAAATGGAATCGTACTGAAGGGGTTCTGTTGCTTAAAGGCTTTTTAGAGTTTGTTTCTTTACTGCCGTGTAGCATCTCTCAAATCTTTGTGGAAACTCTGATAAGTGTCTGTGACTATACTTAAAATTCTGAGCCGTGTCATGGAGAGTCGTTTGGGCTGGAGGGTGTGAAAGGAAAGGATAAGAGGAAAGACAGGTATTTCTTCCCTTAAAGTCTGTATCAGCTGCTACAGCCATCTGTGTAGCTGCCAAACAGAAATAAAGAACAGAAAAGAGTAAGGAGCACACAGAGCAGAGAAAACAACAAAGCTAAGCAGCATTTAAGTGTAGGCTATTTCATTTGAAAATATAGTCTATAAAAAACTACTGTAAACACAGATCTGTTGGTGAAAAACTCAGAAGCAAGTTTGTATTTCTCTGGCCCCAGCATACGCCGTGACTTTCAGGCTGCACGTCTTCCTTCCAGAGATTCAGTGTGTGTGTGGCTTTCTTGGAGATTTTTGAAAGGGCTTGTGGGTAGTAAGTACGAAACCATTTCCAGTTTAGTCAATCTAGTCGATGTATCGGTAGCACCCCATCAGCACACGGCCTCCATCTTCTAGAAGCCCTCTGACTGATTCCATGTCCCATCTCCCAGCTCTGGCAACCCTCTTCCTCCTTCAGAGGACAGCCCTGGGCTTCGGAGCTGCTTCACTTGCCCAGACAAAGAGTCTAAGGAGTTTACCTTCCCTTGGGGGTGGGGGGCGGTAGGAGGTGGTAGCCACCTCTGACTGGAGCAGAGTATGAAAGCCCGACTTCTTCCTCGAGAGAGGAACAATTCTAATATAATTTAGACCTCAGAGGTCCCTGTGGGATCAGCTGAGGTTGAGATGTTGCTTGAAAGAGCTCCCTTGATTGACCTCTTGCCTTCCCTGCCCTGCTTCACCTACATCTGCAAGAGTTTCTCCTGGAGCGTATCCTTAATATATCACATGAACCCTGACCTCAGCGTCTGCTTTGGAGAAACCTGGAATAAGACAACATGTCCTCCTCCACACACACACACACACACACGCACACACACACACACACACACACCACACACATGCACATACACGCACACACAAGCATCCCTTCAGAATATCTTTCAAGTGTCTTGGTATTATCCAAATGCATTGATCTTTCTAGTACACATTGCTAGCTGGATAAGGTTGGTATTACAGTAGATAAAAATTTAAGTTTTTTTGCACAGAGAATACTGTGGCTAGTCAACATGATAATGAATAAGCACTCTTACTGAACAAGTAAGAGTATTCCGTTTCTTCTACAATGAAATAGATACAAAGACTTTCCAATAAAATGTCTTTCAAAAATACATACATACATACATACAGTTGGTTTTTAGCTAAATGTGATTTCCTATTAAAAACCTCTAGACGGCTGCCTAAATGGTTCAGTCAGTTTAGCGACTGCCTTTGACTCAGGTCATGATCTCGGGGTCTGGGATGAAGCCCCACTTTGACTCCCTGCTCAGTGGGGAGTCTGCTTCTCCCTCTCCCTCTGTTCCTTCCTCTGGCTCATGCTCGCTCACTCTCATTCTCTCTCAAATAAATAAATAAATAATATTTTTTTAAGAAAGAAAAACTTCTGGAGACTCAGATTGCATAGGTTTTTCTTTATCTTGACAGCTATGTGCAATATACGTGAAAACGGTAAATCTATGAACCTATATTTTAAAAAATTTAGTATAATTGTTATTAACCTAATTCCCACAATTAATCCAGTTGTTTTATGGAAGAACAATGATGTCATTTTAATTTTTTAGATATAAAGACTGCTTCATCCTCCTCCTCCAGAAGTCACCCATGTTCTAGTTGCAGTGATGAGTCTGCTCTGGGAGATGGAGGAGCCCACACTGGAAACAGTCCGAACAGAACGGCCAGGAGTTCATCTTCCCAGGAGCTGAGTGAAAGTGATGAGCCAGGAAAATCCCAACTTCCAATTGAGGATTATTTAGAAGTGGAAATCGAAGACCAAGAAATTATAACAGCGGATGTAGAGACCAAGCCTCTGCCCATAGAGGAACACTTGGAGAATGTTCTTGAAGAAGAAACAGAGAAAGGAACGCCAGTGATTGCCGAGGGCTTATCTGAGAAGTCCAGGGAACATCTTTCCACAGAAGAAAAAGAAAAGAATAAGAGTGAGCTTTGGGAAGGAAGCACTGCTAAGGTGGAGGACAAAAAGGCAGGTGCCAGTAGGGTGGAAAAAGATGGTAAGTATGGCCATTGAGTTGACCTGCCATTGTTCCATGCATGGAAGCTATTTGGTCCTTGCATTTCTGCCAAAGCTTGGGAAATACGATTGCGATAATGCCAGAGGCATTCAATTTTTTTCTTATTCCTCTCTTCATCACATAATCATACATGTAGTTTCAGCTTGCTGTGTCCCTTCTATTGCATTTTAAAAGTTGATAAATCTTATATAGCTTGTTTCCTATTTTCTGTAAATTCCTTCTTGTGTTAATTCTATCTCAAGAATCAAATAAAACACATTATATGTCTGAAGGCAAGGGTATGTGTGGCTTTTTAGAGGTTACTTAACACTAGAAATACTATTTCTTCTTAGCTATATATATATGTACTTTCTACACACACACACACACACACACACACACACACAGCTAACATTGGTAGGTGCTCACAATGTGCCAGTTCTAAACACTTCTTACATTAACTCATCTACCCCCTACAACTGCCCAGTATCCCCTGAGTTAGGTTCTCTTATCATCATGTCTTTTTCTCACAGGTGACAAAATTGTGGCTCAGAGAGGTTAAGTAAATTGTGAAGATTATATAGCTCCTAAGAAGCATTCTTAGGATTTGAATTCAAGCAGAGTGGCTCTGGTTTTTAAAGATTTTTCTATTGTATCTGTGCAATAGGAATTTAAACTTAGATAAAAATATGACAGTCTCATAGAAAACTCCAAACTTTACTTTGAGTTCTTCTCTGAAACTGAGTGACTTCCTGACCCAGTGGTCCCTGGGTGAGTATGCAGGACAGTTCCTTTTGAATGGGAAGAGTGAAGAGTGTCCCACCATAATCAGGTCCCAGGACTTTCAAGATATGGAAGATCTGATGCCTTCCTTGATTTTAGGGTACAGTTAAAGGACCAAGTTGTGTCCTGTGGACAGCTGGACCATACCTGCCAGATGTTTGGTTCTGTCACTCCTCTCCTTCCCCTGTTCTCTCTCATCTGTCTTCCCTGCCAAAATGGTGGGCACTCTTCTCAATTCCAAGCGAAAATCTGTTTTCACATTTTAATATTACTAAAATCATCTGTTTTAAAGCTTATGAATATTTTAATGTCTCTAATTTTTTTTTTTTTTAGGACCTTAAAAGCTGATATTAAACCACTTGGGCCTACATCTAGGAATTGAGGATATTAAATAGTTATCTTTCAATTATCAGTAGTATTCACCTTCTACCATGTACAGGGCACCATGGTCAATAAGAAATGTGTAAGAGAGGGTGCCTCCCATCACATGTTAAGGGGAAGGCGTGGCACACCAATAATTGGACAAAGGTCAGTAATCATTCATAAAGCCAGAGACGGTACAAATGCTATGGCATTTCAAAAGAAAGGGAAAGTCCCATTTGGTTAAGTACACCTTGAATGTTTTTGTGAAGGATTTTTTTGAGGAAGGCTTTAAACATTAGATACGATTTTTAAGATCGAACGGAGGAAGATGAAAGCATTCCAGATAGTGGGGTGTAGCAAATTCAAATAACTCTAGAATATACAGCTTGACAAACTTCAATCCACAGGCCCCATCTGGTCTACTGCCTTTTTTTCTCCTTCTGCATTAAGAACGTTTTAAAAATGTTCTGTTTTTAAAGTCTTTCGGTGGTTTGAAAAAAATCAAAAGAATAATATGTGGTGACACAAAAAAATTAAATTCAAATTTCAGTGTCAGAAAATAAAGTTTTATTGGAACAGAGCTATGCTCACTGGCTTACATATTAATAATGGCTGCTCTTGCATTGCAAGGACAGAATTAAGCAGTTGCAGCAGAAACCTCCTGATAGCTCACAAAGCCCTAAGAATACATTCTCTGGTCCTTTATAGAAGAAGTTTGCCAACTTCTCCCCTGGGATTAAAGACCTCTGAGATTTTCAAAGAGGTTTTTCCATACATGAGTAAAGATCCTCATTAAAATATATTTGAAAACTACTTACAAAATAATTCAAGTCTTTGATCATGGATTTCATTGTTCAGTTCTAGAATGTATAATGTACCATCAAGGAAATTTGTACAACTGGGCAAGCTGCTGCCCTCAAAAGGTAGAGATGTTGAAGTTCAGTAGGAACAGTGACATTGTTATTTCTTTAACTTCCACTTCAGAAAACTAGATTGTGTACCTGGCCTTGTGTACCTAGACATCTTTTTGTAAAGCAAGACACATGTAGTGTAGGTTGTATTTAGGTGATGGATGGAATAAACAGAAACATTGGACTAGGATCGTGTCACTTGGAAGAAAGTGAGGAGGGTTTTTTCTGAATGTGTGAAATGAAAAGTGTGTAGGTTTATCATTTTTCTTACATATTATGGGAAGTCTGTGTTCTTGACTTGATAACATCTATAATTCTAAAGCATTTTGTTATCTTTTTATTAAGGCAGGTTTGACACTAGATGGCAAGGTTTGTGACTTTTTATCTTTCTTAAGCTTTAATAAATGTAGCAGGTCTCTTTGTCAGTGTTTATTTTTCATTAACTGCTTATGACATAACATGAAATAACAGTCAGAATATAGAGAAGAGTAGATTTTTTAAAAATTACCCATAGGTTTAGCGCTCACACAAAAATCACCTTCAATATGTGGTCAGTTTTTTTGATTTCTAAACTTAGGGCTTACAAAGTCATGTTGTCATAATTTTTATAAAATGTTGTATCCTGCTTTTTATCCTCATTGTTATACCATAAGCATTTTTTGTTATTATGTAATCTTCAATATCTGTGTGTCATCCCATTCTGTGGTTTTCGTATAAGGTAACCATGCCCCTATTATTGATATTTATATTTTTCCCAATTTTCACTATTATTAATAGAACTCTAATATCTTATGACCTAAAGTAATTTAAAATCTATAATTATTTTCTTAGGTTAGGTTCCTAAGAGTATCATTTCTAGATCACATATTAAGGCTCTTGATAGGATTGGTTGAAAAGTTTAAACAATACAGAACAGAGAGAATGAAAAGAAAGCTGGTCCTCCTTGTCCCACCTCTACTCTTTCCCATGCAACAGTGTCATATCTGCAGAAAATATTTTTTTTAGACCTGATTCCAGAAAAATTTTTCTCTATACATATATAAAAATATATTCATATATTACATATATATACATACATTCTTTTTATAGATAGATGGAAACATGATACATTTTGTTTTACCACTTGCTTTTTTTTTCACTTAATACCATGTCTTCAGTACCTTTTCATGTTAGCACATATAACTATATTTTATTCTTATTCACTATATATAGTATTCTACTTATTGCATTAGTATTTTATAACTTTGCAAATTTTCTTAAAAATATGTTGCCTTCTGTGCAAGAACCGATAGATTTGTTCTATGGCCCATCTTCCACAAAAGAACAAAATTTCTGGGTTATGGAGGCCTAGAGGCAGAGGGGAAGAAAGTACAGTGGAAAATGAAACAATGGATTCTTAAAAAATGGAAAATATTCAGAATGATGCAGAAAGATTAATGCTATCAAAAACCAAGGAGGCATAGATTATAACTCTTGAGTGCTGATGTTTTTAAGTATATTTAAGGAAATGAAACAGTAAATGTGTAAATATTTAAAATAATAGATAAAGAGAGGTCAGAAATAGTCTCAGAGTCCCTTATATGAATAAATATTTCTAAGAAAATTTCAGATAAAGTAAACTAGGTCTTGACTTGCCTGATGCCAAGCAAAGAGGTTATGACTAGTTCCTCTTTCTTAATGGAGTTTTCTGTTAGATGGATCAGGTGAGAGGGACGGAACTAGAGTTAATGCTTGAGAGGAAGGTCATGTAGCTGACCATGCTGCATTCAATCAGAAGGCATGGTAAAGAGTGAAATGTGTATTATTTTATTTAGATCTCTGATTAGAACCTTAGGTCAAAATGGGGACCAAGATAATGTATAGAAGATTATCTCTCATATTTGTTTGGTGCTGAATTATGAACTGTGATTATGTTAGGAACAGGTGTGTGGGCTACAAAATTACAATCAGTTAATGATGTTTTATAGTGTCCCAACGAATACAACTTTATCTGAATTGTTTTCACTTAAGATCATAGCCGTGGATAAAGTAGTTAAGTTCTATAGTCAGTACCTTTGTACCTTTCAGATTGATAACATAAGGTGATATTTTTCTTTCTATTTTATATGTCTCACTTAATTGGGCTTTGTCCAGTCCACCAACAAATCAGGTGAATTGATATAAAAGATGTGTTGCATCCAGTGAAGTGGGTAAAGTAAAAGATTGTAATTGCCAGCTACAATGGGACAATGTCCTTGGGAGGCAATTCAGGATGATAGGGCGTAGTGTTATTTTAATGTGTTTATTTTTCTCTGTTATCTTCAGTTTAAGCTGTCTTAATGCACTGTGACATGATCTTTGCTCTGTGTTCTACTAGTGGAACAATTTAGATAGATTAATTTGGGAAGTAATATAATTTATACATTACAAATATAAATAAAATATTGAGTAGAATATTATAAAGTATACTGTAAAATGTATATGGCAGCAGGCATTTTATGCTTTTATACGTGAATGAGAGGATGTCAGCATGCTTGGCCAGCTTTCTAAACCTAAGTAATGTAAAGCCATATGCAGTCTGATCGTCATGCAGGCAAGTTAGATGGCCCTGAGGAGAGAATAAGGCCATCATGTGTAGTGAGCTGAGGTCTAAAGTACTGGGGTATTCTGGACTAAGTGTAGAAGAAAAACCAATCAGGGTAAGAGGACAGAGTAATGGTTCTAGGAAGGGGTGGATTTTAGGGACGGCCTTTCTGATGAGGGGACATTTGAGCAGAGACCAGCAGGAATTACAGGGCAGAGGTACCCTGCCAGCTGGAGAAAGCCCACAGGAAGCAGAAGGAAGAGCAAACTCGAGGACTCTAACCCTAAACAGGGAGCATCCTTGCTGAGTGAAGCTTCCGGAAGAAGGGAGGCTGGTGTGACAGATGCAAACAAACAGATGAACCAGAAAGTGGTGGAAGATGAGGCAGAGAAAGAAACGTGTATGCCATCGGGAGGATTGCATTCTAAGATGGAACGGTTTGAACATGCAAATGATGTGATCTGAAAGTTGCAGAAAGATGATTCTCTACTATTCTGTACTGCATGGAGGATAGATATTAGCTCTCTGCAGCTGTTATCTCTGAACAGCTGTGGACTTGAGTTTGTAATTAGTCCTGGGTTTGTGTGGGTGGTGTTGCTGAGCCGGAGGTAAGAGCAGGCACATCTTCACTGCGTAGGTAGAGGGTGTTAGTCACAAAGTCTGTCATGGTGACTTGCTAGGAAGGTAATTGATTGGCTACACAAAGAATGATCGAATCACACGCAGGGTATTCAAGGTCACGGGGAACTTGGGATAAACTTGGATAGATCTTACTCTTCCTTTATAGCTTCTTACATCCTTAAAATTCAGATGAAAAGTTTCCTCTTTAAAACTTTCTTCTGTTAGTGAGTTGCTCAGCGTTATTAGTGTGTTTTGAGATGGGATCCAGTTTGTTTTGTTTGAAAACAAGTGGAGAAGCAGGAATGATTATAGAAAGCTTGCCTACTAATATTGAAAATGACATCCTTGCCACCAGTTTTCAATTACAAAATTATAGAAAGAATTGGTGGAAATGGTGACATTGTTGGCAATGTGCAGGGTCATACAGCCTTCCCTCATTACAGGTGAAATCATTTGTTGATACCTCCTTTTTCTGAAGAACATATAAAAACATATATCAAAAGCTTCTAAAAATATGCTCTTGAAGCCAGCAATTCCAATTCCAGGAATTTGCCCTAAGGGAATAGTCAGAAAAAAATACAAAAATGATTGTAAGTGGTATTTAAAATAGCTTTATAATCACACATACACCCACACACAAATGGAAATAACAATATTCAACATCAGACAACTGGTTAACCACATTTTAGTAAAAACCTATTAGAACTTTTATGTAGTTACTGAGGAATCTTTTTTTATTTAATGATACGTGGAAATAGTCACAATATATTGCCAAATTTAAAAAATGCTATCTATACAAGAGGAGAGTAAAAAAGATACATAGAGATCCAACCAAATGTTAACTAGTAGTTCTGAGTGGTGAAACTAAGATAACTTTTGTTTTCTTTTTTATACCTTATAATCTTATAAAGCTTTAAATAAGGATATGTACTATTTCCCTATTTTGAGAAAGTACTATATATATTATTTTAAAATATGTTTGTTTTCATAATAAAAAAGCTAATATCAGATAATAATATTTTGGTATTTTAAAAAACATCTTAAAATATTCTATATTATTTGAGTGGAAAAGCGCTTTTCTAAGAATTCTCAGAGCAAGCCTCTTCCACTTTGCTTTGAAGGCTGTGAGAACAGACAGTTTCCTTTGCTTTTAATGGTCATCTTTACAGAGAGGGAAGGCGAGGAGCCTCAGGGGGTCAAGGGCTAAGTAGTTAAGAACACAAAGTGATGTATTACAGTGCTGGCTCCAGGCTCAGCGGGCACAGTCCTCATTTCCTCCAGGTGGAAACCCTGAAGGTTAGACCCTGGCTAAGTTCTTGCTTTTAAGTTTTAGTTTCAGAACATCTGAGGAAAAAAAATGACCAAGGGAGGACTTTTCTGGTCTCACACCTCATAAGTCCTTGATGCTCAGGCCAGGGTCCCATTCTTGCTGAATCTGAAGCAGGCAACACCTAACTATATCTACTTCCAAAAGCCTTCTCATCTACTTCCAAAGCCTAACCCTCCAGGGGCAAGCCAGGAGACGTGGCCAGGTGGTGAGGACAGTCCTGAGACAGAGGGACTACATGCTTCACTGTCCATTCTGAGTGAGTTATAATTTCCAAATTATGCTAGTATCGTTTGGCTTCTTAGAATAGTCTTTGGTTCAATAGCTGCTAATTGTTTATTTTAATTATTATTATGATGATGATTATTATGATAAACCATTTTTCATTAAAAATTTATTAAGGTATAATTGATGTATATTATTTTAGGTGTATAACATAAGGATTTGATATTCATATGATAAACCATACTTATTTATAGTCTATGGCTACCGGGGGGAAAAATCCAGGTACCTCGTAGGCTCTGATGAAACAAAACTTCAAATCATTGTTGTGAAATCAGTCTTGCTCCCATTCCACTGTCCTACCATTTTTGGAATTACTATTGCTCAATTAGCCAAGCAGATTTATTATACACAAGGACCTAAAACATTGCATGTTTAAACTCATTGGTTAATACTGTTAATATTATTATAGTGCGCAAGATGATATTTAATTATATGTGCAATGTTCACAAGTTCCTAAAATAAAGGTTTGTTTGATAACAAACCCTACTATAATCAAATTGTCATGAGTTGATGTCATCTCTAAACTTTATTATTATAAAAATCTTTTTTATTTGTTTATCAGATGAATGAGGAAAGTTGATGTTAAACAATTATTTAAAACAGAATTTGGACTATATGATATACCTCTTTTCATTTCCATGTTTATTCTCTTACTATTAATAAAGTTAAGTCATTCCATTTTTGTCCCCAAAAGCCACATGAGGCAGACATTTTACTATTTGCTTCAAAACACAGATGAATCAATAAGTAACCAATTACCCTTTAGCAATTCACCTTAAAGTGCGCAAGAGACCACATTTTAGTTCTGTTTTTCTCAAAGTATAGTTTTGGGATCAATTGAACCCAAATATGTGAGAGGAAAGAGAGAAAAGAAGAAAGAAGGGAAGGAAGGAAAGAGGGAGGGCAGGAAGGAAGGCAGATGAGGGGGGGAGTGCGGGGGGGGGGGAGGAGGAAGGAAGGCAGGTGGGGGGTGAGGAAGGAGGGGGGGAAGAAGGGAGACGTGGGGTGGGGGAGGAAGGAAGGCAGACGGCGGCGGGGAGGAAGGAGAATGTATTTTGGAGACTTGTTCTTATCTGGGAGGGCAGATTTGGTCTAGTGTTATTCGCATGAGCTTTAATTCACCAGAAGGTGGCACAATCATAGGAGTTTGGGATTTAGGCACAGGGATCATTGGATAATAGGTAAGGGATGTAGACAGGGACATGTCAGAAATTAAAGACAAATTTAATTGATATTACAGTGTTGCCTAGAATCATGCCAGATTGGTTGGTAATACTTATAATCAACATGCTCATCATCATCATAGCTATTATTTATTAAGTGCTTAAGTACCTCCTTATAAGTAAAGATAAGGCTGTACTACATATATTTCTTTATTTAATCCTTCCAATAACCATTGAGTAGGTATCTTTTTTTGACAGATGGGTAAACTGAGGCTTAAGCTTAGGTCAAAGAACTTCCTGAAGATGACATGGTTGGTATGGAGTATGGGTCTTGAACTTAGGTCATTGTGTTTCTGAAGTTTCACGGCTGGTTATCAGCTGCAGAGAACAGGAATTTCTACAACAGCTTTTACTGTTGAATATATAGGAACCATACACTAGCTTTTCTCGCTGTGTCCACCTGGAGTGAGTATTGAGGTCAAATCACTAAAATCTACTAATGTATGAAATGCTCATAGTATAGTCATCTCTGATACTCTTAGAAATTTCAAAAAGCCATGATGACTGGTGTTATAAAAACCATGACATATGTTTCTAGAAAGGAAAATGCAACTAAACCTTGTTTTCCATCATTTCATTGCATGTGCATTTGGCTGATCTGTCACTGCTTCTGGCTGTTGTCTCTTTTCAGTATTTCTTTGCATGGATTTCTTTACTTCATGATCTGCCATTGTGTTTTCCTTTTTGAAATCATGGCTTGGAAGCGATTTAATCTTCATAGATTTAAAAAAAGAAAAGGTCACATTTTAATGTGAATACTTTAAAATTAACCCCACTTGCTGAAAGGATGTGAAAGAGTTCAGCAATGTTCCCATGACCTGTTTTTATGCCTTTTGATATTTCCTGTGATCTCCAATCAGTTGGACAGACCGTCGCTGAGGCTGTGGAAACTGGCAGCCACCGGCACTATGACACCGAGTCTGGTGTTAGCAGCACAGACGAGGAGAAGCACTCGAGGAAGCTGGAGAATGACACAGGTGCAGGTGAGGGCACATCATTACCTAGGAAAGACCTTTAGAAAGCCTCTGCGAATGACAGCCCCATTTTCATCTTTCACCACCCCCCCAACCCTTGCTTCCTCCTTCTTCCACCTTTATTTTCTTTCCACTAATGAATTTGATGGCAGGAGGTGGCTGAGAGGCCTTAAGGGGAGCTTTAAAGCTGACATCAGATATGAATGTTCTTGTTCTTTTTTGAATACATTAGTGCCTAGATTGGAGGGGAAAAAGGACTTTAAAGTATAATAGAAATGTTGGTCAGATCAGTCTTATTTTCGTAGTCAGCCTCCCTGTTAGGTGATCAGGTAGGAGGATTTGCCCAACTGGTGCACTGGAGACAGAGAGGGCCAAGGTACATTTCACAGTGGTTTATTTGAACTCCTTATTTTTTTAAATTAGGGGAAATCAGCATATGACCTGGCTCTTGGTGATGAGTATTCCAGCTGCAAGATTGCCAATTAGAGTGATTCAACAGACCATGACTCATATCCATCGGGTCAAACACCCTGTGTCCTTGAAATCAGGTTTCCCCGTATTTAGTAGAGGACTTTTAAAAACCGCACTGACTTGAATATATGTATGTGTATATGGGGGGGGTAGTGTTATTCATTTTATTTATCATATGGTCACAGTACCTCTAATTTTTAAAGACAGTTATTAAGCACTATGAGGTGTTTGAGATTTTACTCTATTTTTAAGCAAACATGTTTGCCAGCCACAGTTTCATGGTGTGAGCAGAAGATGCAAGACTCTTGTGTCAGAGAAAAAGGACTTTCTTACTCACAAGAAATAGTAGCCAGAATATTTGCACTCACACTGGTTCCCTGAGCTCCAGTTACCCCTGGGGAATGTGGAGAGGGCCAGGTGGCACTTGAACATGAAGTAGATGAGTTACAGGAGGAGGACCCTAACTGCTTAGGGAATCCAAATCTTGTATGATGAGCATTCCACTAGAGGAGTTCTGGTATACCTCCCAAACAGTCTACAATGCAGGAAGTATGGAAGGAAGACTTGATAGGGCTTTCTGTGTGCCAGAAACCCTGCAAAGCATTTTATGGTTAACCATTATAAGGATTCTGTGAGTCAAGCATTTCTGCTCCCATTTTTTGTATAGAAGAATGAAGGCTTAGAGAAGTGTTTGTTGAACTTGTTTCCCAAGTGGATATGGATAGTAAGTGACAGAGCTGGCATTCTTGTCCAGTTCTGTCTGACCCCTAAGTACACATTCATTTCACAAAATCAAATTGTCTCCATTTCTGAATATCGCTTGTGTCTTATATATATATATATTTTTTTTTTTTTCCAAAAGCCCATGAGGTTACTGTCAAAAACCATGTCATGTTTCATACCCATACTACTTAGAAGGATTTCAGTTACTCTTTCTCTCTTACTTCAGGAATGTCATGTCTGACTTCCCTATGATGTGCATGTTCATATAATAGCTCAGCTGGATGCCATTAGCCCTTTCTCTCCTAGAATTTAGGCATAGTATATTGTTATATGGTGGCAGACAGTTTTATTCCCATTTTCCTTAATGTTTTTTAATCCATAAATTTAAAGACCAGCTTACAAAACAGAGGACTTTATTTAAATGTTTTTCATAACTGACTTTTTAATATACTTTCATGTGAGAATTTGAATAGCAACAGATATACTATTAAAGAGACTTGATACACATTGTTTTAATTTAATTTGTTTTAAATCCAATAATCGTAATGAGATACAATGGATGGCTGAAGTGAAATATGAAAAATGAAATAAAATTCTTTCAAATGAGTTGGCTACATGTTCTCTGAATGAACATTTGGCTCAATATTTCCCTCTAGCAACTCACAGCTACAATTTAGTAAGTAACTGCTGTGATGTGCTGAGGACCACATATTAAAGTCAACACTATCCTATTGGTAGACCTGAAATTTCTGTTACTACTTTGAAAGAAGTCTCCAAAAGTTACCTTCCAAATATACTTTTTGAGGAAAATGTAGTATCAGCTATTGCCACCTTACTTCAAAATGGTTTATTGTTGCTACCTGGCAAAAGGCCAAGAGAATGCAACAAAGAGCAGTTGTGTTTTGTGTTAGGAGGGGAAATGGAATGATCAGATAGTCCTGGATGGAGTATCAGAACAGGGACGAAGAGATGATAAGAGCAGGGCTTTAGGTTTCTGGTAGATCCTTGGTAACTGGGTGGGGTGTGGGGGTTAGATGGCTGGCCAAAAAGACAAGCAGTAAAAAATACAAGGAAGACGCATTTGCTTACTTTATAATTTAGAGGTTGGCACATGGGTATGATAACTTCTAGCATCTGGTCTAGTGTCTTCTATGAGTGAGAAAGAGTAGAGTGATAGCAAAATTATTAAGATGACCATTTTAGAATTTCCTATCTCCCTAAGTATTATTCTGCAGTCAGAAAATGTAAATGCTTTGGGTATTTGGCATGACATCCTTTTATTAATTTTGCATGGGTCATTTCAACAGAAATGCATGTATTTTTTAAATAACAAGAAACGCATTTGAAGCCTTTAAGAAACATATTGAACTTAGATTTATTGAAGTATGATGGCTAGTACAGCCAGATTTGCCAGGGAATTATAGATGAGAACTTATGAAATACTTCAAGAAGGTTATTTATGTTGAAATTTGTCCCAGACTACAAAGTCCTGCCTTGTTCTGTGATCCTGTTTTGCCAAAGGCAAAACAGTTTCTGAACGTAGGCAGGGAGGTATCCTGACCTATAATACAAATTGGTGTCTTTAGTAAAAGCCTTACCTTGAGCTAGAAAGTTATTTGATGACTAAATCTAGATATAGTAGCTTTAAAACGTGAGAATAATATAGGGGATAATAATCAGCTCACACTGTATTGTGATTGTGCTGCCGAATGCCCACATGAATACAAGAAACACAAGCCAAGGACACACATATTATGATGCTCTAGGGCAAAGTGATTTCTAAGAAGATGAAATACTGGTTTTTTATTCCATAATTTTTCTGCAAGTCCTAATATTTCAAATAAAAGTAGGCGGTATGTGTGTTATATGAAAGATTGAGAGAGAGAGAGAGAGAAGGGGGGAGGAGACCACTCTAAGATATGGAGATCTTATTTGTTTTCAACATTTCTGATGTTCAGTTTTCCTTAAATATCAATGTGTCCATTAAACCGATAGCACTTATTTTCATCATGAAGAGCCATTATTAAATCATGGTGCATGTTACAGTCGATGGCATCATAGGATCGAGGAAATGGTTAATATGTAAGATCAATAGCTTCTAGATATTATCTATATCACATATATGGTTATATAGAATATCTCCTCCCTGGGCACTCTGGTTAAAGTAACCATGTTTTCTAACCCTATTTCATAGCACCACACAGGAATTTCATGTTGGAGAAAAGGGCAACACTCAGCTCACACACAGAATCCAACCAAGGTGTATCAGACGTGTATACACTGGAGAAGAAAGAGGCAGCGCAGGAAGGTGAACTTCCCCAGCACCGGGATGCTGACACAACGGAAAAGAAAGGGGAGGCAGCAACGTGGGAAAAAGC
This sequence comes from Mustela putorius furo, assembly GCF_011764305.1. Taxonomy (NCBI): domain Eukaryota; kingdom Metazoa; phylum Chordata; class Mammalia; order Carnivora; family Mustelidae; genus Mustela; species Mustela putorius. The sequence goes on along the minus strand of NW_025422005.1, from coordinate 61,667,731 downwards.
AAGGGTTGATGAGGTTCCCTTGGGGGAGGGGAAGCCAACAGCAGAGCAGCCTGCATTAATAGAACAATTTGCAGAGGAAAGAGAGCTCCCTCAGAGCAGAGCGAGTGGGGCTGAGGCAGAAGCTGAAGGGGAAGAGGAGTTAAGCCCTAGAGGGATAGAAGCCACCAGAGCCTCTGGAGGTGTGAATGAAGATGAGGCTCTTGAAGAGGCAGCCTTGTTGCCAACAGTGTTGGAGACTGAGAAGGCAGCTGCTGATGGGGAGTGGGGCTCCCAGAAAACAGTGCTTGCAAGTGACGCAGCTCTGGACTCAGAGCGTATGCAGGAGGCCGAAACCCTGAGGGAGGCAGAGGAGAGAGAGGCTGAGAGAGCGGAGGTCGTGAGCTCAGCAGGGTCTGGAAAGCCTGAGGTGGTGACTAGGGAAGAGCAAGCATCTGCAGACCTAGAGGACCTGGGAGCCGAGGGAGATGCTGCCTCTGAGAGAGAAGGTGGTTCAGTAGAGGCAATGCTTGGGGGAGAAGAACCAGCCGAAGAGAGGAAGGCAGCCATGGGACCAGGGACAGTCTTGAGCTCCTCAACTTCGGAGAAGGCTGAGGCAGCCCGGATGGGGCTTTCGCAGACCACCCTGAAAGATGCGGAAAGGGAGGAGGTTGGGACGGAGGCAGAATCTAATAAAGAAGATGACAGGAAAGAAATGCTACCCGGGGCATTAAGTGTAGCAGAAGAAAGGAAGAAAGCTGAGAGGCCAGAATCCTCTCTGGAGGAAACTGAATCTGAGAGGGAAGAGGTGACAGGGGCAAATGCAGGGCAGGGTGAGCAAAAGTTTAAAGGGGAATGGCAGGAAACCTCGAAGGAAGTGAGATCTGAGGAAGAGACACAAGTCTCCCAGAATGAAGTGGAGTGTGATGCGGAGGGTGAAGCCCCCATCACGGGGTTGGAGTTGACTGAAGACGTAGGGCTGCAAGGAGGAGATTCACTAAGAGAGAGGGTGGAGACCATGTTTGAGGGGTCACCTGGATATGAGGGGTCACTGGAAAACACAAGTGCTCTGAGCAAAGAGGAAGGAGGGGAAAGACTGAGAGAACCCCAGGACCCAGAGCACAAAGGCAGAGCTGAGCTGCTCCCCAGGGAGAACGGGGCTCCCTCGGGGCAGGACCAAGGGCCAGGCCCTGAGGGGAAGGCTGTGTTAGAAGCTCCTGAAACTGAACAAGCAGGAAAGGAGCAAGCGCCGGAGGCAGAGATCACAGCCACGGGTGAGGCCCAGGAGCAGGCAGCCAAGGATCAAGATGGCCTCAAGGGACTGGAAGCTGGGGATGAAGAAGGGTCTTTGCAAAGGCAGCAAGGAGCAGGGGTCACAGCGATGACCCAAGATGTTTCTGAGGAAGATTCCATGATGGCACAAAAGCTGAGTGAAGAAGCTATGGATGAGGAGGCAGATAAAGAGTGCGCTCCGGAGACAGGAGTGAGGAGGCACGGGGACACAGAGGGGGATGGGAGCTGGCAAGTTGGAGCCATGGTGGCTGAGGAAGTTCTCCACCAAGAAGACGACACTGCAGGAACGGCTGCAGAGCAGAGGGAGGTGTTGGCAGATTTGAAGACAGCTGAGGGGAAAACAGAGGCAAATAAAGCCTCCTCCCCGTCAGATGTTGCTGGCAAGGAAACTTGGCACGAAGTGGAGGGGTTACTAGGGAAACCAGCAGCTGCTGAGAAGGTGGTGGCAGAGGAAAGAGCTCCGAGTAGGGAGGAGGTGCCGGGGACTTGGGTACCAGAGGCTGAGGAGGGGGCTCCACAAGAACCTTCAGACCCGGGAGGGAAGGCCCCACAGCTAGGGCAGGATCCAGAGGGCCGGGGAGTCGAAACCATGCAGCAGGCAGAGCCCGTGGGAGAGGAGGCTGGCCCGGGGAGCTGTGAAGATGGGCAGGAGTTGGGTGCAGCTCAAGAATTCAGCCCAGGAGTGTCCCGAGGGAGAGAGTCAGAGCCTAGGAGAGACAGTCTACAGGGCCTGCAAACGCTCCCTGTAAAACCTGATTACACGGAAAGCCAAGGGAGCCAAGAGCTTACAGTGCAGAGAGAAAAAGAGAACGTGCAAACGCAGATGCCTCCTTGAACAACATGAAGGCCTAAGAGACTTTGGGGCAGAAGGTGAGTTTAAGCCCGCTCTGTTTGCAGGATTTAACAGATTCCCCACCTGAGAATCCCTCCCCTTTGGTCAAGCTCAAACCTTCATCTGTCCCTGCATATACCTGTACCCAGCAGTGTCAATTCTCAAGGCTATACTGCTTAGCCCCCAGCCCCTGAGGACAGGAGCTGGAGAAGGCCAATGTGACGGCGCCAACGTGCACACAGGCACCCACTTCTACCCCTTTTGTACCCCCGAGTCATGTTCTCTGCTCTGCAAGCACAGTTCTCTGAGGAGGTGAAACCCATGTCTCCTTTCCAGGGTCCTGGAGATGAATTAAAGAGAATGGGCCACAGGGACGCACCACAGACCAGAAGAATCAAACTCTATTCCTAAGTTCATTTCCCTTTGAGTGTTTAAAAGGATGGCTGTGATTACTTGCCTTTAAATGGGCCGTATGCCTTCATTTCTGCAGTTTTTGTGAAGTTTAATATACATAGAGCATAAATTATAAAATATGAAAAATATATACACATTATAAAAATATATGTAAAATATTACAGATTGTAATTAAAGGCTAAAATTATTTTTAGCATTTCCTGTATTCCTGCTATTTCCCTGATGCCGTCTTATTCTCAGTGCCTAGTTTCTACTATCCTGAGAGATTTTACACATCGTTCTGTCCTTTTTATTATTTTTCAGGATGTTTGAAAGATGTCTTCAGGAAGACTTAAGACTGGAGAAAGATTCACCCAAGCATCTCACTTTGACTTTGGATTTTTACCTCTTTTTTTTTTTTTAATCATTTTGCTTGTCTAAGCCGGTTCCCAGTCCAGCAGTGTTGGTCAGTAGCACAGAAAACACCTTAAAATTAACTGGATCCTTCTGTAGGACCCTCCTTAGGGGCTGCAGTTTCTAATGGAAGACTGTGAGGCTGTTATGTATTCAACATAGCTAATGTGTCTCTATTCAAATCCAATTGATAGCTTTCAAATGTTTGACTTTTACCAAAGATCACCTGAAAGGCCCAGTCCTCACATCTGGGGTTTGTTTAAACTCCTTTTTATTTATAATCAAATATTAGTTCCGGTTTCATACATTAGAGTTTTATTTAAAGTCTGTGGCTTGGAGCTTTAATGACTTGGTTTGTGAAAATGAGCTCTAAAGGTCCTTCGTGTACACTCAGTACTAAAAATTGCTCCAGCCCTGTAAATCCTTCCAGAAAGGGATTCTATGGCATGTTGATTTACTTTATTTATTTACTTTATTTATTCATCTTATTTATGCTAGAAGAGTAAAGCGGCAATCTTATTTCAAAATGCCCTTTGTGTTTTTTTGTTTGTTTGTGTTTCCGTAGTTTTGCTTTCTGAGGTAGACTTAACTGCTGGTAGCATTTTGTCCCTGGGGGCCTTATTTATAGGTCCATTCAAATGTAAATCGGAGTAGTAAATAATTAAGCTGACTGAAATGAGTAACAATAATTATAGCAGGTAAATACGGCACATCAGTACCCACACCAACATTCTAGACTCTGGATTCTTTGGCTGATGTCATTTGATGGAAAAGAAACTTGGATTAGATTAGTGTGCTGCTCACCTGTCCGAGTTCTGTTATTTCAAACCTGTGAACTAACCTTGCGGGGCATTGTAAATCAACAGTCAGAATCACTTTCTAAATTACCCCTTGATATTACTAGAAATAGTTGTGCATCCGTGTGCCTACTGGGGATTATGATTTCCTTGAAGACGCCTTTGTTCCTATACCAGTACCCTAAAAGGCACATATGTTTGGCCATATTTTCTCCCATGAGGAGATGAACAAAATCTCCTAAAGCAGCAATTCTCCAGCTGGACTACTCATTAGACTTGTGCGGAGCACTTCCGTGAATGATTCAACCCCTGGCCCCCTTCCCTGGAGATGTGGGTTTAATTACTTTTAGATGGGTGTAGGCATCAAGTGTTTTTTTTTTTTGTTTTGTTTTGTTTTTTGTTTTTTTAAATTCAGTTGATTCTACTCTACTACTGTTCTATTCTCCTACTACTATTATGTAGCTAAAATTGAGGGCTGGTGCCTTAAATCATACAATCTAGGCAGAATGCCCTACACTCTATGTCCCTAGGGAGCAGGCATGTTGTCTTTTTAGGTATGTTTCATTTTAATAAAGGAGCCCTTGATCCAAGATATAACCTGTGGTTCTCAAAAATGTGGTCCCTTGATGAAGATGTCAGCATCACCTGGAACTGTTCCAAGAATACTAATTCCCACCCTGCTCTCACACCTATTAAATTGGAAACGCTGTGGCTGGGGCCTTGCAGTGGGTGTTTAATAAGCCCTCCAGGTAATTCTGATGGACTCTAAAGTCTGGAACTGCTATTGTGGACTCTGGGTTGTACTGAGGATTAATCTCAGGAGGAAAATGGACTGCAGAAGCATTGTGAACTTTCTCTGCCTCTTTCGTTTTCTGTGCCTCTGTTTTTCTCCTTTTCTCTAGGAAAGGGTACTCACTATAAAAGTGATGGATTCAACTTGAAGCTTATTTTTATTAGGACCATAATGATGTGTTTATGACATCTTCCAGCCCCACCCCCCACCAAGAATGAGTGCCTCTCACAGCGCACCACAGATCGCCATGGTCTGTTTTAGGATTAATGGGTGGGTTTCATCTACAGTATATCCGATTTCATTTATTACTGAGCTGCGTTACTGAGGAACTCTCCAGTATTTGTTTCCTAATCTCAACCTCAATGCTACAGAGCACTTTGAATACATAGCACCTTATAAGAAAGATTGTAAACTTGTTAATTCTATTGAAGAATGACTTTTGTACAATGTGCTAAATGGAAATTGCATTGAATTATTTTTATATTTAACACATTCGATCAAAACATTCTGTAACATAATCCTACAATCTGCATGTGGGTTTAAGTGTGAAATTCAGTGTTGTGATATTTCGATTAAATGAATTTCTTTCTCTGCAAATACTATGTTGATAAAACTATTTGTATGTTCAGCTGAACTGATTTTCCCCTCAGTTTCATTATTAAAAGCATAAAGAAACCATACATTTACAAATAAGACATGTGAATGATTCTTTAAAAATAAGACGACTTTGAGATTATCTTCTTTGTCCTTTCCTTATGAATTTAAACTCTATAAAGCAGAGAAAATTTGTCTCACAGGTTGTTTATATCGACTGTCTGAAAACACGTCTGCATTCATACATGTCTTTCCCATACATGGGGTAATGCCAGAGAGGAAAGTTACTACCATTTCCTAAACAAGTAAATACAAGCTCAATAAAGTTAAGTGGTTTGTCTAAAATCATGTTCAGTCTCAGGTCTTCAGACCCCAAACTCCGATGTTCTTCATCTCACACATTATCTTCTAGGAAGAGGTATCGTAAATACATAGCAAGATACTATATGTGCACTTCTAAATGTTTTCATTTGCGGGTCGGAGGAAGGAAAAGACTTGCAAAGAAAGGAAGGGAGGGTGAGTTTAAGGGGGACTTCAAGAGATTCCAGCTATATATTCCCTGTTCTCTTGTACCTCTTTCACCTGGCCACAGGTGTAAGGAAGGAAACTTCTTTTGAAAGATGCATTTAGGGGTGCCTTGGTGGCTCAGTTGGTTAAGCGTCTGCCTTCGGCTCAGGTCATGATACTGGGGTACTGGGACCAAGCCCGCATTTGGCTCCCTGCTCAGTAGGGAGCCTGCATCTCCCTTTCCCTCTGCTGCTCCCCCTGCTTGTGCTCTTGCTTTCTCTCTCTCTGTCAAATAAATAAATAAAATCTTTTTTTTTTTTTTAAAAGAAAGGTGCATTCGGGGTGGTTTAGAAGGGGAAATAACAGATCTCATTAATATATACTGTATCAGAAAGAAGGGAGTTATATTTACAGCTAATCAAAGAATAAGGTAAATTATTTAAATAATTCAAGAGAAAACTGGACAACCAAAGTAAAGGTAGGCAGAATTAGGCTATTTGAAATTTGTTTATTTATTTATCTATCTATTTATTTATTTATTTTAAAGATGTTATTTAGTTGAGAGGGAGAGAGAGGAAATAAGCAGGGAGAGGGAAAGAATTACTCTCCACCAAACAAGGAGACTGATAAGGGGGTTGATCCCAGGACCCTGGGATCATGACCCGAGCCAAAGGAAAATATTTAACCAACTGAGCTGCCCAAGTGCCCCTGTAAAAATCTTTTTAAGTTGAGCCTTTTCTGTGGCTTTATAAATTCTTGTGTTATAAATTTAAAGTTGAGTTCCATCATACTTCTAAATCAGTAATTTTGCCACAAATATTGCCCTTGGAAAATGATTGCTTGGGAAAAGAAAAGAAAGCCTTAGAGATTCATCTAATAAGTGAAATATTCCACCAGCTTCAAGGACAGCCCAGGAAAGGCCACTTCTGACCTTGGGCAATATTTCCTTCTAGTCCTCTATACGTACCTGATTGTGTCATTTAAAAAAATCTCCCTGTCAACATGGTCAGCAACAAGAGGTACAAAGGAACAGGGAATAAATATAGCTAGAATTCCTTCAAAGTCACTCTCAAGCTCACCGTTCTTTTTTTGTTCTTTGTTTTTTCCTTCCTCCTAATACCATGCCCTATGATAGGAAAACTATGACAGGTAATATAAATTCTGTCAGATAAAATGCACATTCCTTTTGAGAATACACATTCCTTTTGAAATTCCAGAAGTTTTATCTTGTTTCATAATCTGTGCAACCCTTACAATACTTTGTGATGATGTGATGCCTCCATTTTTCATAGGGAAAATAGAGTACACAGAAGATTCCTGGGACAGAGAGTCTTGTGCCAAAGTCTATTTAAGAACAAGCTCTCTACCTCCTTTGTCAGATCCTTCCTGGTCTTTATTAAATATCTACTTATAACTAAGGTTGTGTTAAGGAAAAAAGTGTAGGAGAAATCTCATACTTGTTCAGAAGCTTGGTACTAAGGTGACGTAGAGATCTTCAAGCTGGTGTGGGTGTATCCCTGAGGGGAAATGAAGCTTTTCAAGGGATTCACTAGCAAGGCTACTTTGCAGGTGTTCAACCATCATATGCATTTATGTCATGAAATGGACCTGAAACTAGTTGCACTCAAGGTCCTCCCTTTTGCCAGTCTCTCTTTCTCTCTTAATAATAGGTGTCAACTCTTCATTTACCGACTTACTGTGTTTCCTCCGAGATGTCACACATGATGAACAATGTGAAATATGGTGTAGGTATGGAGCACAGGAATGACCTCGATGACTAGTTAACCAATCCTTCTGCAAGACAAGTGGTTTTCAATTCTTTGTTTTCAAGAAAACTAAAGGAGGTCTTAATTGAGTTGTCAGCTGATAAGATAGTAAAATAATTTTTGGTATTTTATCAGTCTGTGCCTTTTGGTAAATCACAAGGAGGTCAGAGATGACAACTGCAGTACAGTACTTCAAACTTCACCACTTCACACCACTTCTATTCCCATCGATTTATTTATGTGACACGCATAAATACTACCTTTGTACGTCATTACAAATAAAGCAAGATGGAATAGAACTGATGTTCAACACTCTCATTTAGCAGTAAATAATATTTGTTCATACATATACAAACTAATTAAAAATAGAAGTCACCCTCTTAAGAGATGCATTTCTGCTCTTGCATTTTACAGATAACGGTTATCAAAACTTATAATACATGTATGTCGTTTTGGCCAGATGCATATTACTCCTTGTTGTAATGATAGCTTCGTCCAGAAGAAATTTTGTACATAGAAACTTATGTTCATAAGAAAACTTTAAATCAACAAAAAAAACCAGACTCTTAACTGTGGAGAACAAACTGATGGTTACCAGAAGGGAGGTGGGGTAGGGGAATGGGAGAAATAGCTGACAGGATTAAGAGTAGACTTATGATGAGCACTGGGTAATGTATAGAGTTGTTGAATCACTATATTATATACCTGAAATTAATATAACACTGTGTGTTTATTATACTGAAAATTTTAGAAGATGTTTAAATTTTATTTTTTATTAAAATTTTTAGAGATTGTATTTATTCATTTGACAGAGGGAGAGAGAGAGAGCAAGCACAAGCATGGGGAGAGGCAAAGGGAGAGGGAGAAGCAGGCTCCCCGCTGAGCAGGGAGCCTGATGCTAGGCTTGATCCCAGGACCCTGGGGGCATGACCTGAGCAGATGCTTAACCAGCTGAGACACCCAGGTGCCCCAAATTTTACTTTATATAACAATTTAGTTACAGACAAGTATGAAAAGGCAATAAAAAAAAAAAACTTTCAAACATACAAATACACTACAGTCAGATAAAAATCTGGGGCAAAGTGGAATGGAAATTAAAAAAATAACGTGAGATTTCCTAATGCTAAAGAAGAACTGTCATGTACTTTTGAAAATGGCTATCTTAGGTCAAGCTCCTTAAGAAACCTAGAACAGAGGTCTATATACAGAAAGTTTACTGGGACCTGTGACCTTGGGAATATTACTATGGGAGAGTGAGGGAAACTAAATGGGTAGGGAGAGAAGATGGGCCTTGATGTCCTTACCCCTAAGTCTGTAGCCCATCACTTGGGGAGCTTGGGAGCAGCTCTTAGGGCAGAGGGGCCAGGTCTCTGACTTCCCACGGTGGGCCAGTCCCTGATGTTGGCTGTTTCCCCAGGAGAGAGCCTACCTAACCTTTGACTAGGTTGCTCTCTTCAGTCAAAAGCACCTCCCCTAAAGAGACTCAGACAAGAGCCCGCAGCAGAGCCCACCCCAGACGGCTGGGGAATCAATGCGTTGACTCCGAAGGGGGTAATATGTTGGCACCCCACAGGATCCAGTGGGGTGGATGGATAAAGCTAATATGAAGTTGTGATAACATTTTGATTTCTTTGGACACAGGAAAGAGATGGAACTGTTTTATCTTAAAACATTCCATTCTATAACATGCTACAAATTAATCTGTAACTACTATTTAAACTTACATGAAAATTTGTAGATGTCAATGAAAAAAATGTGTATGGGGGTTCTGACAGCTTTTTAATGCTTACTCGGTGTTATGTGAGCAAAAATATTTGAAAAGCACTGGTGTAATGGACCAGGTGAATAGCCCGTGGCTGCTGTTTCTCAAGCTGCAAGGCATGGCAGCTGTCATAAATGAGTTGCTAGAATGTTGATTAATGTATAAAGTTTGTTCTGGCTACATACTACTAAAGTGGTCGTCTGTCGGAAAAATAAATGAGTGGGTCATGCAGCTTGGGGTTGCTACAAGGAAAAAATAGAGTCCTAACACAGCATCTGGCTGTTTTCAGGGAAGGAAGAGAGCCCTTGGAGTGTGTCCAAGAACACAGGCAGTCAACAGGGGTACTCGAAGAGCAACTCCATGCTAGAGGGCAGGGGTCAGCAAAGTCTTTCTATAAAGGAGCAGATACCACACATTTTAGGTTTTATGGGACATAGAGTCACAACTAGTCAATCCTGCCACTTGAGGGCAAAAGCAGCCAAAGACAATATTTAAATGAGTGGGTTGTGTTCCAATAAAACTTAATTTACAGAAGAAAGGTGAAGTACCAGCTTTGGCCTGGGGTCTGTATTTTGTAACCTGTGCCAAAAAGCAGTCAGGTAAGTAGTTCTGTAATTCTGTTGACTAATCCTCATTTCCTATATGCCACAGAAATGTTAGTTTTCAAAAATACTCCTTAATCTTAAAAGTTTGGAAAGGACTGGTGTGAGGAACAAATTGCCCTTTAATCCCTTCGGTGGAATGAATGATTACAATCTCTGTCTCTCTCTTTTTTCATAATTTTATTTATTTGAGAGACAGAGTGAAAGAGAGAGCACACGCAGGTGGAGGGGAAGAGGGAGAAGACTCCCCGCTCGCAGGGAGCTACGTGGGACTTGATCCCAGGTCCCTGTGATCACGACGCAAGCCAAAGGCAGACGCTAAATCAATGAGCCAGCAAGGCGCGCTCTTTTTAAGACTATTATTAAATCTTAGCCAGGCTTTCAGGCCATCCATCGCCTCCTTCACTGTCTTCTCTGGTACATCTATTAGGGTGCAAACATGAGATGCTGTGAAGAAGGAAAAAGGAGCTGGAGAGTTCTGACAGTCACACTTCATGTAACACGGGCTGACTGGTTCTGCAATAGAATGTCAGCTCCAGGAGAGATGAAACGTGCTCTGTTCTGGCACCCGTTCAATTCGCTGTGCCAAGAACATGGTCTGGCACACGGCACATGCTCAATTAATACCTGGTCGATGAATGACTACATGAATGAAAACAGGTGAAAATAATGTTGTTATAGGGGGTCCTGAAAATTTTTAAGTCCGCATTCAGTTGATGTTGATAAGATACAGGAAGTATCTGAATTTGTTGACTGAAGAGAAAATGACATTTCCATAAAACTTTGGAGGTAATAGGGACACTGGAGATTGAAGACTCTACCATTTCCTTTGTAGATACCAGGCTGAGAAAGCAGTGGCCCAGGAGGTCTGAGGATCGGGCTCCACGTGGGTTAGGGGACGAGACAGGATTAGAAATCTTGCTTTTGGTCTACAGCCTATTTCGCTTGACAGTGCTGCTGCTTGTCAGATTTTCTTTTTAGAGAAGCAAAAATCCTAATTTCTAATCAAATTCATTCTCTCACACTTGGTGGGTTGTTTTTGTTTCGTTCTTAGGATCGCTAACTTAGTTCTTGCTTTTGCAGACACTGAAATGCAAGTTTTCAGATGCAGTGCAGGTGAAATATTTTGGTTGTTTGGATTATAGATGTCTCTAAGGTTTGCCATTACCTGTTTGTAACCCCTACTGACAATGCAAGTGTTTATAGTTAGAGACAGCAGAAATCCCACATACTAGTTTTCTTAATACACACACACCACCCCCCCAACACACACACAGGTCGTGAATTAATTTAAAGAAAGTCTCTGATTATGAACACTCTCCCCACTGAACTAGTCATAATGTTAGTGGCTGCCTACTTAGCACAGAATTCCACAGTAGAATTCAGCAAATTACCACCTTTCTAAGCATATACAAATTGGCTTAACAAACTCAAATCTAAATCTCTGGTTTTCCATTTTAGCTGCACATAAGAATTCTCCTGAGGAAATTCTTTAAATCTCTGAGGGTGAGAGTTAGGCATCAGGACTTTAAAAAATACCTCCACAGGTGATTAATACATGTAGTCAAGGTTTTTCACCAGAGACTTCAAGTCTGAATAACTCCTGATTTGAAAAAGTAGTCTGTCAATATGATTTCAGAAACCTAATTTAACAGGTTTAATACAGCTTTGCACATTTTGCTTTTATACTATTTTACTAATTTTATTCTTTTGCTCATTAAGCCTCATAACGCTGTGAGGAAGGTACTATTAGCCCCATTTTATAGATGTTGAGACTGAGACACAAAAAGGTGAAGTGAAGTGACATATTCAAGTCACAGAGCTAGGAAGTGTCCCAGTTAGGATTGAACCCAGAAGGAAATGGTTCTATCTGCAGTAGGAATTCTCAACGTTTATCTTGCATTAGAATCTCCTGAAGGGCTGATTAAATTAGAATTTGCTAGAGTTTCCCATTCAGTTTGCAGGGCACATGATAGTTTGCATTTCTAACAAGTCCCCATACGATGCTGATGTTGCTGGCCTGGGGACCAGACTCTTGAGAATGTGCAGTTCAAACTGTGTTCTAGAAAGCCTGCCAGGCAGGGGATAACAGATGTGCACAGAAGTGTGAGGACCCCTGTTCTCAAAGGTTCTTAGCTTGGGCTGCACATTAGGGTCTACTGGGAAGCTTCAAAAAGTCCGGATGCCAGGCTGCACCCCCCGACCATTAGCACCACCAGGGAGTGGACCCAAGACCAGTGCTTTCTAAAGCTTCCCATGCAGCTAGGGTAGAGAATCACTGCTTCAGAGTCTTAGCTGCAACATCATAACCTGCCCTCCGCGTGGAGATGAGGGCTTCCAAAACACAGTACCGCCACAGTTACAATAATAATGCTGGTTGTGGTGAGCCGCCCAGGTGATGTACAGAAGAATGGAGTCTCTCTATTGTACACTGGAAATTAATAAAATATTCTTGGTTAACTAGAATTAAAATTAAAAAAAAAAAACAAGAATGATTCTGGGATCATTTCTCTGTCATCTGGGAGGAAATTCTACTCTCTTAGGCTCCAAGATGCTTATAAATGTCCTCCCCTTCATCATGGAGGCCCCTTCCAGAGGAGAATGTTTCTCCTTCAATCATTAGATGCTGCTGTTTTCAGGTCATAACCTCCCTTTGCAAACTATAAGACCTGTGAACCTGAGTCTGGGAGCATTTGTGACTGGGTTAGCTTCTGGTCAGCCATTACATGTTAAGTGGCATCTTGCAACTGAGAGAGGGGAACTCATGGCCATTTCTAGCTTATGTATCTCCTGAGATTCCGTGTGAGATGGTTGTGCACCCCGAGCCACCTAAACCAACGGATCCCCAGTACTCTGAGCACCTCTAATCAGTATGATAAAGAGCTCCACACTTGTCCAGTCCACACCTGAAAGAACAAGTGCTTCAGCTGATCCTAACGGATTGGGCAAGGGACAGATCACCCTGCCTCCCAAAAGTTATTATGTCCGGGGAAATCAGGGTACAATATAAACAAGAATGGTTTGAAGAAAACCAATGAAGAGAAAAAGAAATCAGGTAAGGGTAGCCTGAGGGAAAGAGATAGAAAGAGACAGAGGGAGTCTGGATTATACCTTGCTGGTATGTAATAATTTGGACTCACGGGACATTATCACACAGACCTTGCATTGTTCTCATGAAGTAGAACCTAGTAGCAAACAGAAGAAAATAGGGCAGGTCTTTTAATTCCTATTTTATGGAGGAGCCAAAAGCTCTGAAATTTTTCAACTTTTCTGTTCCTAAGTGTGGCATTCTGTGTTGTCTCTTCAGAGCTGCCTGCCAATTCTTTTATTTATCTGTCTAATCTTCTTCTTAATGCATCACTGAGTTTGTGCTTTCTACAATTTTGTCCTTAAAGTTGTATTTAGTCTTTAATCCAAATTTACCTGTTTATTTTCAATGATCGCATGTTGTTAGCTAAGTTTTTCCTAATTCATGTCATTTTGTTTTAAAAATTTAAGTATTTTATGTGTAGTTATTTTCTATTATGAAATAGAGTCTTCTAATAGTGAGCATCCCTGGCAGTCTGGATCTACAGATTGTTATTTCTGCTGACTTTCATTCATACTGGTCTGTTTCTCATTTGTTGGTGAATATTGAGTTAATCTTAATTTGTGAATAATTCTCTCGGGATCCAGTTCAATGTGCCAGTCTTCAATAAATTTTCCCCTCGAGTGGACTCCAGGCTTAATCTCCAATTTCAGTTCTAATATTCCATCGCTCTCAGGGCAAACTTGCTCTTCCCTTGTGCTTACCCAGATCACTGATGGTTTTAGCTCACTTTTTAATTGTTTTTTTTTTTTTTTTAAAGATTTTATTTATTTACAGAGCCGGAGAGAGCATGAGAGAGCAGCAGGAGAGGGAGAAACGGGCTCCCCACTGAGTAGGGAGCCCAATGTGGGGCTCGATCCCAGGACCCTGAGTAGAAGGCAGGTGCTTAAAGGGCTGAGCCACCAAGGTACCCCTAGTCTACTTTTATAAAAAGAGTTTCCTTAGTCCTTGCAGGTTTAGCAGTAAAGTAAAAAAAGAAGTTTTTTTGTTTTTTTTTTTTTTAAGATTTTATTTATTTATTTATTTATTTGACACAGAATGGGAATACAAACAGGGGCAGTGGGAGAGGGAGAAGCAGGGACCCAGTGCGGGGACCTTGGGATCATGACCTGAGCTGAAGGCAGATGCTTAACGACTGGGCCACCCAGGTGCCCCTAAGTTGGTTTTTTTTTTTTTTAAAAGATTTTATTTATTCCTTTGACAGAGAGGAGAAAGTAGCAGGCAGAAGCGGGGGGAGAAGCAGGCTCTCTGCTGAGCAGGGTGCCCGATGTGGGGCTCAATTCCAGGATCCCAGGATCATGACCTAAGCTGAAGGCAGACACTTTAACCAACTGAGCCACCCAACTGCCCCCCAAATTAAGTTTTATGCAGGATCGACTTGTATTGTAGCAGGAAAACTGTAGGTATTGAGTCTTCAAAGTAATTACATCATTTAATTATAAAGTAAGAGTAAAGGTGCCTAATAAACAATATTTTTTCAAATATTCATAGGCACAAGTTCCCCCAAATAAGGTTTGGATTGACTATGAAGGCACCAGCAGTTGAGACTAAACTTTTCAACAGCTAAAACTTCTTAAACGATGGTTTAACACAACCGTCTTAAAATGGTTAGGAAGAGATTTTAAAATGGCAGTGCATTTGTTATTGGTATTTTACAGTGCAGTGCTCTGTTTAGTGGCACTTAAAATAGTAAGGATCTTGTTGGTGGTATTTCTTCCCATATTTCAACTCCAAGGAAGAGTCCATATGTGGGTCATGGAAACAACTAGGTTGTATGAAACTTTAGAAAAGCAAGGATTTACATAGTTACATATTCTATCTTCTGAACACCTCCTTTGTCAATTGTTGTCACTCTCTTCTAGTTGTCCCCTGAGGCTGGTGGAATAAGGGCTCCAGCCTCTTTCTATTTAGAAGTGAGTACCAGGCCCCTAAAAAGAGGGGGGAAGGTCAATGTCCATTTCTGGGTTTTGAATCAGTCCTACAGTTAAGTATAAGATGTTCCACTGGAGGAAGCTAGGTGAAGATTATACAGGACCTCCCTGTACTCAATTTTTTTTTTTAAAGATTTTATTTATTTATTTGACAGAGACAGAGATCACAAATAGGCAGAGAGACAGACAGAGAGATGAGGAGAAGCAGGCTCCCTGCTGAGCAGAGAGCCCGATGCGGGACTCGATCCCAGGCCCCTGGGATCATGACCTGAGCCGAAGGCAGAGACTTAACCCACTGAGCCACCCAGGGGCCCCCTTGTACTCAATTTTTGCAAATTCCTGTGAACTGACCATTATCTAAAATAAAAAGTTAAAGATATAGCAGACTGGAAACTCGAGTAAGGCCTGGAGGCAAAGGGGTGTAAAGGAAGAGATCGTGCCTGTCTCCCACCAGCCCTAACAGAGTGGGAAAAGAGGACTCTTTGCGGCCACTCATGGTTTATCCTAGTTCTCCAAACGTATCGTGGGCTGGAGCCCTAACTCGGGATAGCAGACATCATTTGCTGGCTATGAGATCCCTGAGTGACCTTGCAGGGTGACAAGCCCCTGCATGAGGGTATAGAAAACCGGTCCTCTTCTTGGAGACCCAAGTAATGGCTCCCTTCAGATGTTATGTTGATAGTTATTAATGCTATGTTTACGAATAAACACTACAAATTCGCACCACGGGAAAAATGAACTCTGTGGAGTCTACCAAAATAGAGGAAACATGCCTTTTACGGCAGATTGTTTAAAGTTATAAGGGGGTAAGGGAGGGCCTGTTTTTAACCAGGTTAAGAACATAAACAACATTTGTGAGCATTTATAAACACTCCTGTTTGTTGTGGTTCTGATGGATTGCAGTGTGTGCTTATGGTAAGAGGGAGGAATCATTTTCGATACAGTAGTAAGACATTTGATAGGAAAATTGCAAATAAGGAGGTGTCTCTCTGTGATTCTTGAGCTGTATTAATATTTTACAGCAATTAACAGCTTAATGGATAGGGTGGGAAAAAGGAACAAACTGATTTAGCTTTAGCAAGCAGCTTGAACATTCTCCACCACTATTTTACGTTTTGCAGAATTTCCATTTGTATTAATAACTTATTACTTCTATTAAACATGCATTTCCCCTAAAGCCTAATGTTTCTTCAGTGGAGACCAATTAACTAGGACAGTCTTTCCTTAGCTAGCCTATTATTTTAATTATTAGAATTTTTTAAAAATGTGCTTGCTTTGCATACATTTGACCGGTTGAACTTGCCCCCCAAATGCATTGACTTTGTATTCTAGAAAGTGGAAGGGTTTTGGTGAATATGTGGAAGCCAAAAAAACTTTTAGAGATCTGGGGCTCTGCAGAGCAGTAGACTAACAATCTTTTTTTTTTTTTTTAAAGATTTTATTTATTTACTTGACAGACAGAGGTTACAAGTAGGCAAAGAGGCAGTCAGAGAGAGGAGGAAGCAGGCTCCCCACTGAGCAGAGAGCCCAATGTGGGGCTTGATCCCAGGACCCTGGGATCATGACCCGAGCCAAAGGCAGAGCTTTAACCCACTGAGCCACCCAGGTGCCCCTAGACTAACAATCTTATGTCCATATGCTATTGCTTTTCGTCCTCTTCTCTACCTTTAATTTGGTGACTTTCCAATCCAGCCCAACCCTTGTTAATGAATTAATTCAGTTTCCTTGTTCTCTTGGTGAAGAAGCCTGGCCTGAAGCATGGGCAGGCAATTCCTGAAACCAGGGCGGACCTAGACTGTAGTAGGTGGGGCTCTATGATGACAAAACTTGAGGGTTTGTTCCCTTATCCTTTTGGGACTGGTACTAAAAGATACATGAAGATCATATTTAACCAGTGTTGAAGAGTTAAAAACCAAAGCAATACAAAGGCATTTCGGTCATTAGACCTCCCTGGGGTGAGGCCAGCTTACACAATAAGAATGAGAAGTACTACAGAGACGGACTTTGTCTGGAAGTTAGTGTCTCTTGGTAACGCCCGGAAGCCAGTCATTTTTATGCAAATGATAGACCTTCCTGAAAGGCGTGTAAAAAGTCGCTTCTGGGTTGCAGAAAGACACTGAACACAAGGGAGTAAAATAAAGACCAGAGATGATGAGATGGCTAAACGGAAACACACTAATAAAGTAGGAAAATGAGTAAGTGGATCTGTGGAATGAGAGAAAGAACAAGAATGGAAAAGGAAGAGGGAAAAGATCAGCTTACAGAAATCTAGGGCAACGGGCCGAAGGTACTAGGACTACTTGTGCCGTGGGTCGGTACTTACACAGGGCCTGATCACACAGCTCAGTACAACGTCTCACATGCAGCAGACTGAACCAGAGTGAAAACGGTGTTAGGTTAATTACAAAAAGAGGCCATGAGCCTGACATGGTTCTAATACTCAGCACCATACGTAAGTAAACCAAAACCCAAGCCTATCCACGGTCTCAAGGTTCAGAAATCAAAACCCAAGAACAATCAATCACAAACAGCCAACTAAGCTTTTCCAAATAAGGTAGCAGCTTAAAGCGGTAGCCAACCCAATAATTTCCTTGCTTTGCTTCAGTGTCTTTTCTATAAAAGTCTTGCTCCCATTTCCTGTCAGTGGAGGGTTCCTAACCACCTCTGGTTTGGTGCTGCCCTATTGGAATAGATTTTCCCTCAAAATAACTCTTGACATTTTTAATATGCCTCACTTTATCTTTTAACAGTAGGGACAACAGGATACTCAAATGGCGCTGAAAGAAACAAGGCTAAAAGGGTGATCTTAGCCTGGCAGTGTCCTGAACTCCTCGGTCATTGGTGAATTCAATCTTATACTAATTGAATTATTCTACAACTACCTATTCCTTCTTTCTACAAACCACTCCTTACTAAGGAGGAACTATTGATCAAAATTCAAATCATTTGCATATTATCTGTCATAGTTTGGTTTTACCGGAAAGCAGACCCTGGTCGAAAGCCCAAAAGCCGCTTCCTTCTAGAGTAAATCAATCCCTGGAAGCAGAAATGAGGCAAGAAGCAGGAATGAGGAGGAAAGGAGGGAGAGCCTGCCCTACAGTCTGGTATTGAGCTGGATACTGCTGGGTGCCAAGGGCCACTCACCAAGTTGTCTTCTGAAGCACTAAGAAGGACTGTGCCTCAGGACAAGGGATTGTGGTGGAGAAAGGAGAAGAATGTATTTCCTGGCTCTGACCTCCCATTGGTCAAAGGTTTCCTCCACAGGTGCACAAGTGTGGGTTAATAGCCAGGTTGAGTTGCAAAGGCCTAGAGACAGAAGGCATCGCTCCCCAGGCAATGAGGGAGGTTCATAGCAGTGATCTGGGAGTTGTGGGGCAGTCGGGAGCCTCCTGCCCCCACAGGAGGTATGGGGTGGTCAGGTTTCCCACAGGAACTTGGTTGTTACGATGGTGGGTGGCTCCCTGGTAAATGGGGTAAATGGCATAGGTAGGCCAAGAAGATCTGAAATGTCAATGGAGAGGTGTGTGTCTAAGACTTGGTCCTCAGAGACACTCGTAATTAAGTGTTTATGTTTAATTTAACTGCATTGCAAATCTGGTTATAATTTTATCCACATTGTGCCTTTTGTGTTATTCTTGCTTTCTTTTTTGTTACCTTTCTTCTTTGTTGCCTTTTTAACCTGACCTTAGGGCTGTCTTATAAACACTTCAATTTTCCCAGCCAAGATCCTTTCATTAGTATCCAGGAAATAAATGATTAGCCCTTGGTGCTTGCTTCATTCCTCTCTCAGTCATGTTACATCAAGCATGGCCGATTGTTATGGAACATTTATCATGTGCCTAGCATGGGGATATGTGCTCTCCATGCACTGTTTTTCTTAATCTTCTCTGTGAGGTAAGAACCACTATATCCACTTTACACATGGGGAATTGGAGGATCAGAGAGACGAACTAACTGGCCCATGAGAGGTCCCATAATGAGGGGTCAAAAACCAGAACAGAACAAAAAACAGAACCCAAGTCTGATTCGAAAGCTCACACCCCGAACCACTCTGCTGGCGCCTCTCAAAGTGTGGTCCCAGGACCGGCAGCGGCAGCAGCAACTCCTGGGAGTTTTGCCAGAAATGCACATTCTTGGGCCCCACTCCAAACCTTCTGAGTCTAAAAACCCTCCCACTGAGGCCCAGAAATCTGTATTTTAATAAATCCTCTAGTAATCCCGACATGGGCTGTCACTCAAGAACTGCTTGATGCTATTCTGCTTCCTACCGTCTCCTACTTGGTGTAGGATAAACACACGTCAGCTAGTGTCCCATTCATTTTTATTCTGATTATTTCAAATTATCCTCAATCTTGACATTGATTTTTTTTTTCCCTTAGACTAATTTGAATTTCTGGAAAGGAAAAAAAAAAAAAAAAAAGAAAGAAAGAAAAGCCCTGAAAGAAGAACCCGATATTCTTCACTGTGGATTAATTTTTGAAGTGGTGTTAAGCAGACCATCAATTATTATGAGTAGAAAACTGAAGGGCAAACCTGCATTCAAATTATTTTTATTGCATTTCATGGTCTTGCTGGACTCTTACCATTTACTGATCAGTTGAGATAAAAGAAGAGATGGAGGTTAGTGAAATTAGTGAACTGCAAAACCTTTTTTTAAAGATGGCAAAGATACCTTTTTTCTGCATATGAGCCCATTGCTTAAAAGACAGTTATTTGAGATAATATTCTTTTTATCTCACTAATTAAACATAAAGCTCGACTGAGAGCGCTTTGGAGACGTGTCCTCATCAGCGGGTCTTGGCACCCATGGCAGTGTTTTAATTCAAGAAGCCTAATTTAATTAGCACCCTGCCACTGGTTCAGCTGCTGGGCTGCCTGGGATCTCTGGCCTGAGGAGAAATGTGCAACCCCTGCTCTTTTTATTTCTAGTAAGCCTCATAAAAGGTAGGATGTCCAAGGAGGGAGAGGAACTTTGCTTCTCCATCATGTTTCGCATACACTGCTAATTGAGCTGACAGTCTCCGACCACAGTCTGTTACTATGCCAGCTGAGTCTTCAGCTGATCCTGGGGAAGGGACTGCCGGTGTCCAATGGCTCCTCTTTGCCCTCGTGGCTCTTGAAAGATGGAAGGGAACTGATCAGAAGGAGCTCTTTGGTCTGCCTGCTTGAGTAACTGCACGTACCACAAAACTAGGAAGGAAGGAGGCATTCAGATCCTACTGGTAATGGTTCCACTATCTCTCCTTGCTTTCCCTACCCAGTGTGCTAATGAGGAGAGGAAAATGTGAGACTCCTTGGCTTCCCTAATTGCTGTGCTTTGCCCTCCTAACTTTTTTGTTCCTGCTTATCACGGTGAGAGTCTGGCTTCTGCCAATCATTTCTGGTTCATTCTGCCTAGAAAATAACAATGTGTATTTTTTGAGCCTTGAGATTATTCTAGCCCCTTCTTTTCCATAATTAAAACAGAGAAAATGATGATGATTATATTTTTGGTTTTACTTTGCAATAATGAGCCGCAGCAATCAGGAAAGGTTTGTTTTTCTAGTCCCTGAAACTTCTCCTGGGCTAATTCCCAAATTTTCCTCGGGACTGCAGAACAGCAGATTCGTTGGCTCTTACCATGATTCTGGATTGTGAACACTGGCTATTTTTAATCCTTTTCCTCCACACAATAGAGGCAGTCCTGTGTGGTGAACAGATCATAAGAACTAGTGCCAGGCAAACCTAGTTTTGAAACCTGGTTCCATTCTAAACTAGCTTGGATTCATTATCTACTTGAGCAAGCAAGAAAAAAATTTTCCCTTTCCGGAGTTGTTTGGAGAACTAAGCGACAATAATTGCATTTTAAATCCTCTGAAACTCTTCCTGCCACATAATAGGTGCTCAATACGTGGGTTTTCTTGCTATTTCTACTTAACATCTCCCTTGTTGGGGGATGCTTCTTGGCTCTTGTATTTGATTTAAAGGATTTGATTTCTCTTCTGATTTGATTTCAGGTATAAAAAGACATCCTGAAATGAGCCAGTCCTAAGGTTGCTGGATCGTGGCTCACACTGCCTCAGAAGTGTAAGCTCAGAAGCTCACTGTTCACAAAAGCAGGGTTTTAGGGACAATGATGCCAATTTTCACATTAGAGAAAAAAATCTCCACTCTTCGCATGCCCTCCTCTCCTCATATAGCTCTTTGGTTGCATGGTGATAGAACAGTAACAATACACAACAACAACATGTACAGTATCTGCTATTGTGAGCCAAGAACTATACAATGAACTTTATATTATTTGTAATTCTTATAGTACCTCTTCAAGAGAAATGTTATTATTACCATCTTACAGATAATAAACTGGAGCTCAGATAGGTTGACTTGCCTATGGTCACGAAATTACTGTAGAAAGTCTGAGTAACTCCAAAGCTGGTGGTTATTGTTTGAGGGAGACAAGGAAGGAAGGAAGAAAGGAGAAGGGAGGAAAGAAGAAGGAAAGGAAATTAAGACAAGGAACAATAGAGGGAGAGGAAGGAATCAGGTCCTTCATTTCAGATGGATTCTCTAGCACTAGCCTTTTTTCCTACCTCCAGCACCCATTTTTTCCCTCTGTCCCAGCAAAATGTCAGCTTTGGAAATAATTTAACCCAAATAATCACTCTGTTGGAATAACTCTCTCCTGGTGCTGCTGTAATTTGGCTTACAATTATAGCTAATTGAACATCTTCGAAGCGAGCTCAGTGCCGCATGCACATAGAAAAAAATTAATGTGCTAAGCATGCGAAAACATGATCACAGAAGTTCATTTTTATCAGCAGAAAAAGAAAGCAATTAGTGAGACATTTTTCAGCGAGGAGAAAAGACACATAGACACACACACACAACCTCATGATCTCAAGACAATCTCCAAGATGATCCTTGGGTCCCATTAAAGGTGCAATAATGAAGTGGGTTTGTGAGCTACAGGCTGGCATCTGTGAAAAGGTTCCCCTTCTCAGGAATCAAGACACATTAGTCTCATTATTTGCAGATCCTTGACAAGACAAGAGGCTGAGGGAAGCAGTAACCTAAAGAGATACATTGTAGAGAGAGGAGGTGGTTAATTAAAGGAAACAAAGAAAGGGAGCTTCACACATTTGTTCTAGAAAATCCCCTTCCTATCCTTTCTCTGGATAGGACCTCCATTCCATGGGAATCGGGGAGGACACCTGGTTTACCCCCAGCACTGTCCTGGCTATATATACGATCAGCATTACACCTACTGTCAATCTTTTAGTTAAAACTGGTTATTTACTTATTTTCTTATTTTAAATTTCTTTTAACTGTCTACAGTATTTCAACTCAGCTCATGAAAGGATTAAGGTCTGAAGAACTCCAGCTAGGTGCTCGTTCATTGCCTAAAGTAGCCAGAATGGAGGACTAGAGAAAGAACCATAGAATGGGTGGTCTTCAGGCAGCCCCTTACCAGAAGGCTTTATGCCTGGATGGCCACTTGAGGCTCCTTGTTCCTGCTTATCAGAAAGACCCTTGGCAACTTGCTAGGCAGGAAAGAGCACCTATGATTCCAGAATAATTTGGTGGGGAAATGAAGAGGCTGGAGGCTAAAAAGGAGTAACTCTAAGGGGAAGTATCATGGTTTTAACTTCTACTGGACTGGCACTTGGCTTTCCCCAAGCCAAGGACTTTCAACTTTGCAACCACACGACATAAGATAACTCTCAGAAGGGTTTTAGAGGTGAGGTTGCTGTTCTGATAGAAACTGCCCTCAAGAGACATAATCTCTAAGCGGTAGGAGGAGAGGGGAGGATGGAGGAGCTCACCACAGACATGAAAGGGGCCATCAGCACTTTTCCCATTTAGTTCCATATGTATATGAGCCCACGATACTCAGGAGAAGAAAGCAGATTTGCCTAAATACAGTCAAAACCAGGCTGTATATTCCTTCTGTTGCTGTTCAAGCTCCCAGTTGTCCTCTGATGGCTTTGAGCAGTGGTTCTCAACCTGGGGCAGATTTGTGCCCCCCCCCGCCCCGGGGGACATCTAGAAGTGTCTGGTGGCTTTTTCAGGGAGCTGTTACTGGCGTCTGGGAGTAGAGGCCAGGAAGCTCTTAAGCATCTCACTGTGCACTTGATCCTGATATCAAGAGTCATGGACTTTACGGATGGAGCCAGCCAGGTGCCCCCCGATGTCTCATGTTTTGCAGGCCACTGGTACCTCAGATATCCTTCCCATGCACTGTGCTAGACTCCAGTATGGACAACAGGTTTGTATTTGTAGAGTAGTGCCATACCTATACCAAGAGCATCCACAATACCTTGGAAGGTATGCCTTGGGCAACAAGATGCCCAAATAAAGCACAGAGCACTTGCTATGATACAGAAAGGAGGCTAAATAACTAAGTGCAGTATTTTGCAAGCATCTTGATCTGAAGGTCATTACCGATATGTCTTAAAGGAGGTATACTCAGAAGATGTCTTGTTGGAATGAGATACACTTCTGAATCCATTTTGTGTGCCAACAATCTTTAATCACAGAGCCAGACACTAGTGGTAACATAATAACATAAGAAAATGAACAATATTCTAAAAAAATCAAACCCACAGTTCCCAAACTCAAGTCTAGATAATTTAGTCTAGGAAAACATAACAATTGTTAAGTGCCCACCACAGACTTGGGCCCCATCTCTAAGTAACGATATAAATTTTTTCTTTCAGTTACAAAATTCAAACCAATTCTTTAGATACATTCTGTCTCGGTTCTTTTGCATTTCAGTGCTTAGCCACAAATCCAAAGCCCAACTTGTGGTAGGGAATTAAATAGGACCAGAATAAACAAGCCAATTTAAGGAAACCTTAGAGGGTAAAAATATTATAATTGGAGGCAAGCCTGCCACGATTGGAGCTGTTGCTGTCAGTTTGGGGGAAAACTCTCCTTAGGTATCCGCGGAATGCTGTCAGCCGCTGTCCTCAAAGCTGCCACTATTCGGGCAAGAATGAAAATGCATCGGACTCATGGGATCAGACACGTAGCCTGCAACGGAATAGAAGTTCAGCTGTTACTTACCGGGTTGTGTCCCGTCTTGCCATTTTTTTCCTAACCAGCCTCACCCAGTGCACCACACAGCTGCCAGGCAGCTTCTCCCGGCTCCTGGGCTCAGGGTCTGGGCAGGAGTTGGTGGCAAGCAGTTGTAAAACAAAGGCAAAATTTAAAACGCAAACAGAGAGCTGAGACCAGGGGAACCCAAATGAGGGGTGTGTGATGTTGGACCCAAGCTGGCCACGTCTGGAGTCAAGAAGGGGTCAGTCCCAGAAGGTGGTGTATTGCTACGGCTGGAAGCCTGGGCTTCTGCGTCAGGCAAATCTGGCTTTGAACCCTGGCTCCATGACTTACGGGTTCTGTGGTTTTTGTCCACTTAACCTTTGTAGGCCTCGGTGTCTTCATTTGTAAATAGGACATTAATTCACAAGGTTGGTAGCATAGACGAGACCATCCCTACAGTACGTGACACCGTGAGTGTTGGGCAAATGGCAGTGATTAAAAGAAGGGAGAGCTAAGTACAGGGCAGAAGGAAAGAGCCACTCTCTACAGCAGGTTGCCTTTGGCTAGGTTTGATTTTTGTTTTTCCTTCCTGAGTGCCTGGTTTTTAAGTGGACCTCAAAGTTTAGGCCCAAATACCAGTGGTATTTGATGCTCATTGAAGTGCGGGCCCCTGCTGTGTCCAGAGAATGCAACCTGTGGCTCAGGACCAGGCCGCTGCCCGGAGAGGACACAGGACTTGTGCCGGGAAGCCGTTCCTTTTCCACGGCAAGTAAGGAAGCCGCTCGTTCTTTGCTTCTGTCAAAACAGGCACATTTGTCAACAGCTAATGCTGCTTCTGCTCCCCTTTGATAGCTGAGTTTTCAGAACCGACTCAGCCATCTACATTTTTGTCAAGGCATCTAGCAATATGCAGTTGGATAGGTTTATTTATTTTCACAGGAAGGCGCTCTGGCTAATCTGTTAGGCAGCACACACACTCTCCTGAACGGACATGCGGGGGGCTGCAGCTGACGTGTCCTCCTCTAGCTCCCCTCCAGTGAGGGGGCTGGCCCGGGTCAGAGAGGAGGGGTGTATGTGTGTGTGTGTGTGTGTGTGGTGGGGGAGCTGAGAAGAGAGGAGGCAGGGTCGGGATACACATCACCGAATCCTGATTTTGGGTGGACTTACATAAAATCTCCATCCTAAAGCAAAATATTTCCTCTTGTCCAGCCTGAAACTGCACCTTCATTCCAGGCACAGATAGACGTTTTGATAAACTCGTGATCCTTTTATCATGAGCTTTCTCCTGTGCCACAAGCGGTGTTACCTGCGTGTGAGGCTATGCCACGCCCCTTCCCCTTGCAGGGGAAATCTCACTGGGGGTGCTTGTTCCTCAGTGTGGGGTGGCTCTTTCCGGGATGGGTGGCGGAGTCAGCGGGGCGTGGGTGCTGACTTTTTTATGGATGCATCATTGCCAGAGTTGGATGACAGGTACTTGGGGGGCTGTTCCGCTGAAGAGGGACCCGAGTGAAATTTGACCGCAGGCTCTAGGAAAAGACTGAACCACGTCTGCACGTTTTGTTGCTTGAGGGTGAAAAGCCTCAAGTACAGAGAGAATTGCTCAGTGTGTAATCTTAACTTCATTCTCTATCCCTGCTCTTTGGGGGCAGAGAGAAAGAAACAGTTCCTGAAGTAGCTGTTTTACCGCAACTAGCTTATGCAATGAAAATGGGGAGCAATTAAAGGTACTTTCTTGTACAGCAGGATGTTCCTAGGGGGAGACAGTAAATCTGTCTCCTTTGTCTGTTGGAGCTCTTGCTCCATCCAAATACCCTAATGTTTTCTTCCACCCCAGTACACACATGCGGGGGAAAACCCGGCTTCTGCATTTCTGCATCTCTTCTGTCTTCTCCATCTTGAGGAATTCTGCTCAAAGTCTTACTCCTTTAAGAAACAGATCGTTAATGAAATGCTTCATCTTGAAATGTTTCCTCCACCATGAAAGGGAAGACTTCTGGTCAAAGCACGCATTTCAAAGGGTGCCCTATATTTTGTGGTTGTGTGGTCACATCTGTGAAGGTTTGAAAAAACGATATTATCTCTATGAAAAATGTGATGATGTGACACTTAGAGCACATTTTCCTGTTACTAGACTGGCCAATTATGTTGTAAAGCTGATGATAAAAAGCACTCGGCTACATTCTGGACACGTCCTGGGAGTCAGAGCACAAAGTTTCCTCTCTTTAATGTTCCCAAGTAGTTTGTCTGCATCCATCCAGAACAATTTTTTTTTCCTTCATTTCATAAAGGCTTTCTTATGCCTTAGGTAATAATACTCAGCAAACAAGGTGCATTGGTGAGGATCCCAAAGCTGAGGGCTTCCTGGGTCTATGGCCATCTAAATCAGAGAACCGGGAACACATCATCCAATTTATTCTTCCCCAAACCCAGTTCTTGTAAAAAATCTGATCTCTTTAACTGACGTACATTTTTTTCAGTCCTCCATATTGTCAAGGAAAGTTCCCATGAATAAATGAGCCCATTGTGCTAAAATTCTAATTAAATATAGAGCCTCTCAGGCTTAGAGGTTGGAAAAAGGACATTACAGGCCTCGCACATTAATATGGCAGCTGGTGATGAGGGCGATTACCCATCCTCTGGCTTCCAGGGGCCTGCAGAGAGCTGCGTTAACTATTTCAGAGAGTTAATTCCTTCTAAAGTATTAATTCCTTCTAAAGTAATCCTGTGCAAAATGGATACCATCAATGATAACTTCACCTCCTCTCTAGATTTGGAGGAGATGGCTGGGTTTACCTTTTACCCTTGGGTACTTTCTAAAGGGGAAGAGCTCCCAGCATATGATGGAATTGTGGAGACTCCTGTCTTGTTTTTCTCCTCCAGACATACCAGCCATGTGGGGCTTAGAGGCAGGGAGCTCAGTAAGGTGGCAACTAGGTTTTGGAATATCACAAGACGCCGGCGACTGTTTTCATGAGGAGAGTTTTATCTTCTTCCACGTGGACTCACACTGATATACATACACAAATACACACTTAATGCACACACATCACTAAACTCAAAGATGAATGCAGAGTTATATAAGACAAGATCAAAGTTTGTACTTTTACAATATAGTATCTGTAAATCATCTGTCATTTCTCGTTATTATATAAAACAAAATCTTTTCTTGTTATCAAAATCTTTATCTTGTTATCACCTTCTCAGGGACAGGTCCCTTAATCGATCTGAATCATCTATAGACTTACCATATTTGTCAACAGGGGAGAACTGGAGACCTCTCTTCATCTCCTCCAAAGACAGGCCTTGAGAGGAACACTGTCCAGCACTAGAAAATTCCAAGAGACATATGTTTTCATACTATGAAAACCAGGATGATGGTTTGCTAATAACATTTTTATAAAACACAATTTATTCACTCAGCGTAGATCCCAGAAAACTGACAAAATGATACAAAGGTTTTTTTTTTGTTGCTGTTTTTAAGATTTTATTTATTTATTTGACAGGGAGAGATCACAAGTAGGCAGAGAGGCAGGCAGAGACAGAGAGGGAAGCAGGCTCCCTGCTGAGCAGAGAGCCCAATGCGGGGCTCGATTCCAGGACCCTGAGATTATGACCTGAGCCGAAGGCAGCGGCTTAACTCACTGAGCCACCCAGGCACCCCCAAAGGTTTGTTTTGTTTTGTCTTAAAGATTTAATTTATTTGACAGAGAGAGAGAGATCACAAGTAGGCAGAGGCAAGGAGAGAGAGAGGAGGAAGCAGGCTCCCTGCTGAGCACAGAGCCTGATGCAGGGCTTGATCCCAGGACCCTGAGATCATGACCTGAGCCTAAGGCAGAGGCTTAACTCAGTGAGCCACCCAGGTGCCCCTCCAAAGGTGTTTTGTTTTGTTTTGTTTCTCCAAAAGTGTTTTTAATGCTACAAGTGACTAGTTGGGAGAGAGTTCAGAGTTATTTAGAGTAAGTCAGATCTGGGTGTGAGTCTTGCCTCTCCCAGGGAGTCTACAAAGGGCATGCCACCTATTCTCAGCCTCAGTGTATTTATCTGTAAAATGGGAAACATACATAAATAATTTCAGTTTGTTTTGATGATTAAATTTAATACAAAGGAGTGTTGATTCTAAAACCCGAATTAATATCATTATAAGCCTTACTCAAAAGGAACCAATCACCAGAACATTATTATCTTAGTAATAATCAATATCAAGAAACCAATGGCAAGAGATAGTGTTATTGTTATATTGCTGTTGTTACAATGGTAACTATAAGAGATAGTGATGATAATATTTATTTCATGATTCCTTGTAGTAAGCATTTACCTCTCTCATCTCACTTGATTCTTATCACTACCAAATAATTTCTGCCATTTTACAGGTGAGAAAACTGAGGCTGGAGCCATTAAGTAACTTGTCACTCAGGTTTGGTAATTGGCTCAGCTAAGGGTGGAACCCAAGGCTTTTAGATTCCAAAGCCTGCATGCTTAACTTCAAATAGGAATTTCTTCCTGGTTCCTGGCCCTAATTAGTGCTTCTCTCTCCAACTTCTACACTTTTATCATACTGGTTAATGGGGTTGCTTCCTTTTTAGCTCTTCAGACTCAAAACCTGAAACCAAGGAAACCTTCACCCTCACAGTGAATCATACCTGTCAGTGAATTATATACCTGTGGTCTCTCTTATGTTCACATCAGTTTATACAACCATAAGATGGGAATCATAACAAAACTTGGCGTATAAGGTTAATCACGAGAACTAAAGAAATAATAAGTTTAAAATACTTTGAAAAGTGCTAGAATTTAAGAAACAATACATGTTACCTACTTTTATTATTTAGAAAGGTCCAACTGGAAGGCAACATTTCCTCAGTCTTCTTGGAAATCCCATCCAGGATTTCATACCCTTTAGTACTTCTATTTATGCCACAGTGCTTATCAGAAGCTGCCTTGGTGTAGCACCATCTGTATTTGTATGCCAGTGAACCCCACTAAACAGAATATTCCTGGAGGTCAGAGGTCCTGCCTGACATCCTTGGATCTCCCACAGTGCTTAGCTGGTACTTTGTAAATAATTAAAATAATTAAAGTGTATAAAATAAAGTTATTACAAAATGTTTGTTTGAAGAAGTTAGATTTTTCTAAACTCTAATATAAATGCACTCTGTTTAATTTACTTTGCCTTAAAACGACGACATGTTTGGCCTCACTTTCTTAAGAGATAAAGTGAAGTTCTTTTTTAGGGGAAAACAATGATTAAAAAGAAGCAAAAGTATTGACTTAAAGTGGGACATGGTATTAGCTGAATCAACATTAAGTGGCAAACCACACTCAGTTCTGGGCAATCAAATGTCATATGAGATATTTTTCAAAAATAAAACAGACCTGCTGATACCCTAAAATTTACCTACTAAAGCCTCTTTAGCAATCTAGCTCTTTTTAAGAAATGTACTGTCCATAGTAGTCTTGGCAACAACAAGATAATGGGGAATAAATATTTTATCATCAAAAAGGCTATCTGGTTTCCTAGGAATAAAAACCCATCCCCAAGCTGTCTTATTTATTCAGTTGCTGAATGCAATTCATGCCAGGGGACTTAACCTTCCTGACCAAGAAATACCACATGGGCTGGCTCTGGACACTGTTCTAGGATGACAGACAGATGGAGGCCAGGCACGCCCAGGTCAAACAAAGCAGGAGAAACCAGACCCTGATCAATGGAACTAGTTGTCCTCAACCCATGTGCACCCAGACTTCAGCAGGAGTTTCACAGAAGCCCAGAGTATAAGGGACACACTAGTAGGACCTGTGTTTGCTGAAGTTGTGGTCAGTGAAAATCGACGTGTCCAGTGATGTTGCTGCCCCAGGAAAGTAAGTGTGAACTAATAGCAGGTAAGAAAAACACTCAGTTTTGCAGTGTTTCAATATTACTAGTCAACTAGGTAACCTTCTTTATGCTAAAAGGGTGCTGTATGTCATATATAGGCATATATATGAATGATATAGAATATTATATGGGTAATTTCATGCATATGTTTAATGGGAATGTAGTGATGTTTTCTCCTTTAAAGAGAATAACAGAATCTTTATGTTAGTTTTGCACACAGCCCCATTATATCGACATTTCTTATTTAAGTACTTAAAAAAGGTTTCAGTCGTTTTAGGCTAAATAGTTCAAATTAGCTCTGTGATGTATATGTAAAGATAAACACAATCATCAGCCATTGTCTCTTACAAAGGCACACCAGAGGATGAATAATTTATCTAAAATGAAGAGCAGAACTAAAATTCAAAAAATATTTCCTGCTTTTCAATCCAAGCTTTGTGTGTATAGACTACCTAGTAGATGGTTAACTAAATAGGCCCATTCATACTCAACCCCAAAATGTGTGATCTGCATTTTTGTATGTGCATGCCAGTAAGACCATGGTTTGTCGGCACAAGCTAGCATGTTTATAGTCAGTCACGTGGTCTGAGAATGGACTTACACACCATGAGCAAAGACAAGAACATTCTAAACTAGGAGGCTATGTTGGCTGAAAGGAATGCAGAGATAATGACATTCATGACCAACACATTAAGCAAAAAGTATTATCCAAACCCAAGTCAATCAATATATATATAAGATTACAGAAGAGCTATGAAAAGTGAGGAAAGTGCTAGATGATAGAATATATCCAAATATAGCTTCAATTCTTCAGAGCAGGAGGAAGGCAGAGTCTATAAACTAAACTAGTGGATTAACGTACATTCTAGGCTAAAATCCAGAAAAAAAATTAAAACAGAGTTTTTCTGTACACTTAAAAAAAAAAGCACTGATTACTAGAAGCTACCATGGGCTTAGTAAGAAGAAAGAAAAAAAAAGACACGGTGTTAGATTTGCTTTATCTTTTTGTTGAGGATAAATTTAAAGGGGAACCCATACGTAAGAACATACATCTGGATTCCAGATACTGGACAGAGTTTCTCCTGATTGCTTGGAGGTAAGAAGGGGAGATGGGTGCCAAAGGACAAGTGGTTAGATTGACTTGTCCCTGGTTGAATAAGTGAAGAACTGACACAGACTTCAGGTAGGTGGCATTCTCCATCTTCAGGGTAAAGGCTGAGCCCAAGACAATGGGAAGAGTTAAAAGACAATATCACATTTCCTAAAGCTAGAACTTCACCCAAACAGATTGAGTTCTTCTAGAAG
This sequence comes from Mustela putorius furo, assembly GCF_011764305.1. Lineage (NCBI taxonomy): Eukaryota > Metazoa > Chordata > Mammalia > Carnivora > Mustelidae > Mustela > Mustela putorius. Next base: position 61,636,782 of record NW_025422005.1, on the reverse strand, counting down.
GGGACACTGTCCCATCTCTGGAAGTTTTTGAGATATGGCTGAGGTACCTCATGGTTGTGGGGGCTACAGAGGGATCCGAATGATGTGACATTCCGGGTCCTTCCATTTCTTACGTTCCAGGGTTCTTTGGAAGGTAGTCATGAACCATGCAGACTTTGTGAAACTGGTTTTCATATGTTGGAAAGGCAGATGAGATTGCATTTCCCACTTAGGCAGAAGATCTTTATCTTCCTTATCTGAAGTGTCTGCCATTTGGCCAGGACTGAACGGCCGATTTCCACACACGTGCTGCGGCATACCTAGCTACTCATTACTGCTCCTACTCAAGGTGGTGTTTGCAGCGTTTTGTCTATAGACATTTCATTTCAAATAGTCACTGAACCCTGATATTTGCCGGAAGGAACCAGCTCTTTTCGTGGTCTAGTTCAAAGGAAGAACCACACTGCCATCTAAGATGAAGCAAATGGAAAGTGTGGAGAAATCGCTTTCACATAAACCCATCATTAAGGATTTGAATGACAGGTTGTATAAGGCTGGTGCTAAAAACCCCTGAGCTGCTTCACAGAAGTTTTTATAGAAGATAAATCTGTAGACTCTTAGTGTTGCAGTGCCTGAGAGGTGGAGAAAAACTCCAAATCACTCTGTCATCTCTTACTCCAGGAAGGTATATTGTGAAGCAAAGCCTGTGAGGAAATAAGAAAAAGACGGTCTAAAGAGATCCAGGGAACTCAGGTGCCTTCTCTTCAGAGTGGGAGTGGGCAGGACCACAGCGAGTTCAAATGGCCCCATTCAGAGCCTCAAATGCAGCCAGGACTATGGCTTCCAAACTATAGTCTGCCAAATGCTTTTGGTATTGGAGCAATGGATCATGGTTTTGGCTGTGGGATTTCATGAATTCTCAGAATATCTGCTAGTGCCATGACTGCCTCTGACTGAATTACATTCCAAAGGAGACATCAGGTGGGCACCCAGTCCAAAAGAAACCATCTTTATGACATTCTTCCAAGTGTGGTTTTTGCAGAGCTGGGGACTTTGATTTGGTGAATTATAGCAAGTGAATAGAGTCCACATGGCTTGAAAGCAAATTGAAACAACTAAGTAAGAACAAAGAGACACGGAACAGTAAGTTCTACCATGATGACAGAATATGATTTCCTAGGTTTGTAGAGGGCTTTGTGGTTGGCACATACTTTTATACTGATTAGCTTAGAGCATTTTTATCACCCCCCCATGAGGTATCTGGGAAGGCATTAACTTTACCTCCATCCTATACCAGGCTCCAAGTTTCAACAACCTGCAGTAACTCACAGAGCTAGCAAGAGGTGGAACCACAACTTGAACAAAAGGTCTTCAGACTTCCAGCCCATGCCCTTTCTTGTAAAGCATGCTACATTTAATAGCAGCCCATGTCAAGCTGTTGGTCTGTTACCATTTGGGGAGCTCCCCGAATTCATCATGGGTTAGAGTTTTGGATTCTTGGCATACAAAGATGAACATGACATCTTTATTCCTCATAGAGAAATACCTTTCATCATCATAGGAAACCTATGATGCAAGAAAGCATCAGCTTTCTCATGTCCTGCTTAGGTAGATCTTTTATTTTTTTTTTTTTTTAAGATTTTATTTATTTATTTGACAGAGAGAGGTCACAAGTAGGCAGAGAGGCAGGCAGAGAGAGAGGAGGAAGCAGGCTTCCTGCTGAGCAGAGAGCCCAATGCGGGGCTCGATCCCAGGACCCTGAGATCATGACCTGAGCCGAAGGCAGCGGCTTAACCCACTGAGCCACCCAGGCACCCCTAGTTAGATCTTTTAAAACATTTTTTACTTTCCCCTCTCCAACAATGGCTTACCTGTCCCTGTGCCAAAATTTGAGACACACACAATAAACTTGCTAAAGGAGATGCTTAAGCCTCCCCACAACTGTCTGATCTTGTGCAAGGTTTTCTAAGCCGCATGCATGGATTCATCTTCCTAAACACTGCCCTGGCTATGTCGAACAGGAAACCATTAGGTTACTAGTGTGATTAAAGACTTCAGGCACAATTTTCTTCCATTCAAGTTGGTCCAATTAGTTTTTATGCAGCTAAAGATGCCCTCAGGCTACTGGTAACCTAGAAGATTTAGTCATTTGGACTTTGCAAAGCCAACACCATTTAAGACCTCACAGCTTTGCAAATGTGCTTTGTGGTTTGTTAGGACTTTTTTTTTTGTGCCATCTGTCATAATCATGTTACTTATGAAAGAATATTAGTGAGGGGATTGATGGCATATGCACCTTTATCCCCTTCCTCAAGAGGAATGTACCCAAGTTAAAAGTCATTTCTTTCACTCAAAATGAAACACGTACAGGTAACATCTAACAAGAATTTCAGTTCTTTGATGCTAATCTAAGGGACTAATAGAAAGAACAGGTAGAGAAACAGCCTGTTCCCTAATAAAGGTGTTTACACAAGGAAAATAAATGCTTTGCCATAGAAAAGGCTGCTAGAGTCATCTGGCTGTTCCTTTTGGCATTTAGCTGAAAACAAATAGATCTATTTAAAACAGATCTGTCACAATGGATAAATGCCTTTCTATGCCTTGCAATGTCTATGCAGCCCACCTTTTCACTGGTCGAAAGAGAAAGACGACATTTCTATTAGAAATGGGATCACCTTTGGCCTAACTTTGGAATAGTCCAGTCAGACTCTTATGAATAAGCATTTGTTAATTTATCAGCTAAGTTCAAAATATTTATTTATTCATGATTTCATCCTGGCTGTTTTCAGAATGTTATTTTGTCTTTGTCAATATTTCCTACTTGATAACGTCCTAAATTAAAACAAATTTATTGCTCCCATTACCGTGAATGGGCAATGGCCAAAGTATTTAATGGGGCCAGAGGTCAGTGCAAAATATCTCTTTCAGGAAAATCAAACCCATCAGCTTTCTTTCAGTGGCAAATGTCCCCAGGCTATAAAAGGCCTGAAAGACTTGGCAATGGGTCATGGCTCTGTTTGAGCCATTAGGCAAATATCCAAGGTCTCAGCTCCCCCATTTTTAAGGGAAAAAGCAATTAGGGAAAGAATTATGAATAAGGGAAAATGCAGCAAAAATTGAAACTGTGTGCTAGTTCCTTGATGGCTCATAAATTTTTAATGTGCTCAACAGTACCTAACAATACCACGGCCTCTCAACTTACCTATATTTTTAGCAGGTATAAATGAAGAACTGTGTAATCCAGTAGGAGGGGCACTTCGCATGCCTTGACTGCTACAACTAAGGACCACCCTTTAAATACAGTAAAAACTCACTTACCCTTCACCTTCTGTACTTACTCTTACCCAAAAAGAGGGAAAGTACTTGAAATTTTAGAACTAGAAGATCTTGGGAGCATGATGGTCATAGAGCTCACCTCTCGCTCTTCCATTTTCCCGCCTCCCATTTTACCAAGAAGGAAGTCGAAGCTTTGTGAAGTGAAATGACTTACCCAAATTCATATATCAGGGCTATTGTGAAGTCAAGAGATAACCTGAAATTCTGTACTTCTAGTCTTCTTTGATAATTTTTATTCCTATTTTTCAGGAGAAATGGGAAACAAAAATTTGTTGCCTACCTGCTAAGTGTCAAGGACTCTGCTAGATGCCTTGCAAATCTTACTACATTTGCTCCATCTTACAACCTGTTTTACATGTGTGGGAAAGGAGTCTAAGTCTGGTTCAGGATCATACAGCTGTAATTCCAACACAGGCCAGGCAGCACATAAACAACCTGCTTTTCTTAACTCAGTTAGCTCTAGAAAAGATTCCAATTTGATTTTATATTATTTTAAAGATTTTATTTATTTATTTGACAGAGATGACAAGAAGGCAGAGAGGCAGGCAGAGAGAAAGAGATGGAAGCAGGCTCCCCGCTGAGCAGAGAGCCCGATGCAGGGCTCCATCCCAGGACTCTGGGATCATGACCTGAGCCAAAGGCAGAGGCTTTAACCCACTGAGCCACCCAGGTGCCCCAAGATTCCAATTTTATACCTATAACTTTGTCTCTCTCCTTCTCTCCGTGGTTAATTATCAAGCCCAATGCCAGGTGCTGTGCTGAGTGCTAAGAATGCAGATATGAGTGTGATGGACATGGACTCCACCCTTTAGGGTAAACAGAAATATAGACATGTACAGGTAAACTTCAGTGCCCGGGGACACAGTACATCCTGCACAGGGTACCCTCCCTTCACAGAGGAAATGCAGGACAAGAAGGGTTCTCGAGGGGAGGGGACTTCTGGGATAGGTATAGGTTGGGGCATGTGCAAAGACCTAGGAAATCAAATGGCTAAAGTGAATATATAAAATTTTAACTTTCATTTTGAAACAATCTCAAAATGAAGGAAGGTTGCAACAGTGGTACTTTTAAAAAAAAATCCTGAACCTTTTGAGAGTAAGTTGCCAATCTGATGCCTATCATTTTCCAAACACCTTAGTATGCTTCTAAAATAAAGACATTCTTCTATATAGCCTAACCTAATCTTCTGATTTTATCTACTCTCAGATGCCATTTTCAAGACTTGTGCATTGTCTCAATAATGTTCCTTCCAGCAAAAGGATCAGATTCAGAGTCACACACTGCATTTAGTTGTTCTGTTTCTTTGATTTCTTTCAACTGGAGACAGTTTCTCAGTCTTTGAGTTTCATGACCCTGAATATTTTTTTTTTTTTTTTTTTTTTTTAAAGATTTTATTTATTTATTTGACAGAGAGATCACAAGTAGGCAGAGAGGCAGACAGAGAGAGAGAGGGAAGCAGGCTCCCCGCTGAGCAGAGAGCCCGATGCGGGACTCGATCCCAGGACCCCGAGATCATGACCTGAGCTGAAGGTAGCGGCTTAACCCACTGAGCCACCCAGGCGCCCATGACCCTGAATATTTTTGAACAAGCCAGTTATTTTGTAGAATATCCTTGAATTTGGTTTGTCTGAGGCTTACTAATGATTAAATTAAAATTATGTATTTTTGGCGGGAAGCATCACAAAAATGATGCTGTGTTCTCTTCATTGTAACCTGTCACATTGTCATGTGACCCATTATTGTGTTCTTAATTTTCATTACTTGGTTAAGGTGGTGTCTGAGAGGACCCACTATTACAAAATGACTCTTTTCGTAATTAATAAGTATTTTGTGGGGAGTTACTTTGAGACTATATAAATATTCCATATCTCAACCAAATAAGTGAAATATCTTCACTTATTTATATCAGTATGGATTTAAAGTTACTGTTTTATTCAATGGATTATGATGTTACTGTCATTATTTTGCTGCTTAAATTATCTTACAGCTGGCAAGCAGGAGCCTTTTTAAGCTGTCCTTTGATATAGACTCATCTTTGAGTATCTCTTTACTTTCTGGCACCAGACGTTCCGGGCTTACTTTGTGCATTCCTTGTCCCAGCCTTGAAATCTGTCGTTTTTCCCAAGTACCCTTTTCCCTTTTTGTGGAGAACAGTATTTAGAAATCAAGATCTGGGTGCTTGGTGTGTTCCTTGTTGAAGTGTTGCTGCTCCCAGGCCGCCTCACTGAGCAGGTAGAGGTGAAGAACATGCATGTATATACATCCTTGGGTAAATACATTGAGACCTCTCCCACCACCCTCAAATCATACATTCATACCTTTATCTCCAATCCAATCTAACATTACAGTGTCCATTCAGACAGTGAGAAATCTGGTCCCCATTATCATTAATATATTTACTTGTTTGATCATTGCTCCCAAATGTACAAATCTCTGGGTGCTGTCACACCCCCACCCCTCAACACATATCTGGACATCTTCCTTTACCCCACATGGGTTCCACTGTTGCCTCCATGTGGCTGCTTCCCTTCCCCTCTTGGGTTCTGACACCCCACTCTGGGCTATTTCCCCTGGGTCTGCCCCAAGCTGGTGATTCCTCTCTTACCTTGGGCTCCAGTACTCAGTACAGAGCTGTGCCCCGTGTGATGCCCTCCTTACACTCTTACCCTCTTCACCACCCTCATGCTCCAACTTCCCCACACCAGGCACCTTCTTGTAACTGACACTCTTCTCAATCTGCACAGAACCACTGTGGCCATCACCTCCCTGCGCGAACATTCTTCCCATTGTGTATGGGATCTGACACTTCACGTGGGGTCACTGCTTCACTGACACGCCTCATGGACGTTCTCCTTCCTAGGCTCAGACTCTGACCTCCCATATCAGGTTTCTCCCCCTATGGATGCCTTCCTCACAATACCTGGGCTCTATTATCTTGGCTGGGTAGACCAAAACCCTCATGGAAAACCTTCCTTCCTCCCGCTCTAGCTCTGACACCTCAGGCCAGTCAGCTGTCACCCACCACTCTCATCACCCACATAGACATTCTCTGTACCCTACTTGGATTCAGACATCCTGTTCCACATCTCGTGAAGACATCAACCTTGCTCAGCCCTATCTATCCTGTCCTATCTAATGGCTTTTGTAAGAAAGGGAAAGGGAAGAGGAGTAACCAGGATGAACTTTTAAAAATATTCATCAGATTATGTCATGTTCCTGTTCAAAATCCCTCAGAAACTACCCAACACATGCAGAACAACATTCTCATGTCCTGTTCTGGCTGATGAAGCCTTTGTGGTTTGGCATCAACCCTCGGTGGACTTCACTCTGTAACACTCCCGTCTGCCTCCTGTGCTATAGCTACAACAGAGGACTTCGATTTCTCCTCTTTTTCCTGTCTGATGAACTCTGCACTTGCTTTTTCCCCCTGCTGCATGCTGCTCCCCAGGCCCTTCCTTGTTTTCATCATTCTAACCAGCCCATCTAAACTAGCCTTCCAGTCTCTCTGACTCTGTATCTTATTAACCTGTTCTAACTGCCTGCATAGTACTTACCACCATCTCATTTTCTTGAGTATTTGTTCATCGTTTGTCACCTGTGTCGCCAGATGTAGTACTCTGCCTTGATCTATTTGGGTAGTCACCTTTAGAATTTTCTATACCTGCTTATGGTTTCCTGTGTCTGTCCTTAAAGGTGGGGATGCATAGCTAATTCTCCTTCCTGCCCACCTTAATGAGACTCCACCAGGGAGGAACAAGAGTTGGTAGATAAATCCTCCATCATCCTTGCTCTTTGTTGGGAGAATTCTGAGCCATGGCCTATACCCTCAGAGGACACAACATGAAATGGAGCCTTAGTTGCTCATGGCAGTGACTTACTCATTAACGTACGCCCTTATTTACTTCTCTTTCCTTCACTGTGCTTGAGATCACATCTCAGGTGGGGGGGGGGGGGGGGGGGGGCGGGATTCACGCAAATCCTTGTCTCATGGTCTTTTTTTTTTGGAGGAGCCCAAATTAAGATGGCCTGCCTCTTCCAGCTGGAGGGCAAGTTTCATGACCACAGGGACTGGTTTGTCTCATGTACTACTGTGTCTCGATCCCCAGTGCCTTAAACTAATTGTCATGAACTAGGTATCCAATAAATATGTACTAAATGAATGAATGGTGATTCCTCCCCTGCAACTATACTCGTGCTTATTTTTATCAGCTCCTGCCATTTCTTCAACCACTGCCCAAGAATGAGCTGCATCCCCCTGTTACATGCATTGGAACAGTGACCTCTGCAGAAGGCTCCTTACTCCTCTTTCCTGTCCAACCTATTCCACCCTCCATGTCTTTGCCAGAGAAATCTGCGAGTGATTCTTTGTTAGGGTATCCTCATACATTCAGTGGTTTTCGGTAGTCTTAGAGATACGCAAATGAAACGAAACACCATGGAGAGTCTCTCTTCAAACTTCTGGCTTCTGGGATAGAGGTGAGGGCCATATGGAAAAGAGGCAGGAACCACAGTGGCCTCAGTGTTGCTCGAGGCACTGGCTCTTGCCATTGGCAGAACCTGCCTCACAGTGCATATTCATCTGACCAGCAAGTGGACTGGGGATGCTGCTTTATGAATCTTTGTGTCCTCTGGGATTGACCAGGATAAGTAAACGGGCTGACTTCTTGAAGGTAGCCTTATTATTTTTCCATTGGAGAGATACGTTTCCAATGTATTCAGTTTCAGAGCTACGTGACTTGAAAAAAATTTGGATTTTTTAAGTTGCTAGAACAAGGGTCAGATACATTTTCCTGTAAAGGGGAAGATAGTAAATATTTTAGAATTTGCAGATCATAGGGTCTCTGTTGCAACTGTTCAACTCTGCTATTGCAGAACAAAAGCAGATATAGACAATATGTAAACAAATGAGTGTGGCTATGTTCAGAAAAACTTTACAAAAACAGGCAGAGAGTTAGATTTGGTCCGTGGGGCATAGTTTATCAATGCATCCGTTGGAGCAACACATCAACCCTTTATGTGATGCTTCTCTAAGCCGTCTTCCACCTTTGGGCCAAAGAGTGCGATCCCAATGAGGCAGAATCTCCACTCATCTTTCATTTTAGTAGTTCCTCTTAGGAGAGGAATAATCAAGATGGAAATAAATGTGCTAATGGCAAAACAGTAAAGAAATAGAGTATACATTCATTCCGTGTTTACCATATATCAGATTTGTACAAATCACATTCATTTAACGCTCACTGCAACCTTATGAAGGAGGTGATATTCTTATTTTCATCCTGTAGGTAAGACGCGTGAGACTTGGAGAGCTCAACTAACTTGCCTCAGGTCACACAGCTTATAAGCAGTCGAACTTGAATTTGAACTCGGGCCCGTCAGAGCCCAAGCTTTTAACCACTATTTTATAATAATGGCCCCTGGGTGGCTACATAAGTAGAAATTACAAAACCAATTTTATTGACGGAAGATAAAAGTGGCAAGTAGAGAGGTGCCTACAGAGCAGTACATATTCGTTTCCCCTTTTGGATTGAGAAAAGTTCAAAGGCCATCTCTGTTGATTGAACATCTCCAGGCTCTGTTGTATGGATTCAGATCCCTGCAAGAAATTCCATGTTCCTTTGTTCTTTATGACAGGCCAGCCTGAATGGAAAGATTTGAAAACTCCCTTAACTCTTTGAACATGTAGAACATTGATCTTCACAAACCATTTGAAACACCCTAAGGAGGTTACAAAATTACAAGCAAATTTTTTTTTTTTTTTTTTTGGTTTTTGTTTTAAGTGAATGTATACTAAACCTCTGGGACCTTTGCCTCATCATACAACACCAAAGCCTTCCCTGCCTCCTCTGTGTATTCTTTGCTGTCAGACCCTGAATAACAAAATGGTATTATGTTGCTAGGGTGCCTTGTTCTTATTGAAAAGCTCTTCTCCTGCCAGTAACGTCGGGGCTCTTACCCTACTCTGGTGTGATGTGCTGTGAAGCTTCTTTGAATCCTGGGGCAACCCAGGGTTTGACATTTCCTGCTGAGCCCACCCCTGCTCCTGCCTTCTGTTTTGGCAGGAACACCACTGTGGCTTCTGTAAGAAGTGTCCTGTGACTGGCTGCATAGCTAGACCTCCAGGGTTAGTTTTATGTTGGTATTTATGAAGCCTTGATACGGGGCACTCCAGAGCACCCGCTTTCGGAATGAGAGCCGTGTTCTGTTCGTTACCTCTGTGGCCCTGGCATCTGGGGCCTGGTGCAGAGTATGCTCTCCACAATATTTAATAAATGAATCTAATGGACCTGAACGCCTGGTCATGTCCCTGGCCTCCTGTCTCAGCCCCGGTGCTCCAGGCAGGCTGTCTGAGTGGTCAGGAGCGTAAGGTTTCTAGTCCTGGCACCACCACTGCCAAGCTGTGGCTTGTGACCAAGTTACGTAACCCTCCCCCATGCCTTGCTTTCACTCCTGCTCCCCAGCGCTTGGGTAGCTGCCCTCCCTAGTATGGGCTCCATTAAATTGATCATCGTTGCTTTTCCCCCACTTATCAGTCTTCCCCAGTGCCCAACCCACAGCCTAAGCTAAGTAATAATTACTTAGTAATTAACTAAAATAAGTAATAAGCTACGTAATAATTATTACGTAATTGAATGAGAGGAAAGTAAGTTTAAAAGAAGGAAGGAATTGACTACCACTCCTCTCAGTGCCATAAAGTACACCGGGTAGGGTGTTCCTTTTAAAAAGCGGCGTGATCACGTGACTTCGCGGCTCAGACGCCTGTGGAGGCAGGTGTCTCAGTCTCAGGAAACGCCCAATGGCCTGTGCCTCCTTCATGATCTGGCCACCTGCCCTTCTCTACTTTGTCTCCTATTACTCTTCCCTAGGGTTGTTTTGCTCCTTTTGGTCTCCTGGCTGCTCTTGGAATTCACAGATACGATCTCACCTCAGGGAATTTGCACTTACTGTTCCCACAAGCTGGAAGGCTCTTCTCTAGAGGCCTATGGTTTTCAAATTCACTCTGTTCACATCTTTGCTCACATGTTATCTTCTGGCTGAGGTCTTCCCTGATCTTTCTGTTGAAAATTGCAAATCAGGAGGTACCTGGGTGGCTCAGTGGGTTAAAGCCTCTGCCTTCGGCTCAGGTCATGATTTCAGGGTCCTGGGATGGAGCCCCACATCAGGCTCTCTGCTCAGCAGGGAGCCTGCTTCCCCTCTTCTCTCTCTCTCTGCCTGCCTCTCTGCCTACTTGTGATCTGTCTCTGTCAAATAAAGAAATAAAATCTTAAAAAAAATAAAAAAAGAAAATTGCAAATCACATCTCTTTCTGTGCTCCCTGTCCGTCACCCCTGCTTTACTATATTTCATAATTTTCTTTAAAAAAAAAAAAAAGTCACCCTCCTTCCTCACTAGAATAAAAGCTCCATGAAGGAAGGGATTGTTTTGTCTGTTTTATTTGATGCTGTATTGCAGAACCTAGAAGTGTAGGTTCTGAATAAATATTTGCTAAATGAATGAACGAGTTAAAGAATGTCTACAGCCCTCAGAAGTGAGAAAAATAGAAAATCGCTTACGAAGTTTCTTTCTGGAGACATTTATGTGGCTTTTTGCTGATGTATTTTCTGGTACAATTTTTAAATAGGAGAGGGTTTGGGGAGTCCCTGCAGTCAGTCACCAGCTGGCCCTACTTCAGGTCTGGCCACAGCCAATGGCACTAGGCAGCAGCCCTGGGGTCCACATAGTACCAGGTGCAGGGAGCCTGCAACATACCCCGCCCTCCTGGAAGGGCCAAACCTGTTTACTCTAGGCAGGCCCGCAGAGGCACCCCTCTGCAGATTTCCAAAACCAGAACGGGGCACAGATCGGGCTACTAAAATACCTAATAGGCTCCTCTGAATACTTCCAAATACTATCTGGTATCAATTATCACACTGTGTGCTTTCAAGATTTTTCGCAGAGAAGAATTCACTGGAGATTTTGTGGGCACTGCAGAAAAAAAAAAAAAATACTCAACTGTGTTTGTGGCTGGCCATAATACGGCTGTGGCCAAATGCCAAAGTTTGCAAAAGCACTTCTCTAGTGAAAGTAGGAGCTCCACATTTACCTGTGCTTTACCTGGGGCTTGGGAGAATTGTCTCCTTCTCTTAGATACACAACCCAGGGAACAGCAAAACACAAACATCACACTCACAATTCTGTGATACGTGACTTTTAACAAAGCCAGATGTTTCACAGAAGGATCAATTAGGATAATGTTTCTAAAAGCACTTTTAAAAAATCATTAAGTGTTAGAACACCTATTTCATCTATGTTTAAAATCTCATTTAACCTTTGTGGCAATCACGAGGGACAGATATTATTATTAACGCCGTCATTACTTTTTGTGAAGACACTAAAGAGCAGAAAGCTCAGCTCCTTCGCCTGAGGTGAGTAACGGGGCCAGTAACAGGGAGGAGAAGACTCGGGACACACATGCAATGCTTCACAGTGTTGACACAGGACAGGAAGTCCTGCGATCTGCTGGAGTGAAGTGAATGTGTGGGCTTCTTGCCTCTCATTAGTAATTTGGATTTTTCAATTCCGAGTGGACATTTGGGCTCGGTGTTAGAAATTTTGTCGTGAGCCTGTTGATGATTTGAATCATGCAAAACTGAGTTTTAGGTATTCACAGTCTCATCCTTAATTCTCTCTATAGGCAAATAGACAACGTTTCCACTAAAGTCAGGGGCTAAGGTAAAAAGACAGCAGATTTTGAACCTGAAAAAAACACCAATTTTAATCCACATTTGATTCCATAATAAATATTCCAACCAGAAAATGAATGTTATCCTGGGGTTGCTTCCTTGGGTACTATGTGTGCGCAAACACACGCACGCACACGCACACACACTTTAAAGACTTAGCAAACAACTGCTTTACATTTTTGGAATATGTGGGGCAAAGTCGGATCCCCTCTTTTTCATGCTGTTTTTTAAAGATATATCTTCAGGAGTAAGTCTTCTATACCGTGTTGGGAGAATGAATCATGCAATGCCCACTACAAATATCCCCCAGGCACCACTCTGGAGGTGTACCCCCTCCGTCTACCTCTTAACGGAAGACGCCCCACTGAAAGGAAACCGAGTCCGAGTCCGAGTCTGGGGAATGGTAATCTGAGCTGCCCCACGTTCCCATAGGAACGCTAGGCACACATTTCCTTTATTTACGGGCATGGTGCAGAGGCTGCCTCCTTTGGATTCCGGCTCTTAGCAAGTGCAAGCAGCAGCTCCAAGCACAGAACCGCCCTAAATGCCTTTCTTTGAAGCCCCGGAGTCCACAGTCTACTATTTGTGCCTGGCCCTGATTCATTCACCTGCTATGTTCAGCTTCCAATAGAGCCTGAACCAGATTTAAAAAAAAAAAAAAAAAAATCTCTGGCCAGTGAATCTCAGCATGAGAGAGTAGGAAAAGTGAGAAGGGTGGGAACTAAGGCAGATAGTCATTACTTCCTATGGTCTGTCTTTGGAGGGATATCGATATATCTCCTTCATCCGGATTTTTTGCTCTACCTGGATCCCAGCTACCTGTTTAGACAATTAACAACAGTTAGATGCAGACCCACAAACACTCTCGGCTTCCGAGTGGTGATGATTCATAGCGCAAATGGCATTAAAGAGACCAGCACAGGTTTTAGAGAAATTTCTACTTATTTTCAGGATCAAAACACTTAATATTTACGTAGAAATAACTAGAAACATCCATATACAATTTATTCATTCATATTTGCCTTTTTGATTCTGTGCCCCTCTTATCATAAAGTTTAGAATGTTTTGCTGAAAATGGTCTGTTCAACTGCTCTGTGAGGGCAGGGATTGGGTCCACCTTGTTGATCACCATATCTCCCATGCCTGGAGGACAGGGGGTCTTTACCAGTTATTTGCTAGGCAAAAGAAGGAAGAAAGGAAAGAAATTAAAAAAGCTTTACAAAAAATAGAGGCATTTAATGTAGAATATGTGCGTGTGTTTTTGTGTCTGTGTGTGTACATGCATGTATATGATTAGGTAGGAATTTCTTGTGCTGTAATATCTATTTCATATAATACCTAACATTTACTGAGCAATATCTATGTACCAGATGTTTTAGGTTTGTGGACATTGTTTCACTTAATTTTCATAATAATCATGAAGTGAGTACTATTATTTTCCTTGTTTTATAGATGAGGAAGCAAATAGGAAGAGGTTAGTTAGTTTGGCCAACGCATATTATGCATAGGAAATGGCTTTGCCAGAATGTGGACCCAGCCGGTGGGACTGCATGAATGTGCCCCTTATCACCATTGTAACAGGCTCCATATATGTCACAGTTCCACCTCTGCAAACCCCCCTGGTGACAGGGAGAGGACATCCTCTAAAAATGTCCTGGGGCTAAAGCTGGTTGTAGAGCTCTGGCCCAAAGGAGAAATACTGTCCGTTCTGGGTACTCAGAGCACAGAGAATTGGATCTGTGTTCTCAGAGATAGGACGCCAACCCTGCCCTAGGGAACATGGCTCTATTCAAGCTCCTTTTTACTTCTGCTCCCATGTCCCACTATTCCCAACTGAGTGAATTGAAGCCTCAAGCAAGTACCCCAAGATGAATCAATGTCACATGGAACTTCTAGGTCTAAGTTTAGGGAGGGGCTGCCCTGCTTTCTGTTAGTCTGACTTCAAGTTCCCTCACAGCTGCTTAAACATGTTACATTTCAAAGAGGTCTCCTCTCTGTGTCACCCCATAGGGGACCAAGACTCCCTACCTCTCACTATGTGTTCCAGGGCTCCCTTCTATCTTCCTTCTCTCTTTTGCTATCAGTGTATTTAAAATGAGGCACAACAATAACATTGTTCCTTTTTAAAGTTGTAAGACATAACTTTTGATGTCAGAAGACAGAGGTGAGAGAGAAGGCTGATGGAGATAAGCAGAGACTGAGGAAGAAAGAGCCCGAGGCATAGGAAGTGATCAGTACAAGGGACGATGGGGCAAGACCTGGGAGAAAGGGAAAGGCTAGACACAGAAAAGAAGCACCATTTCTCTACCCGCAGATAAACAGAAGAAGATTCATGAAGCTTTTAAAGAAGTTTATAGGGGTCAAGGAGGAAACTTGGTGGCAGTCATGGAGGTGGTCTCAAATTTTTAAGAAAAGCAGGAGGCAAGGTCACATGAATTCTGTGTGTATTTAAATGACATGCATTTACATTTTCATACTAAAGACCCACTCTGAACCTAGTTCAGTCAATTTTGGGGGGGAAAAAACTCATTCATAATCCAGGCATAGATGAGAAATATAATTCAGAATGGTGAACATCATAAATGTTTTTATTTTATTTTATTTTTTTTAAATCTTTGGTTTATTTCAGCCATAATGTATTCTCATTGTGGATACCTGTCCTCACTTTGAGAAAATTCATGTATAAAACAGAAGTTTCTTTTAAAGATACATTCGGTGGAACTGTTTTGTAAAACTATTTACTTAATAAAGAGATTCTTAGAAGTTTTCTATTACTCTAGCTTCCCTGTAATTTAGTTTACAAAAATCAATCTAAGGACTTTTAAAAGTTGCACTTTTAAGGTAAGGTAATTTGTTTTAAATTGAAGACTAAATGCTTTCTCAGGATGCATATTTGTAAATGGTGTTTTAAAAATGCATCCTTTACTCATGGAAAAGAAATTACATAAAAGCAAAATGTGAAACCAAAAAACCCAATACCATAATTTTGAACTTAAAAAACAGATATTATTTTGAATACCATTTATGTTGGTAAGTAACTGACAGTAAGTTTCCCAGATGGGCTTCTGATAAAACACAGAAACCAAAAACTT
The DNA here is from genome assembly GCF_011764305.1 of Mustela putorius furo. NCBI lineage: Eukaryota > Metazoa > Chordata > Mammalia > Carnivora > Mustelidae > Mustela > Mustela putorius. Next base: position 61,621,655 of record NW_025422005.1, on the reverse strand, counting down.
AGTCATGATTAGTAGAATTCACTAAGACCCTGGTGCAGAGCTAAACAGGAGAAGTTGATGTGCGAGTAGGAGAATCAGAGGTCCTCTAGGGATAAGAACAACATCTTAGAAAAGACCAAGAGTCTACAACTGCCCTTAGGTTATACTGGTCCTGTAGGTAAAGAGGAAGAAGGAAAATGCCGTGGAAATATCATACACAGAAACAATAAATAAAGGGAACAAAAAGCAGGATGCTATGTGGAAGCAGGAGATACGTAAATAAGAAGGCAGAATTCCCTTCTATCCTTTCAATTCCTATTGAAGGGCTGGATAATTCCTCTAGCCACCCTGACCAAAGCGTAGAGGGTCACCTCTAATGGCCCCTTTGTCCTCAATCAGCAAACCTTCTGGGTCCCCTCCACCAGGCCAGTATTTCCCAGGATCTACTGCCTACTCTGTTTCTCCTTACTCTCACTCTTGGGCTGTCACCTGCCCTCTAGCACCCTACACATAGCTGTCAGATTCATTGTTGCTGAGCAAGAACTCTGACTAGGTCACCACTTGCTTGAAAACTTTGAATGGCTTCCTACTATATGCTGAGCACAGTCAAAGATGATTACATTAAGTATCGCTTAGAGCAGTGGTTCTCAAAGTGTGGTATCTGAATCATCAGCCTCAGCATCCTCTGGGAACTGGTTGGAAATGCAAATTTTTAACCCTGCATCACACCTCTGGGAGGAGGCCCAGCGGTCTATGCTTTAAGAAGCCTTCCAGGTGATTCTAATGCATAGTAAATTTGAGAAACATTGGCTTAGTGATTAAGACCATGAACTCTGGCTTCAGATGGCTTAGTCTCAAATCCCCTTTTGGCTAACTAGTTATATTCCTTACCCAAGTTGCTACCTAGGTCTCAAATTCCTCATTTTAAAAACGGAGGTCTGAGATTGCTACTATGAGTTATATACAGATCATATATAATGTATAACATGGTGCCTACACATATGGAGCCCTTGACAAATATCACCATTACTAAGTACTGTTTTTAAAGGCTACCTCTGCACTGATCCTAAACTACTTCCCATAGTCTGGCTCAGTTGATCCACTCACCGTTCCGGGCAAGTCTTATGCCACTAGCACATATGTGGGCTCAACTGTTTGACATATGAATCAGTGATGAGTGAATGCCAGAAAGTTCTTGATAATAATTAAGTGCCTTAGGGAAGGAGCTTAATTTGAAATTGAATGCAGTGAAAATTCTAACGAATGTTAATGAGGCATTGATTTACTATCTGACCTGATCATGATAAACCTGTCGCTTTTATTCCCATCTGTAAAATGGGTTTAATGTCATTAACCTCCTTCAAAAGAATTATCCCTACAGATAAATTGCACATGGAAAGTTCTCACAGGTGTTGAAGGTGATTCCTCTAATAGATAATAATGAATGGTATTTGTCAAAAGGGGGACAAACCGTAAATAATCTCCATCAACAGATCGAGAGACTGGGGACAATGATGTTTCTGTTTTATTTGGAATTTTTATCAGTGTTTCCTCAATTTTGCTCATGGGAAATGCATTATAAAAACTTCTTTTAGGCTTCTGTCACATTTGGGTAGAGGATGCTAGAGAAAATATTGTCTGCCATGTGCTTAGCAATTACTGAGATCATTTGTGTGAATTGTCAATAAGGACATGCCTCTATCTAGAATGTAAACACTGGAAAATACCAAAAATAAGCTGCCTGAAGCTATCATAGTAAGGGTTGGGGAAAATGTGGATGTAGGAGAGCACATCCATTGCTACTTCTGCAGAAATAAAATGTTTGTATTAGTGATGGGAATATTCAATGCCTCCTCCACATAGGAAGTAGATATCATGTTACCATGGTTAAACTGTAGCTTTCTCCACAACTCCTCATTTCTCTTTCAGTCCTAGCCAGATCTTAACTAAAGCCTAATTCTGTCAATATTATAACTGATCTCCTCTGCCACTAGACAGCTCCTTCCCCTCTCCAGGCCACAACAAAGTTGTGGAAATGGCCCTCCTTTAAGACAAGTTTGACCATGCTATCTACTGCAGAGATGCCATGGCCCAGGTCCTAGCAGCAGACATGGTCTGCTTCTCCAGGCTCAGGGCCTGTTGAGTTCGGCCTTATATGGATAGGCCCCAACCCAATGAATTTCTTGGTCACAGTACCCTCACACAAGCCCCACAGTAGATGGCCTCACTGTCTCAAGTACAGGCATTTACCGCATTGTACTGACTAGACTCCTGATCTTCAATCAGGAGCCATTTCTTATTTTTGCCTTTGTTTTCAGCATTAGCAAAACGTCTGGAAATTTGGAACCCTCTCCCTATTCTAGTAAGTAGTGCTCGAACAGATGAATGAATGAGTGGATAGCAGCATTCATTGACTAGTCTTCAACATTCGCTAATTTTTTTCCTGGTTCATGGGAAATTTCAGAACAAAAAGAAATGGCCAGGTTTTTAAAAATCTTGAAATACCTAAGTTATGATCAATAAAATTATAGATATAAGTGATTTACTCTTCAGATTCACATTCTCAGCACAATTTCCACTGGAAGATCCCTGGAGGATGACTTTATCAGGAAGTGGATGATCTCTCTTCCCCCACCTCCCTAGTGAGGCTCTTAAGTACTATTCTCTATTCACATTCTCCACAAAAGGCAAATTTCTCCTTCTTGACTGAGTCAGATATCAGCATTTTTGGGGAATAAAGGAGGTAAACTGGCTCTTCAGGGCATTAGGCCGGCATGGGTACTACAGACCTTTCAAAAACTGAAGATCTCCAGTCCAAAATAGGAGCCAACTGAGGAGGACTAGGTTTCTGAAGATGAAAACCTCAGACTTACCTTAGATTTATCACACTTATTGTTGGACCTAGCTTGAATGTCCTTGTCAGATCCCTCTTTTAATTATTTCCATCAGTGATCAGTCTCCAGGCCTCACCTGTTGTCTCTGTCTGAGTCAAACCTTGATCTCCTTAGTTTGACTAAATCGGATGTCAGTCACCTGCCCGACCTCAGTTGTGTTTGACCTCAATTACCTGCAATTTCTTCATGACTCCTGCCTTAATTAGGTCTTCACTGTGCCTCCTGTAGAACTGGTTGCCAACAGCAACCATCAAACAGACCCCCCAGTGAGACCTCAGAGAGCACATCGTCTCCCAGTGTCCTTGTGACATGTATGGGTAGTACAAAATATTAGAATTTAACTATAACTTTGGTTAGTTACATATTTTTTTTTCTTTCTGAGAAGGCACCCCAGAAAATGTCTTTTATATCTCAAATTAGATATGGTGTGGTTTTCCTGTACAACAACAAAGGATGAAGGGAAATAACAAGTGGACTGCTCTTTCTCACCCAGGGCATCAGCCTAACATCAAGTCTCTGGCTGGTTTTGTTCCTAGGCTCAGTAAGCCTCTTTTATCCCGTGTGTTCATTTCCTAGTGCTACTGTAACAACATTCTGAAACTGGATACCTTAAAACAACAGAAACTTACTCTCTTACAGTTCTGGAGGCTGGAAGTCCAAAATCAAAGTTGGTTCCCTCCGAAAGCTCTGAGGGAGAACCTTTTCCCTGACTGTCTCTAACTTTTGGTGACGTGATGTCATTCTCCATGTTCCTGCCTTGTAGATGCTATCACCTCTGTCACCATTGTCTTCACATAGCATTCTCTCTCTCCTCTTCTTAGAAGAACACAACTCGTAATGGAACAAGGGTCCACCCTGCTCCAGTATGACCTCAACTGATTGCATCTGTAAGAAGCCTATTTCCAAATAAGGTCATGGTTTGAGGTACTGGGGGGTTAGGACATTGACCTGTCTTTCTGGGGGACACAATTCAATCCATGGCATCCCCTCACATTTGAAGCCATAGCCTTGACCTTGTTTTCATCATGCATTCCAAACAATTTCCTATGCTGTCCTGGAAAGAACACACATGGGCTTTCTGGTTAGTCAGACTGGGGTCAACCCCAACCTCCCTACTTACTATTTCAGGGCCTAATTTCTGTTTTGACCAGTTCTGCCATCTTCAAAGTAAAAATATCTACCTTGCAGGTAGCTAGGAATATTAAATTAGATAATATAAATATGGTACATAGTTAATTCTCAATAAACTTGATGCGAATTTCCTCCTGTAATGAATGGTTATTAAATAGCAGAGAGGGGGAAAAAAGCACTTTCTATTAGAATAAACCTTTACATCAATGTTTCTTTTGGACTTAATAATGAGCATTTCAGTACAAGTACACATACAGTTGTACCAATTGGTGAAAGGATCATAAAGCCCTTTCAGCTTGTCAGTTTGTGAACCTCTAAAAAATGTAGAGTTGCGGGTAAATGTTTTAAAAACAATTACTCCTGACATTTTGGTAAGAATGCATTTATTAGACCATGTCTCATACTTGATTGTGAAAATAAACAAGGGCCTAAATGATCTGGCTTTAAATGCTCTATAAAATCTCTATTTCAGTACTCTGTTCTATGATTCATCAAGGAAGCTTCCATTTTGGTGTGCCCGGGGTAAATCTGGCTATGTGAAGTCTTTCAATTAAAAAAAAAATGTGGTTATGGTTTACTGCTTGACAGTCTTTTTAAGGGAGGAAAGGCAGGCACTGAATCACCAAGATAACTTTATTTAAACTTAATTAGTTGTTGAAGGATTATTTACTCCCTTTAGTCTATAAAAAAACAAAGGTCTGTCAGCACCAGATGCATCTGATTTTTGCAGATGTGGCTGTGGCTTCTGAAATCTTTAAAGATTCATCTTAAATATGCTTTCAGGTCTCCCTTTTGTGAAACTTTGACAGGATAATAGAATTAGATTTGCTGAATTTCACTAAACTGTAAAGTAACGTGTCATCAGCTTCACTAACTTCTCAAAAAATATTTCTCTCTGGTAATGCTCATCAATCTAGCTTTTCAACCCCTAAACATGAAAGTCTGAAACAAAAAGGATGACTCCATCAGTTTCACAAGTGACAAGATGTTAAACATTTAACACTCCCACATTGTAGCACCAGCTGCTTCCGGATAATGTAGACTTGCTTAGGTCTGGTTTAGAGAGAAAGAGAGGGGAAGAAAAAGAAAGAAGGGAGGACAGAAAAGGAATAACTCATAGTGAGAGCAAATTCTCTGCAGATGTGGAAGATTCTGAGGAGGGATGTGTCTGTGGAACGAATTCTCCCTCCAGAGCGAACGTTGCCAGGGAGTCACCACCAGATCCCCAACTCCTAGCAGTGCCCTTGTATCTCTGTCTGTCCAAGGACTCACTCTGATCAGAGCACTAAGCACACTGGATTAAAACAATTTGCTCATTGGGGCACCTGGGTGGCTCAGTGGGTTAAGCCTCTGCCTTCGGCTCAGGTCATGATCTCAGGGTCCTGGGATCGAGCCCCACATCGGGCTCTCTGCTCAGTGGGGAGCTTGCTTCCCTGCCCCCCTCTACTGCCTACTTGTGATCTCTCTCTCTCTGTCAAATAAATAAATAAAATTTAAAAAAACCTAAAAAACCAAAAACCAATTTGTTCATTAAGGGAAGGGATGGAGTCTCAGTCACGTACATTTCCAGATTCCACTGTAAGTGCTCAGTAAATGTCTGCCGAGTGAATGACCTGGAAAAGCACGTGCAGCCCTGGGGCTCATGCCAATTCTTTGTCCACAACCAATTTCTCCTTTCAGCCACTTCTGCTGTGATCCCCAGCCCCCCGAACAGCACTGACTGAGCAACTTGGGTGCTTGGTTGACCTAACGACAAAATCCTTTGACAAAGCCTCTGTTAACCATCCCACACTAGCATCAACTTTATAGAGTCAGGAGTGTTTTCTAAGTGTCTTGTCATGAGGGATGCTTAGGAGATGGCAAAAATCATCTGTGGTTTTCTGTGGTAAGCCTTTTTCCTGGGCAAAGGCAGAAAAAGCCAACTCTGCGTAGTTGCATGGTCTGCCCAGTCATATGCTTGTTGAGAGGGAAGTTTTCCAAGTGGAGTGAGGCATGCCATAGCAGAGTTCCCATTTTGAAAAACATGGTACGAAGCTCCCTACAGGGAAGACAGAACAGTATAAATAGCACCCTGTCAGCGGTCGGTATCGGTTCTGTCATCAATGAACTTCTGATGAGGAACTACCATGTGCTCGATGCTATTCTAGGCACTCAGGATGAAGGCAGATGGGAGTGGTGTGGGAGTGGAGATGCATATAAAGAGGAATAAGGCATATGGCTGAGATGCTGGGCAGTTAACCCAGTAGGTCTCAGTTTTATCATTCACCTTTCCATCTAGAGATTAGCAAACTACAGGCTGTGAAACCTTTGGGTAATTTCTTTCTCTTTTTCTTTTTCCTTCCTTCCTTCCTTCTTCCCTTCCCTTCCACCTAGAACCTTACATCTTGATTTCTCTTTCCCCTTTAAAGAGACAGCCTCACAAACACAATCATGTGGATGGTGTCATCAGTGTGAGATTAGCTGAGTGTCAAGAACAACCCCTGCAATGCTGCCTGGTTGGCACAGTTCCAGAGGCTGTTCTTGGGTTCAAGGTAAACCTCTACTGTGTCTATGTCACTTCTGTCTCATCTGTATCACTACATTTTCTCTACCCACCCGAGTCTTTTTGCTGACCCATTCTAAACACAACTGCAGAAATCATGCTTGTTCATTCGCTTGAAATTTAGACTCGTGCCCCACTGTGATTTCAACAAAGACGACTGGTTGCTGTATCCAGTCCCATTAAGAGCCTCACATGCTCACTGTCTGCATGGAGAGTCTGAGGTCTTAGTGCCTGTTCACTGAGAGAAGGAATGGGGCCTCACTTGTCTCCATACTCTTATTTCTATTTCTGCCCATTTTAAATCTTTATTCCTCTCTTCTGCTATGTCACATCCCACTCTCTGCTCTTCCCCAAACGTATCACTCCGGTTCCCACCTCTCTACCTTGGTCCCGATGCTTTCTTTCCCTAAGACACCTTTCCTTCCCTTCTCTGTTCGGCGAATTCTCCCAGATTCAAGTTAGGCAGCATTGTCTTCAGGAAGCTTCCTTTGACCCTCCCCAGATGCCAGAGCATCCTACTCTTGGCTCAGTACTTATCTTCCCATTTGCTCCTCTGACCGCCTCACTAGACTACATTCTATCAGAGCCAAGAAGAGATGTTATCCATCTTTATATTCCCAATATTGACTCAGGATCTGGCACATAGTAGATGCTTAATATATGCTAGATGAATACATCTCCAGTGGAACAACCTAAAGAAAGAGCAATAAATCAGTAGTAGCAACAGAATAAATGAAGGGTCTGGACGAGTGAGGGAACATGATGCCTACATCGGGCTTTTCTCATCTATATGTAAAATATTGGTAATCTTTAAAGAAAAAATGGGAAAGACAAAAAGGGAGTAAAGAACAACAGGCAATGTATTCAATTCGCCAATAGTATTTATATAAGACTAGCTACCGAAATACTGGGGGCTTTCTGGATAGGGCCAGACACAGTTCCATGTACCACTAGGAACCCAACACATTTTTGTGAGATAGTTGGTTAATTCCATGAACTTTCCAAATCTAGGCATATTCAATTAAACTTTGTATACTGTTCAAGTTCCTATATGTTTGCCTAAAATAAAGAGGAATTTATTTAAATAAATGTAACACACAGATCTTTGTACTTGAGGACAAATTATAGGGCAAGTTGCTAGCCTAATTCAATGGGCAGTAACTGAAAAAAAAAAAATACAAGAACCTTGATAGTATTCCTCCTTCCATTTAGACATAAGAAAAAAGGAAGGGAATTTAATGTCCTTTGTGCTAAAGAACTCAGTAAGTAAAAATTTGGAGGTGAATAATGTGGTTTAAATTTTCTAAGTAGTCTTTAAACTCAGAACTGTCCACATTTTTAAAAAGAAAGAAAAATAGGGGCGCCTGGGTGGCTCAGTCCTTAAGCTACTGCCTTTGGCTCAGGTCATGATCCTAGGGTCCTGGGATCCAGCCACATCTGGGCTCCCTGCTTAGTGGGGAGTCTGCCTCTTTCTCTCCCACTGCCCCGCTTGTGTTCTCTCTCTCACTATATCTCGCTCTCTGCCAAATAAATAAATAAAATCTTAAAAAAAAAAAGAAAGAAAAATAGCCAAAGAACATACATGTGGCAGAAAACTTAAAAATATGAACTTCAGATCACTTAATATCAGAAAGTAGTTCACAGGTACATTCCATAGTCAAATACTCTATGCCTTAACATATGTCTTCAGTTAAAAACAACAACGACATCTTCATATGGTGTTTTGTCATCAATTTTATTTAGTTTATGATTCTATTTTTCTTTTCTGGGCTGATTTGGTAAAATAGCATTGAAGAAAAGAGTGTAAGCCTCATTGTTCCTTGAACAATAAAGGATTATTTTTTAATAGAACGGAAAATGTTTATTTGGGTAAAAACAGTATATTTAGATTTGTTGTTTCGCAAGCATTTTAAATCTTTTCCATTTTCATGTAGTACTCTAGCATTTATCAGGCACATTCATAATTAACTATGGTTTTCTTTTCAAGGCTTGCAAAAAAAAAAAAATTAAAATCCTTGAAAGTAATTTCCCCTGATTTCTGTCATTTTCATGTAAATAGCTGCTGGATAGAAAATATCCAGAAACCCTGACTTTAATCCAAATGGCAACCTGATTAGGGAATGGCCAACATTATTGAATTTGACAAACAAGCAGTGGAGATAGGTGAGGAAAAGCTATGAGAAATTTATGGGTAAAGCTGGTATTTAATGAGAAAAAGGAATGTCCTACTATCTCAAAGAGAATAAGTGATAAAAAGGAGAGCAGTGTGTCTGAATTAGGATTCTGAGTTCCAGGCAGACACAGACTTTCTCAGCCTCAGAAAGGTATTTATCTATCTCTGGGTAGGACTCTAAAATAGTGGAAATTATGTCTAGTTTAAAACAAAAACAACACAAACTTCCCAGGGATAATATTAACTGTTTTATATGTATTTTCTCCAGTCCTTGCAAAAACCAGACAAAGTAATATCATGACACCTACAGCAAACTTGGGCCCAAGTTCACACTGTTCTTAGGAGGCGGAACTGGGATTTGAACACAGGTAGGTACCTTTGGCGCCTAAAGTACATGGGCTTTCCAGTGTAGCACACCAGCTTCCTCTTGTGTTATTAAGTCATCCCCTTCCTCCTGAGCAGCTCTTCTCTAGGACACCTGTCCTGGGTCAGGTTCTAACCCTTAACTCACGGTCAGTATTCCCAGAAGGCTTTTGATTTCTTGCTAAAAAGGTAGGGAACAGAAAAACATGCTAGTACACACTGACCCCCTACATCTGCTTTATTTTTTATTTATTTTTAAAGTTTTTTTAAATTGTAATTCCAGTATAATTAACATACAGTGTTATATTAGCTTCAGATGTACAATATAGTGATTCAACACGTCCATACAACAACACCCCGTGCTCATCACAACAAATGCACTCCTTAATCCCCATCACCCATTTAATCCGTCTCCCTGCCCACCTCCTTTTGGTAACCATCAGTTTGTTTTTTATGATTAAGAGTCTGTTTCTTGGTTTAGATCTCTCTCTTTTTTCCCTTTGCTCATTTGTTTCTTAAATTCCATGCATGAGTGCAATCATATGGTATTTTTCTTTCTCTGACTTATTTTGCTTATATGCTCTAGCTCCATCCATGTTATTGCAAATGACAATTATGGCCGAATAATATATGTATGTATATGTGTATACACACACACCCCCACACACATATATATATACATACACACACACACACGTGTATATATATATATATAAAACACACACACACACATATATATATATATATATATACACACACAGTTATGTGTGTGTGTGTGTATCTCCATTCACCTATCAGTGGATACTTGGACTGCTTCTATATCTTGGTTATTGTAAATAATGCTACAATAAACTTAGGGTGAATGTATCCTTTTGAATTAGTGTTTTTGTATTCCTTGGGTTCCGTCTCCTAAGACCAGTGTGAGCTTGGGCTTCTTTGGATCCATATTTAAAGAACTCTTGGCATGCGCTTGCCTTGAAATATTCATAATGGACAATATGGGGACCTTACAATCAGAGCACTACATGATATCTATAACTAAATTCAGATATTGATTTACTTAACATTTCTTTCAACATATTTGTTTAGCATAATGTATTATGCCAGTTGGTATTAGGTATAACATTATTTCATACGGATGGTTCTGCCTCTCAAGGAACTTACACAGGACAGGCATGATACTAAGTAGAAAGTGGTAAGAATTAAGGTAAGAAACTTTGGTTAAAAGAGAGGAAAATCTTTTCATCAAGCATAAAGTTGGGATTAGGAAAGCCTGGAAGGAGAGACGACACAACCTTGGAGGAGTTAGATTCACAAATAGAGTGATAAGGGGGATAGCATTCCCAATAAACCAGAGCTAGAAGGGTTCTCAGAGACTGGTAAGTCCTGTGCTTCTTAAATTTTAATGCACATTCACAAGTCATGTCACAATGCAGGTTGTGATTCAGTAGATCCCCGTGGGGCCTGGGAGCTGAACTTCTAACAGGCCCCTGCTGCTGATATGTGGGCTAACACCCTGAGTAGCAAGGATCAAGTTCACATGCCTTAGAATAGAGGAGAACCCTAAAACCCAGGTAAGGAAGGGACTTGTCCATGCCACACAGCTGATTAGTATTGAGGGCAGCTCTCCGTCTCACACTGCCGCAGCTCAGCAAGTAGTCAAGAGATCCTGGGCTTTGGAGTTGGACTGATCTAGGCTCAGTGTTGGCCCTGCTGTTTACTGGTTGCAAAGCCTGGGGAGGCTCTCTATCCTTCCTGTGCTCTAGTTGTCCCATTTGCAGAATACTGATAAATAATCCCTACCTTGTAGAAGAGCTGTGATAAGTCAGTGATACGAGTGGTGAAGAAAAAATGCACAGCAGTGTCTGGAACATAGTAAATAACCCAAACACATCAAATGCCTTCTCTTTCCCTTTTTTGACCAAGTTAATGTTGCCGTCAATGAACATGGCCTGATCTCAGTTATTATCTCCCCAAGGGCCTAGGTTGTGTTAGCAGCCAGTTTTAAGTAAGGGGGTGGAGTGGGGTACTTGACACTGGCTAGCAAATTGGTGCCTGATGGAGGCCAAGAATATTCAAAATATTCTTCCTTCCTTCCTCCTTTTTTTTTTTTTCTGTCTCTTTGGAAGAGGATTCGGAAAGATAAACATACCCGCTAGTGAATTTTTCGTACTTCTTTGCAATTGAGGTCTTTAAAACATCTGCTCATTAATAGAAGGTGCTCAGCTAATATCACGAATATTAATGACAGAGATTTTTCATTCCACTTTGATTAACACAGGAATTTTCTTTTGTCTGGATCCACGATTTTTTCAGTTTGTTTTAACGGCTTACCTACACACCAAGTGAAACTCAATCTCATAGTTGCCAAGGAGATAAATAAGAAACAATAACTCCTGAAACGTCTTCTTTAACAAAACAAAAAAACAAAAAAACAAAACAAAACAAAACAAAAAAACAAAAACGAAACCAAACCAAACCAAACACCCTTTCTTTTCCACATACCAGGAAAGGAAAAGGAAGCATGTTGCCATTTTTGCATTATGTGAGGGTTAGAATTAGTCCGCATGGGAGGTGCAGAACATGAAAAGAAGAGAAAAAAACCTCTATGAGGAGTTAAACCCGTTAAGCGGTGCAGAGCCTTTGTGAGAGCTGCTTCAGAAATCTATTTAGAAATCATTGCTCTTGTATCTGAATCATTACAGAGGCACCGGCATCACCCACTTCTTATTACTGCAAACATAGCAACAGTTGCCATGCTGGCAAGAGATTCACGGCGCAAACACTGGAGTCGGGAGGGAGCCGGGAGGGGCGGGGGCTGGAGTCAGGGGCTGCGGAACCGCGCTCAGTGCCGCCCGTACAGATTTAATTAGGCCGGGGGTTCACTCTGGTCTCCGTGCTAGGTCCTGTCAGACACTTCAGTAGCGCAGAAGGAGTCTCAAAAGCAGCACTTTTGGACCAAGTCTTGCTTTTGGTCATACACAAATGTCACCGCCCAAGGCAGGATCCGTGGCCTTTGATGTACCAAGAGTGGGCCTGGGCCCTCGGTTCTGGTTTTGGTTATGAATGGAGAAAGGCCCAGGCTTTCTTTTCATTTCCAGGAATTAAAAAAATAATAATAATAAAATTAAAAAAAAAAAACCTCATAAAACTCTGATCGTTAGAAAGTCAGGCTATTTGCAGTGCCACTATGTCATTTCATCTAATTGAAAACGGAGAAATCTGTCTGCGTTTATTTAGCACTTTGCCTCTGGCGAATCTTTGCAGGTTCTCTTCCCTTGGCCGGGAATTAGTTAATTAGGATTACAAAACACTTGAAGAGGGAAATGCACTCCCGGCTCACCTTTTGGGTGACAGGGGAGCCTGTTTTTCGATTGCTAACAAGCCCGGCTGAAGGACAGAAAAGAACATGAAAATCAGCATTAGAGGAGCCACACGGAGAGCCCGAGAGCCTCCGCTCATCCTCTCTCAAGTGCCTCTTGCCACCTAAATATGTCACTGGCTCACTCTTCTCATGTAAATCTGTTATGCCTGACAATACATTCAGGTTCTTAAAACTTATAAAAAGGTGCCAATTTTACACACCTAGGGCTCTTCTCGTATTTTCACTTTTATTAATTTCCCATTTTTCATCACTTCGTCTTCTGAACGGATGTTGATGATGATGGATGATGATGATGATGATGATTTTACATTTTTCATGGAAAATTTCTGTTTCCAACTGAGGGTGCTTTTGAAAGGCAAGGAATTGAAGGAAAGAGATGACATTTTTTTCACACGCTCCAAACTCTGCAGCTGAATCCAGTCTGTGTTCAGTGTGAAATCTCGAAGCTTCTCTCTCAGTACAGCAGTCAGAAGGGCTGGAGGCCCCACGTGTGGTTTGTCAACTGGTTGCTAGGCGGAGCTAGAGAGCAAGGCAGCTGGAAAAGAACCTCTCTAAGACTGACTGCTCTGCCGTTCGCAGGAGGCTAAAGGGAAGTTCTTACACAGAGCTCTATCCCAATTCAGCGCAGACTATTTCCACTTCTGATGATTTGTAGGATATCAGCAGCATGAAATGCAGGGGCCGCTAGCAATCAATTTATAGTTTTCTTTCTACTTTTTGTGTGTACGTGTGCATATGGGAATTGTTGGCTTATTTCACTGAGTTGCTTTCTGGGTGTGGCACCTGGGTTGTGGTGGAGAGGTATATAAATAGAAACAGATAGCTATGCTAGTTGTTCAGCCCTTTGTGGAAGAAGTTTTAACTCCCCGCAAGACCTCTCTCCACTCTCTTTAATCTCTTCTCCTTATTAGATGACATTTGGGGACATAATGAGGTGTGCCAAGTACTTTCACACCCTCATATCAGTGTGATCAACTGTGTATTTTTCTCTCTTAACTCCATACCCTATGGCATTAAGAAATTTTCTGCTTTTGTTAATTAGAAAGATTTATGGGCACCTCAAAAAAAAAATTGGAGCTTAAAAAGAAAGAGATAAAAGGCAACTGACAGGCATTATGGCACTTGCTTAGATTCTAGCTGCCCTCCTTTGACTTTTATATTTTTTCAGTGAAGACCCTTAAAAAAGCTTGATAAATGACCTTCAGCGAGTGAATGTCACTAAAATTACACATCCCAGAGGTGATAACTATCCTGAAAAAGAGAGTTTTCTTGTCCCTAGATTAGGCAAGCAACGTTTTACTCTTCTCATTATACAAAAAAGGTGAGCGAGGCCCATAGAACTTGCCGAGCGAGTTCGTAAGGCAACACTTCCTATAAGCTCAGAAGACATTGCTGAAGTGAGAGTTACATACTACTGTGATGCTCTGATACACACTGAGGTATTCTGTAAATCCCTTAAATGTCATATTTTAATCAACAATCTTTAGTGAGTAGGGAGGCAGTTCAGGAACCAAAGATGCTATCTTTCTATTGTCTCCTTACATTTATAAATCTTAAAATTCTTTCCATGTGGCATCAGCTGGAAGGTTGTATTTATGAGTGAGAAAGGGCTGTGTTTATTTTCATTTCCAGGGTTAAAAAATTCTTAAAATCCTCATCATTAGGTTATTTTTTGCTCCAAAATGTCAGCTACAAATTACTTAAAATATAGTGAATGCAACAGGCTACTGTCCTAGAGAATATATTTAATGAAGAAATGGGGGGGAAAAAGGAGGCCTAGTTTTACAATGTATTTAATTCAATAAAGGAATCATACTAAAGTAGAGTTATCCTTAAAACTGGTCCCATGTTGTCTAGAAGGGAAGAGTTTATCTTTTTATATGTACGGATTGGTTTTTGTGGCTTTTAAAGTGTGGCCAGGGAGTCAAGCTGGTTCCCAGAGACATGATTAAAGAAGACAGAGAGGGCAGGGTTAGGCCATGGCAAGCTGGTGCATGTGTAGCAGATATGGAGTTCGCTGTGTTCAGGCTACCTCTCTATCAGTGCAGGCAGCTGGTTATAAAGGTCTGTCACAAGCAGGCATAAACTGAAGTAAACTGGCCAGGATCAGAGGTAGTCAGAGTGAGGAGGGACAATTTCCCTGCAGTCAAAGGTTGTACTGGCTGCAGACTGAGAGGGCTCGAGGTGCCAGTGGAGCTGGCAGAACTTCATAGGTAGGCAGCTCTCTGCAGATTCTCAAAGCCCAAACCAGAGGATACAAGTTCCTGCCTCCTACAGATGGTTCAAACATTCTGGTCAGGCTGAGCCTCCAGAGACATCGTGGTGTAAGGGAAACTACCAGCAGGCCCAGGTTCAACTATCAACTACCATTTTCCCACTATGTAGCTTCATACAGATTATTTAAATCATTGGAGTCTCAGTTTGTTTTGCCTGAAAAATGGAAACCACGAGTCCTACTTCACAAGATTGTGGTGAAGACTGAACAGCATTAATGTTTGTGAGGGCCTGTCATGACCATTCATTCATTCCACAAATAGGTATTTAGCACCTACCATATGCCGGACGCTGTTATAAGTATTGGAGAGAAAGCATGAAAAAGAAGAAAAGAAGTTCATGCTCTCATGATATTTACAGTTAGTGCAGACACCAATGAAGAAGTAAATGATTGGCTAAAATTATGATTCCAGGTCGATGTAAGTGCTGTGAAGATACTGATTCCTGTTGGCCTAAAGCCTGACTTTTGTTGAACCACACAGTGGGAAACACAGCCTGGGTTCAAGCAAGGTGGGAGGTCAGATAAGAAACACTGCTGTCAAGCTAAAATCTGCAAAGGACAATCCCAGAGTGAACCAGGAAAAATAAAATCTACTCTACATAAAAAGATGAAGAGGGTTAGTGTCTGTTTTGTCCTTGGCTCCAGGTAAAATGAAAATAATGAAAAAAGGTGAAAAAAATGAAATTTTTACACTCAGAAGTCGCATCCACAGTCCACAAAGATCCACGTTTTAAAATAGAAAATACCACTGCATGTATTTTATGAAAAACTCCAAGTGGAAGTTCTGAAGGGGTCCTGTGGGGTTAGTGTACCTATATGATTAGTGAGAGCACACACAAAGCTTCTGTGAAGTAACCTACACCAAATAAAGCACCAAAAAAATTTGCAGAGATAAAGTTCCAAGGACCTGACCTCACAAAAAGAACACAAATCTTTAAATATGTGATGATTCAGAAGCAAGAATCAGCAGAAACAATGAACTACATAATTAGATATATAAAGACTACAAAGATTAGAAATTACAGACCTTCAGATACAGAATATAAAATAAATGTGTTTGAAGAAAGAAAATAATTAAGAGTATGTGGAAGAAACATGAGGCTTTCAGACTGTTGCACACACATTTTCTAGATATGGAGCAGAAATTAGAAATAAGTTGAAATAGAAATGTAATGAACAGAACAACATATTAGATCCAGTTACCAAGAGAATATGTGAACTAGAAGACAGATTTGAAGAAATTACCAGAAGGCATCATAGAAAAAGTAAATGGTGGGAAATATATATATGAAGAGATTGAGAAATGTGGAAAGTAGAGTGAGAAGATCTAAAATACTTTTAGAGTTCCACAAGGGAAAAATAAAGAAGATGGGCTGCAGAAATATTAGAAGAGGTAGTGGTGAGGGATTATCTAAAATATATAAAAGGTGCCAATTCTCAGATGCTAGACACCCAAGAAATTCAAAGCAAAATATATTAAATCCATTAAAACTATATACCACATAGTTAAATGTAGGCTACCAAAGACAAAGAGAAGTGCTAACAGCAGTTATAAAGGGTAGACTGGAAATAAAATAAATAATTAGATCCATAGGTGAAAGTTTAAGAGCAACAAGGAAAGTCAGAAACATGTCAAATGCACCTTGAAGGTATATGTGAAAAGTTAAATACCTCAAATCCCATATTCACTAAAGTATCTTTTAAGAAGGAGGGAGAATTAAAAAAAAAAAAAAAATTAAAAAAAAAAAAAGGGGCACCTGGGTGGCTCAGTGGGTTAAAGCCTCTGCCTTCGGCTCAGGTCATGATCCCAGGGTCCTGGGATCAAGCCCCGCATCGGGCTCTCTGCTCAGCAGGGAGCCTGCTTCCTCCTCTCTCTGACTCCCTCTCTGCCTACTTGTGATCTCTGTCTGTCAAATAAATAAAAAAAAAATAAATAAAAATTAAAAAAAAAATAAAATAAAAATAAAAGAAGGAGGGAGAATAAGGGTGTTTTTTCACATGTTTACTTCTAACAGTCATGTGAAAGGAATTTTTAAAGATGTATTTGAGGAAAAGGAAAATTATCTAGGAGGAAGGTGTGAAATATAAGTGCAATTAATAATGAAGCTGTTACTAAGAGGAAGTCTAAATGAACCATAGCTAGATAAAACAATAAAATAGTATCTAAGATGTAGAATTAAAAAAATCATGATGAAATTAAAATAATGACAGAAATATCATATAATTCAGGAGAGAATGATTTGCAACTAAAATGCTCTAAAACCTTTTGTTTGGGAGATCTTCTGTTTTATTAACAAATGTATTAAATAAAGAATTTGTTAAGTTAAATATGTTAAGGTTTCTAGGCACTCACCAAGAATAGAAAAACAGAGTGCATATTCAGGCTGAAATTAACACCTCAGGAAACAACAGGTGTTGATGAGGATGTGGAGGAAGGGGAACCCTCTTTCACTGTTGGTGGGAATGCAGACTAGTACAGGCACTCTGGAAGACTGTATGGAGGTTCCTCAAAAAGTTAAATATAAAGCTACCCTACAATTGAGCAACTGTACTACTAGGTATTTATCCAAAGGATAAAAACAGTGATTCAAAGGGGGCACATGCACTCCAATGTTTATAGCAACAATGTCCACAATAGCCAAACTATGGAAAAAATATAGATGTCCATTAACAGATGAATGGATAAAGAAGATGTGTTACACACACACACTCACATACTTGGCCATCAAAAAGCGTGTAATCTTGCCATTTGCAATGATGGGAATGGAGCTAGAGGTATTATGCTAAGTGAAATAAGTCAGTCATGGATAGACATATATCACATGATTTCACTCATAGGTGGAATTTAAGAAACAAAACAGATGAACATAAGGGAAAGAGAATGAAAAATAAGATGAAAACAGAAGGAGACAAACCATAAAAGACCCTTAACTCTAGGAAACAAATTAAGGGTTGCTGGAGGGGAGTAGGTCAGGGGACGGGGGTAACTGGGTGATGGGCATTAAGGAGGGCACTTGATGGAATGAGCACTGGGTGTTATATGCACCTGATGAATCTCTAAATTACCTCTGAAACTAATATACTATCTGTTAATTAAATTGAATTTAAATAAAAAAATACAAGTTTTTAAAAATGGAAAAAAAAAAGAAAAAGAATGCATATTCAAAGAATCCAAAAAAAAAAAAAAAAAAACCAAATACAAAAAAAGGGTGAGAAGAAAGAAAAACTACAGAGAATAAAATAATATGTTGCTAATGAATTCAAATTATTTCAGCAATCAATGAAGGTAACAATCAATACAACAAAAGGTATATAAGAAACTTACAGAGAAGACTGTGAAATCTAACTTAAAGATATTTGCTGGCAATGGCCAGAAATCCTTGTACCGACGGATGAGAGATTACTGCAAACTTTGCTGTGAAAGAGAGACGTCACAAAGGTCAAAGCTCAGAGACGAAGACCCTTCACTCTTGTTTGGTCATGCTTTTATTAGTCCTTCAGGATATCACTGCTTCTCAGGCACTTAAGTGTGACAGGCGGTCTTACTAAAACTGGGAAGCTCTGTTTATGGGAAAGATACGATATGCTAATCTGCCTGTTCTAAGAGTTCTGCTAAACATAGCCTAAGGGACAATGCATCCATCTCTTAGATCACGGGGCAGGACGGCTATTGGGGCTAAGAAAGTTTCAAAACTCCCCACCACATTCCAAGGGCAGAGTCGTCATGAAGGCTTTGGCCTTTCAAAGACCCACCCCATTATCTGAAACTTTCGTTTGTCCACTGCGGTTTCTGTGTTACATTTTAGCAACAGGTATTATGGCTGAGTTCATACTCTACATTAGCCCCAACGGATATTAAAAAACATTTAATAAATGCAAAAATCCACTAAGCTCATGGGAGGGGAAACCCAATACCATAAAGATGTCAGATCTTCCCATATCGATCTATAGGTTTAAAATATCTATACTCTGGGGCGCCAGGCTGGCTCAGTCAGAAGAATATGAGACTCTTGATCTCAGGGTCATAAGTTTGAGACCCGCACGGAGTATGGAGATTACTAAAAAAATAAATAAATAAACTTGAAAAAATCTATAATCAAAATTTTCTTTTTTGTGTGTGTAGAAAATGCAAGCTGATTATAAAATCTATATGAGTGAAGCCAAGAAAGATCAAGAATAGCCAAGATGACACAAACCCTACCAGATATCAAGACTTTAAAAATGCTACTGTAATTAAAATTCTGTATTTATTCCTGACATGGGGATAAACAAATATTCCAATGGAACAGAGTATAAAAACTGAAAACAGATCTATCTAAATGTAGATCCTTGATGAATAAAAGAACTACTATTATACATCAATTGGGGAAGGGATGCCTTTGAAGATATTTATTTATTTATTTGCAAAGAAGGAAAAGAAAGTTTGCAATCATTATTTCATGTTTGTTCATCCTGTTCTCTTTATACCTGGACCACATTTCCATCATCTGCCTCTTCTTCGTTGATGCCTCGCCTAACTGCTCAACAGAAGGCAATCTCTTTATGTCTCTCTTTCTCTCTCTTTTTTAATAACACACTGGGAATGAATGTTATCAGTCACTTCTGTCCTCACACAGTTCAGGTACCTCCATTCTTCTTTAAAAAGAAATAGGTAGACATCTAAAGCTCTAAAGGTGAAAGAGTGGTGTGGAAAGAAGTCTGAATTATCTGGTGGTTCATTATTTTGGATAAGAACATATCTGAACTTGATAGGAATGCAGGGGTCAAAAACTCTGAGTGCTGGCGTTTTACTCACTTAAAATGCAGAAATACAAAGCATGGCATTTGTAGCCCAACTAATGAATCCTCTAATTTATTATAAATAAATATATTTAGTATTTACCACATACAGTTAAGTTATAAATGAGATATTGTAGACACCTGAATAAAAACAAAAGAGAAGACAATTTCTGTCCCTGAAGTAGTTATGAGCTAAAAATAAATAGTTATAAGACAAAATAATGTAAGCACATAAAGTGCCACAAAATGCCATGGCCTTTGGTAAGGCACAGGTGGGGACCAGGTAGCCCCAGAAAAGGCTCCCTTATGATATGATTGAGCTGACTGAGCTATTACTGAAGGCTTATTAATATTTTGGCAAGACTGGATAAGGTGACAATGTTAAAAAAATATAGGATACAGGAACAGGGTAACCGTATGTTAAACATAGGAATGTATGGGATACAGTAGAAATTCTAATCTGTCTATAGCGTGCATTACCAGGGATGCTACTGCTATTTTGTGCAGGATAATTCTTTATTTTGTGGGATTGTCCAAAACACTATAGAAAGTTCAGTACTCATTCAAGAAGAGAAGAGAAGAAATGACAGCTTCTCTCTGCTTAGGATGACTGGGACATATAATGCTCAGTGGGAGGTATGACTGGAAAATGTACCATTGACCATTTGGGGTTGCAGGAGGACATGATTTCACTTAATTTCAGAGGTAATGGAGTATTACTGGTGGTTTTATTTTATTTTTTACTTATTTTTTATTTTTTTTTAAAATTCTGTTTATTTATTTGACAGACAGAGATCACAAGTAGGCAGAGAGGCAGGCAGAGAGGGGAAAGCAGGCTCCCCATGTGGGGCTCCATCCCAGGACCTGGGGTTCAGGAACCAAGCCGAAGGCAGAGGTTTAACCCACTGAGCCACCCAGGCGCCCCTACTGGTGGTTTTAAAGTAGGGTGCAGACATAATTGCAGTTCTACAGAAGGAAGGTTAGTTGCTGGCAGTGGATGATGGTTAAGTGAATTAAGGTCATAATGGGAGAGAAGTTAAAACAAAAGCAGAGCAGTCATGTGGGACAAACGGACTGGGGGTTAACTGTGCGTGTGTGTGTGTGCGCGCGTGTGTGTGTGTAACGTGTGTTTGTGTGTGTGAGAGAGAGGCTGGAGCCACGGATTTGTATGAAATCATAAGAAAACTCATTTAGAGGAGAGAAGCAAGGTAGGAAGAGCTTAAAGTGGTCATAACGTCCTTGTTGAGACTGCGGATTGTGGTGGGCTGGGAAGAGATGGAAACAGGAGAGGAAGACCAGGAAAGAAGAGAGGGTGTTCACGGAGCCTGAGGGAAGTGGCAGTAGGAGAGGTGGTAGATTAAAAAGGGAAGTACTGGCCTTTGGTGATGAGGAGACAGGATTGCTCCTACTTGATAAACATTCTCCTCCAAGCTGGCAAATGGCCACAAACGCCTCCCTGCTCCCCTTTCTTTTCACACCCCCTAGGAACATCAGTTTCAGGTCGCTGTCATCACCCACAAATCCTGCATTCCAGAAAAACTGAATGTAAATTAAAATGTTATAACTTACATTCAACTTTTTAAAGTTGAACTGCATTGCAAGTGTGCTAGGCAAACTTCCTATTTAAAGGAACCCTTTGATGGACCCTTTCGTAATGTGAGAAATTAATTCCAAATGTATCTGTTTTACAGTTGCAGTCCCTGGATCTCTGGTTCTCCTCTCCTGGATGGCTAACTAGGTCAGAGCAGTCTATTCTCAGAGCCCAGCCCCACACAAACACTAATTGGTTTTCCCATCTGAAAGGTTGTGTATCACTCTGTCATTTCTAAATTTGCATGATGTAATCCATGTAAGAGATGGGAGAGATTTCATACCCACTGGGAGGGGCAAGTGCCACATGCTTACTTTTCCAAATATATCTAGAGACATAAAATATTTTAAAAGAGGCAGCCCTTCAGGAGCACCTTCCTCCATCTCAGATTGCAACAGTTTGTGGTTTTAGTGGGAACTGGTAGGTCCCTATGACCTGCCAAGAAAGTAATCTGACAGATTTCCCACCTTCACCTGTGTTTTATAAAGGAAAACAATAATCATTAAAAAACAAATATGCAAATAAACAACAACCAAAACCCCCATCAAATCATGCGTTACAAAACTATAGGCTGTGAACTTCATAACCCAAAACTGAAAAATAAATGTACCATTTTTAAGAAGTTGTGGAGGGCTGAGAGGCCCAGAATTGGGAGAGTGCATTAGTCGGGACCACAGGCCAAATCCTCTACCTGTATTTGAAAAGCATGATACCAGGCTAAAAATTACACCTTGTGTGATTTTAACAAGTTAGAATGCTCCTCAGATCAGCAGTTACTAGCACATTGCAAAGACTTCAGGGAGAGACCCCACAGGTAATTAACCTTCAAAATGGTGTCCTTTGGTCACAACTGCTGTGTCACCTCTGCCCTCACTTTCCTCTTCCGTGTATCCTACTGGTTGCATCTCCTCCCCGCAAAGTGAGGGGGGGTTAGCACGGCAGGGTTCCCTTCTCTCCTGCTTCTCATACTTGAGGGAATGTTGCAATCATCTCAGAAACCTCATTTTTAAAGTTTTTTGTTTGTTTGTTTCTTTTTTTTTTTTTTTCTTCATCTGGGAAGCTTTAAAAGCTTCTGATGTCTGGGTGCCCCCTCCCACATAGGTTTGGGTGTAATTGGCCCTGGGCATTGGTATTTGTAAGAGTTCCCCAGATGATTCTCCTGTGTGGCCAAAGTTTCAAGCCACTGTCTTCCAGGCTGTTGAACTTGTGGCCCTGCTGGAGGCACTCCATCGGTTCCTGTATCCTCAGGCTCTTTGACCTTATGAACCTATCGATCTCTGGTCTCACTTGCTCTGTCTTTCAGAATAAAAGCTAAAAAAGCAGGCGGAGGAGAAGTCGCTGAATTCCTTCCCTGACTGGCTTCCAGAAGAAGCTGGAAGAAGTCCAGCAAATACAAGTATTGGCAAAATATATCAAGCTTCTGAAAAGTGCCACCTCTTGGTGGCAGAGAAATTCAGAAAGCATAGAAGAGTCTTGGGTGAGAACTCCAGCTCTGCGTCCACAAACTTAGTAAAGTTACTTCTCCTTCCTGAGGCTCAGTTTCCTCATCTATAAAAATTGGAATACCCACTTCCTGAGCCTTACTTAGATGACTACTCAAAGGGTCTGAAATAGCACCCAGCATGTAGTAGGCACTCAATAATGATAGGTGTATACATGGAAAGCATACCAAAATTAGTTAAAGCTCTTTCATGCATTATGTTCCAAATTAATAATAATTATGATTTTTTGAGCCCATTTATTTCAAATCTTTATCTATGAAACAAATGTTTATTACATATCGACTTTATGCCAACCATACTGCTAGATACTAGGGATGTGGTTATGAATAAAACACACACGATTCCTATCTTAGTACATCTTACAGCTTAGCTAAATGCTTTATCTATTTCTGGAGTTGATTTCAAGCAGTCCAGAGACTGAACTTGCTAGAGGGATGGTACAACCAATAAACAAAACTTCTATGCACCCTAACAGCAAATACTCAGGATGTCCTACATTATTAAGAGAAATCTGAACCAAGTAGAGAGATGAAGATTTAGCAGAGTTCTCCAACAGCTGTGAAGGGCCAGAAAACTATAAGAAACCTTAGGAGACTATCAAAAGCAACACCTCAAAGACCTCATGGGTTTTTCCCACCCCATTTGGGCAGTTTTATGAGCAACGGTTTATTTCTCTGGGTTCTTGAAGGGCCTATTGGGAGTGCAGCTGTGTCTCCCATGCTGTGCAGCTGTCTATGTGTTTTAAGGTGTATGACTTACCTACATTACTGCAACTTGTAGTTTTTGCTTGGGTCTCCTGGCATGTTTTAATCAATCACTCACTCCCGTGACAATACTGCCTCTCTCAACAGCAATCCTGAAGCTGGTATTACTATCTCTATCTTATGTATAAAACTTTAAGTACTGGCGCAAGGTCGTTGGGCTGGTAAATGGTAAAGCTGAGATTGAACCTCAGGTCTATATGGTTCCACAGCTCACGCTCTTAACTTCTGCTTCAAAGTAGACAAACTGCAAGTGACTGTGCTTTGGAAATATCAAAATCTGTCTGTTCAGAGGATGAATTTTAAAACCACAAGTAAAGAATGAGAAGAACAGATGGAACCAGGAGACGATGCTGTGACTGAACTTAATCTAATCTTGGCCTATGAGCCTCTTAGGAAATTATGTAAGAGACTGGAATCTGATAAAGAATTGTGTCCACTTTGCCTGGTTATCAATCAAACCCACTGATACTTAATTTTATGACATTCGGTAGATTAAAGGCTTCATGATTTAGATTCCCATCTCTTCAGAGCAGCAGCTGCAACTCTTTTGTTAGACTAAGAATGTAATAACTATAGCTAAGAGACCAACATCAGCAATTTGTGTATGGTGTAAGATCCTTGCTCACTCCAGATCATCTTTCACCACTTTCAGGATACAAATTCTTACTGCGATGATGGAATGTGTGAGTGAGTGTAGAGGCATTTATGTGTGTGTAAGAGTACACATGGATAGCAGCTTGCAAATGCTCTGGAGCTCATGTGAAAGCACAGAGATTTTAAGCCAGATTTTCCAGATGTCCATGGTTTGCAGTATATACTTTCTATAGTATCCATCCAGCTCACAAGTGACTGCCTTTTCCATTCCCCATCCAGAATAGGGGTACCTGGCCGCCATGTTTATATTAATGAAATATGACCCCACTGCCATGGCAGCCACACTTGCTAAGACCAGGGGTGGCCATTTGATCCCCCAAAGGGCCAATCGCATTCTCTCTCAGAGCACACTGTTTTTACTACTAATTCATTATTCATAGATATTCACATGTCTATGGCCTTTGCCAAGTGACTTTGTAGTTCCTTCCACTAGAGGTTGAGTAAATATATTTTCTCTCCCTATTGGATATTAGACTCAGCTATGTGACGTGCCCATGGAATGCCATCGGGTACAACTTGAACACAGGAATTAAATGGACATGTGAAGTTGGGCCTGTCCTCTTGAGTTCCTAGCCTTTGTCCATGAGAAGAACATGTCTCAAGTAGCTGCTGCGCCAAAGACAGGGAAAGACATGTGGGATAGACTTTGGATAAAACCTGTGCTCAGTCAAGCCACCTACAACCAGCTCAGAGATACATGAGCAAGAAAAAAATACTTATGAATGTATGTTCTTGGATTCTGGTATGGGTTTTATACAGAATTATTATGGCATTACATAATTGATATATCTGGCATGGATTTTATAGAGAATTATTATGGCATTACATAATTGATATATCTCTCCTTGAAACTTTACAGTTAAGCTGAGAGACAAAGAGACTGTCTGTTGGGAACTGGGGCATGTAAATAGTAGAGTTCACTATGGAAGAATGTTTTTTTTCTTTTCTTTTTTCTGACTTGCTCCTTTGCTTGTTTTTTTTTCCTCTTTTTCACTTTTTTTTTTTTTTTTGAGGTAAAGTTCACATAACATGCAATTAATCATATTAAAGTGAACAATTCAGTGGCCTTTAGTACAATCACAGTGTTTTACAGCCACCTCTCTCTAGTTCCAAAATAGTTTTATGATCCCAAAATAAAACCCTGTACACATTAAGCTATTAGTCCTAATTTCTCTCTCTCCGTAGCTTCTGGCAACTACCAGTCTGCTTTATTTTTATTTTTTAATTAAAAAAAATTTTTTTTACTGGATTTACATATTACCTTTTATGGACTGAGTTGTGTCCTCCTCCCACTAAATCCGTATGTTGAAGCACTAAACCCTATGTGACTGTATTGGAGATGGGCCTTTAAGGAGACCATTAAGATTAGATAAGGTCAGGCTGAAGCCCTGATCCCACAGGACGGATGCCTTTATAAAAAGGTGAAGAGATTGCAGAACTCTCTTTGCCATGTGAGAACACAGTGAGAAAGGGACATCTGTAAAACCAGGAAGATGGGCATCGGTATGTCCCCACCGGAGCCTGACCATGCCAGCATCCTGATCTCAGATTATCAGCCTCCAGAGTGAGAAAATAAATTTCTGTTCTTTAAACCTCCAGTTGTTATGGCAGCCTGAACTGACTTACACACTTATTCTGGGTATTCATATAAAGAGGATCATATAACATATAATCTCTGTGCATGGCTTCTTCCAACTGAAGGCTTATTTTCTAGGTTCATCCATGTTGAAGCATGTATCAGTATGTCATTCCTTTTTATGACTGAAGAATGTTTTATTATGTGCATACCACACTTTGTTTATCTGCTTATCTGTTAATGGATATTTGGGTTGTTTCCACCTTTTGGCAATTGTGAATAGGGCTACTACAAATATTTGAGTACAAGTATTTGTTTGAGTACCTGTTTACCGTTCTTTGGGGTATGTACCTAGGAGCGGAATTGCTGGGTCATAGGGTCAGCCTCGGTATGCTGAACTCTTGTGGTGTTCAGATCCTCAAAGCTATGTCTTGGTTCTTACACAAGGAATCCTTCCTTGGATGCCATAAGATAACCCCAAAATGCTTTCAGTAAATTCCTTTAGTTGCTGTAGTTAGACAGTTCCATATTAAGCTAGAGGTAACTACTGTTACTTGAAACTTAGACATCTTAAATAAATAAATAATATACTTTCTATTTTTTAGTACTATAACATTAATAGAATATTATATGAAAAATGGGCTAAAAACTCTTACTTCAAAGTTTGCCATAAAGATGGTAAATCCCTCATTAACACTAACCAAATCGGGTGAAGAACTTGGTGGGTTCTGGTTAACTGGACCATGAGACTGTTGTTTAGATTGCCACTCACCTTTGGAACCAGGCAGCACAGGACCTCGCATTCAGAGCATATTCCAATTCAAAACGACTTCTTAAAGCTGCCACGTGGCTCTGGCCAGGCCCACCCCGGCTCACCAGGCAGTCAGAAGAAGCAGAAGGTGAGAGAGACCCGCTACTGTTACTTGATGCAGGAGACATCATCTGAGTGAAGAAGGGGTAGTTTCAATCCTTTCATAAATCCGACAGGCTTAAGGCACAGAATAGAATATGGATTTCTTTTAACTTTCTATTCTAGGATTTCTCATATTTCAATTTGTATTCATCTCAGTTTGCTTCCGGCTTTTCCTATTGGCCTCTGATGACAACACATGGCTAGCTTAATTTACTTTTTTGACCTAGTTCTAGCCTGAGAGCTGGCCCATTCAACTTACACCATCTTTCAGAATACATGGTATGCTCAAATCAGATTCATAACACGGATATTTAGAAGGTGATTATTTAATGGTTGAAAGATGACATTTTTCACTATGGTGATGAGATTCATGGCAGAGTTCCTTTAAACTATAGCTTAAAATTATCCCCTTTATATGAAATTATTTCCTTTACGTAAAATGAATTTACACATGTTTCCAAGAATACATCCATTTTATAAAATGAAGGATGCTTTAATGTCTGGCAAGCATGAGGACTAAAGAGAGTTGTTGGGGGAGAATTTTTAAAAATAGTTACAAATAGTTAAGTGTAGCTAGAAAATAGAAGAGAATGAAGAAAAAGAGACAGAAAAGAAAAAAAAAATAGGAGAGTAGTTTTCTTGAATTTCTGACGACCTTGCTGTTTACCTAACCTAACTGAGCACACTAGTGCTTTGACATTATAATTTCATAAAACATGTCGGCAGTAGATTTTGGTTTAAAAATAAAATATATGTAAATGCTAGGCTCTTCACAGTAGCCAAGATATTACTAAGTGAAGCTCTGAGAATCATGTGTTGTCAGTGTTGAAATGAACCTTCAAACTCTTCAATGATTGAATCTCTTCTGTGCCTCCTTTTCAAGTTAGCTATGCAAGCTGATGGGGAGTCTCGAGTGATGAGGACCTCACTGCCTCCAGATCTGCTCATTTATCTTAGGACAGCTCTGACAATTAGACACTTCTTTCTTTTAAAAAAACCAAACCGTAGTTGCGCTTCATTTCCATCTGTTGGCCCATAGAGAACGGGCCAATCCCTTTGCCATATGATCATTTTTCAAATGTTTAAAAAATAGCTCTCAGGCTCATCCTAATTTTCTCTTCTCTGGGACAAGCATCTCTGGTTCCTTTAATTGGTTCTCACACCCATGATTTTCAATCCATTCATCATTCTGATCTGTCTTCCCTAAAATTTGTGTTCCAGTTATGATCATCCCTTTAAAAGGACATCACTGGGTACTATTTTGTTTGGCCATCTCAGAAGAGAGAAGAATGTAGCAAAACAGCTACTTCACATTCTAACTCCCTAAGAGCTTATAATCCACAGACATGTATGATCCTCCTAAACCATATCTCCACCATTTGACATTCTTTCTATTGTTTCTTTGACTCTGGTATGTGATGTTACCATTTATTCTTGTTCGACATGCCCTATCATTTCATCTTCCAAGACACGGAATTCCACAAATCAAGCCCTTGAAAGTTGATTCTGGGCTATTATTTGGTGCAGCCCAGTCTGGCAAGTTCTCTTTGTCTATAAAATTATTTATCTTCTGTACTGGTGGAGATTGTGCTAAGAGGCTTGGTCAGTATAAGAAGCCATACTAGTTTAGGAGATCCTACCATTGTCTCTGTTTCTGGAATCCACTTTCCTCATCAAATTGGCTATGTCCCCAGGCTTGGAGCAGCTTTTCCCTGTGAAACACAAAGGTTCCAAGTGCGAGGACACTTGGAACTTAAGCCTTAAGTGTCTCTCAACATGCAAGGCCTCTGGCAGATGCCCTTGTTGGTAGGGGCTGCTAAAGCCCCACCCTATATACTACTACTTTTCTCTGCTTTGCATGTTTCAGGACTGAAGAGAAGGGAATGGACGTTTGATGTCCAAAGACTGAAGCTGCCTCCTACAAAAAAAGACTTCCTTTTTAGAAGTTCCGTTTCAGAGTTAGGAAACAGCCATTTGCTGCAGACTGCCGCTGAAGACCTGGAACCCGTTCCCAATAAATTGGGTTCTAGTGACTATAAGTGGAGATTTTGTTGCTATTGTTGTTGTTGTTTTAGGGGAAAAAAATGGATGGTTCCATTTTGGGATTGATGCTGTTGATGCTATTTCCCCTGTTTTGCTCCTTCCCATCATATGCATGTGTGTTTTTAAGCCTATATATGTGATGTCCACTCCTGTCTCTTGCAGCACTCATTTGCATTGGGGATATATTATTATTTTTGAATTAGTGCTCATGTGTTAGCTTCCTTGCTTATTTTCAAGTACTATCTCCTGACCAGGTGTATAGAAAATTAAAGCAATTAGAGAGAAAATTAAAGCAAACAGCTCCTTGATATTAAGGGAAGAAAATTCCATTAGGCTGATTACCAACATATATCACTTCATGCAACACATGTGTGGTATAAAAGCAATGCATCCCAATTAATTTATGCACTAATTTTAGTGATAATTTCCCTTTCTTATTGAGCATAGACAATGGCTTAATATTTTAACTTACATTTCACTGTAGATAGGAACTTTTGTATAGTAAAAAGTTGATTTACATAATTACCTTCTAACATATTTGCTGTATTTTCGAACTTTTACAAATTAATTTTTTCAAGCTGGGCTTGCCTGTGCCCATTTGCCTGACTGATCATGTGCTGTAAGGCCCCAATTCATGCTGAATTTGCCTTTGTCCCTATAGATTCCGTCAGTCCATCTTAGAAGCTTAATGAACAGGGTAAATATATGAATGAAGTTATGGACCTTCATACCTACTTTCTATGAGTACCACTTGCCTAATCCCCTATCCCCTTGGATATTCAAGATTTTTTTTTAAGACATATTTCAGAAGCTAAAGTTCTTACCTCAATGTTGCAAAGACACTCTTCTAACTTGGTAACAACTTCAGAAAATTCGGGTCTTCCCTGTAAATAAAGAAAAGACTTTTTTCCCCCAAAGAATAAAAGGGAGGCAACTCTTTGGATTTTAAAATTGGGTATTTGCATTTGTAAAGAATGAGATTAACAATAAAGTATATTTTTATTTAAAATACACTTGTATTGAAGTGTTAATTGAATGTTCATTTGCTGTTCAGGGAGGGATGTTGAGTCTTCTGATAAGACTTTTAAGTCAGAATTTGCAACTACATTCAGATAATGAAATAGTGGAAAAGCTTTAATTAGCTTTGCATGCTTTTAAATGGCAGGTTTTTCTCTTCAAAATGAAAGAATAAAAGTGAATACTAAAAACTGTTAACTATCTCAGCGCCTTGTAATATACTGCACAATGTGTCTGTAGGAAAGGAACTGCTAAAGCAAATTTTGTAATTAGCTTCATATTGAAAATGTCATCTCAGATTCAAAACTAAGATCAATAGAAACCTTATGATTATGCCCTATTTTAGGGGTTAAGATAAGCTTTTTATATTCAAAAGCTTCCATTAAAGACATTGTTCATTATGAACTTCTGTGTCTGATGAGTTTAGTTAAACAAACATTTATTGTATTCTGATTACATTCCAAACTTCGTTCTAATTGCTCAGGATATAAAGATGATTATGGATCTATGGAAAAAGTACTGGGGATTTTAGAAAATGTTGTTCTTTTTGGAAGAGATTATATACCTCCTTTTGTCAGATCCTAGGGACTATATAACCTATCATTTCTCCTTTATGAAACTTTTACTGCCAGGAGGTGGATAGCCCAATTTAACATTCAGGCGCGGTAACCACCTAATTTAGATTCTTAGTAGAACAATTTCTCCCTTAATATCTAGCCCTCCCCTGAGGACACTGCTTTCCCAGAGCCCTCTCAAGTGAAAGCTGTTTTTTTTCTTGCGTATTCCTGGTGCCCCTAAGTCGGTGGGGGTGGTGATGGGGTGAGTGGAGCTCTGGGTCTTCCTTATTGTTTCCAAATGGCCTCTCTTCTAAAAACCACCAGTTTATGAAGCTATTACACCAGCCACTGTCCATCATTCTTTGAAGGCTTTAGTGTTTGGCTCCCTGTCATGCTAACATTACTTAGTGCTTTTATTATCCATGCAACTAATCATTAGAATGGCCTGACCTCTAGGTTCCTTTGTCTCCTCTTCTGCCTTGACCTTACACTCCACCTTCTTCTAGTCACTCAGCTTCTGTGTCCTATCCTAGACCAGTTACTAACAAGGTCTGCAACCCTTCCAAGTTTTTATCCTGTCAGTTTCCATCAGATCACTATCTAGGCTCTACTTTCTCTCTAGATTACTCATTTTCAATTTTTTTCATTTTTTAAAAGATTTTATTTATTTATTTGAAAGAGAGAGAGATTGAGAGAGAGAGAACATGAGCAGGGGGAACAGGGAGAAGCAGGTTCCGATGTGGGGCTCAATCCCGGGACCCCGAGATCATGACTGAGTGGAAGGCAGATGCTTAACTGACTGAGCCACCAAGGTGCCTTTCTAGCTTACTTCTTCTGGAACCCTGACTCCAACAATCTTTAACCACACAAACCATCTTGCCACTTAAAAAAAAAACCGAACTTTATGGACGCCTGGGTGGCTCAGTGGGTTAAGCCGCTGCCTTTGGCTCAGGTCATGATCTCAGGATCCTGGGATAGAGTCCCGCATCGGGCTCTCTGCTCAGCAGGGAGCCTGCTTCCTTCTCTCTCTCTCTGCCTGCCTCTCTGCCTACTTGTGATCTCTGCCTGTCAAATAAATAAATAAAATCTTTAAAATAAAAAAAACAAAAAAAAAAAAACAAAAAAAAACCCCCCAACTTTATATTGTGAACGTTTTAAAATATACCCTAAAGGATTAGAGAACAATTTAATAAACCTCCATGTATCTATCACTCTGCCTTAAAAACCGTGTTTATGCTAATATTGTTCTATGTAGGTACATATGCCTGCATATATCTATTTACCTACCTATCATCTAATCTATCTCCCTTATTTTTTTGTTCATCTTACCATCTTTTCTTTCTTCTTTTTGTTTCAAGTTCTTATTTAAATTCTACTTAGGTAACATATAGTGTAATGTCGGCTTCAGGAGTAGAATTTAGTGACTCATCACCCAGTGCTCATCACAAGTGTCCTCCTTAATGCCCATTACCGTTTAGCCCACCCCCCTACCCACCTCCCTCCATCAACCCTCGTTTTGTCCTCTATAGTTAAGTCTCTTATGGTTTGCCTGTTCATCTTACTATCTCTTCACTGTCATTTACTCACCTTGTTTCCTCCCTTACTTAGCTTACATTTTATTAGCAATCATAATCACTCTCTTCCATACAGCTTCAGTTACCTTGCCTTATCATGCATTTTGTACACTACTGGAAAAAAATAAAAATTCCCAGGATGCCTGGGTGGCTCAGTTGGTTAAGCAATTGCCTTCAGCTCAGGTCATGATCCCGAAGTCCGGGGATTGAGTGCCATATCGGGCTCCGGGCGCCAGGGGGGGTGGTCTGTGTCTCCCTCTAATCTTCTCCCCTCTCATGCTGCCTCTCACACACACACTCTCTCTCTCTCTCTCAAATAAGTAAAATCTTAAAAAAAAAAATTCCCAATCTTGATTAAATCCATCCTGACCAGTCTTCACTTCAAAACCATGTCCCCCTAACCTGAGGTGGTCCCTCAGTACTGCCTAGAGAGCCTATTACACATTTTTGGTTCACTCACTCTCTTGCACTCCAGATACTTATTTTGGACCTTCTCATCCCTCAAACTTCTGATTCCCACTACTACACCGACCATCCACCAGTGTTTAAATCCACAGAATTTGCCTCCACTCACATTTCTATGGAATGTTCATCTTCCTTGGCACTGCATTAAATGCAAATAATCATTCCTTCGTGCCCGAAACATCTTTAATTGGATTTGAGGTCACTACTTCTCACTAATTTTCTCCTCTCTCATTTGTTCCTCCTCAGTCTCCTCTATTAGTTTCACTTTTTCCTTTTCATCTTTAAATTCTGTAATGTACCAGGACTCAAGCTTTCGGTTTCTTCTCATCTCTCTTTAGAGTTAATTTTTTGAGGGTTTAATTCTGTCTCACGGCTTTAAAAAACAACTCCCAAATATCTATATCTAGCCCAGTACACTCTCTTAAACTCTAAACTCACATATGCCATTTTTCATATTCATAGTCTTCCCTGTTTCAGTAAATGGCAACTGCATCCTTTCACTTATAGAGGCCAAAAAAAACGAAGAATCCTCTCTGACTTCTCTCTTTGTCATACTCTTGCTCTTCATCCACCAGCAAATCATATCCATTCTGTCTGCAGAAGGCATCCAGAATCTGAATGGACAGGTAGCATTTTATAGTGGATCAATCTTTCCCCAGACAACTGTAAGCTCCGGACAAAATGCAAAAGACGGCTACCTAAAGGCAGTAGAGAGGGAACAAAAGCCAGTAGCTTCGGGAGGGGAGTCACTTGGAAGACAGGAAGGGCATGGAGTCAGTTTCACGTTTATTTATTTATTTATAGCAAAATTTACCCTAAGGGCAGGTCCCAACCACATCTTAGGGAACAATTAAAATTCTTATGAAAGCCTACAGGTTTGCTTAAAGAACCAGATGACAAAATTCAGGGCAATCAGAATATATTAGCTATGGTTTTTAACAAAATATCACAGATTTAATCATTTAAAGCAACACCCACTTATTATCTCACAGCTTCCGTGGGTCAGGAAGTGAGTGTAAATTAACTGGGTCCTTTGCTCAGGGTCTCACCAGACTAAAATCAAAGTGTCAGCTAGCACTGTGATTGTCCTCTGAGGCTCAAGGCCTCTTCTTAGCTCTCTGGTTTTTGGAAGAATTCATTTCCTTGTGGTTGTCTGACTCAAGTTCCTGTTTTCTTGCCAATAGTTGTTTAGAGATGACTCTCAGCTTCTGGAAAGTGCTCACAGTTTCTTGCCACATGGTTCCTATAAGTAGTTCACAACATGGCCATTTGCTTTCATCCTGGGCAGCAAGGACATGTTTCTCTTCTTCCTCTGTGACCAACTGGAGAAATATTCTCTGCTTTTAAAGAGCCCATCTGATTAGATCAGGCCTACCCAGGGAAATTTTCCTTTTGCCATATGAGGAAACATAATTATAGGAGTAATCATATTTAATAATATTTGTCGGTTCTTCCCGTATTCAAGGGGAGAGGATTATCCTTGGCATGTATACCAGGGGTCAGGGATGTTGGGACCATCGTAGAATCCTGCTTACCATGCATAGGCACTAGAAAATGAGGGGAGACCCTGGAAGAATAGAGTCTAAGAAAGGGAGCCCCAGAATCTGCATACAAACTCTGTTTAAATCTTTGGCTGGTCTCTGGAGCACATATGCAGGGAATGGGCTCCAAGCAGCTCAGGTAAATTTAAAGAAGTGAATTGAGATTAGATTTTTGCCCGATGCGGGGCTTTGTTCTTACTATTTTCTCAGATTAGAATTATCTAACTCTTACTCTCTACCTATAGAAATCCTCTGCTCTCAAGGCTCAATTCACAAGATACACCCTTCTTAACGTGTTCAAGTGGTTCCACAAAATAAGTTTGCAGCTCTCTTTAGATTTATTTAATTCTTCCTTGGGCTATAACTAGGCCACTATGTAGAAAGTGCTTTGAGAGTAAGCAATGGTTTATTTACTTCTGTATACCTAGCATGTTCCATTGTACAGGACAGCTTGTTTGAGCTCAAATTTGTTATATTAAATTGCATCATGATAATAAAAAAGTTGTCCATAATCTACCTCTCTTTTTCATCTAAACCACCATCTTCTCCTTTTTGAATTATTATAATTGCCTTATAATTACTTTTGCCGCTTCTGTTCTTTCTCTATCAAAAGTATTCCCAACATGGTAGCCAACCTACATGCTCAATGCTTTTCCTCTAAGTTCAGCAATAAGACAAGAATGCCCCCTCTTGCCACTTTTATTCAACATAGTATTAGAAACCCTAGCCAGGGTCAATTAGGCAAGAAAAAGAAATAAAACATCCGAATTAGAAAGGAAGGAGTAAAACTATTTGCAGATATTGTGATATTATATATAGGAAACCCTTTAGACTTCACCAAAAAACTGTTGAAATTAATAAATCCAGTGAAGTTATGGATACAAAACCAAATACACAAAAATCTGTTACATTTCTATACACTAATAATGACTGTCAGGAAAATAAATTAGCAAAATAATACTATTTATAATTACATCAAAAAGAATTAAATACCCAAGAATAAATCTGACTAAGGAGGCAAAAGGTCTGTACACTGAAAGCCGTAAGACACTGATGAAAGAAATTGAAAAAAACAAAAACAGGTAAATGGAAAAATTTCTATGCTCATGGATTGGAAGAGTTCGTATTATTAAAATGTCCATACTACCTAAAGCAATCTACAGATTCATGCAATCCCTACCAAAATTCTAAAGACATATTCCATAAAAATAGAACAGAGAATCCTAATATTTGTATGAAACCACAAAAGACTTTGAATAGCCAAAGCAGTCTTGAAAAATGCCAAAACTCCAGTTTTATGCTCCCTGATTTCAAACTATAGTAACCAACACAGTAGCCAAGATACTCATTTTGTTTTTTTTATTTATTTAAAATATTTTATTTATTTATTTTACAGAGAGAGAGAGAGAGAGTGAGAGAGTGCATAAGCAGGGGGAGTGGCAGAGGAAGAGGAAGAAGCAGACCTGCTGCTGAGCAGGGAGCCTGATGATGCAGGGCTCCAAACCAGGACCTTGGGATCTTGACCTGAGCCGAAGACAGATGTTGAACCCACTGAGCCACCCAGGTGCCCCTAAAATAATCATTTAAAAATGCACTACAGATTAAGTAATACCACTCATAAAAGCCCCCTAGGAGGCTCATCTGATTTGGATACAAAGCAACACCTTTCCATTCCATCCTGTAAGGCTTGCGCATAGCCTGCCCTCCCTACTGCCTGATGCTCCCCTCCTGCTCGCGTCTGTGGTCAGGCTAACCGCTGCAGGCCAAGCACACCGCGCTCTCAGGGACTTTTGCATTTGCCTTTCTCTCCACCTGGACTGATCAGTGCCTTCACCTTCTCCAGATCTTTGCTTAAATGTTACTTTGTCAGAGAGGTTTTCCTTGTTACCATGTTTTAGAACCCCCAAGCCAGTGCTGTCTGCTCCCTTTCTTACTTCATTTATTCCGTAGCACTTATTTCCACATGACTTAACAGATATTTCCATACTGATTTTTGTTGCCCATGAGGGCAGGGATTTATCGTTGTCACTACTCTATCCCCAGTGCCTGTAGCAGTGTTCGGCCTACAGAAAGCATTCAGGACAGAGGGTTGAACGAAGGACAGGATTCATGATTTTATGTTTTATTTACATTTTAATTAATTCTCAAACTATGTTATTATATAGGTAGAGCGTTTTTATTACAATGTGCTTCAGGTTTTCTTTCCCCCCTAGATCAATCATGTAATACATTATAAATACATAGCCTTTTTGTAATATTATATCCAAATGATGTTAACATTTCATTGGAGGGCTGAAAAAGCATAAAAATCATGGTAAAATCTAACATTTCTTAAACAGAGCATTCCATTGAATTTTTACAACATACTCTATAATATAGGCATCTGTTATTTCCATTTTAAAAATGAAAAGGCAAAAAATAAGAAAAAATGAATAATTTACCTAAGATACCTTAGTCAGTAAATAGCAGAGCTGAATTCAAAGCGAGGTAGGGCTTATGATCTTGGTGCTCCTCCAGACTCCCTCTCTAAGTATGGCATCTAAATCTGTAAAGAATACTTTGCTGGTGTTTATGTAAGATGCAGTGCCTGAGATTAACTTCTGCAAACTAGAAAGAACGCTGGAGAGAGAGTCAAAAGATGTGAAGTCAAATACCAAATAG
Source organism: Mustela putorius furo (assembly GCF_011764305.1). Lineage (NCBI taxonomy): Eukaryota > Metazoa > Chordata > Mammalia > Carnivora > Mustelidae > Mustela > Mustela putorius. Next base: position 61,585,276 of record NW_025422005.1, on the reverse strand, counting down.
CTATGTAACTTTAGGTGGTTTATGAGCCATTCTGAACTTCAGCCTTTCAGCCTCCAGTTGCATTGCAGAATTAAAAGAACTAAATAAGATCATGTATGTGCAAAAGCTCAATAAGCTGTACAGTATTTTGCAGAGTAATTTAGTTTTTAAATAAACTATTCTAAGGGGTGTGCCCTGCATATGAGCTCTCTAAATTTATGGTCAAATGCTTTAGAAGTTTGGTTTAAATTATATACGAATTAAGAATTCTAGCTATTCACCTGGCATCTTGTGAGAACCCAAGGTGGCTCATTACATAGAAGAAATCACCCAAATGCCTCATGAGCTGAACATACTGAAATCATGGTAATAAATGCCAACATCATGATGTGCCTTGTTCTCTCCTTTCAGGTGGATGGCTCATGCTCTTTGCCATCGTACTGAGGCTGGTGGCAGCTTGTCCTGCGTCATGCGTGGTTTGCACCAGAGATGTAACCCTCTGTCAACAGCTAAACTATATAGTAGGTAATAAAACCAATAGCTCTAAAAAGCAGTGTTAAGTGTATCTGGCGAATTTGCTGCCGAGGCTTGCCTTGTGTTGAGTGCTCTCTCGGCTCAGCCTGATAGAGGTAAACTTTCAAAGGGCATGCCTTTCTCAGTGAGGAGAGACTGGTCACATTATCTTCCTGTTTCTGGTGGTCTCAACCAAAACTATGGCAAGACGTTAAGTTACCTTCAGAGGTAGCTGCGATATTTTGCTATTACAGAAGAATACTACCATTTCATGCGGCCACACACATTTTTTAATAATAGAAAAAAAAAAAATCACTTTAATTATATTTTTGTCCATCCTTCGTGCAGTTTGGAGCCCTATCATTTGCTGGGAAAAATATCAATGAATCAGAAACCTGAACTGCAATTGTTCAGCATTAGTAAGATTAAGTGATGTACTAGCAAAACAGATTATTATCAAAGTGCATCTAATTTTGAAAGTCTAGTCTTTTTTTATTGGTGGTAAATGAGCTGTAGAAATGCTAACAAGATACACTGCCTGTATTCATTACATATTGCTTGCTTAAGTCAACAATTTAATAAGACACCTTATTAACAAATTTGAGGAGAATGTGATTTACATCCTGATATCCAAGAGAAGATAAACAAGTTATAAGCTCTGCCAATGGAAAAATTTCAGAAACAAGTCTGAGTTAAGATGGAGTGAAAGAAGACAATTTCATTTCTAAAATCCTATGACTCAATGAAAATTAAGAGAGAGAAGTTATCGTCATCCCTGACAGGAGAGAGACCGTTTCAAGGGTAGTTGGTTGTACACTGTTTCCAATTAGTATTGAAAACGCTTAAACACTAAACTCCTATCCTCTCAAATAGATTTCCTGACTTCACTACATTTTTTTTTCCCCCTGATCAGAGATAGCTGAAGTCTGTAAGAAACATTGCAGCACCTCTATATCTTCCTTCTCATTTACGGAATGCCACATTCACGAAGTTAAATTTCATAAACACAGAGTAGTAAATGGATGACTTGTGAGTGGAGCTCGGGTTTATTCCTAGACAAGAAGTAATTGACAGAATCAATAGCCTCTTCCCTCAGAGTCGACAAATCCCTAGAGAACTGGGGATCCATAAAAATAAAACTCCCTTAACCCATATCAAAAACAATACTGAGAGAAACAAAATGCTAAACTGGCCAGAATTAATAGAGTTCAAATAATCAGCAATAAATACTATACAGAAAAAGACCACAGTTTGAGCTTGTTTGTGCTATAGAGATGGGAGCAATTCTTCCAAAAGAAGACACCATGAAAATCCCTTTTTCACATTTTTGAAATCTCTTTCTTTCAGCAGTACAGTCTGAATTTCATAAGGGAATTGTGATTTGCTTCCCCCCTGGTTGATTGTTCTAATATCACCTGTAGACCTCCCAGGGACAATGGACTCTTCCATCTTTATGGCACTGTCATTTGCAGTCAAAACAATTTTAGCATGATAAAGATGTGTTACAATAACTCCTGATTATAATACATCTTTATTGAGTTAAAACGCTTTGATTTCTAATGACAGAGCAGTGATAGCTCTGAGGTGATTATGGTGAAGGGATTTAACAGTTGGAAGCCCTGAGTACCACCTGTCATCACATGATGTACTTCATTGGAGGGAACAGATATTAGAGTGGAGGCCAAGATGGCCCAGACTATAATGAGAACCCCACTGACAGATCCTCAGGTCGTCTGGAGAGAATAGAGATCCTCACTGAGTTGCCAACTTTTAGCCTGGAGCTAAAAAGCAGAAACCAACACTCCTTCTCACTCCTCCCACCCAACTTCTACCTTTAGGTTTGAGAGAAAAGATGACTGAGTTCACAGCATAAATATACACTGCTCGTGGAAAACTGGCCATGAAACTTAGACACATGCGTGGCTCATGGATAAATCTGTCTTGGGCTGGCAGGCCTGGAGTGGGTCAGTACACAGCCTCACAGAGAGGAAGCCTAAAATGCCACTTTCAAAAACAAAACCAAAAATAAAACCAAATTCAAAACCAAAAACAAAAATTGATGGTGATAATTCCAAACAGTGAATTAACTTTGACATCGAAAGGAACAGATGGGTTTATGTTTCTCAAATAAACATGTCATAGAAACAAAGAACATAAAAATCCATCATTCTGATAAAGAGCCAGCTTCCCCTTAAACCGAGAAATCAGGGAATTTTTTTCATTTTGTTTGTTTTTCTTACCCAGGTGGTTAGATTGTTCAGAGGGCACTGAGTATCTTTGCTCTCCACTGCACTCCCCTCCCGCTTGTGTGTATCTTGCTGCTAGTTTGTGCTTTTCTTCCCCACAGCAGCCCCTGCGACCACGAAGGTTTTAATCATCACTGATGGATACCTCTCCGCCATAGAGAGCACAAATCTCTCCCTCTTGTTTAATCTTGCCTTGCTCTCCTTGAGCAGAAATGGCATCGCGGACATTCGGGAAGATGCCTTGCATGGCCTCTCAGGGTTGCGGACACTGTTGCTGGAGCACAACCAAATATCCAGCTCTTCGCTTACTGATCTCACCTTCAGCGAGCTTCACGGTCTGCAGGTGCTCGTGCTTAGCAATAATGCTCTGCATACCCTTCGGGGGTCCTGGTTCCGGAACACCAAGGGCCTGACCCGGCTCCACCTGGATGGGAATCAGATCACTAACCTGACAGGCACTTCCTTCGGAGGCGTGAAGCTGCACCGTCTTAGGCATCTGGATTTATCTAACAATTTTATTTCCTACATTGGGAAAGATGCTTTCCAGCCCTTTCCTCAACTACAGGAAGTGGACCTTTCTCGAAATAGGTTGGCCCACATGCCAGATGTTTTCACTCCACTGAAGCAGCTAATCCTTCTGAGTTTAGATAAGAACCAGTGGAGCTGCTCTTGTGATCTCTACCCCCTTGCCCGGTTTTTAAGAAACTATGTTAAGTCTTCGGCTCGCATGCTCCGGAATGCCCAGGACCTAAGTTGTCAGCCATCTGTCGCGGCTGTGGCCACCGCAAAGAGTGTGCTAAAGCTGTCTGAGACCAACTGTGACTCCAAGGTCTCCAACTTCACTCTGGTTTTAAAGAACAGAAGTCCCCTCCTCCCGGGGCAGGATGTGGCTCTGCTGACTGTCCTTGGCTTTGCAGGTATGCCAGGGAGAAGTGTGCGCAGCTCATTTCCATGCTCTTAAAATACACTAAATGATGCCTTTCCCAGGCGATTTGGGGAAATTTTCCAGGGCTTGTGGAAGGGAGAGGTTGTCAGTAGATGTGGGAGGATGTTGATTGACCTGGAACAGGTTGTAAGAATTTCCTGTTGCAGAGAAGCTGTGTAACAGAGGAAAGGGTCTTGGACCAGAATTCAAGAACTCTAGTCTTAGTATAATAACCACTGTAATTCCGAGTCAGTCACCTTACCATTCAGATTCAGTTTTCTTGTCTGTAATGCAGGAATAGTATCTACATTTTATCAATCTTCCATTTGTCACGAAACACTGGGACATTCATTAAAACACTAGAAATAGGGATTAAAAAGTGATGAGACATTGTCTCTTTCTTCAAGGTGCTCTCGTCCGTGTGCCCCTCTGTGGTATAGTAAGAATCAGTGGGCTTAACCAGGTGCACGAGGAGTTGGTAGTATGGAAATCACATGCATCCTGCTCTAGAGTGCTTGTACAGCACAAACATTTAGTGTATGAGCTCTGCAGTTAGATCACCCAGGTTTGAATCCTGACTGCCCTCTTACTTGCTCTGTGACCTTGGGGAAGTTATTTAACCTCTCTGTGCCTTGCTTTCCGCCTATTTGGGGGTTTTGAATTCTTGTGAGATTTCTGTTTATCAACTCATTCATAAACTTGGCCCATACCTCCCCGGACTGACTAAAGAGAAGATAATTTTCAACTCTTTAATTTTTCTAAGGTAGTTTAAACATCTCTTAACTATACATCAACTATTGTTACCTCTCACTGGGTGAATGATATAAAGTGATACTTAATATCATTAGTCAAAGACCAAATATACATGAGATTTCTTGAGTTATCTACCTGGATGTGTGTTTCCCCCCTATGCTTGCAGTGAGTGTGTGGTGAAATCCTTTGCACTTGTGGGTAACCATGGTGATGAGGTGTGTGTGGGGGGTGGGGGGAGTGCCCCAAAGCGAGAACACCAGAGGTTTGCAAATGACATCCAGGACTGAACTGATGTATTTTGAATATGTGCTATAAATAATTGTTCCATAGCAGGTTTCCAGCAAAACTTGAACATCAGATTTTTAACTCCTGACAGTTATACTTTTAATCAGAATAGATGGGCACCAGTGTCCGGTCTAAACAATGGAACTACCATCAGCGGTAATCTGATTCACTTGGAAGTGAATTTAAATCCTCCCAGAAAGATAAATTATTTCAAAAACTATGTAACCATGTCAGTAATTATGTGTGTTAAGAAATAATTTACCATAAAAGACCAAAGCAACAGGGCAGGGAATTTTACTTTAAATGTACTAGAATAGTAGAACTCAAGTGCTAGTTCTACAGAATAATTAATAGATATTCCAATAAAAACATACACAGATGCACATGTAAACAACATGTTGTGAGGTTCAAAGAGATTTGGGTAATGGTGGATTAAACAAAGTGATGCAGGTTTCTTTACTGCAGCATTTTTCTAATTTCTAATGAGCATTATGATCATTAAGAGGAAGATACAATGTGGAATGTTTCTTAAATTTACTTAATCATTAACTCTTTTTTCACAGAGGATTTCATTAAATTCGTGTTTTGTAGGGCATCATTTTGGAAATATTACAATGGACTAATTTTCAATATCTTCTAGGTATTTTCTGTATCTATTTTCAGAAAAAATTTACTACCAAATTACATTACTATAGAAATGGATATAAATTCTGGAAGATTCAAAGGTTTTGTCAAAATAATAGGAAGCTTATTATGCACGGACAAATTCTGATGAGTTATAAGTATGATTATACACAAGTTATAATGTGTAAAATTATCATTAGGTATCTCTCTGAGTGATTGTTAAAAATATTTTTAGGAAATATTTGTCTTAAAAAAATTCCTACTATACAATTTATTCTATTAAGATTCTAGTCCCTCTGAAGTAAAAATGTAATTAATAACCTATAACTGTCGATTGTGGGGAAAAGACTTAGAACTATAATTTGACCCTTGAATCCCTTTCTTTCTTAGGCTGTAGAAAAATCATCAAAATTCCAGAGAATATAAAAAATCAAATTCAGTGAATTGAAAACTAATAAGTGGTTGTTTGGCATCATACTCTAATATCTTAAAACCTCCCATTCTGTGAATTGGTTGATGAAAGGAGAAAGATTTCATGAAGCTGTAACATTTCCAGCAAGGACTTATCATTAAATTTTGCTTTTTGTTGTTGTTGTTTTTCCAACTCAGAAAGATTGTTAGAACACTTTTTAAAAATAGCAACAATGCCCATGGCAATGAAAATTCAACTATCTTCTTAATAGCATGTTCAGCCTGCCTACAAGCTTCATTTGCTGCTTTTTGCTCTCTGCACTGATAGAAAGTGACCATACCTGAGCAATGCGATGCACACACCCTTCTAGCATCAACAGCAGGAGAGTGAGTAGATCCTTGCCATTTAGATGCAATTAGAGGGAAAACTTCACCCTATAATCAGATTATGCCTACTCTCATTTCAATGGCTGATGCATGTGTTTAAGAAAATTTAGATCTTTCTTTTCTTTATTATTTGGCTTAGTAACTGTATCAGCCATATCAAGCGATAGTATGGACTTTCTCTCCTCCCACACCCAACAGCTGAGTCTTCTAGGACCTAATAGGGAATATCAAAATGAAACAACAGCAGTAGGAATCATAACCATAAACCACAATGATGATTCACTGAACCTATGATCAAAGTTTACTATGTGTTACATGTCACATATATTATCTCATTTAATTACTGAGTGGTATTAATCATTCTCATTTGATAGGGGAGAAAAAATAAGGCTCAGAGAGGTTAGAAAACTTGCTCAAGGAAGGTGTCAGAACAAAGCTTTGAATCCTGAGTTTTCTTACTCCCTGTAAGACATATGGAGTGGTTCTAAAATTTTATTATTTTTGTATGTTTTTAATATTTTAAAGCCAAAAGTCTTTTTTGGAATTACCCTAGCTCTAGGCAATAAAGGGTCTGATCTAAGTTTTGCTATTGCTTTTAAAAAAATTGTTGTGTCTTTAATAGAGATTAAGTTATGTCAAAATGTGATAGTACTAAGAATATACTATCACAAAAAAATTAAAGTGGGGCTTATAAGACCTCAAGATCTGGTAAACTACCTAAAGCTTGATGGTTTTTACCAGAGGCTGCTATTCACTTTGGTTAATCTTCATCTTTAACAGAAAAATGAAGAAATCATGGCCTGATACTTTCTCTTTTCTTTCAAGTTCAAAAAATATCATGTTTTCATTAAATTGTCTGCAGTAGAGGGAACCAGGCATGGTGCAATCAATCAAAAAGTCTAAAATGTTGACCTCATCTCTTTCACTGTCCTCATTTCCAGAGTCAGGAAACTGAGTTCTCCAGGGGAACTGACTTGCCTAAGGTCACACAGCAATTTGTGGTCAGAGCTGGACTTAGAAAACAGAGCTCCTAACTTAGTTGATACTGACACCATGTCTACCCCATCACCATTTTGGAGATTTGTAAAGTTAGACCACTCAGTGCATTTCATTAAGAAAACTCATAAACAGAATCCCTTCTGTTTACTTAAGAATATTCAATAAACATTCCGGTAAGCCTGTGTGAGAGTTGAGGGTACTGGAGATAAGATGTCGAACAAAACTGTAAAGGTCCATTTTCTCTCAGCACTTAATTCTAGCAGGGGAAGACAGACAGTGAACGAGCAAGCAAGTAAGCAAACACAGTAATTTTATACTGTTATAAGGGCTAAGAAAAAAGGAAATGACTAGGACAGAGAGGGAAGTGCGGTATAACTCTAGAGACTTTGGTTTGAACATCTAGGCAGTTGAGCATGCCTTTTGTCAAGATGGGAAACGGTGAAGTAGAAACAGGTGAGACTCTGTGTGTGTTTGAGAAACACTACCCTTTGCAGGTTTATTCAGAGGATAAGTTATACATACGTAGAACATGAACGGACAGTTCCAGACAGTCTGAGATTAGATGTCAGTCATGATTTTGTGGGAGTTCATAGAAGGGAGTGATCTTTGCAAGATGGAAAAAACAGCAAAGGTATCGAGAAATTCAGAGGTACAGATTTAGTTTTTAAAGGATAAATAAATTTAGAAAAAAATTCAAATAAACAGAGATAAGGGAAAAAACTGCAAGAGTCACAAAACCTTGTGTATGCGAGGGGCATACACAAAACCTTAGAAATACCTTAAGACTAGTGAACTGAAGAGTTTGAAACACAGTGTTTAAATAATGAAAAATGAAAAATTAGGCAAAGGAGGGAGGTTACAGCCAGATTGCGCTGAGACTTGGATGCCCAGGGATTTGGCCTTTATGCTAATCAGAAGTCAATGACTTTTTCTGGGGTAGGGGGTGAATCTTAGGGATGAAAAAAATACAACAATAGGAGGGGGTTATGATATATGGGAATTTCAGGGTATGTACTAAATGTAGTCTACTATTTCCTAATAAGAAATAGGAAATTTGGTTTCCTACAGGCAGAAGATTTTAATGCAAGAATGATTTTATCTTGAATGAATCTCAGTCCATGAAAAAAAACTCCTTTTTTCCACCAAAGGCATTCCAGATGGTATTTTTCTTATAATTTTTAATAGGCTACAAAGAGAGCTCCAAATTAACAGACAGAACAATGTTGATTAAACAGCCTCTGTCTGCATTGGTATTTTTCTTCATGGTGATAGACTTCCCACCCATTCTGATGCCCTTTAAACCATTAACCTTGATATTTGCGGATTTCACATTTGGTGATTTATATGTTTCTTCCTTTGATGTTATCTTTTAATGGTCTCTCTATTTGTCACAGGAGCTGTTGGTCTCACTTGCCTAGGTTTAGTTGTATTTAACTGGAAACTCCAACAAGGCAGAGCAAATGAACACACATCAGAAAACCTTTGTTGCAGAACCTTCGATGAATCCCTGTGTGCTCATGAGGCAAGAAATTACCACGCTAAGGGATACTGTAACTGCCACTTAACTCAGGAAAACGAGATAAAGGTCATGTCCATTGTGGGGTCCAGAAAGGAAATGCCACTTTTACAGGAAAACAGCCATGAAGCAGCACTGGCCTCTGAGTCCACAGCCCCTGACGGATCATTTAGAAACCTGAAAGGTAAAGACCATGGGGCAGACAGCACTTTCTTCTGCTTTGGTGGCAGATTGCTGCAGTCAGGATGTTCAGAGCCTCCTGGGAATATGGCAGCTTTTAATGAAGCAGGCTTACTTACAAGACATTGTCCAAAGAGAGTTAAAGAGCTAAGGAATCATGAGCCTGGGGAAGTCCAACCTCCAACTTTGCCACAGCATGTAACAAGAACAATAGGTGAGTTGCCTTGTTTCAGAGGATCCCACTGTTTAAATTCCTCCAAAAGACATAATTTCCTTAAAAGTAGAATGCTATAAAAATCATTGTGTCATACCAGTCTGTCCTTCTTCTAAAGATACTAGATCTGTATGTATCTGCATGTATGTTTGGGGTAAGGTGTAGATGAGGACTCCCCCACCCTCAGGAGCTGAGAGTAAGTATATCTTATGCCTGTTGGAAAGTGAGTTTGTGACCCAACATCTAACAAGTTTCTTTTTCTTCTCCTCCTCCTCCTCCTCCTCCTCTTCTTCTTCTTCTTCTTCTTCTTCTTCTTTTTTTTTTTTTTTTTTAAAGAAAAGCAGGCTTTTAAATAGCAATATGCTGTTAAGATTTATGGGAGGCTGAGTATCGGCTTCTATTCCGACATCCTTCGAGCTCTAATGCCAATTCTGCAGTAAGCGACCTTCTCAGAGCATGACATGTTAGAAGAATGGGCCTTCTAATGCTAGTGATTCATTTCAGGAATGATGTCAAGACACACACTTTGCTTGCTGAGCTGTCAAGGATGATAACTTTCCAGTCCAGGGAAAGTCAGGACTTCATTCATCGTCCCATGTTGGGAGCCAAGTGAATCTGGCCATGACATCTACCCACTGTACATGGGCAATGTCAATATTTAGGTGGAGGCAATGAATTAAATGTCTTCCTTTTCCTTCCTGAATAGTAAGGTGATGCTTTCAGGCTCAGCAGTGAAAACTTTGACAGCTTTTCTGTAAAGAGGTTCCTGTCATTTATTTGAATTGGTTTACAATGAGCAGAGCTTTCTCTCAGAATATGAATGGTGGAGGTACAGCACCAAGAAATTCTCACTGTCAGGATATGGCCCTTAAGATGGATTTGGGGACAATTGGAAAAGAATGAAACTGTATGTTATTTCATGTGTGGCATAAGGCAGGCCATTGCATTCCCCCGACTCCAGTTCTTACTAGTTTCTAGGGTCTGATGATTTGACTCAAGAGAGGAGTAGCCAAAGTTTTAAAAAAAAAAAAGTCTGTCATAGAAACCAGATCAGACTGGCTTTATTTTAGAAAGAAAGAAACACTTACCCTTTCAATAGAGCCACACTTCAGGCAGTTGTTTAGCTTTGTCCAATGCCTTAACTTTTCTGTGGGAAACCCTTTTACTGAAGGGAATGTTGTCTCTTAACCATTTAAAACCCAGTCCCTTGTTTCACACAGAGAACACAGTTGTTTGTCAAATCAATACATTTACTTTTGAGAAAAACTTGAAATTCTGCTACATGTCAGGCATTGTACTGGAGATGGAATGAATAGGTATCGGAGGAGAAAACAACCAAGGCCACGTTTGCTTTTGAAGAGAAGTCAGTAAGAGTCAATGTCACTCTTATTATGTCTCCAAACTTGGAAACACAGAATCACAGTATTTCAGGAGTAGGGAAGATTTAGAGATGATCTAGTCTGATAGTTCTGAATATTTATCTTTGAGTCACAGAACTCTCTTGGAATCTGATAAAAGCTAAAATTCTTTCCCCAGAATAATTTTATATCCACATAAAATTCCCATCTAAGTCTTATCTCTTGATACCCATTGAGTAAGTAGCTTCCCCAAGGTCCCCCAGAAAATTGAAGGCACATCTTAAGAGTCAGATGCTAGTGTGAAGACTAGCTCACGTCTTCCTTTCGATCTCTGAACAGTAATACTCCTTTCTTCCTTTGGATAAAACAAACAACTTCAGAAGACAAGAGAAAGTATACTGAGAAGATGTTATTTTAAACCTAACATGCATTGTACTTAAGAGGATAGGGTTTAGTGTCAGACAGACCTGGGTCAAGTTCTGCCGATATGGACATGTGGAAATGTGATGGGTAGAAGCATTTCACCTCTCTAAGCATCTTTCTTCATCTATGAAAGTGACAGGACAACAGGACTTGTCCAGTGGATCAGATCTCTTGAGAATATTAAATGAGATAATGAAGGTACTGTATTTAGCACAGTGCCTGGCTCTTAGTAGATGCTTAATTAATGGTAAATATTACTATTTTTTTGGTCATTATTATTATTTAACAGGTATCATTAATATCATATTAACATGTATCATTTAAAATTCACAGAGATTCCTGCAATACAGACCAGACCATATTCCAGAATACTCATTCATTTAAAAAAATATTTAATTAATCCTATATTAAGTGATGGGAAATTAAACAGGTATGGCCTCTGCTTTGATGAAGCCAGTAGTAGTATCACAGGTATTTCTTTTTTGTGGTTGAAGGTATCTTGTGTTTGAAACCTAAACACTACTCAATACAGTATCATGTTCTTCCTAATATTTAGTTCTAACTGGGAAATTAATGCAGAAAACTATTGTGATGGCCATTTGAAAAGAGCTTAGATATTATTCATATTTAAAGCTAACCTAACCAACAACCAATGTAAAGATTTACAACTATGAATGTTTTTATTTCTAATTCTGAACTTTTAATTCAGCATTGCAACTATTAAAATGGGGCCGTAAAGGGTAGCTTTGTAAACTCCCCAAAGTCTTTTGTAGGTTTGGTTAAAAATTAGGAAGTATCCAAGAATTGCCATCTCAGAGGCATCATTTTTTGCACCTTTCATAAGGTTTCTAAGCATCTGTTCGGTTGGGGTAATAAAACTCTGCTCAGTGCTAAATTTCTGCATTTATTGTTCAGCAGATATCAACAATGACACATTCAGGAGGAGATATGCAACATCCGCTTCAGTGTTGGCAAGAGAAAGTCTTGAAAAGCATTTAACAAATGAATCATGGCAGCCTCCAGTAGAAAAAAAAGACAGTGGCTTACAACCTCACAGGCAGAGACATTTTATTACAGGTTCATCATCCCAGCCTTGTGAGCCCGAGGAACACTGTGTACAACAGATCTTACAAAAACATAGATCAAAATATGATGATCCTTGTGGACCGTTAAAATGGAGCAGGCCTAGCTATTTTCAGCCAAACAGTTCTCTTATCTGTAAGTATGTGCCCTGTGATCAATTTCAAGATTACGTGAAAGAAAAGAAGCCAAATCGTCAAGAACATTCAAAGGCCAAGAAAGAGCAGATCCAAATTAACAGCGCAATAGAAAAATTCCTTATGAGGGAGGACAGCCCAGAGTTATCAAGGTTATCAACAAAAATCAAGAAAACATATTCCCCTAAGAGGGTTAGCTTCTGTGATCCTGATTTAGTAGAAAAAAATCATCTGGTGATGTCGTCTAAAACATCAACCCACTGGAAACAGCAGAAAACTCAAAGTAGCCCCCTGACCAAGTTGGATCTCAAAAAATGTGGCAATCCTCAGGAGGGAAACAAAGGAGGAAATCGGTCTGCTGATCCACAGATTCCGAAAAAGAAGAGAACCAGTCAATCTGACCTCAAAGGGAAAATTAAAAAACAAAATTCAAGGATAAAATTAAACTCACACCCATTCAGAAAAGTCAAAGTCCATCCAGAAAAATCATTGTCAGAACTCCCAAAGAAATGCAAACAGGTATTGTTACTGCCGCATAAATTACCTAAAGCTTCTCAGAAAGAAGCTGATATAAACCTTGTGTCCTCTGCAGATTTTCCCCAACAGCCAGTGAGTAACAACAACTGTGATAAACTCACTTCAAAGAGCATTCCTCTCAAACATGCTCCAAAGCAGACCCCGTATTACCAACAAGACACTAAAAAGACTCCTCCGCTCAGTGCTAATGACTTACCTGTAGTCACCCAGAGGTCCAGGGAAGGCAACTGTCACCCTAATGGCCTCATTCCTGATAGCAATGCATCAGCACTGCCTCTATCCACACCCATCATAGCTGAACACAGTCAGGCAAGCTCTCAATTTTCAAATGAGCAAGTGGAAGGTGCAACTCCCCTTGCATTGGAAGTACCCAAGTATTTACCAGCTACTTGGGAAAATACAGAAAGTGATGTTTTACCCCCCAGCATTTCCAGGGGGTCTACTGACCAAGGGGCAACAGAGCCCACTGAGCACAGGGAGCAGGACAAATCCAAGATCATTGGGCCAAATCAGTTTTCTTTGTCCCTGGGGAATCAAACACAATTTGTAGATGGCCACAAAATGGACACCAATAAAGAACATACCTTAAATCAAAATGAAACCTTGAAACATGTAGAGCAACACTCAAGTCACACACAACTTGGAAATGAGGAAAAAATGTTGATGCCCAAATGGAATATATCACATCAAATTGTGGAACGTTGTATCATGGATGAGGGAAATGATGTAGGAATAAAACCTCCCCAAAGAGAAACTGATGATTCCGCTCTCATTTCCTCTGAGACACAAGCCACAGGCGACCTAACTTCGATGAAGAAAAATTCTATTCCATACCAAAATAGAACAGAGATTCCCAAAGATATCAGTACTTCTCTTAGTACTCAAGCCATTTGGAATCCAACCAACAGTGACAAAAAAGAAACTGATAGCACAAAGGCATTGCCCAGAGATGATGGCACTGAAATACTAGGGATAAAAATATTAGGGAAAGAATAGAATAAAATGTTGGATGGAAACAAGGCAGATTCTAGTACATTAATTAGGACTGCACAGTTGACCTTAAAAGGTAGTAGAAAAGAAATGCAGCAAACTTGGGAAAATGGAAAAAGTGAAAAACATATGTTGTATGATTCAAGCTCTGCTGAGGCTACTATTACAGCTAAGGATTTGAGTATCACATGTTCCCCGGAAGCTGAAAATAGTCCTCGTAGTGAAATAGATCTCAGAATTAACTATAATTTGCAAGATTTCGGAGAAGTTCAAAATATTCAACCAGATAAAGATGACAGAGCTCATAAAGGAGGTGCAGTGGCAGTGCAGACACATCTAGTGCTTTCCTCTTCACCAGAGTTAAAAGACATGAGTTTTGAGATGAGAAATAAGGTGCCTCTAATTCCTTGAACAATAAATGAGACTGGAAGCTCTGCTCCAAAACCTACACTGTATCCGCCATCTGCTGATTGTGCTAATCCCTCACCTTTAGAGGCAGAACTTAACTAATCATCATTTTCTATTTTAGCTTTCTTCAAAAGGACACACAAACACCCCCTAGTCTTTGCAGGCATTCCAAATGCATTCTTTTGGAGGAAAAGTCCTCAGGAACTCTTGGTTGTCAATGAAGTAAAAGTACATGACTGCATAGAATGCAAAAATCAAAGATGGAGCCACAAGATAGGTTTGACACATTTAACTGAATTTGCTTCTCTGAGAAATAGAAAAATGGGAAAGAAAAGTTTTGCCTAGTTCTGAGAAAGAAAGCAAACATCAAAAAAAAAAAAAAAGCCTTAAGCAAATGAAAGATTAAAGAAGAAAAAAGTACTTGAACAGATTTACACTTGATGTTTATTTTATGGAAATTACTATACACATCTCAATTAGTGGTATTACAATATTGCTTTCTACATAGATGATTATATATTCATATTTGTGCCTGATCTGTTTTCCTAATTATGGTATGAAAATAAAAATTGAGCTTTGTTTGTTAACTGTAGTCTAGCTGATATGCATATTCCTATATTTCAACCATTTGCAACTGTTATGTTGACAATTATCCTAGATCTTAAGTAGAGTTTTTAAAACCTATTATTTCTCTAAGAGAAAAAAAAAAAAATTAAGGATTTCCAGGGGATGTAAGCTAGTTCTGTAAAACTTGTAAAATCCTCTAAATCCACTAGGTGGCGATCTCGGCTTCAATCATTTTAGAAGAACAAATGGAGCTTCAAGATCAACACAATGGATCCTGAACAAAGGGAATTTTAACAAGCTTTATTGCCAATTGTTATTAACTTAAGATTTTGAAAACTAAATAACCTATTAGTATGTAAGCTTTCAAGGCTTGATCTCTTGAGTTTAGCATGTCACTATTGTTTGGTGTGAGTATTCTTCCTTGTGCACAGGAATTAAATGTCCTTATAAATATGAGATTTAAAAGCAATAGTAGAATAAGCTTCTCTCATTCAAAGCCACATTTATTGGAAAGATAGAGGTATATTCAAACAATTTTATTTTTGATATCCCAGTAAAACATTGAAAGCATACCTTCATGGTATAGAATATTACATTTTACCTTTCCTAGGGGGAAAAAGGTAGTACTTTCTCTTCTTCTATCTATATCTAATATATTTTTACATATTTTATATATTTATGTAGTCTCTAATATAGTTTTATATAACAGGATCTTTATATCTGCTTCCTGCAATATTTGTATAGCCTAAAAGACTACAGAACAATGTAAATTCTGCTTACATGCTCTGCCTATCTTCTGTTTTCTTTCCTATTCAGAATTGCCAGCAAATGATGTAACTTTCTTATTTTGAAACTCTCTAACCTTATTCCCTCTCTTCTTTCTGTTTTCTCCTTGGATTCAAAATTTCCTTGCTTTTAACTCCAACTCCTCTCCCCTCTATTTTTGTTCAGCTTCTCTGCCTGAGCTTAGCTCCTATGCCATCTGTCTGCCTCCCCTGATCCCACTTCATTCGGTTAAGCGCCTTTAAGGTGAGAAGAGCATCTACGCCAACTTCTTGCACAATCACTTTATTCTAATTGATAGTTTCCTTAGCTTTGTAGACCAGGTTAGTTTTTTTTTAATCTCTTGGTAGCTATCTTTCTTTTTTCCTTTTTCTATTATTATTTTTAAAAAAATCCCAAAACCAAAAAACAAAAACCATCTTCACCTTAAAGCAGAGCACTTGGCTTTTTCTCCCACTGCCAACAATATCCCTGATACCTAAGAGCCTAAGGAGTACTGTGGTCACTGGCTAATTCTCAGAAGGCGGTGATGATGACAGCTCTCCTGGGCTCCTTCCTCTTTGCCATTTCCTAAATCCAGTCTTTCACCTCCTTAGGATGTTGTTTGCTTTGAAGTAGTTCTCACGTTTGCCCTTGCTCCTGAATCCCCATGGTAACCATTGTAGTCTTTGTCTTGTAATCAACTGGATTAATGCAACAGCAGCTCAGCGCATGCTCAGACTTCAGTGTCTTTTGCTCCTGTTTCAGCCCGCTGGTTCTCTGCCTTTACTGGGCACAGATCCGGCTGAGGTGCTTGTTAAATGCAAAGTCCCAGGCTCCATCCTAGACATTTTGATGCAGGAGCTTTAGAATAGGGCCCCAGAATCTTCGTTTTAACAAATTTTTCCGGGTAAACTGGAGTATGTAATATGCAGCCCACACGTTAAGAAACAATGCTCAACTACCCCAATCATACTAGAAGATAATTCAGTGCCTGTCTCACTATAGGAACCACATGCAATTCTCTGAGTAAGTTATCAAATCTTTTCATGCCAAGTTCAGCTGAATTTTCAAAAAACAATTACTTTTATCATATTTCTGCAACTCTTTAGGGACAAAAATATAGTTGCCTGGGATTTCATATCTGCTTTTCTCACTGTCCTTTTCTGTCTTTGTAGGTCTTGACTAAGAAGACATATATAGGAGATAATAATATGGTTCAAGTTTAAGGAGTGAAGCAAAGACAAATATGAAAGAAAGAATGAGTAATGAAGTTGATAACCTAGAGAGCAAGGACCAGGAGAGCATGGTGTTAGTGTCTCATATCTAAAGATGAACTTATTTCAAATGATGGTATGGAGAGCTAACCCCTCAGTCGCTACAAGCTTCCCATACCTAATAAGCCTCTCTCTTGTGTCCTTTCTCCGAGTGAATTTGCACACCTTCTCTTTGCTTGGACTGTTTTTCTCTCTCACCAAACTCCTGTTTATGCTTGTGACCTCAGCTCAAGTGTCTCTTGTTCTAGGAAGCCTTTCCTGACCTATATTATCTCTTTGTCCTGTACTTGCCAATTCCTTTAGTATGCATTCTCATCTACTCTTGTTTTCCTCAGTCTGGCTTATAACTATAAAATCATTTGTTTATTCAATTTGTCTCCATTTGGCTACTAGACCTTACTGAGGCTCCCTGGAGCATAGGTCTCCACTGAATCCCCAGCACTTGTTCGTGGGGCTGTGTGGAGACTCCATAAGTCATTGTTGAAGGAAAGAACAAGAACTAGCCCACCATTTCCCTTTTCCTCACCACTGAGCCTGCTCACACAGTGAAGACGCTATTGAGATGGGCACGGCGATGATGTTTCAGGCACATCACATCCAGCAGCTCAACTTCATGATGCTGAGATGGAAACCACAGCCGAGCCAGGGCCCACCTGACCGGCAAGCCCAGACACAGCTGGCTAGTCAGAGACTTTGCTTCCTACTATGCCTTTCCCCCATCCTTCTCCCTGAACTGCATTCTCAGAGCCCAGGCCCTGGACTGATTGGTTTTGCTGCTTACCAATGAAACTTTTCCACTAAACACTTGAGTTTTGGGTTCTTAGTATTTTTTTTTTTTTTTTAACTTTAAGCATACCCTCCTTTAGCCCTGATCTGGTTCTCTTATTTCCTAATGTGTTATTTGTGACATCCATTCTACCTCCCCAAAAATACTTTTAGAAGTTGCTAATGACTTGCTTTTATCTTCAAATGAAAACTTCCATATATTCCCAATTTATAATCATAAACATGAAGAGTCCATTAATAAAAGCAAAAGGGATACCCTTGACAGTTTTTTAAAATTTTACTTTACATTTTTTGTTATACTTTATGTTATATACACTAAAGAGAAAAGGAAATTTCAGATTAGCTTTTTTGACATACTTATTCCTAGAAAATATGCCTGAGGTTCATATTGAATCAGCAAGGAAAGCTTTTCCCAAACTATTTTAAGCCATATAATTTTCAAGACAAATTATTTTTTGGACACTGCAATTCAGATGAGGGTGTTGAAGGCTTTGATAAGCAATAGTGGTGCTCACTGATGTACTCAACAAATATTTTTGAACATCTACTAGGGATGGTTCTAGGTGCTGAGGTTGCAGCCACAAACAAAACAAAACAAAACAAAATCCCTGCTTTCTGGTAGTGAGAAAAGATTCAACACCAATAAATACACAATCTGCGAAGCAGAATGGTCAGGAGAAGAGATTACTTCTTTTGAGGTTACTCAATCCGCATGCCATAGTAATCTTTATTTTTCTTCTTAAGAGTCTCCATGTATGTTTGTGCAGTTGGGTAATGACTTGGTCTGGGTTTTACCTTTAGAAAAAAGAAGTGGGGAACTTGGCTTTCTCCTTCCAAAATCTAGACTGGGGCTTATTCTATTTCTCCCTTGGTGAGGTACTTCCTGAGTTAACAACAGCTAACTAATGTGAACTAATTCCCTCTACTCAGGGCAGAAGAATCAATGTGGGCTGACGTTAAAACCCAAGGATTTCAATAGACAACAAAACATGCTGGCAGGGAGAGTCTCAGACACCGTGCTAAACAGTATTATCAAGAGAGAAGTTGAGGAGTCTCCTCGTTTGTCAGACATTCTCAAAATGTCTGGTACAGATAAGAAGAATCCTGTCTTGTAAACAAGTGGTCTGAGATTTCATGCTGGGATAATAGGAGTGTAACCCTTAATATTTTTAGATCTATGATCATATTTAATTTTTTTCTCTGTTCACATATCCTCCTTTATTGATTCCGTCCATAGTCTCGAACCCTCCATCTGCGTTCCTAAATGCTTTCTCACATTACTGCTTAAAGAATTAGGGAAGGACTAGGACTTGGTCTCTGGCCTCCCGCTTGAGCCAGTGCAACTAAAGACCACTTGTCACGGAGTCTCCGCTAAAGGTCTGCCTCATGGTGAAAAGCCAACACAAATCCGTCTTGTGCCAAACTTCTTTCTTCAGAAAATGACTAAGTATGGTTCAAGTGTAGTTAATAAAATTGCAGCTGAGATGAGGCTGTGACTCATCTGTCATACCCTGGTCTCTCTTTTGCTAATCAGTTGTGAGAAACATTTCAAAATCAGAGAGCAGCAGCAAAGAAAGATGAGATACTCAGACTTTTGAGGCAATTAGAGACTAAAGAGCAGAAGGCAAATCAGTCTTCCTGCCTTGACAGTCTTAAAATACACACTGAAAGTAGACTTTGGAGTTACACTATTTGTGACAGATTTTGACCATAACACATTTTCTAAGAGGAAATAAGAATTACTCACTTCAGGACATGCGTTCCACCCTCGCATGAGCAGAGATGATATGGGCTTGGGGATGGAATAGCCAATGGGAGGTCTGATGTGGTGGTAAGCCATGTCTGCTGCAGCAGCCGCTAGGAACCAAATGAACATGTCAGTTCTGAAACCCACATACTTGCCCCAAGAAGCATATGAACAGACAAACAAAAAGTCATCAAGAATCAATCTGTGCAACATTAGCAGGGACTCAAAGATAGCTCTATGCAGGTTTTTTTTTTTTTTTTTAATGCTTAAACAAAATGTTGGATAATTTGATACTATCAGTTTATCTTTATAATTGTCCATTCATTCAGTTGTTCACTCATTCAACAAATTGGGAGCGGAGGGAACACAAAGAGGATCAAAGAAGCATGCAAAAGAACATACAGAGAGCAAGCAGTTTGGGGTGTGTGTCTGAAGGGTATATACATAATGTTATAGGAAGTAAGGACTGAAAGGCAAACTGGACCAGACGATATACAATGTCATAAATCCAGGCTAAAGAGCTTATCCTGTACTTAGCAAGAGGTGGGGTGCCGCTGAACTTCGCAATTCAGAAAGCACCCCTTTAACTTGGGCAAAATAGATGATTTTTTAAGTTTAAATACCATTACTGGTTATAAGAATGTTGGGATTTTAAGATTTAATATTTATAAAGTAGTTACTATTTGCTAAACTTTGTAAGATACCTCAAATCCATCATTTTAGCTAATATCACTCGTTGACTCAACTCCCTAGTGTTACCTGTCTGCTTGGATTTCTGAATATTGCTCATCTGAAACTCCCCATTACGGTGTGGTGATGCTTGGGGCTTCGCTGTGGAATCCTGACTGTTGCATATTTTCCTGCTCTGCAACCAGTGATTTCTGTAACTCTCTTGGAAACCAAGTTCATAGGTACTTTCATTAAACATATTTTGTATCAGGCAGCATGGTAGATCATACATAAGCTTTTTCAAACCTCCTAACAATCATTCAAAGTAGGTATTTCTGTGTGTGTGCGTGTATGTAACTAGTTTTTAATTTGTGAAAAAATTAAACATAATTAGTAATTGGTATAACCTCTTGTTCCAGATTCCACGCTCTCTTCAACCACTTCACACTGAAAATACTTTGTAAACAACACCTGAAGCTCTTTTTATTCCTCCTAAAATTGCTCTGCACCGGTGGGAGGCTAAAGTCCCAGGATGTTGACTTCCTCTTTTCCAGGTTGTGATGTCATCAACATCTGTCTGTACCCTAACAATATTTGTGATATGACCTATAACTACTGCCTCTCTTACATTAAAGTTTGCTCCAATTCACTTCTGTTTATAGATTTACTAATTTAGTGAAATTATATGTAAGTTAATCAACATTTTGCTTTATGGATCAGTCAGAATTACTACCTAATTTTGACAAATGTAACATACCTGTTTTCTTTGGAATTTTAGAAACATAATTAGAATAAAATCTTATTCAGAAAGGACAGTTGTTAAAATATTTTGAGTATTCTTATATACTCTTTCTATCATTGAGCTCATGCCCAATCCAGTATATGATTATGTAATATTTTTCCCCTAAATATCAACATTTTTCCAAGTTATTAAACTTCAGGTTAATGTATTTTTAACGACTCTGTATTCTGTATGATTTACTTAATCATTCCTCAATTTCAGGATGTTCAAATTTGGGTATAAACACTTCAAAGTAATCATCTTCAGTATGACTTTCCCAGTTTCACAGACTGAAACTTTATTTATGATATTTTGATATTTATGATATTTTATGATATTTATGATATTTTGAGGGGTAAGATTAACCTGCCAAAGGGCATAGCTGAAGACTTTTGACACATACTGATACACTGTTTTTCTCAAGAGTTGTATTAATTTACACTCTCAATGGCCAATGTGTAAGAGACTTTCATTACATCTACACCAGTATTAGGCTTTCTCATTTTGTAAAAGATTTTCTTAATATGAGAGGCAAGTGTATCAGCTCATTTCTTGTTGTTTAAATTTTGTTCTTTGATGAATAGTGAGGCTTAATATTTTCCTAAATATTTATTGGTTATTTGTATTTAAAATTTTAAGTTCATTTTCTTTGCCTGTCTGGTATTTTAATATTTCCTTCCTTACAACAGCAGTTCTAATTGTACAATTGTTCCAAGTTGAGGGCAGAGTCAGGAATTCCATTTCTATTCTTGTTTTCAATGCCATTTGTAGAATATTTGCATTGTCACATTTGTCAAACCTTTCTAGCCACTATTAGCTACAGTTATATTTGCTGACACTAAGAAAACAAAGAAACAAAAGACAGGTCAAAACATATTTAGGGGGTGCCTGGGTGGCTCAGTGAGTTGAGCCTCTGCCTTTGGCTCAGGTCATGATCTCAGGGTCCTGGGATGGAGCCCTGCATCGGGCTCTCAGCTGGGTGGGGAGCCTGCTCCCCCACCCCCTCAGCCTGCCACTCTGCCTACTTGTGATCTCTCTCTCTGTCAAATAAATGAATAAGAATCTTTAAAAAAAAACCCCACATATTTAGCAAATGAAATGTCACTTATAAAATGTGTCTTCTGTGTCACAAAAAACTAGCTGTGTTAGGTTTCTCCCATTGGCTACTCTTGACGATTTTTAATTCTTTTTGGCATGAGGTAAATAAATAAGCAAACAAATTAACTAATGCTTAATAATCACTGATCTTTAAACTCTACTTTTTCACCTTATGACCATTTGGATATTGTTGAGCTGGTACAGCTATAAGCACATAAGCCAGTGTAGTGAACACATTTAAACTAATTATACATATCCTAATGGGTGGGGAGGGACTATTCATAAAGTGAGTTAAACTCAGATGCAGGTGCCAAATGTCTCCTCTGAAACCCTTTTAGACTCTGATATCAAGTCTATAAAGTTACCTGTTTGCTTCTTGGCACTGCGTCTGGAAAATCAGTTTAAGATGAACGATACTTAATTCTTCATTATTCAAAGCAGATTCTACAAGGCCTTGGCATCTCCTTCTCCTTTTTGCTTTGTGCACTCTTGGCAGTGATACCACTCATTAGCACCTCCACCAGAAAGTGGGCAATGCAACATGAGGGGTCATGGAATTGAGATTTGTCACCTCTGAGATTACTTTGTCAGTCTTGCCTAAGTGGCCATGTTACACCAACAGCTGGGAAATTTTCTGGTATTCCAGATTCAGGAAAGAGACTGTCAGCCCATTCATCAAATTTTTTATCTTGATTGCTACATAAAATATGTTAAATGATTTATGTACATGTTGGTTTCTACTTTTACAAGTGAAACTTTGCTATTAAAAGAGAATAAAGGTAAACTTAAAAATATCAATAACTATTTATTGAGCACCTACCATTTTCTCAGCACTGTGATGATTATCAATGACTGAGCAAAACTTGTAATCTAGCACTAGAGTAGGACTATCTAATAGATCTTTTTACAATGATGGAAATATTCTGCAGTGTTCAACATGGTAGCATATGCCTATTAAGCACTTAAAATGTGGCTATTAAGCACTAAAAAGGTGTGACTGAATAACTGAACTTTTACTTCAGTTTCAGTTCATATAAATTTAAATTTAAGTAACCACGTGTGTCTCGTAGCTTCCATAGTGGACTGCACAATTTTAGAGCATAGCTTTTTCTCACTCTCATCCTGAATGAGGCTTAAATTAAACAAGATTTTGTGTGTCAGCCTCAAAAGTTTATATAACCATGGTCTTGATTTGTGGATTTAAGTTCTTTATTGCTTATCAATACTTTATCAAGAAAAAAAGGGATATGACTAGAGATCATCATTCTGTCCGGCATGTGATAACCTTCACTCACTTATTCTCATGAACAGATGTACTGAACATTCCATGTGGGCAATAATAAGCTAACAAAAGAAGTGTTAGGCTTTTCCATAAACTTTGGTAAATGAATGAATAATTTTTAAAGAGATGAATTACTGGACTTTTCACTTCTTTTTATGATTCAATCACAAATTCGGAAAGGTGATCCTTTTTTCCTGAAATGTTCTTGTGCGTATCCTCTTTTCTTACATTATATTTAGTGTCCCTTAGGTCTTAACTTGAACTGTCTCTGGGTGCCCTTCCTATGTACTCCCATAGCACATGGTGCTATTGTAGTATTGTCGTATAATATGGTATTATATTATACTTAATTGCCTATTTATTTGCTTGCCTCTGTAAATCACAAGCTCCTTGAGCTCAGGAATTGTATCTTTTCACCATTGTATCTCCCGTGCTTAGCACGATGACAGCTAATCAGTAGCCACCCAACTGATATGCACCAAACAAATCAATAAATGAGGCCGCTCAAAATACGATTTCACTGGAGATAAAAGAGGTCATGGTATAGATGACTCAGTAAACATTTATTGTACAAATAAATAAGGATTATGGATTAATGACAATTGCTATCTTGCTCATTATTATGTCTTTAGGACAGAGCACAATGCCTAGTCACTAAGAAACACCATAGAATGAATATGCTTAGTTTAATACTAAATTATGACACAATTAGGTAAATGATTGAGATCTGGTGGCAAATTTAGTTCATACTTTTATCTTTTTATCAGAACATTTGGGGAGGGAGCTTCTATAAATTGAAACAGTATCACCATTAATAATTGGCCTTGGGGCACCTGGGTAGCTCAGTCAGCTGGCATCTGCCTTGGGCTAGGGTCATGATCCTGGGGTCCTTGGGCTTGAGTCCCACATCCGGGTCCCTGCTTGGCAGAGAGACTGCTTCTCCCTCTACCACTTCCCGCCTGCTTGTGCTCTCGCTTTCTCCCATGAGCTCTCTTATGGCTCCTTCTCTCAAATAAAAATATAAAATAAAAAAAGAAAAGAAAGAAATTCCTTTAACAAGGAAATGTGATGTGGGGGCCTAATTTCCAGTCTGGTTTTGCTTTTAACTCTGTGAGCGATCCTAATTAAGCTAATTTGCCTCTGTGAGTATTAATTTTTGTACATGTAAGATGAAGCCTTGAGGACATCGTGTAATGGTGATAAGCATGGGGTTTGGGGACAAGGAGCCATGCACTTACGTCTTGACTGTCCCTCTTACTGGTGTGTGATGTTGAGCATATATCTTATCCTAATAGAACCTAAACCACAGGTTATTGTTAGAATTAAGGGAGATAGTGTACAGAGAGCATCTGGCACATTGTTGGTTCTCAATAAGCGTTAGCTGTTGTTGCTGTAGTTATTATCATCTACAGAGCTAAGGGTTTCACCGATCCCTTTTACTCTAAATCTAGAGAACTAGATATCTAAAACACTGTATCTTTTCTGTTCTGTTTAGATCAGAAATCATAGTTCCTTTTGAGGTTTTCTGGGAGTCTGAATACCCAGTAAAAGGTTGCATTGAGTTACTGCAAATTACAAGGCTACAAACCATCTCATCTGTCACCAGCCCTGGCTCATAATGCAATATGGCCACTGTGGAGAGGAGGACCACGCAGCTCTTCGTGGCAAATTTAATTAGCTATATTGCTTATGGATAAATTGGTACTAGATTCTGAATTCCTAAATTAAACTATCACTTACGTTTTATAAAAATAAGTCCAGGCATCCATATAAAAAAACATTTTACTTGTAAGCTTTGATGAACATAAACTACAAGAATTTTTTTTTTTTTTCAGTTTTGATTGTGTGTATGTGTGTTTTAAAAAACACAATTGATTCTACCTTGCTGTTTTTATGGGTTGGGCTTTGGTGAAACAAAGCAAATATGGACCACTCTCCCAGCAAGCGCTAAGACACATTCTTTGTTAAACTGACACTTCTCAATGATGTATCACCAGAGCATATAGCATCTGAGAGAGACCACGAGATTGCAATCTTGAGATTGCACTAAGAATGGCTTAATTTTTTAAACCACATCCCATTCTCATTACAGACTGTCAGAAGAATAGATTAATTTGCACCAATGTCTATTCTCATTGCAATCTTTGTCAGGGTAATGAAGTATTGGAATGTTAATATCAGCTATGTTCATAGAAATATCACCATCCATTGGACTGATTTGATCTTTCCAGTGATCTCTGTAGTGATTGGCTGGCTCTACTCTTTTCAGTGATAAACTGATAAAGATTAGCACAGCAAACACAGGATTTCAGAACTTTGGCTCACTCCTATTTTCCTATTTTCCTAACACATGTGAAAACATAGTCCCCATCATCAAGTGCTTATGCCTTTTAAGGTTATTATATTTAGGATGCTTTAGGATTCTAATCATATATGGAGAAGAACACCTAATATTTAAACAGGGCTAGCAAACACAAATTGCTACAAATATGGGATCCTGTGATATAACTGTGTCTCTAAATGTACTTAAATTCTTATTTTTTACAATCATATGTGAGACAAAAAAAAAAAAATTGCAAGCCATATTTGGCCCCTATATTACAGCTTGCAAACCTGAGTTAAAACCTCCATATAAAGTCTCACCGAAATCTGGCTAGAATGAATTGGCAGATGTTCTTAATTTGCTGTCACATCCGAGACTTCGATATAGCTTGGCATTAAAGGAATCCCAGGACACAGAGTTGAGTCTCCTTGTGAACCAGCTGGCATCACAGAGGAAAACAAAAGGAAAACAAGAGGCTTTTTCTTTGGCCTCAAACTATAATCTGAAAGTGATCCACAAAATTTGGTACCTGGTTATAAGGGAACAGGATTGGATGAGATACATATCGATGGATTAATTTATCCTAGATTTCTTCTTTACTTTGTCATGATATATCAGAGGAGACAGACCCGGGGGAGACGTAAAATCTGGGAAGCAGGTGTTGGTTTCTTTCTCTGAAATGAATCCAGGACAGCTCTTGTTTGCCATGTCATACCAGCTCCTTTTTCATCTTGCCTGGTTCTTCTCTCTCTGCTTGGCTTCACACCTTGGCTCCTTCTCTCTCTAATCTTGTCACTTCTCTCACAAATCTGCTCTCTTCCTGGATCCATCATCTTCTGCTGGCTCAGCCAGAAGCCTGAAGTTAAGCCTGACTCCTCCCTCTCCCTTGTGCTCTCACCTTGGCCCACCAGCAAGTCCCATTCAAATTTCCCACAACCAGCCTCTCCTTTCTCTTCTAAAGCCACTCCCCTAATTAAGGTCTTCTACATTCTTATCTGGAGTACCTGGTCTCTTTGCCCTGGGTTTCAAGCCTCTTCAATCCAGAATTAGCTTTGTAGCAAGAGAGAGCATTCAAAAATAATACTAGTGTTGTACTATTGCCCTGCTTAAACTCCTGCAGCGACTTTCACTGCGAACACACAGGCCCTTCACCACCTGGCTCTAGGTTTACATTTACAGCATGTGTCTTGTGATGGGTTTCCTTGTATTCTCTGATTCATCCTTACTGAATTATTTGTGCATCTCTCATGCCTCTGCACCTTGCGCATACTGCTTTCTGTTGCAACTTCTTCTCTACCTCCCCACTGTTTATCTATTTAATTAGTTTTCAGCTTTTTGCAGTTCAGTTATCACCTCCTCTTAGATTCCTTCTCTGATATCCTCTCCCCTTTTGCACAGTCTGGACAGGAGACTCCTCCAGGGAGCATCTTCAGCACTCTGCTTCTCTCTAGTTGGGACTTAACCTCTGCTCTTTACTATGACGGCCTGAGCAATGCCCTATTCCTCTCTGTTTTCCTCTTAACTCTAGCACAGTTCCCAGGCAGAGGAGCCCTCAACAATAGCCTAAAAATAATAATAGTAGCTAATATTTATTGAGTGCTTCCAGTTCCTAGTCACCATTCCAGTCTTTTGAGGTAGGCCCATTATTATGCCCATTTAAAAAATAAAGTGAAGTACAGCTAGGTTAAGTAGCTTGCATACAGTTACAAGGCTCACGTTCTTACACATTATGCCGATTCTCTTAGCCCATGTGGTGTTATCCTGAAAAACGCTTTCTTAAAAACTGAATTAATTGACAACATTCAGTTTTCTTCTTTTCTTTTTCTTCCTTTCTCTTTCTTTCCTTCTTTGAGAGTGACAGAAGGAGAGAGAGTGTGTGAGCATGGAGGCACAAGGGAGAGAGAGAGAACCTTGAGCAGTCTCTATACCCAACTCAGAGCCCAACATGGGGCTCCATCTCCCAGAGCTCAGGACCCAAGCTGAAATCAAGAGTCAGATGCTTAATTGAATGAGCCACCCAGGCACCCCAAACCTTTAGATTTCTACACAAACACACACAGAAATTCGTTTATATGGTAATAGTGAGCAGTGATCCCTACACTTCTGCATGGCCCTGTTCGGCTGGAGCTGGGTAGCGGCTGTCCCCTGGAGTCAGAGCACGTGACTTCCTGTCCATCACACTGTCCGGGGTCCAGCATTTGCCCAATTCTCCTGACCCTTTGGGCATCTGGTATCAGGTGATCCATAGAATGCCAGATATGATGGCTTTTTGGTTCTTTCTAAACCTGAGATTATAAGGTTAATTTGAACATGGCCTACACAAAAGAGACTCTAACTTCATGTTCTTCTCCAGGTATACTCATTCCTTGCATAAGAGTCAGTGCCAGTATTTGTGTTCCACTTTCGTATTTCTCTCAGGAGATAGGGTACTACTACTAAATCCAGAAGGAAGAGCCATGTGGAATGTTGCTACTACCGTAACTGATAATGTTGCCAAACATTGTAGTCATGGATTTGTTCCTCTTCGTAAGTGGCTAATATGTAGCTTATACTGAATCTGATGCTTCACACAATTTATTGTGGAACATATGCTAGATTGCCTAACCACTGCAATGATATAAGGAGTCTCATTTCTTGATGCACGGTCACTGTCCAACTTTAAAAAATTCAACATCTATCATAAATTCTCTTTCCGATAAAGTACGGTAAGTTCTAATATCTGGGATATTGGAATCCAGTTATTCTTAGGCAAGGCTTTTAACTGTTTTATTATATAATATTCTCTCTTTAAAGGGTAAATATTTCTGGGTGGTTCCTGACAGAAAGGATCTTTATCTCTCCAAAATATTCATGTGTAATTAGCAGAGGATAATGGAGTAGAGAAAATTCCAAAACTGTATGAGTAAAATATGATAAATAGTATAATAAATGATGACTTGGGGGCATGGAGGAGATTGGATTAACTCAATATTAGAGAATTAAGGAAGATGTTTTGGGAAGAAGTGATATTTAAGCTAAGATCTAAAAATTAATTAGGGTCATATGACAGTAAGTGAGCAAAAATGTCTCAAAGGAAGTGGGGCAGAAGAAGGGAGAGAAGTCAAGTGGCATCAGTACAGTGATAAAGACAGCAGCTTTGACTAGCATGGTGGCAGGTGAAATTTTTAGGAGTTAGATTTGAGGTATATATCTTATCACTTCTGTTTTTTGTTCATTGTTGTTCACTAGTCTTTGTGCAAGAAGTTAAGAAAAAAGATACAAAAAAATATACAGATTGAAAAGGAAGAAGGTCTTTATTTACAGATCACAAAATCATCTATGTGGAAAATCCCAAACAATGTAGAATAAAGGTACTTGAATGGATAAGTAAATTTAGCAAATATGTAGAGTTCTAGGTTGATATTTAAAAATTAATTATATCTCTCTTCTAACAAAGAACCATTGGACATTGAAATTTTAAAGGATAACATGTACAATAGTATCAAATACAAAATGCATAGAGATGTCTAAAAAAATGTGCAAGGTTTGTATGCTAAAAACTACAAACACACTGACGACAGAAATTAAAGAAGACCTAACTGAAGGGAGAGCTACACCATGGGGACTGATTAGAAGATTCAGTATGCTTACATTGCCAATTCTTCCTAAATTGATCTATATAAACTCAGTGTAATCCACCCCAAATTTCAGTGGGCTTTTTTTTTTTTTTTGGTAGAAATAAACAAGCTGATTCTAAAATTTACATAGAAAAGCAAAAAGTCTAGAAGAGCCAAAGCGATTTCTATAAAGGAGAACATAGTTGGAAGGTTCATCTAACCTGATTTCAAGACTTAAATGTAACCTTACAATATAATATGCTATTAGAGTAAGGGTAGACATATATCAATAGAACAGAGTTCTAAGGTAAGGCATAGTTCTTAGAATACTCTTAGAGTTCTAAGGGTAGACATATATCAATAGAACAGAGTTCAAAAATAAATATATATATGGGCAATTAATTTTTGACAATACTACCAAAATAATTTAAAGGAGAAAGGAAAGTTTTTTCAACAAACTATGCTGGAAAATTAAACATCCATATTAAAAAACAAATACATTTTTTATGATAAATTTTTAAAAGATTTTTATTCATTTGAGGGGAGAGGGTAGCGCAAACACTGGGAGCCACAGAGAGGGAGGGAGAAGCAGGCTCCCCACTGACGCTGGGACTCTAGGATCATGACATGAGCCAAAGGCAGATGCTTAACTGACTGAGCCACCCAGGTGCCCAAAAAACAAATAAATTAGCAAAAGAATAACAAAAGTTCATACCTGTGCCATTAAAAAAAAGACAAATATATTTTATAAATATAAAGCCTAAACCTCTAAGAGTTCTTTAAGAAAACATAGGAGGAAATCTTTTGGCCTTATTGATGAAACCATATTTTAGAAAGGATACAAAAAATGTGATTTAAAACTTTGATAATGCAGACTTCATTGAAACTAAAAACTTCTTTCAAGACATTGCTAGGACTATGAAAAGGCAAGCCACAGACTAGAGAAAAACACTTTCAAAATGCATAGCAGATGAAAGACTTCTACCTAGAATCTGAGAACTCTTACAAGTGAATAATAAGGCAATGTGAACAAACACTTCACCAAGGGAGGAGGCACGAACACACATAAACATGTGAAAAGATCATCAACATCATTAGCTGTCAGAGAATTATAATACTACAGCAGCATACCATTAGATACCTACTTAAATGGCTAATATTTGATTTTAAACAGGTGACAAAAAAGTCCTGGCAAGGATGTGTAGCAACCGGAATTCTAATCCACTGCTGGTGGGAATCCATAATGGTACAAACGCCTTAGAAAAACTCTTTTCATAAGATCTGGTAATTATCTCTTACATATTTATTCAAGAGTAATAAAACCATCCACACAAAGACCTAAATGGCTTTACCTATCTTATTCATAGTAGTCCCAAAGTAAGAATAATCCAAATAATCATCAACTTGTGAATCCATAATTAAATTTAGACATATCCACACAATGGAATATTACTCAGGGACAAAAAAAATGAATTACTAAAAATCAACAACATGATTTCATTTATAGGACATACTGGAAAAGGCAAACCTGTAAAGCCATAAATCAGATGAGTGATTGCTGGGGACAAATTTCCAGTCGCATGGTGAATACAAGAAAGTAAATAGAATGACAAGACATAAAATCAAATAAAATGAAGAGCAGATGCAAATAAAATTTACCTTAAACCTCAAGTATGTGTATATTTTTCATGTGATTAGACTGCATACCTCTGCAGTCTACATGTACACAGAGTCTAATGTATCTTATCACCCAAAATTAGGCTCACTCACAAAGCCCCATTTTTGGAAGGTATCCATTTATGTAATACAAAATTACCAGGAAAAGCAATTTCCTTCTATAACGTGAGACAAGCAGAAAACAGTCCCGAGAGTTTATTTTTATGTGTTGCTACTTTCAGCTCACCCTTATATACACACTAAAAAGAAGCATCAGAATCTAATCTCAAAAAAAAAAATAGATATTACAGTGTCTACATTATTGGCACACGCTTTAAAACAAATTGAGGGGCGCCTGGGTGACTCAGTCAGTTGTGTCTGCTTTTGGCTCAGGTCACGGTCGGTCTCAGGGTCCTGGGATCGAACCCTGCCTCCGGCTCCTGGCTCAGTGGGGAGTCTGCTTATCCCTCTCCCCATTACTTGTGCTCTTTCTCTCTCACTATCTCTCTTTCTCAAATAAATAAATACAATTTTTTTAAAACAAAACAAAACAAAACAACCAAATTGAAATTGTTTACTTACTTCTCACCTTGCCAACCCACCAAGAGTATTACTTTTTGGAAATAAGTGTTTCTTGAAGTCATGAAAATGCACAGAACTCTGGAAAACAGAAAAACTTGGCAGGATGTCTTACCTGGCTTGAGATGAGCGAATGGAATTTCACCGGTGAGGAGTTCCCATAGACACAGAGCATAGCTGAAGACGTCAGCTTTGATAGTGTAGCGTGTGCACTGAGTGAACACCTCAGGAGCCATCCAGCGGAGGTTCTGTGTGTCCAGAAACATCCACAAGTCATTTACCAAATGTTTAGTTATCCCATTGTAGAACACCGTTTTTCTTAGTAAGGATTTAAGTGTTCTCGCATTGTTCTCAAAAGATATATACATATATATATAAACATAAAATAACATTGATTGCCCTATACTGTGCAATAAACTGGTGTGTTTATACATAAACAGTAGGTTTTCTATTGTTGCTCATTTTAGCGAAGAGCATTTTTTTAAATCATTGGAAGATCATGAGATTCATAATTCTTCCAAAAATATTGCAACAATATTAATCATCAAGTAACTCTGCGTTTTATAAAATGATGATCACAGCAGCAGCATTTTCTGTTTACTTCTGAGCATCTTACCCCTAGAAACTATACAGGCTTCTGAAAAGCCAATCACGATTCATCCAAGAACTCTATGCCTCCCTGGGGGTGAATCACACATGTGGGAGGCACCTTCCCTCCTTTAGATCTTCAGGTTGTAATTTAGGAAGTCACTAAATTAAACCCTTAAACAGTGCCTTCATGACTGAGGAGAGAAAGGACCTTAGGGGGGCACCCAGAATACTCCTACAAAGCAGATATCTTACTGGCAGGATCACATCTGTCATATCACCTTTGTTGGTCCAGTTGTGTTATTTCTGAATGTGGTTTGCGCAATAAGTATTCCAGGACCAAAGTCTATAAACTGTTATAATTTTCTCTGTACCAAGTTTCATATTCATGTTTTGATGGCATTATTTACATTTTTTTTCACTTGCAGTTATATATTTTTTGGTTTTAAATATAAGTTTCCATTCCGGGATGGATGCAAATGCATAATTTTGGTTTATTTGTGGTTTAGGGGAAAGAGCACTAGGTTTTGAGTCAGGAGATGAAAATTCCAGTTCTAGCTCTACCACTGCCTGTTTGTGCAGCTCTGGACAAATCTCATAAGCTTCCTGGACCTCAGATTCCTCAAGGGCAAAACAAAGGAGGCAAGCCCTTTCAGGTCTAAAATCCCATGGAGTCATAACCTTATCAATGAAGTTCACCAAACACCTTCTTTGTATTTTCACTGAAGGAAACCAGTATCCTTTTATTGCTCTTACCGAAATTCTATGCAGAGCTGGCTGCTGATAATTCTTTTGAAGTGTCTACCTTATTTTGAAATCAGGCATAATTACAGCATTCCAAGAATATCTCTATTCCGATTATGGTACTTATATGCAATTCTTTCACATGAGCTTTCACATTTCAAATAACCCCCACTTACGTAGCAGATTATGCATTGTGACACAACATTGCATAAGTGGAAGTAGGCATACAATGTGCCCATTTTTCCACAGGGGAGTGATAGAGTAATTAGCCAACTTACACAAGGCCACATAACTAGTAGGAAACAAAATAGTCTTCAAAATTAATCTAGAGTAGTGCTGTGCTTAAAGACTACACTGCTAGGATAAAAAATTACTTGTTGTTGGTGACATTCAATTCAATTTTTTCCACAGAAATTTATTTAGCCAGTCTGGATGTATTTGAGAATCACAGTGGCTTTTAAAAGATACAGGGGAAACTTTTAAAAGATACAGGCACTTAAGATCAACCCCAGGCCAATGAAATCAGAATTTCTTGGGGAAACTTTTAAAAGATACAGGCACTTAAGATCAACCCCAGGCCAATGAAATCAGAATTTCTTGGGGTTAGATTCAAGTGGCATACTTTTTAAACAAGTTCTTGAAGTGATTCCAGTGTGCAGCTGGGGTTGAGAACTACTGATTTAGCTATCTCTATGTCCCAGGTCTGTGTGTCCTGTCAAAAGGAGGACTCATTCTTTTCTACCTCCCTTACCTCATATCTTACCATTCTCCTCTTGCTTACTCCACTCCAGTCAGTCTCTTCTTGAACACACAGAGAATTTTTCTGCCTCAGGGCCTTTGCACTTACTCTGTATTCCTCTTCCCCCCACATGGGTGACTGCTGGTCAGGTCTCTCATCAAATGTTATCTTTCCTTCTTGCCCTATCTAAATGGCACCCTACTACTCTCCATTCATATCCTGTGCTTTGCTTTTTCTTCATAACACTTGTCTCTTCACAACATTGTCTCTTAACAATATATATTGTTAATTTGTTCAGTGTCTATCTCTTTTTAGTAGAATATTAGCTCCATAGGAATAAGAAAATTTATTTGTTTACTGTAATATCCCCAGTTCCTAGAAGAATATCTGGCCTCTAGTAAAGAGCCCACAGATATTTGTTGGATGAATGAGTGAAGTCTAATTGGGGAAACC
Organism: Mustela putorius furo; assembly: GCF_011764305.1. Lineage (NCBI taxonomy): Eukaryota > Metazoa > Chordata > Mammalia > Carnivora > Mustelidae > Mustela > Mustela putorius. Next base: position 61,551,664 of record NW_025422005.1, on the reverse strand, counting down.
AGCATGCATAATCCTGCTTACAATACGACACGGTCCGTGATGTGGTTCCTGCTTTCTGCTCTAATCCATCTTTTGCTCTCTCTTCCTCTCACAGTGCATGCCAACAATGCCAACCTATTTGAAGTTCCCCTAGGAAGTCTGATATTTCTTATTCTCCCCTGTGACTTTGCTCATACTGTTGTTCATTCTACCTGCCACTCCTTTCTGTTTTCCCTACAGCTAATTTATTCCCATTCATCCCACCTGAGCTCCCATGATGCTTTGTCACACCTTATTTACCACAAAATTTCCACACTGCTTTCAATCTTTCTGCTTATTACCATGTTTTCCCCATTAGAAAATGAGCTCCTTGAGATCAAGGACTAAACTTTTCTTCACATTTTGCATTTCTCATCTTTTGCACAATGCCTGATACAGGGCAGGCCCTCAATAAATGTTTGTAGAATGAATAAATAAGAGTTTAAGTTAGCAGTGCAAAATGCACAAAAGCACGGACAGAAGAGTACATGGGGAGGAGGCAGTGGGGAGGGGATGTTATGGAAGGGAAGTTACTTAAAATGGATATAATTTCCTGAGTCTTACGAGATGAGTAGACTGCTTTTAGGTGGGGTGGAGTAGAAAGCTATCCAGGTAGAGAATACCACACACTAGGAGAGTCACGGGGCTGCGAAGGTGAATGGCATGTTTGCGGCATGACCAGGAGGGTTGTGTGCTGGGCTGTAGGAGATCTGAGAGAACTTACTGTGGGAGAAGGGGTCACAGAGTGGCTCTGAGCCAGACTGGGGAGGACAGGAGGCTGCTAGATAATGAATTTGGATTTGGCCTGTGGGTAGTAGAGATATATATATATGGATCTATATCTATATAATCTCCATATATATTTATTTATTTATGTGTGTGAGAGAGGGAGAGAAAGAGCATGCATGCACAGGGAGTGAGGGTGCCCAGAGGAAGAAGGAGAGAAGATATCCATTGAGTATGGAGCACGATGTGGGGCTCGATCCTGGGACCCTGAGATCACGGTCTCAGCCGAAATCAAGACGGATGCTTAACTGACTGAGCTATCCAGGTGCCCTGGGTAGTGGGTATCTTTGATGATTTATAAGAGGAAGTGAACTGACAGAACCCAATACTTGTCTGATGTTGCAAAGAATGAACTGGAAGAGAATACTGGAGTTAGAATCCTACTTCTAGTTCAGAGGAGAGATGAAGACCTGCACTGAGGTGGAAAATGAGAGGTTGGGTTGAACTGAAAACAAGCATGCAAACAGACAGGAAAAGTGAGTAAAGTCAGTGGAAGCAGGGAAGGAAGGAATGAAAATTACCTCAAACATGGGTAATTAAATAACAGAGGGGGTCTAGAATGAGAAGTTACTTTTTGGGGGTGGCGGGGAGCAAAGGAGAGAGCAGGTAAGGAATTTAATAGCAGGCATCTTGAGTACAATTATGCTTGCTTCAGATGTTATAACATATTTTACTTAAATATTAATGTTTGGTTATGTGACATATTGCCTTATGATGTTAAAGTCGAAAAAAGTTGTTAATAGATGCTGGTTAACTACAGATTCTATAGTTCGTTACTGATTAAACATTCACTCCACTGCTGAATAAAGAAGATCTAAAACTGAGAACCAATTAACTATGCCTGCCATGTACTTTTTTAAGTTATATTTTAAACAAGTTGTGTATTACTTTGCCCATAGCCCTTCCCAAATATATATCTAATCTATTTTTCTGGTAGAGCCTTGAAAGAGTTCTTTTGAGGGCTTACTGAAAATAAAAACATAAAACATTATCCTGCCCCTGGGACCATGACAATGCTTCCAGTTAAAGCTGCTTTCCTCTCACTTCGTCTCATGCTGAGTTTACACATTTTAATTGTTTCATAATTATAGGGAACACAAGCAGCAGCAAACCCCGGGTTGTTTTGTCATGTTGTCTTCGTCTAGAGACTGTAGAAATCTTGATTCTGAGGGAGAGAGAAAACAAATTCATGTCAAAGGAAATATCTTTAAAAACAAGGTTAAAATCACAGATAAAATTTTGAAACCCCAAGAGCCTCTACCTTATTTAAATGCTCACTTCCTTTTTTTTTTTTAGTCTGGGATATCAAAGGGGAAAAACTGAAAATAAACAATATACTTTTGAGAATCAGGGTCACTGAAATTTGAATGACTTAGAGAAGCATAGCTGTCAGTGTGAAATCCATTTTCAGATTCATCAGATAATATTAGGCACCAACTAGGAAGGAAGAAAGAGACTGATGTCATTTTGGGGTATTATTCATGGAAATCTCACCTCCAAAATCTGCCACCACAGCATGCCCGTCCTCACAGAGAAGAATATTGTGACTATAAAAAAACAAAACAAAACCAAACAAAAAACAACTTTCAGTAGACTTTATTATTTCTGAATCTGAATTTCTGAATTTCTGAAATCTGAATTCTGAATTCTGAATTTATGAATCTTAAGGAAGAGAATGATATGTGTTTACCCAGATGATAAAGAAGCTCCAACAGATGACCAGCGATCTTAAGTTAGTGAGTCTGATTTTCCTAATTTTGCTAATTCAAAAGGAATATATACAAAATCATTTTATATCTAACTTGGAAAGCACACGCAGTATCCAACTTTGAGTATATCTTCTAAACTTGTCAAAAAGTCCCATTAGCTGAAGATCAGTTTTTCAAATCTTTGAGGTTCAGTTGCTAATACAATTGTAACAGACTCGGACAAAGGCATCTGTGAGCATATGAGATCAGAGCTAGAGAACCAGCTTGCTGGAACCCTAGGCATAAGGACAGTTCAAGTCAGAGCTCAATAAGAACACAGTAAAAGGACCCTTTGTGGAAAATGTCTTGGCCAATATCTTCTAGCTACAATTCCAGGAAGAAAGAGCGTTTTTAAACCTGATACTAGATATACCACCTTTTAAGGTTTTAGGAAAGAAAATGTATAAAGGTCATCAAAGTCTTTCCAAACCATAATTCAAGCTAGATTAAGAATGTCCTTCTTTTTCAAAAAGTAAATCAAGAATCAAGACTGGGAAAGACCAAAAAAGATTGTTCCTCACACATGTTGGTGAAATGAGTTGTGGGGTATCTTACAGACGAGCATATCTTTGAGTGCTTCTTACTGAATGCCTTTCTTCATGCTCATTTCACATTTGGCTTGCAAATAAGTCACTTCAGAATTAGGAGATCCTTCACTGGATTTTTTTTTCTTTTTTTTTTTTTTTTTTAGTGTCCATAGGCTATCCCATGTTTTATTGCCTCTATCCTTAGTTGTTTTGCTCCATGATCAATATAAAGAGGTTATGAACCTAATTTTCTAGGCCTGAGTAAGACAAATAAGACATTGAATCCTTTACACAAATGCTTTTTGGTGTTGACTGGAGCTTTATAAGAAAGTTACTTTTGTACTTCCCTAGTATTATTAGTGAATTTTAGTTCTGTGATAGAGACTTAATCCTCTCTCAACTACCAAAAATCCAGAATGTGTTTAAAGTCACTTTGTTTGGAAAAACCCAGTGTAGAAGTAATCAAGGATGTCAAAACAAAACCCTGAAATGTTCTTTTTAACCACAAATTTATCAGTTGCTACATGTGATGACTGTCATGATAAAGAACTTGATAGCATCAGGAGCTCTCTGGAAGTTCAAGTACAACAAGAAAAATGCATCTAATGTTGTACCACTATTTGTTGAAGGATTTATGGGAGTTTCAATCCCACATCCATTGGCCTATCAAAAGATAATGGGTGTTTCATTTTAAAGATATCATTAAAATACATACCAAATAGGGAGTTCTAATTATCACACATTTATATGTATAGCTTGCTGTCTGTTACTTTGTTTTAATTCCAATTAGTTACCCAGAACAGTGGTTATTTAAAAAAATGTTTTTAGGAGTATCATTTCAAGATGTAAAACAGATTTGTAAATGGAGCTGCTGCTCTAGTTCAATATAGGGAAAGCCTCCCAGAACAACTGGTTAAATTTTCACTTTTTCCATCATAGTAGTCATCCAGGCAATAGCTTAAAATCGCGGATCTGAGAACCCCCAGAAAAGTTACATCTGTATGGAATACTTATTTATTTGCTTGCTTAAATTTCTCCCAAAGTAAATATTTTATGTTAATAAGAGCTAGCTGGAATTGGGGTGGAGGGTTTAGCAAAATTTTGCCCTTTTATCAAAGAAATTTAAGTGAATTAGGTCCCTGGGACATCCAGGGCATCATGGTATGAGAAGCAGGATACCTCAGGATGCATGGATTATGCTCACTGCTGTACCTCTGGTGTTTTTAGCATACACATTACCTTGGAGCATTCAATAAACATCTGTTGAACAAATAAATCAAAAGAAATAGAAAATAGTCATGAATACTTTTCAAATACCATTCATCAATCTACTGATAAATATTTAGAATTCACAAAATCCTACGATGGGAAGAGACATTAGAACTTAGTATAACCCTCTCAGTTCCTAGAAGAGTCCAAAACTCAGAGAATTTGAGTGTATCAGTGGAGATTACACAGGTAACTAGTAACAGTGAAGACAAAGACTCTAGTTCATGAAGGTCACTCTCTCAGATCTTAGAATAGAGACTAGAAAACGGTAGGTGAGAAATGCATTTTATGAATCATTCTTGTTTTAGGTTATGAACCTTTCCTCCAAGATGATATTTAATTTCCTCATATTATCAAGATACTCTGAGAGATGCAACGTGAGGCAAGTTATGAATTTCATCTTCAAGGAACTTAAAATCAGCTGATAAAAATAAAAATGAATGTGGCTTATGTAAGAATTCAAAGAAAATAGTGTAGGTTAAAAAAAGAAATTATTTTTGAAGTGGGACTTGAGGGAAAGTCTGTAAGTCTATAAATATAAATTGGCTGAATGTTGGTCATGTATCAAGAAATTTTCTATATTCTGGGATACACAGTGGTAAACGAGACAGGCAAAGAGTTTGTGAGCAGACGTAGTGAGGAGAAAATGGGGCCGAAGATAATGGGAGAAAAGAAGTCTAAGTTGGAGGATGATCTTAGAAAGGTCTAGAGTTAGGGATATTTACAGTTTCTATCAGGAATTATAGGAAGATATACTTCCTAATTGGAGTACGTGCTGTAGAGTAATGGAGGGAAATTTAGTAGAGGTGGTGTTGGATTCTTACAAGGAAAGATGAAAATGGAAGGGAGTTCTAGGCCTGATACAAGGAGATAGAACTCTTGTGTTCTTAACACACAGTAGTAAATTACACAAAACAAAGGATGAAATGACAGTTTAGGAACATAAGGTGATCTGCGTTCATACCAGCAAATGGGACCAAATGTCAAAAAGGATACTATGAAAATAATACTGCAGAACTTTCGGAAGTGCTGGAACAAAATAAAATTTTCTATTTACTTCAAGATTGTCTTTTGGATTTGCCCATTCCTTCTCTAACCACTCAGTAACCATGGAAACTAACTTTAAGAACTACCTCTAAGATTCAGCCATTCATTTTATTAGTTACTGCTGAGTCATGGTTCCTATTACCCGGAGTGAAGTATATAGAGAGAGATAGGCAGGGGTGAAGCTGAGAGAATCTGTGCTGATCAGTGACAGCACTAACTAAGGCTTTGTGCTGGCCCTTGTGGGGGGTCAGAGAGTCATCAGCATCAGGGTTGAGGATACCTAGGGGAGGGGAGGAGCTTAGAGCTGAAGTCAGTTAAGACAATAGAAGTGGTACAATTATTATTAGTGGTAACTTCAAGAGTTTAATTACTGAGATTTGTCCTGAATGGCGAGTTTTGAGACGAGTGAGAATAGTGAAAGTTGTAGGGCAGTAACAGAGAGGGTAGCAGTAAAGAAAAAAGGGAGTAAGTATTGCGTGAGAGCCTTCTGTAGGAAAGCACTGGTGTTTTCATGATTCTTCCATTCCTCATGGAGCCACTATGTGGTTGGTATTAGCATATCTATTCTGCGGATGGATAACTGAGGATCACAGTGGTTACATAAGATGGCCAGTATCAGAGCTAGTAAGAAATGGAGGCAGCATTCAATTTTCAGGCTCCAGAGTTTACACTTTTTTAAGGGGAAGCTGACTCGCACATCATCCAGATAGGCCTTGAGGAGCCAGGACTCTTCAGCTTGCTGTCTAGACAGAAATTACAGAAAGTCTGCTTGAGTGAAGAAAGATCTGACAGCTAGTGCTAAAAATTTCTGTGTTCAATGTATATGACTATAAGGTAATGAGAATGAAGTCAACAAGCTACATGGAAATAAATCGAATACACCTCTGATCCACCAAGACACAGCAGGCAAAGATTAACCTTCTTCCCTGGTAGAGTGTGGTTAATAGGTCATATGTTGATGAATGAAGCACAATCCCTGTGAACGGGACATCTGCAATCTGACCTGGGAATCCAGCTAGGCACACAAAGAGTGTCATCAGGATCAGAAGAGTGAAAGGAAATAAGATGATGAGAATTCTAAGATTTTTTTCTTCCCTAGGAGACCACCTGGGAGGTTCACTTTATCCATTTGCTTCTATATGAAATTCTGGGGGGAGACCGTTTTCTGTTACACATGACGCTTTACAGAGTATCTTCACGTACATAGCATTTGGTGAAAATATCCCTGTGAGTCAGACCCTTTTGATTTGAATTTGTTAGATAAATAAACCTCTCAGTAATTGATTGAACTAGCCCTTTAGCCCAAATCCTATTATCTGGGGGAAAGGACTGAGAAATAAGGAGCTGTAGATGAGAAGAGAGAGTTACAGTGGAAGGAAGGAGGACAATGGTGAACAGATGTTTTAATATACACAAGTGTACACATCTGCAACACACACACACACACTTGATGCTAAAACTCTGAAAACATCTTTAAGGGTGCCATGATGCTGAGGAATGATCTCCATATGGCAGGAGGTTTGGTAACCATACAAGGAAGTTCACCCTCTTACACTGTTGGTGGGAAAGCAAATTGGTGCAGCCACTTGAGAAAACAGTGTGGAGGTTCCTCAAAAAAATAAAAAATAGAGCTACCCTATGACCCAGCAATTGTACTACTGGGTATTTACTCCAAAGATATGGATGCATTGAAAAGAAGGGCCATATGCACCCCAGTGTTCATACAGCAATGTCCACAATAGCCAAACTGTGGAAAGAGCCAAGATGCCCTTCAATAGACAAATGGATAAAGAAGATGTGGTATATATACACAATGGAATATTACTCAGCTATCAGAAAGGATAATTACCCAACTTTTGCATCAGCTTGGATGGGACTAGAGGAGGTTATGCTAAGTGAAATAAGTCAAACAGAGAAAGTCAATTATCATATGGTTTCCCTTATTTGTGGAACATAAGGAACAGCCTGGAGGACAACAGAGAAGGGAAAAATGAAGGGGGAGAAATCGGACTGGGAGACGAACCATGAGAGACTACAGACTCTGGGAAACAAACGGAGAGTTTTAGAAGGAAGGGGGTTGGGGGGAATGGGTGAGCCTGGTGATGGGTATTAAGGAGGGAATGTATTGCATGGAGCACGGGGCCTTACATGCAAATGATGAATCATGGAACACTACATCACAAACTAATGATGTGCTGTATGGTGACTAACATAACATAATTAAAAAAAAATACAAGGAAGTTCGAGAGATAAACATCAATAAGTTCTTCATACTTACAGTAATTTTTGGCATTTCTGGATCTAACATTTTGATTTCATCTAAACAAGTGTGATTCTAATAGTCTGTGCTGTTTGTGGACTTGAAATTTTGTTGTGTGAAGTGAGGCTCAAGCTCTGAAGCAAGCAGCTTAGCCGATGAGTATGCCAAGTCAACCATGCAGCGCCAGTAGCTCAAAGGGTTTTATTGCAGTCTTTGGTGATCATGCCTTACAGGAGAAATGGTATGCTGGAATGGAAGTCACCAATGTGGATTTCTGCACAGGTTTACCCTTCTTGCTTAGAAGGCTTCATTCTGTGATAGAAACCTCAGTGTCTGCTTTCAAAGAGATGACAATCTGATTGGGAATGAAATGCAAACTGAAAGGAAGAAACATTATCATACAATAGGTAGACTGTAAAGTGGCTTTTATGGTCAGAGACCTAGAAAAGAATATAGTGACTGTGAGAATTAATTCTGGAAAATATCATTAAGGTAAAAGAGAAGGTCTTAAGAAATAGGATGAAGAGAAGGGAGTATGTAGGAAAAGGACCCAGAGTCAGAATACCTGGTTTTTGCTGTTACTAGTCCCGTGAATTTGGACAAAAAATAATTTCAACTTTTTGAATCTTCCTTTCTCGTCTTTAAAACTTGTGAGAGGAATGAAGAACCAGAGATCACACATACATGGAGGGGCACTTGGGTGGCTTAGTCAATTAAATGTCTGCCTTCGGCTCACGTCATGATCCCAGATCCTGGGATGGAGTCCCCCATTGGGCTCCCTGCTCAGTGGGGAGTCTGCTTCTCCCTCTCTGCCCCCCCACTCCTTCTTTCTCTAGTTCACTCTCTCTCAAATAAAATGTTAAAAAAAGAGATCACACATGGAGCTTTGTAAATAGGTATTGGTTATTATTAAAATATGGAAGACCTAGCTTACAGAGTGTTTGTAACTTACAAGCAATGCCCTTTGTAAATGATAAAGCCATGTACTGGGTAGGAATCAAGTGATGAGTCTTGGAAACAATATGACTTTCCGAATCAAAACCCACAGGAGAAGCTGACTTCACTATGGAGTGTTTCAACTCACTCTTAGCCCTAGAGAGTCTCTTCTCCTTCCATTCCCATTGTCTAATTCTATAAAACTGTTGCTACTTTGATTGAATGACTGCATTTCACCCAAAGGAATCTTTGTTCCCCTGACTGCATTGAAAGCGCAGTATTTGGAGTTGGCTTTCGCTTTGTCTCTTATCATGAAGCAAATGATTTGGGTCAATTGTTTATGTAACAGAACTGACTATTTGTCTCTTTGAAATGTCTGTCCCTTACAGATGACTCCACAATAAAGTTCTTTTAACCTTAACAATGTATGCACTTAGCAGAATACAAAATATAACTGAAGGCAAGATTTACTTTATCCAATGCGAATACAATCCCTGCTCTGACCTTCAGTTCTTTCTTCCATAGTAACACAGTTCTCTTTCAGAAAAGAATAAGCTGTTTTCAGTGTGGTGTGTGTGTATGTATTTATATCTTTTAAGTATTTTCTCTAGTTTTTGTTTATACAAAAGTGAATGGAAGTTAAATTCTGCTGGTTCTGACTTTTTTTTTTTTACTCCAACCTCAGAACTGAGTTAATTTAATGAAGTCATTATGTAAGCATCATGAGTCTTTTCATTTTAATTGCCTATATTGAAAATTTACCTAAAGTGCTTAAATGATTCATAATCAGTTGGTTATGCACTATAGTCCAATACTAATTGTCACTATTAATCAGACTGGCCTGATTATTAGACCATTTTCCAATTCTGACTTACCTCCAGAGCCAGACTGGAGTTCATGATGGCCTTAGAAGGATCAAGGTGACTTACTACTCTCACTCTGGTACCATTAGGTGTTTTTTTCTAAGCCACTTAAAAAAATCCACATAAATATTAATTCATTTTTTTTTTCTGAATTATAGAGCCATGTAATTGACTGTGTCCGTTGCTACTAACAAACACTAGTTTAAGGGCACCGTGGCCAACCTCTCAGTGTCCTTATTTGAAGAGATGACAGCCTCAGAAGTGTAAACCTAATAATGCAACAGCAATGCTCTCCAGACTTGCTATAAGCCACTGTTTTCTGATAAATGCCTGAAGGTGATTAACTTACATGATTAAAGACACATGGCTATCGGCATGCCTGGAAGCATTCCAAGGGTTAAATCAGTGGAAGCAATTAGGCTTCATTTTGAATCTCATCACACTGTGAAAGTCATTCGTTTACAAACACATCTGCCTGACAAGCAATCATTCAGACCTGATGCTGAGGAGTCCCAGATCTGCCTGTTGCCAGTTTTGCTGGTGGTACTCCTTGATGGCCCAGAACTCTCTGCTCCAGACCTCCCTCTGGGGAGTTACCACATTCTTGACTTTCAGCAGAGGCAGCTACACTGTTCTAGCCTATTAAGTTCCCCTTAAAAACCCTTCCTAAACCTTTGCCACTAACAAAATGTGGCTCTGTACCTCTCCATATGGAACCCCCGTACTCTGAGCTGCTTCCAATTTGTTTCAAGTATAATGTAAGGTGCTTCCTAGATCCTTGAAATGCAGTGCAACTCACCTCTACTAACTTTGGAGCTCTGTGCCTTTTCCTAAAAAAAAAAAATATTTCCAAGTCATGTAGATCATCTCCGTGCAGTCACAGAAGCATACTTGCCTCCCTTCCTTCCACCCTTCCTGCCTCCTGCCTCCTTCCCTCCCTTTCTTTCTTTCTGACATTTTTCTTCTTCTTCTTCTTCTTTTTTTTTTTTTTAATTTTATTTATTTATTTGACAAAGGTTACATGTAGGCAGAGAAGCAGGCAGAGAGAGAGAGGAGGAAGCAGGCTCCTTTCCGAGCAGAGAACCCGATGCGGAACTCGATCCCAGGACCCTGAGATCATGACCTGAGCTGAAGGCAGCGGCTTAACCCACTGAGCCACCCAGGTGCCCCCTGATATTTTTCTTCCACTGATTTTACATTTTTATCCCTGCTTCTTCCATCATAGGGAACAAGAAAATCAAAAACTCAATATTTTCATGAGGGGTGACTGCTGGGGATCCTGGATTGGAGCGCTAGACAATGGAGACAACACATTTAGGTTCAGAGACCTTGTTGGTCTTTCCTTATTATATATGTTATGTGGTGACTGGACCCTCAGCAACCACTCTAAGGTCCCTCACAATTCGGGCAGCACACAGAAACTGGTTAACAATTGTATGGCAACATTGGGAATCCTGTACTTTGCTTCATACCCTAATAAAGCCTCCACCTAATATTCTGGGCATCTGTGTACCTTTGGGCCCAACATAAACTGATCCACGACTCCCACCATATCCAGAAGATTTTGTTGTTGTTGTTTTTTCTGTCAGAAAAGTGAGGCCACTGGAACTCTATCTTTTGGATTTTATTTCATCAGGGCACTCCTCCTTGACAAAGGCCAGAGAATCCCAAGCCTAGGTTTTCCTATTAATCCCTGTGAAGCTAGTTCTTCACTGACAGGGAAAACTGTAATTTTATTTTTAATGCTGCCAGGAAGCAACCCTAGTTGAGCTTTATCATACTGATTTAAGGTAGTTTGTATCTACCATTGTTTCTTATGAAAAGGCACATTGGGAAAAAACCCACATTGACAGCAAAATAGAACCCCAAACTAATTCAGGAATAGCAATATACAGATCTTGAACATAATACAGGTAAGAGAGAAGAAATTTACCAAAGCCCCATATCATTAACTTCTAAACACTGAAAGCCTAATTTCAGTGAACTCTTGGAAACCATGGAAACAGAACACTTCAATGAATGCAAAGGATTGTAGAACCTTGACTTTTTCTAAAACAAACTTTAGTCTGTCAGTAGAAGTATATTTGAAGGCTTACCTCTAAAGCTATTGGATTTGTCCCATTGCCAGTGGGATTGAAGAGGTGGATTATAAGATTTGTATTGTTGTTAAACCCATTTATTGAGAGTAAGGTGAAAAAACCTCCATACTCTTCACTTACTATTTGCTCAACACCATGAAATGCAAGTGGAAGAGTGATAATGACTGAATAAATCGGACGACACACACTCATGCTATTGATTGTGAGATTTCTACGAGTTAGTAGCCTAGAATCAACAAGCTAGCACAACTGCTGTTTCTAGGTATGGCTACAGTTTCGCTTATGTCCATTTAACAGGGTATAATCTTATGAGGATGAGGCATCTTAGATATGCAAACTGCAAAATCTGAATGCTATAAAGGAAGAATTTGAAGAGCTTGTTTTTTTTTTTTTTTTTTTTTTTTGCCAAGATTACCTGGTTCAGCCCCTGACTAATAACTGTTCTTTGTGCTGCCTCACTTACTTCCTTTTCCCTGCTCTCTGAGGATCTAAGCATGTCTCTAGCCTCTGTTAAGTGTTTATATGGATGCTAAGGGCACCACCGACTCCCACTGAAAAGCGTGCTAGGACTCTTCACACTGATGCTTAAGAAATCAGATCCAAAACTGTATTTCTATGACCACATGCCTTCTGAGCACAAACACTCAGACACACAAGGTCTGTTTTAACCCTGTATCTCTGCAGGATGAAATTAAATCCTGGACACTAATGGGGATAAAGAAACAAGGCTGGAGAGAAGAGAGAATAAGAACACAAATATATAAAGACACGTACAAGAAGAATCTTTTGAGTTAGGTGTGGCAGCAAAACCCTTGATCTTTTGTGTGCCAATTTCCTGTTTCAAGAACACGAAGCAGGTGCACGTGTGTTGAGCAGAGGAGGGATGTGCTTAAGAATGGCAGAGAGAAGAGCTGGGCTTTATCAACAAAGAAGGTTTATGAATGAAGTAGAGCAGCTCCGGACCTGGGTAACTTGGCGGGAGCAGGCCAGGCGGCTCTATCTCTGACAAGCAGAGGCTGTGCTCCTGCTGAGCTCGACCTCTAAAGGAGTGTCTCCTAATCTGAGCCACCAATGAATGTTTAAAAAGGATGGCTTCAGGGGAATTTGTTCGCACCCTTTTGGGAGGCAGGGATTTGTAAGTAACTCAGGAAAGAAACCGTTTACCTACTGAACTAATCAGAAGCAATGGCTTTTACTATACTATCTCTATCTCTTCTTAGCACGGGAAGACTAAATGCCCATATCTGTGCAAAAGGCCAGGTTAAAAATGTACTTAGTCCCACATGCCTTCCATCAGGGACACTATGAAAATTCAAAAGAAATGAACAGGTCTATTTTTTAAAAACTCACTGAACCATTCAGCTTCTCTTCAGTTGTTGAGAAGAGGAACTGTAGGTTTTTTTTTTTTTTTTTTTAGGCACTAGATAGTCTATTCCTGTGGGATAGAAATATTAGTCATAGAAATATAAGTTACCAACCATGACAGTTTAGGGTTATTTTAGTTCTAACCCTTTGTCATTGCTGTGTGACTGTCCCCACAATACCATCAGCTCCTACCTCCCCTTCTGCTTCCCTTTGTTCATGCTGTCTTCTCCAACTCTGAATTCACTTCCAATTTCCTCTAAATAAATATCCCCATTTTTTAATACCCTGTCCAGTGATTTCTTCTTAGATGAGCTTTTCCAGTGCTTGTCTCCAATAAGATTGTAAGTTCCACAAGGGTGAGACCCAGGAACCAGAGAAATAATTGGTGATCAATAAACTCTTATTGAATTAAAATTTCTTCTGACACTGAAGGAATAAAGGGCAAGAACAACTGGGAACAATGGGGGGGATTTTATGGAGGGATTATATTCAGCTGTAACTTTTCCTAGATTCCATAGAATGAATTCTGTAGTTACTCAGGCCAAACTATTGCTTCATATTTCCTATAAAGGTCCAAATTTGTGACTCTGAATAATTCTCTGAGACTTAATATATTAATTTTCCCATTTTAGTCTTACTCCAGGCAAATTCTTATCTGTCAGCTACCTATATAATCAGCATTTACTCAACAAATATTTGGGTGATATTTATTTGGCATCCACCACACTGCTAGATATTACGCAGGACATAAAAAGCTTTAGAACAAACCTACCTTTCCAGGAAAGATAAGGAAATGAGCTGAATCAACTCTTTTCACTCTACTCCTCTAATCACTGACTGCCAAGCAGAAGTCAGAAGCTCTATTCATCCCATTTACCCCTTCCCCCATGCTTTTCCTGACCACCTAAATCCGAGCCCTTTTTCAAGAACAATTTGAAATCTGGCCTCCTTTTTGAAATCTTACCCAAATATACAAGCCTGCACCAATAAATCCGAGACTGAATACCAGTAATACAATTTTCAGTTCCACACATTTGGTACTTAGTATACACTATTTTTTTTTCTTTTTCTGCATATCTCCTATTTCCCCAGATAGTGCAAAACTATTCTTAAACCAGTTTTTTAATCCTTTGCTCTCTAGGACGTGGCAAATTATAGCAGCTTAAGGAACATCATGGTTGTGAATAATTAATATAGCTACTGACAGAACACCCTGCTTTTTTCATGGTAATCCTCTGTGCAACATTCTATTGTTCTCCTTCCCTTCATAGTCAACATTCTTGAAGGTTTTTCTTACACTTACTTCTTCTACTACTTTACTGACCAGCCCCTATTCAATTCACTAGTCTCACCTTTTTCCCTTCCACTCTTTTTTCCAACACGAACATCTGTGCTGCTCAATGCCATGGACTCTTTAATCCCTGAGCCATCTAGCCCCGAGTCTTCCTTTTTCCTGACCAAACTTGCTTCTCCTCTTGTAGTGCAGGATATCACCATGAATCAAGTTACCCAAACAAGAACCAGAGAATCATCCTTGATTCCTCCTTATCCTTTAACCCCTTCAGTCACCATGTTCTACTTGTTCAGCTTTTCTAGCATGTTCTACATCGTCCCAGTCATGCTTTCTATGCACTGAGCTCTTCTTCCCTTTTGACAAGTCAGTAATCTAAAAAAATGTTTGTTAGTAACCCATTTGTAGAAAGTATTACCTACAGGAGATCTTTCAATACTAGGCATGGTGTTAGGTATTAGGTAATAATAATAATTAACACATATATCACTATGTACAAGACATGGTTCTAAGCAATGTATGTTAGTCAATTATGGTTAACAATGTCACACAACCCCATGAGGTAGATATAATTATTATATAATTTTGAATATAAATGGAATAGGAGAAAGGTTAAGTAATTTCCCTAAGGTAACATATCTAGGTACTTTGATTTCCTCATCTCATTTGATCTCTGCTATAGCCTTATATGGTGATATTAATGTTTCACCTTACACCTGAGGAATTGAGGCTGAGAAGCTTAAAATAACTTTCCCAAGGCCACCCATTTGGTGAAAGTGTCAGAATTATGATCAGAATCCACATGTAGTTGGCTTCAAAATTCATTGACTGTCCTCCACACATGCTTTGACAGTCACCATACAGAGCAGTTTAAGAAAAATTAAATTGGAAAGTATAGACCAAATTTCTCATCTGTTGCTTTAATTTGGGAACATTTGTTTTGAATATTGTTTTTTAATGGAAGCAAGGAAGACAAGTATTAAAATAGTGAAGTCTGTAAGTTAAAAAAGAAAAGTAAGTGCAACAAAGTACAAAAAATAGTGACTAAGAAGAAAAGGCAGAACACAGAGAGGGACGAGAACAGGACCAAATAAAGGAGACAGAAAGGGTGGGAGCGTGGGGTTGGTGGTGGAGGGGACCTATGGGATCTGAAGGAGGAGCTAAGCTGAAGCATGAATTGCCTCCATGATGTTTAGAAATCTAATGAGAATGTGTTAATAGAAAATGTGATATGTGACTAAATAGTTCAACAACATGCATATTTCATGATGTCAGCTTTATATGACTGGGTTACTCAGGAGTCTACCAGCTGAAACAAAGCCAGAAAAGATACTAGGTGATTTTATTCTTGCTTACCAACAGCTACCCAGAATTTGCATGCAACATGGAAATGACAGATGATTAGTATTCTAAAGAAGTCTGTAAGTGATCTAACAAGTTGTGGATACTTTGTATTCTGCACTTACCCAGTACTGCAGAACATTTTGTTCCTAAAGAATTTAGTACTTTTTTTTTTTTTTTTTTTTTTTTGGTTTTGACTTCTTTGGGGGGAGGGCGTTTGGTTTTGATTTGTGTGTAGTTTTTCTGTTTAACTCTATAACGATGGAAACAACAGTTGTAAATGCTACCCACACACAGGTTTCTTTGAGTTAAAGAAACAAATGCAAACGTGTCTGGTCTCTAGAAGATGCTGAAAGTTGGTTAACGAGTGTGGGTGGAATTTGGAAAGAATAAGGGAACTTTGGTTCAAATATCAGTTCTGCCATTAAGCCTAGTGAGTGACTTTGGTGGAAGGTATTAATTTACCGAACTTCAAATTTCTCTTATTCAGGATTTTGAGTTTTTAAAATAAGGATTAAATAAATAATGCTTGTGAAAAAATTCCTATTTTATGTTCCTGACACATAGTGTTTTCTCAATAAAGAAATAAAGAAAGAAAAGGAAGTGCCAGCATCAGAGAATTAATTAGTTGATTTCTTAAAAGAAAGACTGAGGATGACAGTTCATACAAATGATATATTCCTCATAATAATAAATGATAATACATATATATCTTCACTTTGTTTTACCTTTTTTCCTTTTTTCAATTTTTGTTTATTTATTTGACACAGACAGAGAGACACAGCGAGAGAGGAACACAAACAGGGGTAGTGGGAGAGGAAGAAGCAGGCTTCCCACCACCAAGCAGGGAGCTGGATGCAGAGCTTGATCCCAGGACCCCAGGATCATGACCTGAGCCAAAGGCAGATGCTTAATGACTGAGCCACCCAGGCGCCCCACATCTTCACTTTATGACATGTAAATGGGGATGTGTGACCAATTTTAAATATTGAGCAAAAGAACAAATAACCTTACATAGAAATCACCTTAAGGCATTAGGTCTGCTAGAAGACACACTTACCCTTTATGTTTCCAAAGATCATAAATAATTACATATCTCAAAATGGTTAATTTGGCCCTCAAGCTTAAAAGCCCTTTCTTAGGCGGAGTTGGTTCTTAGAAGAAGCCATTACACTGAAAAAATTTAAAAGACAAAGAAATTCAGTGCTCTTGTTTCTTCCCTGACTTGCATGTTACTCTCAGTTTTTCAGATTCTGCCCAACTGGGAAAACTTCTAGAAGGTTGCTACATGGAGAGTTTTGTGATCAGGAGGATGTAAGAATACTGGCAGTGGTCATCTACACAGTGGGCCTGACAAGATCCAGCAAATGCCCACTGCTATGACATGGCTTGTGTCCTTACTCATGCCAGCTTGTCAGGTTATGTCATTCCTCTTGTTCTTAATAATCAGACTAAGTTACGTCTCCTAGTGAAGTCTCTACCAATTTCCTCATTTTACAACCATCGTACTTTCTGGTTTAAACTCTTACAAGCTATATAGTATAGTAGAAAGAACAGGAGATTCAGAGAAACAATAGACTCCATAGAGCCCAGACTGTGCCTAGTGTCTTTTTGAAACACTCGAATGATTTATTTCTTAATCTGTTGCCTTAAATTCTCTTATCTTTAAGAATTGTCTTGTCGGGGGTCGCCTGGGTGGCTCAGTTGGTTGAGCGGCTGCCTTAGGCTCAGGTCATGATCCCAGTGTCCTGGGATCGAGTCTCGCATCGGGCTGCTTGCTTCTCCCTCTGCCTCTCGTCTGCCACTCTGTCTGCCTGTGCTTGCGCTCTGTATATCTCTCTCTCTCTCCCTCTCTAACAAATAAATAAAAATCTTAAAAAAAAAAAAAAAGAATTGTCTTGTCAGGTTATGGTAGATATTAAACAGTAAGTCTGTAAGACCTCAGTGATTTGCAAAACACTATTAAATGTAACTCTTTGTCACTTGTGTGTACTTTTGTATCCTCCACTCAGCTATAAGCACCTTAAATGCATGAACCATCCTGTTCATGTCTTTGAAGCTTCAGGAATTAGAAGTTGGTGGGTTTTTCTTTTTCTTTTCTTTTTTTTTTTTAACACACTGGATATTCAATAGATATTATCCATGCTGGCAGCGTTGTAGAGGTTGTCAAATATCAGGAAGAACATTTAAATGTCATAGGAACTCTAAAGAAAATCCCAGTAATTTCTCCCTACCTAGAAGTTAATGGGTATCTGATGATGACTATGGATGGAGGTAAAATATACAAAAGATAAGAAAAGAGCAAAACTAATTAAAATTCTGGACAGGACAAGGAAGAACAAGCCATTTTCCCCCATTAAAGTGGCATGAAATTCAAAGTCGAACCATTACTTTCAAAGATTGATAAAAGTCACATTGCCAACTTGAAAGAGGTAGCATGTGATAATGCTTCCTCTGACACTTATTACAGCTATTGCTACAACTGGCATCTGTGGAACGTTACATCTTAATGCTGACATTGCCTTGTTACAGCTTGAGTGTAGGTACTGCAGTTTGACTAAAGCTGCTTTATGACATGATAAAGAATTCTGAAAGTTGTGATGCTATTTTCAGTGTCCTTTCCTGATAAAGTAATAGTGTGGGAGATATATGTTGGTATTTGATAATTTTGAAAGCTTTGAGAAAGCTACGACAGCTTGGCAAAACATAGCTGGCCAGAAAACTTCTTTGAAATATTTCTCAAGCCCTGTACCGATCCTCAAAAGCAAAGTGAAAGTCAAGAAAGACAGTGTGTGGAAGCAAATTTCAGCACCTGCTGCTGGCAGTCTTGCTAGAATTCTTTCTTGTTTTTTTCTCCTTTTGTTTGAGCAATTGGATGCATAGAATGGATCATGTGAAATCTGAAATGCTTATTTTCAAACAGCAGTTTTTAATGTATAAATTTAAACATAGAAAACATCTAGCAAATGTTTACTTGCAGTTTTCTTTCTCCAAATGTATTAGGATTTCTTCCACATAATTTCTGGCTTATACTTACAGAGATTTCTACCTCTGGTAGTTAGTTACACAGGCATGAAAATTTATGCAAATGTATTTATTCAATCATTTCATACATATGTGGTAAAGGACCAAAATGAACATCTCAACACCAAATACTAGTGAGATGTGGAGCAATGGGAAGTCTCCTTCATTGCTGGTGAGAACGCAAAAATGGGACAGCCACTTTGGAAAACAGTTTGGCAGTTTCATACAAAAGGAAACATGACTCTTACCAAAAGATCCAGTAATCATGCTCCTTAGTATTTACCCAAAGTAGTTGAAAATTTATTTACCCAAAGTAGTTGAAAATTATGTCCACAGAAAAATCTGCACATGGATATTTATAGAAGCTTTATTCACAATTACTCAAACTTGGAAGCAACCAAGATACTCTTCAGTAGTTGTATGGATAAATAAACTTTGGTGCATCCAGACAATGGGATAATCTCAGTGCCAAAAGGAAATGAGCTATCAAGCTATAAAATGACATGGAGGGAACTTACTGCATATTACTAAGTGAAATAAGCCAGTCTGAAAAGGCTGCATACTGTGTAAGTCAACTAGATGACATTCTGGAAAAGGCAAAACTATGGAACCAGTAAAAAGCTCAGTGGTTTCCAGGATTAGTGGGAGAAAAAGGAGGAATGGATAGAGCTTAGAAGATTTTGAGGGCAGTAAAACCACTCTGCACAATGCTGTAATGATAGACACGTGTCATGATAAATTTGTTCAACTCCATAGAATGTATAACACCAAGAGTAAACCATAATGTAGACTATGGACTCCGGATGATATGATGTGTACTATAGGTTTATTAACTTTGTAAATATGCCACTCTGGGAGGGGGATGTTGACAATATATACGGGGGCACTATGCATGTGTTGGGAAAGAAAGTTATATGGAAAATCTCTGTACCTTCCTCTCAAATGTTCTTTGACCCTAACATTGTTCTTTAAAAAAAAAAAAAGTCTATCAATTTTTTAAATGCATATCTCTCCTAAAATTTTTGTCTTTTGTCTTTCTTCCTGACTCATATGCCTCTTGATTTCATTCTCTCTTTGGATATTTATTATTTTCTCTTTTGATGTATGGCCATTTATGTTATGTTATATCCTTCTAAAATACTGTAAAGTCTTTGAGTACAATACATAGTCTTACTTATCTCTATACTTAGCGTTGTGCCTGACATATAGCAGTCATTCCAGAAATGTGTATTTAATGAATAAATTAAATAATACTTAGCTTTTGCCATCCATTTATATTTGTTATACTACTTTGATAATATGCCATACAGCATATCAAAATATATAACACTTATTATATCAACATTTTCTAGCTGATAGCAGAAAACTAGGGAGAAATTTTGCCTGAGAAATAATTGACTGTGTCATTTAATACACACCCTGAATATCTAAATTGGAGACACAAGTTGTTGGAGACTCTTGAGCTTCCTTTTGAAATAGCAACAAAATTCCACAAAACCCACAAAACACACATACATATGTTCACGCACACATTACAAATACAAATACTTACAGATTTACAGGAGCACTGTGGTATATATATAACATCCGATAGCACAAATCAGTGATTTGGTA
Source organism: Mustela putorius furo (assembly GCF_011764305.1). Lineage (NCBI taxonomy): Eukaryota > Metazoa > Chordata > Mammalia > Carnivora > Mustelidae > Mustela > Mustela putorius. Next base: position 61,531,476 of record NW_025422005.1, on the reverse strand, counting down.
ATCTGTGTGTGTGTCTCTGTGTGTGATTTGCTAATCTTTTGGAGAAAACAACCTTAATTGCAGCATGGATAACATAGTGGTTTGAATGGTGGCCTCAAAAAGATATGTCCATCTTCTAATCTTCACACCCTGTGAATATTATCTTACGTGGAATATAACGGTTTTGTAAATATGATTCAAAATCTCAAGATGAGATTATTCTGGATGATCTGGGTAGGTCTTCTTTAATCCAGTGGCTAGTGTCTTTGTAACAGACAGAAGAGAAGGAGAGAGGGACATACACAGGAGAAGGTGATATGCAGTCAGAGGCAGAAATTGCAATGATGTGGCCAAGAACCACCAGAAGTAGAAGAAGCCAGGCATAGAATTTCCTCTAAAGCCTCTAGAGAGAATGAAACTCCATTGACACCTTAATTTTGGACTTCTAGCCTCCAGAGCTGTAAGGGAATCAACTCCTGTTGGATGATTCTGATAGCAAATTATCCTGAGGGATAATTTGTCATGGCAGCTATAGGAAACTAATATAGATGGATTAGATAGGAAAATAATTCTCTGCTAACTCAAGACAGAACTCTGAAACAGAGCAATCCAGAAACCAAGGAGGAACTAGGAGAAGGCTCTCAAATTTTCCTTCATGTATATCACTTACCTATTATATGGGACCATTCAGCCACATCTATTGGGAAATTATAAAAAAATGTTAATGATTGAAGATACCATACAAGCATCCAAGAAAGAAACTAAGTTAAGCAAAGGGATAAAAACCATGTTTACTCTAGGTTTTTCCTTGGTGTCTTTGCATGACAGAAGACAATAGAGTAATAGTCTGTAGCATTTGGGGGTGGAGTAGTGTTTTAACTAAACCATTGTGTTCCCACTCATTTACTGAACAATTATTTATTGAGAGGGTACTATATGCTAAGCACTGTTAGAGTCACTGAGGATATAGCAGTAGGCAAAGCATAAAAATCTTGTTTCTCTCATGAGACTTACATTCAAGGGGGAAATATACACAGCAAACAAAAAAGACACAAAACACAGTAAAGTGGAAAGGGAATATGGAGATGGGGGTTCTAGTTTTCATAAGTAGTTCAAGAAGTCTTCTCTGAAAACACAATCTTTGAGCAGAGGCTTGAAGAAAGTCCAAGTGTGAACCAGAATGATGCCTGACACAGTGTCCCAGAGAGAAGGAATTGTAAGGTGCAAGACTCTGAGACAGGAGTATACATGGGGGCTTTAAAAGTAACTGCCCGTTAGCCAGCCAGAAGGGTGAACTTTGAGAGAGAAAAGTGGAGGAAGAAAGAAGCAAGAGAAGGAAGGGTGAGCTTGAAGACTCCTGTGAAGAAAGAGGGAGGATTGGGGAGAAAGTGTTCCAAAAGGCGACATAGTTCTAAGAATGTGTTGGCTGGTGGGAAGTCCTTGAAACAAAGTTACCCATTAAACAAGTTCATTCCTTGTAGGAATGGGCTTTCATTAATACCCTGATTGTTCAGAGTCATGGCTGGGAGACACCTATGGGAAATGTATCCCTGTCTTGAACATGGGGGTAGATCAAGAAGAGAAGCAACTGGGGCACTCAGTTATGTTCCTCAAAACAGAAACGATCAGGGTGGGAGGCATATTTTCATAACTACCACAGCTTCTAATACTGTATCTGATATCACAAAGGAAAGATGGCCCTCCATCTTTTATGCATCTCCTAAGAACTAGAATTATGTATCTCCCAAGGACTAAAATAATATCTTGTATAGCCACAATGCCATTTTTTATGGCCCTGAAATTTCACACTGATGCAGTTACATTACCTGATATAACCTGAGATATATTTTAAACATTCAAGTGGAGGTAACCAGTAAGCAGTTAGCTATAAGCTTCTGAGGTTCAGTGGAGAGTAAAAAAGTTAGAGACAACCAAGCCAAGCTTTTATTAATATCTAAAAGTAATGAGTGGAAATTATCAAGATAGCCAAAGGTTCACATTACACATACATCATGGGGTCTTACACAAAGATACACTCTAGAAGAAATGAATGGAAAATAAAAAGATAGAAACGAAGAAATTATTTTATAATAGAACTCCAGAGAACATTACTACCAGCAAAGTATGTAGGTTTCTTTCAAGCAAGAGTGGTGATATTGCAAAATTATATTGCAAGAGTGAAAATTATTCTTGAAAGACAAGATCTTTAATAAGAATAAGAAAAATGTATTAATAAAATTCCATGTATCTAATTCTAGATCATATTATAAAATATTAAGGAGTGGGAAATAAAAGCATATTAAAGTCCTTGCTTTCATTCAAGGGAATCCAAAGTTCTGATATGATTCTTGGACTTACATAAGTTATCTTTCCGCAACCACCCCTACTAATTTAAGGTCACTGTCTCCTGGAAAAACCTACTCCAATAATTTTTAGGATGCTCAGAACTCCTATTTCACATACAGTCTCACAGATACTTCTTTTCAGTTGCTTTATGGCAGTTCAACAGTCTCTGTTTCAGTTCTACTGTCTCATCAGCACAGGCCTTACAAGACCCACCACAGTCTCTTGGTGGTACCCACCATGACATCCAAGGTGATTATCACCAGAGGTCGCTGCACATCCATGAACTGAAGAAAAGACTCCGCTCTCCGAATTCCTCTGGTCTTGAAATTCCAGTGCTGTGCTTTGCTTCATGTCAAAGCAGGAAAAATACCCTCTCAGTCCTCAATTATGTGCCATATTTGAACATTTGAGAACCAGACATGCTGCTGTGTGAAGAGCAACTGTGATTCTAATGCACAGATGTTTCTGCCAAAGATTTCAGAGCTGAGACTCCTAGGAGGAGTCTGGGACCAGGCTGAGCCTGGGCTATGCTCAAAGTTTCCCCCTTTCCACATGGACGATTTTTTTGTGTTCCTCTGTCTATAGAACTCCTTATACCAACCACCTAAAGCATAGTTTCTCTTGAAAAGAAAACTGGAGATGGCTATACATCAGTAGTCATAGCTTGGTCAAAGCTAGGGATCCTGTTTCCCTCATAATAAGCAGAGAAAAAAGGTCCAATGAGGTTTATACAAATGTAAAGATGGCCATAATCCAGAACCAAGAACAGAATGTATATTGCTCAAATCACAGAAGAAAAAATAAAAATAAAGAATATTTAGTCTATATACAAAAGACACAAGGAAATGGCAAAAAAAAAAAATCAGTAAAGTAGGAAGACTATAGAAACTAGAAAGCAGTAAAGTCTAATATAAGTATGATAATAAATGTGACTATAGTTAAGACCAGTATTAAATGAGAGATTTTTACAGGAAGGGTTTTTTTTTTTAATTTCTTAAAAGATTTTATTTATTTAAGAAGAGAGAGAAAGCGTGGAAAAGGAAAAAGGCCGAGGGAGAGGGAGAAGCAGACTCCCACTGAGCCAGGAGCCTGACATAGAGCCCTTTCCCAGGACCCTGGGATCACAACCTGAGCTGAAAGCAGACACTTAGACTGAGCCACCCAGGCACTCCCAGTCTGTAACTTCAAGCTCATCCTAGAAGCTCACCAAGACAGGTCATGTGGCTTGAGGGTGGCCAAGATGGGCTCTCCAAGTTCGATCGGAGCCCTAGCAGGAAAGGATGGTGGGGTTGTGAGGGCTCAGAAATGCAAGCTGATTTCCCACCCCACTGCCTTGCTTTTCCTTCATCTCCTTGGGTGAATGTTGGAGCAGCCATTGCTTCCCCCTCCACCTGGACAGCAAGCAAGCTGAGTGGGTGTTCTGGTGGGGCCTCATGGTGCCGGGGAGGAGATGGAGATGGGAGGTTTTTTCTTACTGTATAAATGGATATTTGTACGATTAAATTACACACACACACACACACACCAAAAAACAAAAAATCCTAACAAGCAAAAAGAGTGAAAGAGGGAGAGGAAAAATTAAAAAAAAAAAAAAGACTGTATTAAGCAATAGACACTCATGAATATACATACAGAGGACAAGACAATGAACATTAACAAACCATTTGAATAAATGGTTTGTCAGAGAGTGAAAAGGGAAGTGTAGAAGGAAAACAGGAGAATCTGCAAGGGTAAGAGTTGCTACTTGTTCTAAGATGGTCAGGAACGGCCTCACTGATGAAGTGATACCTGAGAATGGAAGGAGTGAGGAGGCCAGCCACATGGACAGATGGGGGAAGAACGTTCCTGGCAAATGGAACAGCAAGTGCAAAGGTCTGAAGTTGAGCAAGGCGGCCATTGTGACTGGACCAGAGTAAACCAGGAGACTAATAGGAATGCATGTCAGAGAGTTAGCAGGGATCAGCTGAAGTAGGGCCTTTTAAGTGATTGTGTTTTGACTTCTTTTGCAAATGAGCTACAGAACCATTGGAACATTTTGAGAATAGGAGTAACATGATCAGCTTTTTAAAAAATATGACTTCTGCTGCTTTGTTGAAAACAGAATGAAGGGTTAAAGGGAGCAAGAATGGAAAGAAAAAGATAAATTAGAGATGTATTGTGACGGTCAGGTGAGAGAGAAGAGTCATTGGGATCAGGGTGGCAGTGTTGCACATAGTGAGAAACAGTCCAATCCCAAACATATATTCTGGAGACAGCTGACTGAATTTTCTGACTAGTTAGATGTCTCTTGAAGCTGTTGATTTGCTTCTTTGTCTTCCTTGCAAGGCTAAGAATTCCGTAATAGCAGAACAAATGTATTATTCAGCTTAGATCCTTTGCACTAACATAGCATTTGTCCTATAAGAAGCAATCAATATTTTTAAACTAAATTTAATTTCTATATACAGATATTTAAAAATGGGCACTGTGGAATAGACAGTGAATAGACACAGAACAATGTAAAATGCCTCAACGTCATTCAGAATTTATTCGCCCATTATTGGACATAGGTTCAGGAGCAGAATAACAATCTAAAGTACAACTGGAAGAAAGGTTAAGATTAATATGCTAGATCAAGTGGGCATATATTTCTTTCACTGCTATAATTTTTTCATACAAAACTCCATGCATATTTTATTCTTTAAAATGAATCTGCTACTAGATTCTTATAATGTTAAAATATAAATTTTAGAAAAGAGGCACAAGTACACTTGGAACTATATAGTCAAAGTTGTTATAAAATAACCAACATAGATTATTATGTATGGTTAGAACACTTTTAAACAAAAACTTCAAGGAACTTTTAATAAGTGGTTAACTTAGATGCTATAAGTGGGATAGTAATAAAATAAGAGCTCAATTCTAAAACCGTTACTCTCAATACACTCAATGATCCATTAATTCAAAAATTTTATAGTAGGTTTTATGAACCTAAAACTTGCATAAAACTCCTACACTACTACCACACAGCAAATAACCATTGAAAAGCATGTGCCCACTGTTATGAAATCCAACACACAATATGTAACTTACAGTATTCTAAATGCAAAATAAATATACCAGCCTTATAAATATAAATGTATATATAAATATAGATATAAATATATTTTACCAAAATAAATATACCAAAATAAATATACCAGCCTTAAGTCCCGTACCATCATGCAGCTGAAAGAACTAATTGCAACTGATTTCAGTGAAATCTGTATATTGTTCTAACTTTATATTTCCTATTCTCTTCATAATTAAAGCATCTTGAGCAATCTTTGGAAATAAAACTAAAATGTACAATAATTTGGATACACACTAAAACACCAAGTGTAATACAGTACCTTGCTATATACATAATTTTTTTTGGCACTTCCTTGCATTCAAATTAGACAGATCTCTCAACATTCTTCATACTGAACTTAAAGAGCCTGCAATTTACTTCTGTGAAAGTTCAAATTTTTTTTTTAGGTACAGTAAAAGTAATGATACATGTATTAATTGCATTGATACATGCATTAGAGAAATTTCATCAGAGGGGATCAGTTAATTTCTTGAACACTAACACATAAGACATTATAAAACTCTTGAAATTTAGCAAGAATATGTGGCATTCCTGTGACCACTCCTTTATAATTGATTACCACTATTTTAGAAACTATAACTTTCTTAATATAGCTTGGAATTGTTTATGAAGAGGTATGATATGTATTTTACGTAGTGAAACGTGTTGTGTTTCCATATTGGGAAAAAGCTAAAAAGTTAAATAAATCACATCTTACAGTGATTGTTTTATATTAAGATCTAGGATTTTCCACTGTGCCCCATACAATTATGAATGTAACCAACCTATCTACTTAGTACTTTTATACTTTTCAGAAGAGGCTGTCTTATTTTTTGCTCCTACAATGCCTGACATATGGTAAACATTCAATAAATGCTTAAATAAATGGTTACTATATGAATGAAAGAATAAATCAGTGAATGGCTTAGCCAATCAATCAATAAAGGTGGCATCATTAATCTGACATCACTGTTAATTGGAGGGCTATTAGTGACTATTTCCACAACTAAGGGAGAGTATTCATAGCTCAAACTAAAAGGATAGAAAAGGGGTAAAGGATAGTGGGTAAATTTGGAAGGTATCTCCGAGTTACAATAGAAAGACTTGGTATAATTGGATTAGGAAGGAGAGACTAGGAATTACATAGGATGACTCTAAAATGTGAATCTGGGAAAATGGTGGTGCCATTTCTGAGAAAGACACATTGGATGAGAATGATGCTATGATTGCAAATTTGGTGCTGGATATTTTGAGTTGGAGGCTCCTTTAGTATCCAAGTGAGAACGCCAAATAGATATTTGAATATTTAGATCTAGAGTACAGGGGAGAGGTCTGTGTCAAAGATAAAGATTTGAGATTATAATTAAAGTCATGGGATCACCTAGAAAAAAACTATTGCAATGAGATAATCAAGGTAGAAACCCAGACTGATGAGTATGGTATAGGGAATCAAAGAAGAAATAGATAGCTCGGGATCCCCAGCTTTTGCCAGAAGCTTATCTGTGATACTTGCTGAAGGCACCAGCCCTCCTTGACTTATCTACCTATCTTATCATTGAACCTAATGACTTGCCATCAATTAATAGGTATATATATGTTCAAGAGGTATTTGGACATTATTAGGAAACAATTTTCTAATTTACCTAATTTCTTCAGCCTGGAATACCTGTTCTTCATATCTCTGTGTGCCCAGATTCTGTCTGTCCATCCTTTAAGGGCAGATTCAAATATTCCTTCTCTAATTCTTCTTCTCCCAAGTCCACTCCTCCTCTCCTTTATCTGTATCTCTTATGTTTTTCTCTTCCTCCTTTTGACTATTTCTTTTTCATCTACTCTATCTTCTTGAGAACAGAATTATTTTTTATTTACCTTTCTATCCCTTCACTGAAAGATACACAGTAGGCAATCTAGAAAGGTTTAGTGAATACATGCATTGGCAGAATGGCAGGGAGCAGTCACAGTTCTTTAAAGCCATCATTTCTAGACAGGATGGTGTGTGTGTGTATAGATGGGGTGAGGGGAGATTCCTTATTCAGTGCACATCACATAGTTTGTTACCTATTTGACCTACTCATTATACTCCTTTTTGCTGCATTTGTACGAAGTGAATTTCTAATTGTGGGTTGTCTCAGGTTGATACCTACAAGAGCCAAGAAGTTTTACCTACAGTTATTATCCTCTGTTTTAGATAAAAAGATTTTATCTCAGGGTATCCACACTCAGTTGCATCCCAAATGGTTTATAATGATGATAATTAGCATTTAAATAGAACCTTACCTATTCAGGGACCTTACAGCCATGCTTATTATTTAATGGAACGGTCACACTATTATCCTTCATTGAGAAATCTTCAAATATAAAAGCCTACAGAATATAGATATCATAAAAGCCTAGGAGCTGAGAGAGTTAGTGATGCTATGCATTTTGTTAGCAACTTCAATTTTATGGTATAAAATTGAAATGTGGAAGGCCATTAGTACTTTTTCAGCCCTGAAACCTAGCATGCAATGTATGCTCTAAGGTATAACTACATAAAGACAAAAAAATTCCTTCCACAATAACCAACCATTTGTCAAGGAGAGAAACCTTTACTTTTCAACAATCTCTTAATCACCATAGAACATGAGTGAGCACTGAAAGAAATCAGCCTGTTTGAAAGTCTTGGTGAGATCATTCAATGTAAGTCTCAGGCTGTGATAACTCATAAGACACTACTGATTTTCAGAGCACCGTAAGAGTATAGTCAGGCCTTCAAAGAATAAATCTCAATTTAAGATCCCTATTGGCTTCTGACAGTTATCTCATCATCTTTGGCTATTATACTACCATTTCTTGGAAGGAATGCTAGGCTTTCCCCCCCCCCCCTTTCTTGCCTTAGATGTCAAGTTTATTTCTGGTCTTTCATGGTTTAATTTTACAACTTGTAAGCTCTTAAGAGAAATATAGGAGAAGGTCTGAAACCAGGATCATGAAAGAACTGTAGAAGAACTTGAGGTAAATTGCAAATGCAGATTAAAAATACGAATTTCTCATTCGGTTAGAAACTAAATGTGTTTTCCTATTTCTTAGGAGACACAACTTTTATTTTCTCAGGAAATATTGGAGATCCAAAAATTAAGGGAATCTGTAGTAGTGGAAAGAATACTAGATTAAGAGTCAGAGTTAGAGTTCTAATATGCTTTTACCATCAACTAGCTGTATGATTTTGGGGAAATTAATAAAATCTCTGGGAAGCTTAAGTTCTACATTTAAAAAATAAGAAATTGGAGTTAATAGTTACTTTAATTTTATATTTAAGGTAAGTTTCTATAAATGGAAATATACAACTGAAAAATAGAAACAGACTTTATTGATGTGATTAGTAGCCTAGATTATCTAGCCATATTTTATCAGAATTAATCATGTAGAATCCCATTAGCATCTTCATCAAACAAGAATTATTTTAAAACAAAATTGTTCTTTCATTTAAGCTTTAAATTATTCCTATACCACTAATGAAGTAGCAGAAAGAGAAATCAAGGAATCAATTCTATTAACAATTTATACCAAAACCCATAAAATACCTAGGAATAAGCCTAACCTCACCAAAGAGGTAAAATATCTGTACTCCGAAAACTGTAAAACACTGATGAAAGAAAATGAAGAGGACACAAAGAAATGGAAAAATACCCCATGCTCATGGGTTGGAAGAACACATTCTGTTAAAATGTCTATACTATCCAAGGCAATATACACATTTAATGCACTCCCTATCAAAATACCATCAGCACTTTTCACAGAGCTAGAACAAACAATACTAAAATTTGTATGGAACCATAAAAGACTCCAAATAGCCAAAGCAATATGGAAAAAGAAGAGCAGAGCTGGAGACATCACAATACCAGACATCCAAATTATAATACAAAGCTGTAGTGATCAAAATAGTATGGTACTGGCACAAAAACAGAATAGGAAACCCAGAAATGAACCAACAACTATATGGCTAACCAATCTTCAGCAAAGCAGGAAAGACTATCCAATGGAGAAAAGACAGTGTCTTCAACAAACAGTGTTCAGAAAACTGAACAGGCACATGTAGGAGAATGAAACTGGACCACTTTCTTACACTGTACACAAAAATAAATTCCAAATGGATGAAAGACCTAAATGTCAGACAGGAAACCATCAAAATCCTAGAGGAGAATACAGACAGCAACCTCTCTAATTGGAATTAAAAAAATACACACACACAGACACAGACACACAGACACACGTGTAAGTATATATTTAAGATTTTATTTGTTTATTTGAGAAATAGAGAAAGTGGAGGGGGAAGGGAAAAATGGAGAGGGAGAGAGGGAATTCCAAGGAGACTCTGTCCTGAGGGTGGAGTCCAATGTAGGGCTTGATCTCAGGACCCTGAGATCATGACCTGAGCCAAAATCAAGATTCAAATGCCTGACTAACTGAGCTACCCAGGCACCTTGGACTAACTGGAATTTAAATAAAAAGCTGGAACAAACAAAAAATAAAGTCAATAAAAATAAATTTTTCTTACTCTACCTTTTTGCATAGGCATCTTTAGCCCAAGTCAGGGGTTGAAGTATTTCCATAAAACCTGTGTTTTCTAGATTATCTAGGAATCACTGACTCATTTGGAATGTTGGTACAACTTCATCTACTGGCTTTCAGAATACACTAACTTATCTATGTGCCAATAACAAAAGAATAATAAGAATTACTTGCAAAATCTATATAAATGTAAGCAGGAATATGGAATAAAATAGTTACGTATTATAAAAAGTGTTATGCATATAATATATATGCATATATAAATATATGCATATATATAATACAAAGTGTTATGCATAGAACCTCAAATAAAACCAAAACAATAAAGAACTCTTCCTCATACTTAAAAATAATGACCAAAAATTGCAACACGTATCAGAGCATAGAGCATTGAATTTTGAATAAGGAGTCTTATGGGTGTCTCCTGGTCATAAGGGTGAGGAGCTTGAGCTCTGTCCTTAGCCAGACTTGGGTTTGAACACTGGCTTCTGGACTAGTTACACGATCTTGTGTAAGCAACATAACATCTCTTAGCCTCGACTTCCTCGTATGCAAATTTGTGATGTGTCTTTCCTGACTGTCTTATAAGCCATTGAGAAGATCAAATGAATAATGGATGGAAAAATATTTAAAAATTGCAGGGTGTTAAGCCAATATAATTTTCGTTACATTGGAGTAGTAGCTAATTCTGGTACTGAGAAGACAGTTTGTTCTTTTGGCTATTTGGAGGCATTAGGTAAGTGTCATCTTTCTTGAAGTCTTCTGCATTTATATATAATGAAGAGAGTTTTTTTTTTTTTAATTAAGGGGTATGTGTGATGAATTGAAACAAGTTTTCTACAAAAAGTACAATACCACAAAATGTCTTCTACAGACTTGAGGTATGAAGCTGTCAGGTTGAATGTCAAACTATACCTTAGTCTGAATGACTTCAAAAATATAACACCATGTTGCATTTGGATTTGAATCACTGACTTTCGATTTGTTTATCATGACACATTAAAAAAGAAAGATTTAACCCTCTAGGCCTATAACTTGTGGCTAACTTGAGTTAACTTGATTAATAGGGAATTCAAAATTAGGGTGTCTATCTTTCCTGACCTTGATTTGTGAGAGGATAAAATTTGTCACATGGAGGTAGACTGCCCAGAGAGAATAACTGAGAAAATAAGAATTCAAGCCTGACAAAAACAACAAAGAGAGAATTAAAGCAAAACTAATATTTGGTATATACCTGCTACACATTTGGCAGTATGGAAGGTATTTTAGAAACATATCTTCATTTGTTTTTTATAGGGACAATGTAAAGATGGTGATATTAATTTCAGTTTTTATGCAGTAAGAAAGTGAGGATGAAAAAATGGAAAACTTAGTCTGGTCTATGTGGCAGAGGTAAAGGAGTTTCAGTGATCACTCTCATCCTTTCTAAAGCCAGTACTGCATAAGAAAGGTGAGCCACACTTTAAAATAGTCATCAGTTTAGCACTGAAAACCCCACTCATATATTTGTAAAACTTTTTGGTAGGAAGTAAGGTTGAGTGGTTGTTATGAGGTGTAAGATTCTTATTTCTAGCTATATGTGGTGAGTTTGAGAGAAAAACATCTTGTTGTTCAAGTGGTAGAGGAGGATTTTCTAGGAACCTGGAGATCTCCCAGAGAAGAATGGTTATTGCGTTGCCAGTTGGGTTGGTGATGGTGGTACAAGCACTGGCTGAAGCAGAGAGTAAAATAGTTGACATTTATGAGGGTGATCTATGAGGATAAGTGACATGACGAAACTAGAGAGAAAAACATGAGCATATACCTGCAGGGCCTAAAAAAGAAATAGTCTACTTTTTGTCTTATTTGGGCATTGTAAGTGATGTCTCCTTACATCAGCATATAGCAGATCTAGAGAAGCACAAGCCCTAACATCTTCTGTGGCTGGGAGCTAAAAATAGGTTTATCTTGTATCTTCTGTACAATTTATAGTAAGGGAAGGAAGAGAGATTAGAGACCGGATAGCTGTCTGGTATCAGAAGGTATCATCTCGACTTAGATTGTAATATTCTCTATACTTAAAGAACAATTTTGAAAAAATTTTAAATCGTTATTTTTATTATTTTTAAATTTTGGGCATGGCACTTTTCTTCTCCCTAACATCCTACATGTGTCTCTGTCTCTTATATCACAAGGTTTGGGCTCATAGATAATGGGTTTCTTCTTTTCCAGAAATTAAAACAAAAAGAACTAGGAAAAGGCCAAAAAAGATAGGAACAATATTCTGATAATCATTTGCCTTGCTGAATTCTTCCAAATCACCAATATGGCTGTGATTCCATCTTTTCTATGACACTAAAAGAAAATAACTTGTGATAATTCAAGTATTTCAGAATGAAGAATTTGTGTAAGTCTTGAGGAAGAAACATAACTATCCAAGCCTAAACTCTACTCCAATATGTATTTTTAGAAAAACAACACAACAAAACTTGCAATTATGCCAAAGCAAAAAGACAAATCTTTAATCATAAGGCCTAAAAAAATGGTTCCCTGAACAAAATTTTAGTAGGAATTAATACTAATTTAATGTCCTATTGATATCTGCCATCACATTTCCTTTTCACATTAGGTATCAGAATCACATTTCCATGTATCTTATTATATATTAGAACTCTCTGTTAGAAGGCAAAGCAGCATAGTTGCAGTAAAAGATATTATACAATTACATCTTTCAAGGAGTTCCCAGTTAATGCAAATATGAAGCCCCCTGGAAGACTTTATAGTGTATATTAACCACATCATCAATAGTTGAATTATTTTTCATGCAGTATCGACTTTCAATGGGGAGGGAATGGCAAAACTGTGAGCAAACTAATCTTCACTGATTCTTTTTTTTTTTTTTTTTAGATTTTACTTATTTATTTGACAGACAGAAATCACAAGCAGGCAGAGGCAGGCAGAAGAGAGAGGAGGAAGCAGGCTCCCTGCTGAGCAGAGAGCCCAATGTGGGGCTCGATCCCAGGACTCTGGGATCATGATCTGAGCCGAAGGCAGAGGCTTAACCCACTGAGCCACCCAGGCACCCCATAATCTTCAATGATTCTTCCATTAACTTTGGCTTTTTCTGTACCATTATGCCTTCAAATGTACATGCTAATCCTGTGTGTTCATTAGCTTAAGAAGAGCTCAGATCAACAACTGATTTATTGTAGATAGTTTTGACAGAAATATATCTTAACTTATACTAAAGACTTTGACAAGTGGAGTGATGGAAGAGGAGGAGAAAGAAAGCAGCAAGGAACAAATCTTTTAGCAGTTAACTTGATGTGGGCTATTCATGGAGGTTCTTTGTGCTAATAGGGGAGAAACAGAAACATTCTCTATGACAGCGGTAAATGGCATAGGCCATTCACACTAGACTATAATTTTTATTTATCTTAGTAAATGGAAAACCTTAATATGAATTGTGGTAGGCAGAATCACAGCCCAAGATGTCCCCATTCTATGAATATGTTAATTATATGTGACAAAAAGGACTTTGTAGATGTAATTAAGGTTACAGACCATAGAATCGCCTGAGCCCTAAATCACAGAACTTTCTTAGTTCTGGAGGCAGAAGAGATGTGGCAGAAGAAATCAGAGAGATCCCAAGCATGAAAAGGATTCAGTGTGACAACTTGCTGGCTCTGAGATGTAACGGCAAACATGCTAGGACTTGAGAGGCATCTCTAGGGCCCAAGAGAAGCTCCCAACTGATAGCCAGCAAGTAAACAGGAACTTCAGCCCTTCCAACCACAAAACGGAATCAGCTGACATCATAAATGACTTTGGAAATGGGTTCTTCTCAGAGCCTTCCAGTAAGAGCCTGGCTGACCAATGCCCATTTGGGGGTGAAGGTGGTATTTGCCAAGAAAATCAGCCAAGCCAACCCAATTTTTAACTTTAGAACAGGCAATAAGTTTATATTGTTTTAAGTTGTTAAATTTGTAGTAATGTATACAGCAGCAACCAGTTATCAAAAACTAATACACAAATAGAACTAAATATGAAAGTGTTCATGTAAGTAAAAGGTCAACGTTCAGATGTAAAAATTTCAGATTAGTACTCCGCTGATGTTTTTAAAATCATGGGGAATAACACTACCTCAGTTGACTTATTCTAATAAACTCAAAGATGTTTCCAGGGAACCCAATAGTTGATCATAAGAAATCATGTATCTTATTTTCCACTCCTAGAAAATATCTTTTTTAACCCTCATTCTTTTGTCTAACTAGCCTCTTAAATTTTTCCTCTTGGTGTGCCAGTTAGATCTGCCTAGGATCCTAGGCAGTTTTATCTTCTATACCATGAAGTTGTATAAATATCATTTCATAAACAGTTTGTAAAAATGTCTATAGTTCTATGTCTATTGACTTTCAATATTTTGGTTTATTTTCTTATTATCTCTAGTTTAGATCATTGCCTGTTTCTCTGTGAGTAGTGTTATTTACCACTTTCCAATTCTAAAGATATACAGATGATCCCAGTCATTTGCTTACAATCTTTCAGTGATTCCTCATAGTTCCAATACTCATTTGGTTAGCCTAAATAATCCTGTATATTTTGGTTCTTGCTTAATTCTTCAGCCTCATATACTTTAAAGACCTGTATCTTTTCACCTTTCATCAATCACACTGAGATCCTTATGTTTTTCACAGCTATTTGCAGCTATTTGTGTACACTCCAGCTTCTCCGAGTGCCTTGTCTTTATTCATCAGCGGGATAACCCAACTCGTAATTCAGGGCTCAACTTAGGCACCTTCTCTTTCTACAAACCTTCTCTGCCCACATGTAGTCAGGGCTAGATCTCTCATCTTTGCATTTTTATGGAATCCAGTGCTTAACACTATCATTATACTTAGTGTTATTGTATTGGCATTTTCAGCTTACTCGATCTCTCTTTCTTAAACTATAAGCTCCTTAATAATACCGAATGGACCTTTTTCACTTTGCTTAGACAATGACTATCACATACAAGGCATTAAATATGTAATGAGTGATGGAATGAATAAATGAACTAATTAATCATTCAATCAATCAAATCAGTTAACAGAACTCTCGTTCTTTAGGGTTTGAAAAAACCAGAGTCAGAACCAGGAATTCAGTTAGTAGGGGAAGAGTAGTTATAAATACAGATAAGAATTAGAACTAATAACACTGGAGATTCAGATAGGGGATAAAACACAGGGAACTGAACTTAGGTAGAATGAATCCAAAGTCTGGGGGATCACCATCAGTTAGTGGTTCTCAGTGTATGATTCCCAAGCCAGAAGCATCAGTCTCACCTAGGAACTTGTTAGAAACACAAAGTTTTAGATGGGGAACTTAGATTTTAGCAAGCAGTGTCAATTATCTAAGAGATCAAGTTGCTGGGAAGAAGGTACAAAGCTAAGAGACACTGGATATGAAAAGTTAAGCTACGAATCCAGACAGAATTGAACAGGCATAGAGAGACAGAGCAGTAGTCATAGGGAAACAAAAGGAAATAAGACCGCTCTACTGAACCGGTATTTCCTAAGGTGGTAAGTCAATAGGCTAGTGGATGATGGGAGGGGTAGATTTTGATATATCCTTAGGAATGATAAAAGAAATGGGAGCAAGAATTCTTGTTTAATAAAGTCTTTCCAGGTGATTCTGATATGCATTACCTCTTGTTCCTAAGTGAGATGTATTATTTTATTATAATCCTTATCGAAATATTCTGACTTAGAACCAGAGCTGAGGTTTAAGCATAGGTTGGAAGTAGTCGATCTAACTCAAATAGTAGGAAATTAGTGTGGGGAGCAGGTTTTTCACTGACATATATTTCTAAGCAGAAAAGACATAAAGAAGATTGAGAAGTTTTAGTTCCTTACTCAAACAATGGTAATGAGAACAAAATGTAGGCAAAATGAAGCACAGGAAGTAGAACTTTAAAAGCAAACACTCAGCTTACTCTTCATTATCCATGGTAATGTGATTAGCATGGACTTCAGCTAAGTCTTCAAACTATGTTCCTCATTAACTATGTAGAAAAATTCTTTTTTTTTTTTAAAGATTTTATTTATTCATTTGACAGAGAGAGATCACAGTAGACAGAGAGGCAGGCAGAGAGAGAGAGGGAAGCAGGCTCCCCGCTGAGCAGAGAGCCCGATGCGGGACTCGATCCCAGGACCCTGAGATCATGACCTGAGCCGAAGGCAGCGGCTTAATCCACTGAGCCACCCAGGCGCCCAACTATGTAGAAAAATTCTTAACAAGGAACACAGCTTCCATGTGGTTGTGTACATGATGCCAAAGATTCATATAAGAATGAAAACCTAGTAGATCATTTGGGAATCTCCCCAAATCTAAATATTTGGCATTGTATAAACAAAGCCACTGATTTATTTTCGCTTTTCATATAGATGTTTTGGTAGCTATAGCCAGTAATATGTTCTTTCTTCCTTGTGGCAACTTGATGTTGTTTTGAATCTACTGATCAAATGTTTATTGAATCCTACTATATGTTCAGCCATGCTTAATTGAGTTAACAATGTGGTATCCAAATTTGATGGTAATACAGAAGAGAAGAAAAATAAATGCTAATTCTGAACTAAGAAAATTCAGAACAAAATATAATCCTATTTTCTACATGGAATTGATCCTGAAACTTGATGTTGATAAGTTAAAATCAATAAAGAGGATGTGCCTTGAGAGTTCCAGTTTTGGTAATGGCAATTGAACCTCATTCTGCAAGAAACTAAAGAAAATGTTAAAAAAATTATTTTAAAGCACAAAACAGCTAAAAAAGAGTGCAGAATTAAGGAACATATCAGGAGAAGAAAACCTACAAGATGAGCCCAAAACTGGGGAATTAATTTCCCTCTTTGAGAATCTTTCTGTGCCATTTCTAAATAAACAAGCAACAGAAGTGCATATGTTTGACCACCAAAAGACATGTAAGGAATGTTCAGAGGAAGACATTCTTACTATGAAAATAACTCAAATATCCATCAGTAGTAAAATGGAAAAGTAAATGTATTTGCTGAATGGAATACTATAGAGTGTTTTAAATGGATGGATTCACAAAAAGAATGTAAGCATAAAAAGCCAGATATAAAAGTGTCTATGAATCTACATATATAATATTTAAAAAAACAGGCAAGACTAATTCATGGTATTCTACATCAGGAATGGGGAATGATTAGAGGCCTAACCTAATGGTTAGGAACAGGAATGGTTAGAAGTCTTATTTTGCATCTTACCTGCAATTGGTCAAGACTCTAGTGTATCTCTAGAATAAGGGAAAAAAACCCGAGTCTTCCATAAGGTACAGAACAGAAACCAATTTTTCAGTGGGTTTTGGGTCCAAATTCTGAATGAATAATTCCTTACCATTCCTTACTTTGTCATAGTTCTCTGTACATTAATTTTCCTCAAGGACTTCTAAAGGAAGAGCAGTATATTCACCATCAACGCAGGCTTTAGGCCTCCTGGGTTGTCTACTGAAATATCATCTTATTACTGCACCACTCCATCATTTCCAAGAGTCACATAATTACTGTCAAGAGTTGATATAAGCAGTCAGGTCATTTGACTGAATGCTACTTTCATTTATCTACACTTGGATAACTTTATGATGGAACAAAAGTTAGCTATTGAAAAACAAAGAAATAAATTTTAAAAATATGAAGGATGAGACTACTCATATTATTCCAACTAGAGTTTTTCATTTGATGTTCCACATATACAGCTCTAAACTTTGTATCATTTCTATGAATATCATTTAGGATGGCAATAATAAGCATAGATCTGAAATTGCCTTTTTCCCCTCTTAAAATAATGAGCTCCCCTCCGGATGCAAATATTATGGGTGATCCAAAGCCCAGATGTATTGGCAGACCCTTGCTTGAAGAATTTAATATTGAAAAATAAAGTAAGCAGAGTTTTGAAATAATTATATAGCAATTTTATTGTTTGAATTTATATGGCAAAGACATATCTGATCATATTTGACATCTTATTTCTTTTGTTATTTCCTTCTGTGTTAAGCTGTTATTATCTCTCTTAACCTCCTAATGGGAGAATTATATTTGAGCAATTGCCTCTCCAGCAACATTTATGAAAATGAGGATAGTACTCTGAAAATACTTCCCTTTGTAGCTCATTAAAGGCTCTTTTCTAACTTGTTCACATGGACTATGGATTATTTAGCTTCCCCATAACTGAGCAGTAGAATTTACCAAACAATGGCAAGCTATTTATATATTTTCCTTTTTGTTACAAAATGCAGACAGGTACATGCCTTTTCATTGATAGTGTTATTAAAGATTCAATACCACTTGTGAATAACAAAGGGCTGAATTATATAGTTAAGTACCAAAATTGATAAATAAAGTTTTTAAAAAATCTTTCTTCCCACTGTGAATGCATTAAAAAGACCTTTTCTTTAGCTCATCACAAAGAAATGTATAAAGTATTAAAATTGCTGTGACCTGGAGAATCACCCAAATTTGACATTCAGTGTGTAATATGTATGTATACATATGGATTTGAATGAGTTATAGAAAGAAATATACCCATGTTTTTATCAAATCTATTATCTATATTGAAGAAAAAAACTTACAGAGGCTATGCTCACTCATTCCCCTTGCCAGTACATAATAGCTACCTAAAAACTGTCTTTTAGATTAAGGCTCATTGTTAATTTTGAAAAGTAAGAAAATGAACCTTGAATTTAAGACTCTAAAACTTATTTAATATTCTTGACATCCTACTTCTAGGTGCTACAAAGGTTAGGTCTTTGGATTGTAAGAATCATACAAAATATTTCTGATGTCTTCTTTTTCCTTATAAACCAAGATGTAGAAATTGTTCATTTCTCTGCTCCCAAAGACATCACTGCAATAATCTGAATTTCTTCCCATTCCTTTCTCTCTCACCTAAAGTCATTGGTGGACTCTTTCTTTTTCTTCCTTTTTAATTGTATCACCGCTTACTAAATAGCTCTTGAGAATCAAACGCTATCAAACAGTGCTCTGAAATGTTGCATAGAATTTTTCTCTAAACTTTAAACTGGGCCTACCCCCCTCATCCTATTGGTGTTTATGGCTGTGGTATGAGTTTCCTCTATCAGCTCATGAGAAACTCCCTCATGAGTTTCCTCTATCAGCTCAACAGCAGTAATTATTTCGGTATTTTAGTCATTGCTGTTTTTATTTTTTATTTTTTCACTCTGGCTGAAAATTCTTACTCCATTAAGTCCTCGTTCAAGTATCATTGTGCTTGTGATCTCTTTAACATTCTTTGTACAGTTGGTTACATTTTCCTCTGTACTTTCGTAGTACTTGGTTTATCACTCGGCAATTTTGTTTTCCCATTAGGTTTGGAGCTCCTGGAGGGTGGAAGCTATGTCTTAGTTAAATTTGAATCCCCTAGTACGAAAAAAATCATATGCAGAAGACTCTCAGTTCTTGCTGAATAAATGAATAAGCCAATAATAAGTTGTAAGAACAAGGTGAGGATACATATCTTTCATTGTATAATCTTTACAGCAGTGCTATCCTATCCATGTGCCGTGGTTCTCCAGATGGCAATGGTTATTTCACAGTTGGCAAACTGTTACTTTTGCTGGTTCAGCGTATACTCATACTTCTTTATTTTCTATGGGGAGTCCCCCTCCTCAGTTATTTCACGAGGTTCGTGTAGATTTAAGATTCTAGGAGTGGTTTATGAATTATGTAGCCAATCAGAACATCACATTCTATCTTAGTGATAAGCTTAGGAATTTTAATACACAATTCCAGGACGGTGTTGGTAATGTGAAAGGAGAAGACCTCATCACACTGCAACAGTGACCACCAGGTGGAGAATAAAAACCAAGTGAATAATAAAATTAAAAAGAGAAAAAGCCTAGAGATGGAGAAAAACCAAGCTTTGATGGCATCATTTGGAATCTTAGACCTAGCTGTGTTTTAAAACACATCTGCTGAACTTTTCAGTTATGTAAGTGAAGATCTTTTTCTGTTTTTCTTGGGCCAGTTTGAGTGGTTTCCCTGCCACTTGCAACTTTAAAAGTCCTGTCTAGTATAGTTTTTAACAATCTAAATTTGCACTAAGCTTTGTCTAGAGATAAAATATATATGTACTACACACACATGTATATATGTGTGTGTGTGTATATGCACATATATACTATTTATACATATGTTGTTATTTTTCAAATATATGCAATACTACTATAATAAATAAAATACAGAAAAAAAAGTTGTGCATAAAGTGTTATTGACTTTAGACCAGCTTGGTTATGCATTCTCTCCCTTGATAGACTCTAAACATCTAATAGCATCCCTTGAGGTCTGCAAAACCTTTCAAACCAAACAAATTATCATATTCAGAATCTTTGTGTTTACTCATTTACAACATCTGCTCCAGTCCTGAATTTATACCCCATGTTTGGTAAATATATATCAATTGATTTCAAACACAAGAGAAATTTTCTCCATTAGTTTAATGATATCACCTTGAATTACATGATATTGGTGATTTGCAACCATTTTAACCAAAGAAGGACAACTTCATATGGTTCAACCTAATAATGAAATGAATTCACAAATCAATCAATATACTTTTACTGTTTTTACTGTGTACAATACTATTCCAACAGAAGTAGAAATAGCAATTTTATGAGTATTTGTTACCTGACTCACCTTACTTTTTTGTTCAAAATGACTTCTGTGTTTAGACACAGTCTAAGAGATAGAGATTGTCTGGGAAATTAATTTCTATTTCTAGGTGTGAAATAGCCATTTCAGATACTTGAAAACCAGCAGCTCTCTCTCTACCGTTTAAACTCACTTTCTTTTCTTCCTCCTTTTTGATAGATAAACTGTGGCTGTGTAAGGTTTTGTTTTTGTTTTTTGTTTTCAATAATATGTGATTTTTTTTTCTTAAGCTTTCAAATGCTTTTCTTGCTTACCTTTTCCCAGAAACCTTTATCACCCTATCTGTATCCCCTTCTAATTCATTATTCCTTTTTCTCCTCACTGTTTTAATTACCTGAGATATCATCTGGAATGAAAATGAAGCTTGCCCTGCGATTCTGAGAATAAAGGAAATATAAACCCAGTGCCCACTCCCTTTCACCTTCACCTCAACCCCTCCCCAGCACATTGTTTTCTGCTAATTGTCACAATAACAGCCATGCTGATTATTTATTTGCCACCTTTGTGAGGACTACATGTTTTGTTTCTTCACAGTGCCCAGGGTGCTTGTGGAACAAAGGAACACAGCTATAAGAGGTTTGTGTTTGAGCAGAAAATGTTCCCAAAATTCTAGATGCAAAATATAGTTTGTTTTGTATTCCTGAAGACCCTTATGTTCTGCCTGAATCTTAATTATGCTTCCCAACATTTGCAAAATTAAAGCCTCAAATTAAACATCTCATTAATGTCATTCCTTTGTAATTTATCCATTTGTTTCAAAAATGATAAAGGGGGAAAATTATGCATTTCAGGATGTACTTGGACTTAATACCAACTCACATTTATTTGAATGTCTCAGAAAACAGAAACTGCAAAGCCTGTTGTGGAAAGAGTGTGGAATAGAGGAAGTCAACCAAGTGAGTAAACATGAAACGGAGGATTATCCTTATTTGTGGAGAATCCATTCCAGCAAGAAATTGAATCAGGGGCTTCTGCATCTAAAACAGTGGGGCTAGTCATAGAACCAGAGGGAAATGACTTTTTAGATGAGAACTAGACTAGACTAAGGGCTATGAGACAGCACGGTCTAGTGGCCTGAGAAGTACAGAGGATTCAGAGATTGGGGTTAAATCCCACTTCTTTTAGTTGTCAGGTTTAAGAAACTTATTGTAATTCAGCAGACTCATACTGAGTCCTGACTGCTGCCAGGCCCTGAGCCAAGTGCAAGGACTTTGTTCATACAATTTGATGCTTCTAACCTGCAACATCAATTTTTTCCTCTTACCAGATTATTCCATCAGCATGCACACATGCTCTAGTAAGACCCATCTTTAAAAGCATTCCCTGGCCTACAGACCCCTCTAGTTACAATCCAGTTTCCCCCTTTCCTTCTTCAAACCCTCTTGGAAAATTTATCTTCACTCACCTGCCTCTCATATGCCCCCTAAGGTTTTAGAAAAGCAGCACAGTGAAGTAGTAAAGACTCAGTCTTGGAGTCAGCCTCAGTTCAGTCTAGGTTCAAATCCCAGCACTGTCAGTAACTCTGAGGCTAGTTATTTAATGTCTCTGTGCTTCAATTTCCTTAATGGTAAAATGGAATAAAAACTGCATCTAACTCATAGTTGAACTAATGGTTTCCTGAGCTTTAGATTTTCATTTGCAACAGACTTCTTTTTTCTATTTAAATTCTGTTAGCCAACATATAATACATCTCTAGTTTTTGGTGTAGTGTTCAGTGGTTCATCAGCTGCGTTTAAGACCAAGTGCTCATCACAACACGTGCAACTGACTTCTTAATGTCTTTTCTTAAATAGGCTGCTCATATTTAAAATGGCCACAAAAGATCTCTTGATTTCTGTTTCCCAAAAGCTGTTTTCCAAAAAACATCTCAAAAAAAAAAAATGGCATCTGTGTCTATTGAGGTTTTCTTTTTCCATCATCTCTCAAAGGTATCCAGCCACAACCTAGCAGACTGTACCTATAAAAAATATCAAAGCTACTGACTTCTCTCCATCTCACTGTAGGCATTCTAGCCTGGTTCACTTTCATTCCTCTCTTGGAACCCATCACAGACTCTTGACTGCTCTCTCTGCTTCTACTCCTGCCCCATATTAGCTCATTCTCTCCATTACATTTAGAATAGTCTATGTTAAAAGCATTTATTTACTAAGACATAGTCTTCATAAAGACAGGATCTGTTTTGGTAACCGTAGTATCTCCAGTGCCAAAGAACTGACACATAGTATATGCTCTGTAAATATTTGTTGAATGAATAAATAAATAAATCAGATCATGTTTCTCTCCTGCTTGAACCCCTCAGTGGCTTACTATCACATTCAAAATAGAATTTGAACTCCCAAGTGGTCCGTGTGCCATATATGGACTGGTTCTTGTTCAACTGAGATTTTATCTTCTGTCACTCTAGTATACAGTATGCGTCAGTCACCCTGATCTTCTTCCTGTGTGTGTGTGTGTGTGTGTATGATATATATGCATGTCGTGTATACTTCATTCCAATTCAGGGATTTTTCACCTGGTCATCACAACTACACATTTTATAGCACATTTTTTAATTATCCAAAATTATTTTGCTTATTTGTCTTAGCTCCCCTCACGCACATCTAATCTGTATGCTTCACGAGAGCAGGAGGAACCTTTGCCATGTTGTTTAGTCTTGTATCGTCAGCACTGACCATCGTACCTGGTACACAGTAGGTATACAGTAAGTGTTGGTTGAATAAAGGAATGTCAATGTATAATGTTATCACTATAAGATGCACTTCGATGGAACTCAAAAAACATATCACCTCGACAGTCACCTGGATCAGGAAGATTTCTGACAAACAGGGACAGTACCCACTACTATACCTTTAAAAGTAGAGAATATAAATGTGTTTCTAGATACAGAATCAGAGCAGCATATCTCAAAATGTATCTCAAGGAATATTTCCCTTGGAATGTTAATAAGTAAGTTGTAAATTGGCAAAGAAGGTGGTGGAATATGTCATTGAAATTGAACAATCATTACAGAACTTCTAATGTATTTTCTCTATCTTTAAAAGTAGGAGGTACTAGAATTCTGAAACATGTCCTTTTAGGTAAACACTGAATTAAAGAATCCAGCGGTTATAGGGCTCATTGCAAAGCCCTCCTCATTCTTCTTAAACTTGTTCTATTTAGTTTTGAAATAATCATGGACATCCTCTATTTTTGCTCTGCTCATGCTCTCCACTGTCCATTACTTTTCAAAGGTCTCTGCTGGTATCGTTGTTCTCTCCCTAGACATCCTGGACTTTTTGAGGTGCCTGACATTTCTGACATGTTACTTCTAAAATTCCACCCTTTCCCCCTTATCCTTGTGACTATTCTTTTCTCCTTTCTCTAAAAGCTTCTCATCCTGTATCAGCAGTTCCTCCCACTGCTGCTTCTGTTGGGACTCTATATATAAAGTCAATTAATCCCAGAGCCATTGCTGTCACTTCTTTGAAATAAACAATTAGTGCTTCATAACTTCCAAAGATTCCAAGGCACTACTAGTCATTCAAAAAAAAAGGTTTTGAGCATTTATTATTTATTAGGATTTATGCTTAGTGTAATAGTACTAAGGTAAGCAGAATGGTCATAAGCGCTGCCCTCACTAAACCTATAGTCTATCTGAGGTGACAAAATGAAAAAGGCAATTCTGATTAAACAGAAGTAAGTGTTAGGAAGGAAGAAAGTGCTTTTACAGAACAGAAAGGAAATACCTAGCCTCATCTAAGAGGACAGGTGGATTAGAGAACGTGTCCAAAGGAAAGTAACATTCAGGGATTTTCCAAATTCCCTATTCCATACTCCTCACAATTTCCCATAAAGTAAACATGATTACTTCACTAGTGTTTCAAACACACACGGTTGAAGTCAGTTTCGATATTTGCATCTTGTTGCATGTATCACCATCTACCCTGACTGAAATCTTGGTATTTTTCAATCCTTTTTTCTTCTTTACTTTTGATTTGGACTAGATACCAGATCCAGTCAATTTCACCTCTACCATAGTCTATCATCCTTATATTCTGTTACTTTCTCATTGCTACTGTCTCAGTTCAGACGCTTATTACGTCTGATCTGAACTCTTTTAACTTTCTCCCAACCTATGCCAAATGCTCCTGTACTGAGTCACTCTCTATAACATTGCCAGAGGTGTTTTTTGTTTGTATGTTTGTTTGTTGTTATTGTTTTTTACATTTATCTAATGATGTTCTGAGTCTGCAGTCCATCCCCTTGCCTGTTAGCTAACAGTGAAATACAGCATATACTCTCCAACCAACAATGTACACACTGAGTTATGGATGCTTTGAGGAAGGTTAAAGTTTGCATTAACTGCCTGCTGCAGGTAGCATGCAGATATGATAGACAGTAAATAAGAATTCCTAGCAAGAAGGATAGCTCTTGCACTTTCCTAGATTTCTAGTGGTTATCCCAATTGAAATACTGGAGACAGACAGACATCCCTGAGAGATGTGTCCCCGGGCAATGTGGAAGTATAGAATGGGATTCTGTGCTTATGATATGATGGTAGATTTTCCAAGGGTCAAAATAAAATCATAAAATACCCTTAAATATGAGAACCATCTCCCTCATTCTTTTTTTTTCCCAGAAAGTCAGAACTAAGCTGTGATTTAAAAAAAATTACAAAAGTAGAATAGTGTCAATTTTTAATTATCTATGTATAAGTGATTTTCTGTGATCCAATATTTCCTTTTTACCTAACCAGATCTCAGGTTGCTAAGTTAAGGCAAGGACTTATATCTCAGAAGAGAAGAGAGGGGAGGAGAGGAGAGGGAGATTACTTGAGAGGCTCTGACTGTTAGAAGGTATGTTTTTAATATTGACCTTTGGGCTTCCTCTTTCTTTGCAGTGCCAATCTTTCTGCATGTTTTCTTCTTCCTCCTCTTCTTCTTCTCTCTTTTTCTTTTTCTCTCTCAGGATAATTAGTGAATTAAAGAAAGCACATTATCATCAGGATGAAGAACTTTTGTTGAGAGGGAGAATGGGAAGGCAGAGAAATAATTACTAAGCATTTTTCCTTTGAATTACTCTTTGCAACCCTTATTTGCAGCAAAGATTGGAGAGTTGGAACTTTGATAACATATATGTAAGTATGTTTCAAATGGTCCTAGAGCCATTTTAGGTGAAGAGACAAAAAACTAACATTTATTGAATGTCTACTATATGCCAGACACTGCTATGAGGTAGATATCATTCCTATTTTATAAATGAAGAAAATAATTATTTAGAAATAATTTGTCAACCATTACAGCATTATGAAGTAGCAGGGCTTGGATTAAGCCTTAATATTTCTGACTTGAAACCACAAGTCTTGGGGTACCTAGGTGGCTCAGTGGGTTAAGCCTCTGCCTTTGGCTCAGGTCATGATCTCAAGGTCCTGGGATCGAGCCCTGCATTGGGCTCTCTGCTCTGCGGGGAGCCTGCTTCCCCCTCTCTCTCTGCCTGCCTCTCTGCCTACTTGTGATCTCTGTCTGTCAAATAAATAAATAAAATATTTTTAAAAAAAGAGAGAGAGAGAGAGAGAGAGCACACAGTCTTTTTGCCATTCCTGGGATGTATTCTCTTTGATACTACCATGACTCTTAAAACTGATATAGCAATTCTTAGTTGCTGTATTGTTGGCCAAAGCCTAGAGAAACTTCTTTTATAAGAAATGATACTGAAAACTAGTGTAGACAAGCCAAGCCAAACTTTTGGGAGAAAAGCTTCAGTTCTAGAAGTCTCAATGGTTTTCTTTTTTGTAACAAATTCCAGTTCTGAGAGTTCACCTCCCAAGTGAAAACTTCTTATGTATAAAGTTTTGTAAACTTTCTGATTATACAAGCATTTGATCAATTTATGACTATAACAGCACTTTGTTCATCAAATGCTCAAAACAAAATTTTAAATTTAGTTAATTTATTTGCTTTTTTTTTGTTTCTTTCAGCTAGAGTATACTCTCCATAGTTCTCACTCCTGTAAGAACAAACAAACAAACATAATTTTCCTTAAGATATTCTGAAAAATATGAAGCAAAATGAAACAAATATAAGGTATTTGTAATCTTCAATTGTGGAGATATCTAAACAAAGGAGGTAAAAGATTATTGAGCAAGAGAATCCACCTTCCTTCAGTGCTTGTTTGTTTTTGCAGCAAAAACTATTTGTTAAATGTGTCTGCTAGATTAAAAGAATACATATAGATGACATATACTGGGTAGTTTTTCTATAGAAATTTTACCATTTATCAATAAAAAAGTGGCTCTCTGAAATGGCTAAAACTGCCTTGCCCTAACAATAAGTACAAAGGCTTAGTATTCAGCTAAATTTAGAAAAATAAGTCACTGCTCAAATGAAAACCAGCTGATCTATGCCTTTCTGAATCATTTACAGTCATCAAGAAAAAAAATAAAAAACTCTATCACAAATACCTTCACTGTGTTGTTTATTGTCAAAGGCTGTACATTTCTCATTTCCTTCTGCCAACTAAATTTGGATTGTCCGATCCAATTTTCAGAATTTGGGCTAAACTGGCCTTTGACCAAAGTTCAAAGGGAACATTTTCCACAGACCAGTTATTTGACCAGTTATATACGTCTCATCTGTTGAGACGTATATAGAGATGCTCTACAATTCTCATTTTGAAGAGGGAATCTAATTTTGTATTTCTGGCACATGAGTTGTGTTGTTTATGCTATCTCACTTCTGTGATCTTGATTATAAATTAATTAATTCATTGTATCTTTTCTGAGTCACAGCATCAATGTTCATTAGATTCCATAGATTTCCTCCTGTGAACGACATCTAGAAGATAGCTGCATCCTCATGATCCACAGTTTCATGCTGCATATCTAACAGCACACTGCTTTTAATCAACTTGGTGATATTACGGTAGCTTTTTTTGTTTCAGATGTTGTGCTCGCTAGTTTGCAATTTTTGATGTCTAATGTCTCCAACCCACCAGTTTTCTGATGATATACAAACAACCTGGGCCTTTGCCATTCAAGGTACACACTTTCACATCTGGCTGAGGAGTAGATCCCAGCACTGAATACTGTACGCATTAAGACCATTACCAGCAAGAGTGAATAGAGCGTAAGTGTAGAGTCTCAAAGATTCTTTCTCATCTCCTTTCCTGTAAATGTCTAGGGTCCTTTGACTAAATGCTAACATTTGTGGACAGCTAACTTGTGGACATATACTTTTGTGGAATCAAGATACAAAGTATTTCTGTCACCCCAACAGGATTCTTAACTCCCTTTGCAATTCATTCCTCTCTTAGCCCAGCCCTAGGAAACCACTGGTCTGAATTTTGATGCTAGAGATTACTTTGCATTTTCTAAAATTGTATATAAATAAGATCTTATGGTATATATGATTTTATGTGTGTTTTCTTTCACATGGCATAAGCTGAACAGAGATAGAAAATGTTGACCATATTTGAAAACATGGTTGTGATAATTTCATTCAATTAAGAGTGAAAAGTAGCTGGAATGAAAATGAAATGAAAATGAAAGGATGGCTTAGATATTTGTATTAAAGAAACCAAAGGAACTTTGAAAAATATATATATAAATAGAAGGCATAATACATTTGTGCTGCTGAAACCACAAAGTATATTAAAAACAAAACAAAAACAAAAACATAAATCCTTGCCAGAGAGGACCCCAACTTCTGGGTCAGCTAAAAATTAAAAATTTTCCATTAAGGCATCAAATAATCACTGTATTTAAGAAGCTTATCATCAACATAAAGCAAAATTGTGAAATGATTAATTTAGACATAAAAATATAACAAGTTCAGGGAATGTCACCACTGGTTTTTCAGGTTCACATGAATCTGATTTTAGTTCCCACATACTCTTTTCAGAGGATATTTAAATAATTTGACTGTGACAAGCCAAACTGTTTTGAGACCTCATTGAAAGTCAAATGAAAGCATTAATCAAATGCAAAAATATTCTAGTCAGGCACAGAAATGCTGCAGGTTAGAAAATAAAAATGTTGCCTGTGAGAAGGAAAATCAATCAATTCAGAAAAAGCAGGTATTGGTTCAAATCTACATAGTCAGTAGTGACTAGAAATCATTAGAATTTCAGGGGATTATATTTTTTTCCAAAGAAGCATCAGATAGTCTTGGGCTATTTCTACATTGCAAAATCAGTTTGTTTGGCTAACTTTTCACCTGAGTAAATTAGAAAATCAGAGCAGTCAAACAACTGATCATATCTTTTTTTCTCACTGTCTTCACTGGGTTTTTGGACAGGCTTTAGTGACTAGCATACAAAGAATTACAGCACAAAACAGCTAGGTAAGCGATTTGTAGAACAGCAGTCTTGAGCAAAAAAAAAAAAAAGAAAAAAGTAGCTTTCATATTACTAAATGCCACTGAATTTTTCAATATTAAGTGAAAACTACCTTTTAAATTCTGCTATGAATTCTATAATATATGCCTTCCTTCGTAAGGCAATCTAACAAATACTGCTTTGTTATTTAATTAGAGCTGCTCCTGGTCTGTGGGACTAAATGACTAAACATCCCTATGTTTTAGAGAACTATGGATCTAGTTAACTGCAAAATATGGGTAATAACCCTAGTCTGTCACTTACCATCTGTATCACAATTGCTTAATCTTTTTAAGCCTTTTTGTCTTTATCTGCTTAAAAAAGATAGCATGGAGAGTTATGAGTATTTATTAAGCTAATGCTTATGAAGCACTGAGCTCAATACCTGGCACAAAGAAATATTAATAATGCTTTTATATTCCTTCAAATGCTATTAATTAATTCATACATTTGACAAATATTAATTGAATTTTTATTAGGACCCAGTCACTGTGCTAAGTATAAGGGAATATAAGTGTACAAAACCAAGAGCCTCTGTCCTAGTTAAGCTTAAGGTGTAGCATGGAATACATGCAAATACATGACTAATTTTCATAGAGTGCTATCTATCTACCCTGAGATAAGCAAGAGCTGGGTAGTCTGTGGGACTATTTAAGAGGGCTTTCTGGAGGAAGGATTATAAATTAGCCAGGAGAAAATTGATGCTAGAGGAAGGGAGAGAAGGAACAATGATGGGAAGACAAGAAAGAAGGTAGGGCAGGGGTAAATGTTCCCATCAGAGTGAACAGCATATGTTAAGGTCTGTATTAAATTTACCTTTTCAGATAGAGACTTCAGATGCAATTCAATTGAGAAAGACACACACACACACACACAAAGTAAACTTTGTTTTCTGTTTACTGCTTACAGTGCTAGGAAACAAGCTTGGCAAATAACTGCTCTTTAGCTTCATATTTAGGAAGCAGCAAAGAAGAAACTTTGTCAAACCCAGAAGAGGTTAATAAAAGTTCAATGCTAAAATATCTGCCCTTAAGGCCAACTATATTTCAATAGAGGGAGACCCAGCACATCTTTCTCCTTCTTTGTTTGAGATGGGGAAAAAAAATTAAAGAAAGAGAAAGAATTAGAAGCATGTAATCAATCCTTTCCTTTACAAATCCAGAGCAATTCAGGAGACTGCCAGCGGCTAAATCTTTCAAAAACCGCAGACAGGAAAAGCCTATTAAAATGTGCCCCATTCCCAAAGAAAGGGTCACTCAAGATCCTCAGACCCTTAACTCTGAATAGACTTAATGAAAGCCAACTGCTATTTTAAGAATTTAGAAGGGGATTTCCCTCCCCAAAGAAAAGAAGCCAGACATCATCAATGCTCTAACACTATTTCATCTATGAACCAGGCATTGCTTTTCACTAACTTTCTGCAGATTGTTAAAGCCAGTAAATGAGGGTTTAGTGACTGAGAATACAGTTCATCACACACAAGGCTTAAAATATAACTGATACAAAGACCATCCCTCCAAGATTAAAGAGTTCTAATCATTCTGTGGGACTTGCATGCTCTTTTCTTCTTGCTGTGTCAAGGTAATATTAAGCCTTTTGGAAAAGGAGTATGTTGTACTCCACACCATTTAGGAACTGTGACAATGTTCAACTTGAGTTGGAAGAAGATAATCCAGACTACCCTACAGAGCGTACAGATCCAGCACCTGGATATAAAATGATTCTTACTCTAAGATTTCTGGCAACTCAGTTTCATGTGATTAATAAAAATGATACATGGATTTCTCTTGTAGAATCTTTCTCTAGTGTTCTCCATGTAACATTGTCCTGACACCCCTATTAATTGCAAGGATATCTCAGTGAACAGGTAGATGTTAGACATCACTATCTCCACTTGCAAATGAGAAACCTGAGGCAGAAAGAAGTCAAGTGACATAGCAACAGTGTCACAGAAAGAATGGGGATAGAAATGAGAAAAATGATTTTCTCCTGTGAATTAAGAAAGCAAAAAAGATGTGATGGGATGAATTCTTCCTTTTCTCTATTGAAAGAAGGGCAGGAGCAACCATTTTACTGGTAATTTTGAAAATATCCTCCCCTAGTCTTTAGAGTGAAAAGGATAATTGCTGAATTGAGTCATTGGCTGAGCCCATTGAGCATTAAGAAGAAAAGATACCTCACTAAATGGATGCCTGCAAGTGCTCTACAGATCCAGGGCTCTCCTACTGGACTTTTTTGCCTGGCATGATCCCTGGGATGTGCCTCTGATGAGGGTTCCCCTTCTCTGCCATTATATTCACCAACAAATGATTGTTGTGTGGTTGAATGGCTGGCATTTAAATTGTATAGGTAAGATTTGTGAATGAGCTATAGGAAGAAGAATTGCCAAGAAGGGTCTTGGATAATTAAATAACCCAATACTCAGCTGTGTTTTTATCCATATTGTTTCTGATCCACATCTACTAATGGATATGTCATAGGGAATCCCTGTTGCAAGACAGACCCATGAAGGGATACAGAGTTCTCAATGAAGGCAGAGATGTAGGATTAGAATTCCCTGGTCCCTCTTTATATATAGTGAGAGATCCATA
Source organism: Mustela putorius furo (assembly GCF_011764305.1). Lineage (NCBI taxonomy): Eukaryota > Metazoa > Chordata > Mammalia > Carnivora > Mustelidae > Mustela > Mustela putorius. Next base: position 61,499,863 of record NW_025422005.1, on the reverse strand, counting down.
GTCAAACAATCCACTTATCTCCTAGATCTTCATGACAAGAAGAAATTAGGCATCTGAGATATTACAAGCAAAGTCTGTAGTAATACAATCAAACGGAGGGACAGGCCTTTAGGAACATTCAAGTCAATAAATAAACTTCAGCATTAAGAATATTAAGTAGTCACTGGGTATTTATCCTAAAGATACAGATGTAGTGAAAAGAAGGGCCATCTGTACCCCAATGTTTATAGCAGCAATGGCCATGGTCGCCAAACTGTGGAAAGAACCAAGATGCCCTTTAATGGACAAATGGATAAGGAAGATGTTGTCTATATACACTAGGGAGTATTATGCCTCCATCAGAAAGGATGAATACCCAACTTTTGTAGCAACATGGACGGGACTGGAAGAGATTATGCTGAGTGAAATAAGTCAAGCAGAGAGAGTCAGTTGTCATATGGTTTTACTTATTTGTGGAGCATAACAAATAGCATGGAGGACAAGGGGAGATAGAGAGGAGAAGGGAGTTGGGGGAAATTGGAAGGGGAGGTGAACCATGAGAGACTATGGACTCTGAAAAACAATCTGAGGGTTTTGAAGGGGCAGGGGGTGGGAGGTTGGGGGAACCAGGTGATGGGCATTAGAGAGGGCATGGATTGCATGGAGCACTGGCTGTGGAGCAAAAACAATGAATACTGTTACACTGAAAAAAATAAATATATTAAAAAAGAATATTAAGTAGTCTATTGTTGAGCAAGATGGCAGAGGAGAAGAAGACTTAAAGTTCATCTGGTCCTAGGAGTTCAGCTGGATAGTTATCAAGCCATTCTGAACACCTGCAAACTCAACAGGAGACTGACGAGAAGAATAGCAGCAACTCTAGGAACAGAAAATTGACCACTTTCTGGAAGGTAGGAAGTGATGTGTGAAGTGAATCTGAGACAGTATTTGGGAAGATGGACCTCAGGAGGAGGGGCCGGCTACCAGTAGAGTGGTAGAACAGGGAGCACAAAATCAGAACTTTTAGAAGTCTGTCCAACTGAGGGTCATCACTCCAGAGGCTAAGCGGAGTAGGGGTGAGGGGAACCCTCACAGAGACAGTGTGCTCTCAGGACCTGTGGGGTCACAGAAGGACCAGGGGTGCCTGAGTGTGGCAGAGCTCCCAGGTATTGGAACAGGGAAACTGGCTGCAGAGATGGAGCCAAGGAATGGGTTCTCAGCCCGGGATTACCTTAAACCAAGATCCGTGGCACAGCTGGGCCACTGCTCTTTGAGCAGGGACCCCACAAGTGGCAGGTCTGGAGAGAAACCCCTCCTTTCTCCTCTGGGAGGAGCGGCATTGGAACACGTTGCAGCAATCTGCTGGGTTTGGAGACTCCAAACAGGGACATGCGCCAGAGATAGAAATGCTTGGTCACAGGCCAGGTGAGCATGGAGTGCAGATGGAGACCAGGGAGACAGGAGGGATTGACTGCTTTTCTCTGAGGGCACACTGAGAAGGGGCACCCCAAGCTCTCAGCTACTATGTGGGCTAGAGATTGATAGGCCACAATTTTTGTTCCTGTCCCAGAAAGCTATATGGAAATAGTTCAGGGAACAAAAGCTACAGAGAGCAAAACTGAGGAGATTACTTAGCCCAGCCCCTGGCAAGAATGGTGCAATTCCGCTTCAGGCAAAGACATTTGAGAATCACTGCAACAGGCCTCTCCCTCAGAAGATCATTAAGAACATCCAGCTAAGACCAAGTTCACTAATCAGTGAGAATTGCGGAAATCTAGAGCACCACAGGGGAATGCAACACATTGAATTCACAGCTTTTTTCCCCATGATTATTCTTTCAAAGTTAAAATTTTTAAATTTTATTTTTTTCTTATTCTATTTTATTTATTTTCCTCTTTCTTATTTTAACCTTTTTAAACTGTTTTATATTATCAATACATTTTTTTAAAAAACCTTCTTAAATTTTTATTGTTGTAGCCATGTTCTATCCTTTCATTGTATTTAACCTTGCTTTTTGTATACATATAAGCTTTTCTTTCTTTAAAATTTTGGGCTACAGTTTCTTCTAACAGATCAAAATATACCTTAAATCTAGTGCATGAATTTATTTTAGTCTCAACCTGATCACATCTTTCCTCCATTTTTTTCTTTTTTTAACCAATTTCTTATCCTATCAATTCCTTTTTAAGAATCATTTAAAATTTTCATTTTTATAGTCATATTGCATCCCTTCATCATGTTTACCCTTATTTTTGTATATACATAAGTTTTTCTTTCTTGAAAATTTTGGAGGGCAGTTTCTTCTAATAGACCAAAACACACCCAAAATCAAGTGTGGGGCTCTGTTCTATTCACCAGTCTATGTGTGTGTGTGTGTGTGTAATAAAAATATAGATAAATAAATAAATATAAAATATAAATCGATATTATAAATTATATATATATTTTCTCCTTTCTCCAGCCCCAGTTTTGGTTCTCTTCCAATTTGGTTAGAGTGTATTTTTCTGGGTTCATTGCTATCCTTTTCGTATCCTTCATCTATTCTTATCTGGATAAAATGATAAGGCAGAAAAACTAACCTCAAAACAAAAGAACAAAAGGAAGTACCAATGGCTAGGGACCCAATCAATACAGACATTAGTAAGATGTCAGAACTAGTTCAGAACGACGATTATCAAGGTGCTAGCTGGGATTAAAAAAAAGCATGGGAGATACTAGAGAATCCCTTTTTGGAGAAATAAAATCCCTTTCTGGAGAAATAAAAGAGCTAAAATCAAACCAAGTTGAAATTAAAAAAGCTATTAATGAGATGCAATAAAAAATGGAGGCTCTTACTGCTAGGATAAATGAGGCAGAAGAGAGAATTAGTGATATAGAAGACCAAATGATGGAGAGTAGAGAAACTGAGAAAAAGAGAGATAAATAACTACTGGATCATGAGGGTAGAATTTGAGAGATAAACGATACCATAAGATGAAACAATATTAGAATAATTGGGATCCCAGAAGAAGAAGAGAGAGAGAGGGCCACAGGTATATTGGAACAAATATCAGAGAATTTCCCTAATTTGGCCAAGGGAACAAGCATCAAAATCTAGGAGGCACAGAGAACTCCCCTCAAAATCAATAAAAATAGGTCAACACCTCATCATCTAAGATTATAAATTACAAGTCTCAGTGACATAGAGAAAGTCCTGAAAGCAGCACGGCACAAGAGATCTGTAACATACAATGGTAGAAATATTAGATTGGCAGCAGACCTATCCACAGAGACCTGTCAGGCCAGAAAGAACTGGCATGACATATAGAGCACTAAAAAAGAAAAATATGCAGCCAAGAATACTACATTCACCTAGGCTGTCATTGAATATAGGAGAGATAAAAAGCTTCTAGATCAAACAAAAAAAGAGATCTGCAAACAAAAAGAATTTGCAAACATCCTACAGGAAATATTCAAAGGGGTCCTCTAAGCATAGGGAGAGCCTAAAAGTAATAGACCAGAAAGCAACAGAGATAATATACAGTAACAATCACCTTACAGGCAATACATTGGAACTAAATTCATATCTTTCAATAGTTACCCTGAATGTAAATGGCTACATGCCTCAATCAAAAGACACAGGGTATCAGCATGGATAAAAAATAAGACCCATCTATGGGGTCTAAGACATCTATGCTGTCTGCAAGAAACTCATTTTGACCCAAAGACACCTCCAGATTTAAAGTGAGGGGCTGGAAAACAATTTACCTTACTAATGAACATCAAAAGAAAGCTGGGGTGGCAATCCTTATATCAGATAAATTAGATTTTAAGCCAAAGACTGTAATAAGAGATGAGGAAAGAAGCTATATCATAACAAAGGGTCTGTCCAACAAGAAGATCTAACAGTTTTAAATATCTATGCTCCTAACATGGGAACAGCCAATTATATAAATGAATTAATAACAACAACAACAACAAACCACATCAACAATAATACAATAGTAATAGGGGACTTTAACAACCCCCTCACTGAAATGGACAGATCATCTAAGCAAAAGATCAACAAGGAAATAAAGGCTTTAATGACAGAGATGACCACATCAAGGGTGTGGCTTTTATATTCAGAATATATATTCAGAACATTCCATCCCAAAGCAACAGAATACACATTCTTCTCTAGTGCACATGGAACATTCTCCAGAATAGATCACAACGTGAGTCCCAAATCAAGACCAAAAGATTGGGATCATTTCCTGCATATTCTCAGACCACAATGCTTTGAAACTAGGACTCAACCACAAGAGGAAAGTTGGAAAGAACTGAAGTACATGGAGGCTAAAGAGCATCCTACTAAAGAATGAATGGATCAATCAGGAAATTAAAGAATAATTTTAAAATATTCATGGAAACAAAGGAAAATGAAAACACAACTGTTCAAAATCTTTGGGACACAGCAAAGGTGGTCCTAAGAGGAAAGTATACAGCAATACAAGCCTTTCTCAAGAAACAAGAAAGGTCTCAAGTATACAACCTAACCTTATACCTAAAGAAGCTGAATAAAGGACAGCAAATAAAACCTAAACCCAAAAGGAGAAGAGAAATAATAAAGATCAGAGCAGAAATCAATGAAGTAGAAACCAAAGAACAGAAGAACAGATCAATAAAAATAGGAGCTGGTTCTTTGAAAGAATTAATAAGATTGATAAACCCCTGGCCAGACTTACCAAAAAGAAAAGAGAAAGAACCCAAGTAAATAAAATCATGAATGAAAGAGGAGAGATCAGAACCAACACCAAAGAAATATAATTATAAAAACCTATTAAGAGCAACTATATGCCAGCAAATTAGACAATCTGGAAGAAATGGATGCATTCGTGGAGACATATAAACTACCAAAACTGAACAAGGAAGAAATAGAAAACCTGACCCATAACGAATAAGGAAATTGAAGCAGTAATCAGAAATCTCCCAACAAACAAGAGCCCGGGGCCAGATGGCTTTTCAGGGGAATTCTACCAAACTCTTAAAGAAGAATTAATACCCGTTCTTCTGAAACTTTTCTGAAAAATAGAAGTGGAAGGAAAACATATGAACTCATTTTATGAAGCCAGCATCACCTTGATCCCCAAACCAGGCAAGGATCCCATCAAAAAAGAGAATTACAGAAAAATATCCCTGATGAACACAGATGTGAAAATTCTCACCAAAATACTAGCCAATAGGATCAGTACATTAAAAGGATTATTCACCACGACCAAGTGGGATTTATTCCAGGGCTGCAAGTTTGGTTCAACAGCCGCAAATCAATCAATGTGATACAATACATTAATAAAAGAAAGAACAAGAACCATATGATACTCTCAATAGATGCTGAAAAAGCATTTGACAAAGTGTGGCATCCCTTCCTGATCAAAACTCTTGAAAGTGTAGGGATAGAGGGCACATACCTCAATATTATCAAAGCCATCTATGAAAAACCCACTGCAAATATCATTCTCAATGCAGAAAAACTGAGAGCTTTTCCTCTAAGGTCAGGAACACAGCAGGGATGTCTGTCATCACTACTGCTATTCAACACAGTACTAGAAGTCCTAGCCTCAGCAATCAGACAATAAAAATAAATTAAGGCATCCAAATCAGCAAAGAAGTCAAACTATCACTCTTTGCAGACGATATGATGTTATATGTGGAAAACCCAAAAGACTCCACTCCAAAACTGCTAGAACTTGTATGGGAATTCAGTAAAGTGTCAGGATATAAAATCAATGCACAGAAATCAGTTGCATTTCTTTATACCAACAACAAGACAGAAGAAAGAAAAATTAAGGAGTTGATCCCACTTACAATTGCACCCAAAAAAGTAACATGCCTAGGAATAAACCTAACCAAACAGGCTAAGAATCTGTACTCAGAAAACCATAAAGTACTCATGAAGGAAATTGAGGAAGATGCAAAGAATGGAAAAAGGTACCATTCTCCTGGATTGGAAGAACAAATATTGTGAAAATGTCTATGGTACCTAGAGCAATCTACACATTTAATGCAATCCCGGTCAAAATACCATGAACTTTTTTCAAAGAAATAGAACAAATAATTCTAAAATTTATATGGAACCAGAAAAGACCCCAAATAGCCAGAGGAACGTTGAAAAAGAAAACCAAAGTTGGTGACATTACAATTCCAGACTTCAAGCTCTATTATAAAGTTGTAATCATCAAGACAGTATGGTACTGGCACAAAAACAGACACATAGATCAATGGAACAAAATAGAGAGCCCAGAAATGGACCCTCAACTTTATGGTCAACTAATCTTCAACAAAGCAGAAAAGAATGTTCAATGGAAAAAAGACAGTCTCTTCAAATGGTGTTGGGAAAATTGGACAGCCACATGTAGAAGAATGAAACTGGAGGACCATTTCCTTACACCACACACAAAAATAGACTCAAAATTGATGAAAGATCTCAATGTGAGACATGAACCCATCAAAATCCTTGAGGAGAACACAGTCAACCTCAGCAACTTCTTCCTAGAAACACTGCCAAAGGTAACGGAAGCAAGGACAAAAATGAACTACTGAGACTTCCATTAAGATCAAAAGATTTGCACAGCAAAGGAAACAGCCAAGGAAACCAAAAGACAACCAACAGAATGGGAGAAGATATTTTCAAATGACATATTAGATAAAGGACTAGTATCCAAAATTTATAGAGAACTTATCAAACTGAACACCCATAGAACAAATAATCCAATCAAGAAAAGGGCAGAAGACATCATCTGACATTTCGGCAAAGAAGACATCCAGATGGCCAACAGACGCATGTAAAAATGCTCAACATTACTCAGATTCAGGGAAATACAAATCAAAATCATAATGAGATACTGCCTCACACCAGTCAGAATGGCTAAAATTAACAAGTCAGGAAATGAGAGATGGTGACAAGGATGCAGAGAAAGGGGAAACCTCCTACACTGTTGGTGGGAATGCAGGCTGGTGCATCCACTCTGGAAAACAGTATGGAGTTTCCTCAAAAAGTTGAAAATAGAGCTACCCTATGACCCAGCAATCACACTACTGGGTATTTACCCTAAAGATACAAATGTAGTGATCCAATGGGGCTTGTGCACCCGAAAGTTTATAGCAGCAATGTCCACAATAGCCAAACTATGGAAAGAACCTAGATGTCCAACAACAGATGAATGGATAAAGAAGAAGAGGGGTGTGTGTATATATATATATATATATATATATATATATATATATATATATACATACAATGGAATAGTATGCAGCCATCAAAACCCCAATGACCAAAAAAAAAAAAACAAAAAAAACCCAATGACGTGGATGGAACTAGAGGTTATTATGCTAAGTGAAATAAGTCAACGAGAGAAAGACAATTATCATACAATCTCTCTGACATGAGGAATGTGAGAGTTAGGTTGGGGGTCATGGGGGGAAGGGAGGGAAAAAATGAAACAAGATGGGACTGGGAAGGGAGACAAACCATGAGAGACTCTTAATCTCAGGTAACAAACTGAGGGCTGCTGGTAGGTGGTGGGGGGAGGGATAGGGTGGCTGGGTTATGGACATTGGGGAGGGTATGTGCTATGGTGAGTGCTGTGAATTATGTAAGCCTGATGATTCACAGACCTATACCCCTGAAACAAATAACACATTATATGTTAATAAAAAAAGAATATTAAGTAGTGAAAATATACTTTCAGGAAGATAAAGAAGAAAAACCACAATAATGGCTAAAGCATTTTCTCATTTGAACCCAATAAAATAGGTAACATTATTATCTTATATATTAGAAAACTGGTTTTTAAACAAATTGTCCATGGACACAGTTAAGATATGACAGAAGTGGTATGTGCAACTGCATGGTCTGGCTCCATAGCCTTGGCTCTCAGTTAGTTCGTCCACCAGCCTTCCACCAGCTTTCCAGCAGGCCACACGCACACAGATTCCCAGAGCCGTCCATGCTGCAGTCTCAGGAGAATACTGACCTTAGCTGAAAAGTTGCTTCCTCCCAAGAGTGATAGGAAGAATTTTGAAATAAAAAATGTTAAACAAGAGAAGAAAGTTCACAATTATCTGTATTTCTTTTCCTCGGTGAGATTCAAGGTATAGCTATTGGAAATTCAATCAATGACAAAAGAAATATCCACCTATTAAGACTGTTTCTCCCTTATTAGCTAGAAATTCTGGCTCTGGGTCCCTAGTTATGTTGCACTCAATTAAATTCCAGAATCTTAAGAATACAACAATGTAAATGAATCTCAGCAAGCAAGGGTTGAAAATGATGAACTGAGAAATGCACAGATAACCACAGGGCAGCATTAATATCATTATTGAAAGGTTAGCTGCTCAGGAAATCGACAAGGTGCCAAGAGGCCACTCACAGTGCCTCCCAAGAAATGAGAGCAGAGAAGAAACGAAGCTGACAGAGCAAAGCCTTTGTTGATATTTTCAAAAGCTGACTTTATATAGGCCGTATCCCTCAAGAATGGAACATGGCAGTATAAGGAACAAGTAACACTACAAAATTGCAGGCCAGTAAGGTCACCACCAGTCACAGGGAAGATTTTGAAAGGTTTTAGAGGATCAAGAAGGGGCATCACTACTACTCTTCTAAGTTCAGCTCTGGGGTGAGGAAAAGCACAGCTGTCTACCTGGCTTTGGGATTTCTCAGGGTATGGCTTGTTGTATTACAGAATAAATGACTTCATCATGAAATGCTCTGGAAGAAGAAATCCCGAGGCCAGGTTCAAGGGCGGAGTAGTAATATTTTTATGTCAATTCAAAAGTGACTTCTGGAATCACGGAATTCCTGTTTTCCGTCAACCCCGACTTCCTGTGCTCTTATACACACAGATACATTTATTTTGTACACACACACATAATCTTGTGTAGTGTTTCAAATAGCATACAGGGGTTTAGAACCCACATCTAAAATAAGAGATTCAGGGATTTATCTGACTGGGACCACTGAGGCAAAGTTCCTGATGGAAGCGAGAGATGGCAGGATTGACCAGGTTTGTGTGAACAATATGATAGTGTGAGCAGAATGAATGAGTTTTTCTCTGACTTAAATATACCTGTTTTAATTTAAAGAGAGTATGTGTCTCAGGGAATTTACTTAATGGGGTGTTAAGTAAGAGCACTATTTTTAGAATTCGTGGATGCAGCCAAAATTAAATGAGACGTTCTAATGCAGGCAGCTGAGAAAGGAGGAACATTTTAACTGGCCCTGGGAGGAAACTTCAGCTATTTCCATTGGAGTACAACGAGAGGACAGCTCAGGACTTGAGGACATTTTAGTAGTGCAACAGGGAAGAGGGAGGGACCTGCTACTTTAATGCAGGATGAGGAACCTCAACCAAAATGAAATGTGATGGGAATGTTTGGGACATTGCCTCTGGGAACTGTGAGAATCAGGTGAGAGGCAGGGATGAAGCTACATTCAGAGAAGATGAGGACAAGCTGGATGGTGATTTTCTATTTAAATAATAGGTTGGAACTTGAGAGTTCCTGGAACTTCATCTGAAAATTTAGGGAGTTGAATACAGACAGACTGACTTAAAATGGAGACCAAGCATGTCAGAAATGGAAATGGAACAGGCCTGAACATCAACCAACACTTGAATGGAGCTCAGGCATACGATTACAGCAATTTGTAGAACTAAATTTTTGAGGAATGCCTTCTGCCGGGTATAGTACAACAAGGTTCTCCGACTGGAGTGATCATAGTTCTTCTGTGTTTTAATTTTCACTCTTAAAGAAAAAGGTGTGTATATGTGTGGTTTTTTTTAATATAATTTTTTTTATTTTTTATAAACATATATTTTTATCCCCAGGGGTACAGGTCTGTGAATCACCAGGTTTACACACTTCACAGCACTCACCAAAGCACATACCCTCCCCAATGTCCATAATACCACCCCCTTCTCCTAAACCCCCTCCCCCGAGCAACCCTCAGTTTGTTTTGTGAGATTAAGAGTCACTTATGGTTTGTTTCCCTCCCAATCCCATCTTCAAACATGGAACTGTGACTTATGTTTTGAATTTATATAGTCTAGCTCATACTCTTATCTCATTACAAAACATGTTTTGCTCTTGAGCCATGTTTTGATTCAGGGACATATGTCCCCATACTCCCAAAGCTATTTTCATGTCTTTAATGTAATCAACAATAGTAAATGAAAATAATCATTTCAAAATTAATTAATGTATAGTATGCTTTATTAAAAAGCTTTCACTACATTTCACAATTAGTAGTATTAGTATATAAATTGTGAACGTGTATTTATAAAAGACATTTAGTATGTGATTAACATTGTATTACACAATTGATTCAAGCAAACGTAGATCAGACTTCTCAATTATTATCTTTACCTAAATCCTAGTAACTGTTATCACTAGGGTAAATAGGGTGAATGTAGCACCGATTATTAGCTAGCCATGAAAACTTGTTTCTTCTTCTGGGCACACAGCTAGACTGTATTACCCACTCCCTGCTGCAGTAAGAGGCATTGCTATATGAGGGAGCTCTAGCCAACAAGATGTGACTCAAAGTGATGTATGACACTCTCATGTCTGGCCTATGAAACATTTCATGCATATCTTACATATTCTCATCCCATTTATTCTCAGTTGAATGGAAATGACCCCCAAGGAGACCCTGCAAGCCCATGTTTAATTTGGGTCTTAAATAACTTCATGGATAAGGGCCACACCAATAACCTGTTCGCATAGTGAAGATACAAACTTCTATTGCTTTTGGACCATTATCCAATTTGGGGTCTATTATTGTAGCAAATAACCTACACTAACAAATATAGATTTCATCTTGGAAAACTGAATGGCTTACTTCCCCCTCCCCATTACTTAAAACAGTAATAAAGTTCACAGAGAATATTTTAAAAGATTAATTGGAAATCTGAAGTCACAGTACAGTTTTGGACAAAACCATTTCAGAACTACAAGCACGCCTTAAACCCAAGGGCTCTAAGTCCTAAGGCATTCATTGTAGGTAATGAATAAACTTCTCTTTTATGCATTCCAAATGGTAGAGCTATGTCTCTTCTTTGGGAGAATTAAGACAATTGTCCCTCAAATCATTTTCCATAGACTTAATTTTTCAGAAGTCCAGTTGAGAAAGGCTGGAAGCATCACAAAAACATGGAAAATGTAGGCTTAAATGTAAATTGATATATAATACACATATACAGTTTATATGTCTTTATCTTTCTTTTTTTATTTTTTAAAGATTTTATTGATTTATTTGACAGGTAGAGATTACAGTAGGCAGAATGGCAGAGAGAGAGAGGGGGGAAGCAGGCTCCCTGCCGAGCAGAGAGCCTGATGTGGGGCTCCATCCCAGGTCCCTGAGATCATGACCTGAGCTGAAGGCAGAGGCTTAACCCGAGCCACACAGGCGCCCCTGTCTTTATCATTCTATATGTGTATTGATTTATTACATGTAGTTAGGTATTCTTCCAGAGTTTATAGTCTTGAACATCCTTTAAACCTGTGGGCACTGCAATCGTCCAATATTGAAACTTATACTTTTGTTTTAGCTGTATACAAAATTTACTGATACTGTTTCTAGTATCAATCATGAATTATAAATTACATGTTCTAGAGAGCCTTATGTATACATAGCACAACTTCCATGGAAAATACTGGATTTGGGACCTATTCTAAGCTGGAGGTATTGTGGGCCTATGGATCTCAGTCTTTTGCATTCATTATTTAATGGATGAACGAATGAATGAATGATAAACAAATGAATGAATTTTGTATTTTGGGCAATGATTCTCAAACATTTATAATTCTGGGGTGCCTGGGTGTCTCAGTTCATTAAGCAACTGCCTTTGGCTCAGGTCGTGATCCTAGAGTCCCAGGATTGAGTCCCGCATTGGGTGTCCTGCTCAGTGGGGGGTTTGCTCCTCCCACGACCCTCCCCCATTTCATGCTCTCTCTCTCTCATTCTCTCTCAAATAAATAAATAAAATTAAAAAAATTATAATTCTACATGACTTAATTCCTCAATACTTCCACTACTCTCTGGCAGCAGAGAAGGAGGAGATTGTATGGCAAATAGAATAATTGGCATTAATACTTGAAGGTTGCTCTCACTGTTGCCTGCATATTGGAATCATGAGGAATGCTCTCTAAAAATATGATACCTGGGCCCTGCCCCTGTAAATTCTGAGGTAAGTAGCATTAGGATTTTTTTTTTTTAAGTTCTCCCATAGTTTCTAATGTGCAGCCAGGGTTGAGAAAACTGTGCTAGAATAGTATTTCTTTTTCTTGTTTGGTCATAAGAATTAGCTGGCAGTCTTGTTTAAAAGTTTAAGTTCTTAGGCCTAATATAGGACATTCTCAATCTGTGCCTTTGAATCTGTGTTTTGTTTTGTTTTCTTTCTTTCTTTTTTTTTTTTAAGTGACGGTCCCCAGATGGTGCTTATGATTGGGAAATTTGGGAAAATACTTCATTAGACTCCAGTCTCTTCTAGAAAAAGTGCTATGGGCTATAATTCTCAGCTGTATCCCCAGGCATAGCACAGACTCTGGCTCATATCAAGCACTCAAGTATTTATGTTAATTTCTAAATTTATTTACTTTTAAAGTGGAAATGGAGGAGAAAATTTTGACAAAATTTTGGATGCCACATATGAGTGGCTTAATAATAGAGAATTACATAAGTAGCGTTATGAAGGATTTCATGAGTTTCAGTGGGTTCTTTCAAGACCTAAATAATTATTGCATTGTAATCAACTGGTTTGCACTTAGGTATTCAGAATTCTTTGCAATATGGTATTTGCCAGTAAATATTAAACTTTATCTGTATAGCCACTTACTGGAAAAGTCACAAATGAAAGGCACATCTAAGAGTGGACTCTAATTTATGAGAACTGAGGAACACAGCTGTACCTAAAAATTCAGTAATTAGAAATAAAACCTCATTAGCTTATTTGTATTTGCTTTTTTCAAATGTCAAACTTTTATATTTATAGTCAATTGAAAGATAAATGCATACATCAACTGAAAATTAAACATTTTTTGAATATTTTTTCTTTGATACTTTTTGAAATCTTCACTGACTGAATTAAATGTCATCTTCAAAATTAAAATTCTTCCACCCCTTACCAACTTTGTCATTTTATGGTATTTGTCATTTGTCATCAGTAAATTGGCTGTTTTTAACTTGTCATTAATTATCTTCCTTTGTTTCACCCAAAAGAAGCTGACACTCAAAACCAACAGTAATTGTTCTTAGATGTAGATCTAGACCCCCATTAATTACTTAAAAAGTAATATAAAGTTATGGACATTGGGGAGGGTATGTGCTTTGGTGAGTGCTGTGAAGTGTGTAAATCTGGTGATTCACAGACCTGTACCCCTGGGGATAAAAATAGATGTTTATAAAAAATAAAAAAGTAAAAGTAAAAAAAAAAGTAATATAAAGTTATGTAAAAAGAAATACTGGAATGCATGAGAATGTTGTGGAGTGTTTTTCCATCCTGACATATAAGGGGACAAGTGAGGGATTAATAGGGATAACAACTGTCCTTTGTATTAGCTTCACAGTTTATAAAATGCTTTCATGTAAGTATCTCATGGGAGAGCAATGGCCACTCTGTGATGGAAGTACCACTATTCCGTTGCATAGAGTGTTGTTCTACTATATACTTACCAAGGGAAAAGGCCATTCATTTGATCCATATATGTTTGCAGTGATGTTTGGTTTCAATGTCAAACAATTTGGAAAACACACTTTTCCAAGGTAACACAGAGAGCTGTTTGTATTCAGTAACAAGCTTTAAAGCCTTTAGCTATAAATCATGCTTTGCAAGCTCCAATGCTGCAAAATGAATATATAAATTGAGCCAAGTGTAAGTTGGAGAGTTGGTAGGTAGTGGGGTCTACAACAAATTGGAAAGTGCATTCCTGTATAAAGCTATATAGATTTTTAAAATATTTAGGGGCACCTGGCTGGCTCAGTGAATTAAGCAGCCAGCTCTTGATTTCAGTTCAGGACATGATCTCAGGGTCCTGGGATTGAGTTCCATCCACATTCTCCACACTCAGCAGGGAATCTGCTTGACATTCTCTTTCTCCCTCTGAACCCTCCATCCCCCGGCCCAAATAAATAAATCAGTCTTTGGAAAAAAATGTTTAAAAAATATTTAAACACTACAGAGCAAGGGAAATCTATCTGTGTACCTCATATGCAGTTTCTATTCCATTCTAGCAGAACATGGGTTATAAAAGAAGAAATAAAGCAGGAACACAGGAACACAAGAAGATCGTATGAGAAATGATTTGCATCACAGGAATTGCGTTTAAGGACCGAAGCACAAAGAACAAAGTTGGTAAATGTCTGATGCTAATCCAATATCATCAGCCTCCTTTATCTCTGTGTTCTGACTTGGTTTTGTTGCTGTTGTTGTCGAGACAGCATGATATAATGTTAAGAACACTGTAAGTTAAGAATGTGACTTTGGACATAGTTTCCGTATTAGGAAAATGGAGATAACAATAGCTATACTATAGAATTATTATGAGATTAAATAAGAGCACATAGGAAGGGCTTAGCAGACCTCCTTTCATGTTGTGAGTGGTAAATCAATGGTAGGTGTTATCGTTCTCATCATCATCATTGGAAAGAAGCCCTTACTTATTCAGCCCTTCAACTTTTCCTTAGTAAATATTTAAAGATCAAAATTAACTTTCAGACCTGTATGGTAAGAAGCTTGCCAAGAGAAAGGCAGAGAATTCTTTCCTCTCACTCATATAAATCAACAACCACAGCATCAAAGATAGAGTGTCCCCTCATCTGTAAGCTGATCAATAAGCTCAAACAGCCCCTTTGCTTTAAACCATAAAGAGTATTGGGCAAAGTAAGTCGGACTCTACCTAAAAGCAGCCATACTTGGACAAACTAGGCTATTGCTTTCTTGAAATGATATTCACAGAAATGTTCCAAGAATTTGGTTCAGTTAAAAATGCACTGATCAAACATCTCTGAGAGAAAGAGAGCAGGATCGCTGCTCCAGAAGCCCTGACAGGCCCAGATTAGTGGGAGAAAGAAAAATGTAAACAGGTCATTTCAATGCAAAAATGCAAACATGTCCAAGTTCCTCACTCTGATGTGCATCTTTCCCTTTCTGTCTTTCAGTGGGGCTCCATGAACATCGTAGATATGCAAGGGTTAATCTGCTGTGAGAACACCGAGGGAAGACACATACCTGTTCTTCAAAGTCTAGCTTTAGCTCTATATCCTCCAGGAAGCTTTCCACTCTACTTTGATCTTTGACTTACTTGAAATCCTTTGAAAATTGCTGCTTAATCATTTTGGTCCTTAGTCATTTTCTACCTTACATGGGAAAGAAATTGTTTCACAGTATATGGTCTATGTACCCAAACAGTATAATAAGTCCAGAAGGACTTACACTCTTTTGAGAAATATATAATGCTACATCCACATTAACCTGAAAAACTCAATGTTTTATTTTTGCCAGACTAAAGATTAGTTAAAAAAGAGTTCATAAATAATAAATGTAATAGTTTCGGGCCTATTATACTGCAGACACTTATGAAACCATATTTTGTAAAATCTGAATATGTTTTGGTACAATTTAAAGCATTTAGGTTAGATTAGAAACAGAAAAAAATGGCAAATATAAATAAATCTGTTATATAGTAAATGTTCTATTTCTACTTTTAATCAACATTTATATATTTGGCCCTGTTTTATAACTTGATGGTAACAACTTGCCCTTACAGGGCAACAGAACACACAATCATTTGCCCCATAATTGAGGAGTTACAGCTAAACAAAACCTTCAGTGATCACTCATTTGTTTTAGTACCACATGCAAAATGGTTGGGATGACAAAATAACACTTCCAAAACTCACAAATCACCAGTTTCTATTATGCTAATTTATCACCTAAATCTATTTCCTAAGTACTGTTACTGAAACTCAAAGAGAAAATGTTTATTAACATAAATGCTTTAAAAAGAGAGGTAAGAAAAAACCTTAATAACAGCAAAGAAATGACTTTTGTGTGAAAACTAATAAATAATTTTAAATGGATTGAATCCCATACATATTTACTTGCAATATCTAAGTTTCAACCACCCTCATATCTAATTTATTTTCTTTCTCCTATCTTTCATATCTGTCTCTCCCTTTCATTTCCACTGCCACTAGTGAAATTCTGCTTTTTATTACTTCTCATTTAGATTACTGCAACAACTGCTTCACTGGTTTCTTGACTTCCCCATCAAGTCAATCTTTTACAAAGATGCTGGATTAATCATCCCACACTACAATTCTGAATTTGTGATTCTTACCTCCTCCACTTCAGTGCCTACTTCTTTCTTACAGAACAAAGTCTAAATTACCTTAAGTCTACGATTCGCTGGTTTCTGTGCTCTTATGCCAACTTATCTTTTTGAATTTTTTCCCCCGTCTTTTGTTTCCTACATTACGAACACTACATACATTCATATACACTTCATCCACTAAAGTGAAACTATTCATTGTTGCTAGCTATGCCTTTAACTTCCTAATCTCTATCTTCTTAACGTCTTCCCCTTCCAGATTCTATCCATCCTTTCATGCCAAGCTCAAATGTCCCTTCTTCCATGAAGATGTTTCTAAACTCCTCAGAAGTAATTAATATTCTTCTTTCTAAAATTTTATAGGATTTTTAAACATCTCTGTTAGAAAACTTATTACTTTATACCTACCACATACTTAGGCAAGTATTTTTCTCTTCCATTAGAACTATGAAAGCTCCTTGGGAAGGGAGTCTCTGGTAGCTTCACTTTGTAAGCTCTAATATGCCAAGTAAAAAGGCTTTAAACATGGTAGATACCCAAATAGTTGTTGAACAAAAGGCTGAATGGAGTAATTGCTTTTTAGGAGATTCAGAATTGTGGTCTTTATACATAAGATTATATATGGGTTCTATATGAATGTTATTGATAATTATGAAATGAAATTTAATTGACTTTCAGTAATCTGACTTATTTCATAAACTAGATCAGAGGTTGTCTGGCTATTCTCCATAACACATTTGGGATTCCAAGAGGTGGTGTAAGGATCTCTCTCCTTGGCATTAGAAAATGGTAAGTGAACAGATTTTTGTACCCTGCATTCTGCCTTCGATTAAAGCTGCTACATTTTGTGTATTGGCCTTCTTGTAAGATATTGCTTAGAGAAAGCTTTCACTGTTTAAATTTTTTTTTGTTTTTGTTTTTAAATCCTTGGGGTTTCACCCCCTGGTACACTATAATTATTTGTTTCAAGTCTAACCTACATGAAAACATCTTCACATGAAAACTAGGTAAATGAGCTGCTGTGTTTTGGCTGAATTTACCATTAGAAAAATACCAAAACAGTAGTACAAAAATGGTGTTTCAGGTAATTTAAATCAGGACCTCCTGGGGCACCTGGGTGGCTCAGTGGGTTAAGCCTCTGCCTTCAACTTGCGTCATGATCTCAGGGTCCTGGGATCGAGCCCCGCATCGGGCTCTCTGCTCAGCGGGAAGCCTGCTTTCCCTCTCTCTGCCTACTTGTGATCTCTCTCTCTCTCTGTGTTAAATAAATAAAAAATCTTAAAAAAAAAAATCAGGACCTCCGGCAATACCTGACTTTGTATGAGACCTGACATGCTATAATAGTCATTGATCTAAATTCTGGATCTGACTTTATTGACTTGAGAACTAGCTAGCTGGTGAATCTTACAGCTATCACTCTCTTGAAAGATCCCCAAGAGGCAGTTATATAGCTTTCTATTTCTGTAAAAGACAATGACAAAACTTTATATAGCTTAGCCTTAAAGTAGTAGTCTATTGCCTAACCCACATAGTTGAAAACCCTGATTTGCAATATATCAAAGTGTAGTTACACTGTATCTTCAGTGAAGATACACTGAATTCTATCTTAGATTCCTAGTCAGTTACACAATTCTATGTTCATTATTTAGGGGGGGAAATACCTGTTTAAGTCACGGTGTATAATTGGCTGTGTCAGGTTGTGAAGGTACTCCATACCTTTGGCAACATCTACTGCAATAATTAATTTAGACTGCAAATCAAGAATCCTAGAATTTAAAAAAAAGATTTAGTGAGGATGAAGTGGTCAAAGCCAATAACACGTCTTTCTGAAAAATACCAGTGGAGTGCATGATTTGTTATTCTGTATATCTTTCAGTCTTTTTTGCTTTATTGAAGATTATGCTAAAAATTTTTAAAAAAGTCTGGAAAAAATAACTTCTACCTCAGATCATGCTTAATTATAAATCAATTCAGATACCAAACCCTCATATTTAAAATATCCCTCTTGATTTTATAATATTTATAATGTTATACTTATTTTTTTTATAATAACATAGAATGGATTCTACTCTAATAACTGAGTGAAACCACACTCTAATTATTGCATGCATATATCTAGGATGTGAAATAAATTAGATTAGTGCAAGGCTATTCTTTTTTAAAACTTTAAAAAATAAATGCTGTGACCCTTGGTAATTATTTTATTCTCAGCTTACATATATCTGCTTTATTAGTATGTCATATTTAGCCTAATTATTATAAGCTTCAGTTGCTAATTTAAATTCCTTGAATTTGTTATCCCCAACTGAATTCCTGTTAAGAAAGCACAGAAGTATTTCTATTCACTAAAACATAATTATTGGGCATAAATTATTAGCCACCTTTAAAATGCCACATTGCCTAGCACTCAGAGATTTCAGAAAGTAAAGGCTTATCCAAGAGGAAAGCCTCTGAAGTACTGCAAGGATAATTCCAAAGACATGTAAAATGGTAAGTCAGAACAAGAGAACCATACCTCTTCTGTTCATGAAGGAGGGAGAACAGAGAGCCCCCTGATATGTACTGAGTGACGATGGCAAACTGGCTGGGATCATTCAAGCAAGCACCCACAAACTGAATTACACAAGGATGATTGAGCTGGCAGAGAATGGACACCTCTCGGCAAAACATATCCACATCTGATTTGGAGCAGTAGGTGTTGGCTCGATAACTGGAAATGGCAGGAACAGGAAATCCTTAGCCAATAGATGGATCAAAACAAGGGGCTTGCGTGCATATGCGTCTAAAAGTTCACAACTCCTGTCTGATGCTAAATTTTCTTTGTTTGCTTACCGTTTTATTGCCACTATTTTATTCCTGCATCGTCCTTTATATACTTTCCCAAAAGAACCTAAAATTGTTTAAGAGAAATGAATAAACACATATTATCTTGAGCTAATGAAACTAAACAGACTAGTGTTTTCATAGGTTACCTGAGCCGATAATCTCATGGAACTCAATTTCAGAGAGCTGAAGATGAAAATGTGAAGGCAATCCAGCCCTTAGGAGGAGAACATCTGCTTTCTCTGCAAATAGGAATTGTTATTTTTATTTTTTAAGACAAAAAACACACATAGATGTGTACACATGATACACATATATACTTTACCAAAAATGTCATTCCCTAGTAACATTTAATTTTCCAAATACAATTGACTACTTGGAGATAATAAAACCTTATCACCAATGATCTCTATCCCTTTGCATTAAAAACATGTTAGTTTCTGTCTCTGTTCCCTGACCTTTGTTATCAGGGCTAAGTGTTTATTCCTAATCTGATCAATAACTAGCTTGTCTGTGTGACACAGCAACCCTGGAGTACAGTTCATAGCACATCATGATAACAAGCGTTATCTGGTCAACCCTGCAACCTATCACAATGGGCTTAGCCAAATATCCATAAGCCAAATCTCAAAGGGATGCCAATTAGATGTCAAAAAATAAGTGCATGAATCATTCAGATGAAACATCTCACACCAAAAATAATTTTTAAAAGCTGAAAATTCTAAAGCTAAATATGAATTTATAGTTGAATCATATATGTGTGTGTATAATATATATTAATTTTCCTGATTCAGTCGTATTAATTTCTGTGTGCTGCACACACTCAAAAATTCCCCAAAGCATTACTTATTTGGGATCTTTTGGAAAATAACTTATTTTTAAAAATTTATTTTCCTATCGCAAACCTATTCCCAATTCTCCTTAGAGATATTAATATTTGTAATTTAGACTTCATTAAAAATACAAATGTGTAAAAAATTTGATCTTTCTTTAATAGTGGGGAAATTTTCACTACTATACCTTCATGACCCAAGATAGCATGTGCAAAAGAGTACAGCGGGTAAGGTTAATCATGGAAAGAATGGTTTGTTGATAATATTGGTTATGCATGCAAAGTAGTCATCATTTATAATGCGTAAAACAAAACAGAAAGTTATCATACTTGAGGCAATAGTTATCCTTTGTAATAAAATATAACAACTGTCTTATATTAAAATACCTTTTGTCATGCTTTTAATCTTCCCCAGGGGGGATGGAAGAGACACATAGGAGCCATCTAGAAATCAAATTATATTATAGAGTTGAAAGTAGCTTTTTTTTCTACATAAACATAAAGCATTATCCAAAAGAAGCAGGTGACAAAAGAAATTTGCTTAGGAAACCAAGTGAGAATATAGTTTTAACCCAGGTCTTTTTCTGGATACTGGAACTGTATAGCAAGTGTTTATTTAGAGAGTACATAAAAAGATTAAAAATAATAAAAACAAAACAAGGTGTAGTAGACTCTGGCAGATTTAATTTGTGTCTGGGTATGAGTATTTTCTGGCCTGCCTTAATAGATTACTGAAATGGAGAACGACTGCTCTCAGCTCGCCCGGGCCTTCCTGGTCCTGCATAGGCCTCATAAACATCTAGTCCAGGGAATGCTAAACCTGAAGGGACTGCAGATTCATGAGTTAGAAAACAGCTTAAGTGAAGGCTTCTTTATTTTCAGCCTCATCCAGACATAAGTTTTCTTAAAATAAAGCCAATCTGACATGTCCTCATCCCTAGCCTTAGAATAATAGTAATAGAAATAAAGGTTTACCTTTGGGCACAATATTGTAATAACAACAAACACTTATTAAGAAAGGGATACCTCCTCCAGGCTGAGAATATTCATTACAGGGCAATTCATCCTGCGGTCTCTTATAATGCTTCAGGAGTGTGACAATTGCATCGTGTCCTTCATGGAAAGACAAAAAGGACAAAGGGTCTTAATTTTTGTTTGATTTATTCAGCTCATCATACAACTCAAAAGTGACTAGAGGTGGCTTGAAATATATGATATGTCTTGAGGGATAATATATTGTAATATGAATTCAGTTCATTCATTCATTCATTCATTCACCTACTCATTCATTTATTCAAAATAATTCACTGAGACTCTACTACATGTGTAGCACTGTGTTAAGCACTATATTGGATAGTAGGGGTACAAAGAACAAGGTGACTATGGTCCTATCCTTAAGAAGCTTAGTGTAGTTGAATATAAATGAGAATTTCTAAATGAGGAAATATGAGGTGCTAAGGGTACCATTAAAAGGGTAAAAAGCACATATGGTAACCAGGAGAGAGGGATGTATTTTCTTTGAACGATGCATTTGGTTGGCAACTGCAGCATAACATGGCACAAAGATAATTAACATAGGTTTTTGTGGCAGGAGATAGCTGTCTTCCTACAAATATTTGTACTCCCCATTCATGGGGTGATTTTGCCACTGAGAATGTCTGTTTACTCAGGGACAATTTTCCTATTGCCCTTGCAAGCAGATGTGGCCTTGAGACAAATTCTCACCAAGGCATAAGCAAAAGCAATGCCACTTCCAGCTCTGGGGTTTAAGAACAAGGTGAGCCTTCTCTGCTCTTCCTTTTTGCTGGCTGGATACAGAAGGTTTTAAGGCCCTAAGGGATGGGAAAAAGCTATGCACTGACCAGAAATGCCCTCATTGGACTTCTACACAACTGATAAATTTCTATCATATAACACCACCCAAATTAGGGCGTCTACTACAGTAGGTAACATATTGTGAAAAATTTAAAAATGCTAAATGCTCTTCTGACTAGACCCATGATTTTTAATAGAACTAAACGTTTTTTTTTTTAATATTTTATTTATTTATTTGACAGACAGAGCTCACAAGTAGGCAGAGAGGCAGGCAGAGAGAGAGGGAAGCAGGCTCCCTGCTGAGCAGAGAGCCCGATGCGGTGAGGGGCTTGATCTCAGGACCGTGGGATCATGACCTGAGCTGAAGGCAGAGGCATTAACCCATTGAGCCACCCAAGTGCCCCAGAACTAAACTTTTTGATACTATTTTATGTTTTAACTATAAAAATAATCTATCGAACCTAATTTATACAAGAGAAAAACAAAGTCAGCCTTAAAGACCCTGCCAAGAGACTTGTGAAATGCAATAGAACTCATTGTAAAAATGGCAAATTTTAGCAATTGAAAAATCATATGTGCTTATCCATCCCAGAGGGTTCATAGTTAACACTTGTTCAGAATACACCTAATGTATAGAGTATATGCTGATAGTTATGCCTGTTTATCAAATCACCCCTTCAAAAAAAAGAATGAAAATTAATAGAGCATCCAAGATCATGAGATGGAGAATTAGATTAAAAACTAGATTAAGGGCCGCCTGGGTGGCTCAGTGGGTTAAGCCTCTGCCTTCGGCTCAGGTCATGATCCCGGGGTCCTGGGATCGAGCCCCACATCAGGCTCTCTGCTCAGCAGTGAGCCTGCTTCCCTTCCTCTCTCTCTGCCTGCCTCTCTGCCTACTTGTGATCTCTTTCTGTCAAAAAAAAAAAAAAAAATCTTAAAAAAAAAAAACTAGATTAAAAGCTTTTCCAAATGTAATATCCCAATACCAGTTTCTTTTAAGAAAATCAACAATAACATTGTGATGAAAATTGCTAAAATTTGTAGAAAAACTTAAATCTACAGAGTTAACAACTAGTGCCCATTTTCTTATCCACAGATTTCAATTCATGACTGGTTGATCTGTAATTTTCTCAAATCACAGACATGGGTTATGATGAAATAATGAGGAGCCTGTCCTATTAGGACCTTTTTCTTTGTACTTTCCTGTGCTCACAATCAGGGAAACCTCAAGACCCAAATGACATGAGCCAACAAGCACATTTCTAAAGAGCCTAATACAGGCTCAGTTGGTTAAGCATTTATCTTTGGCTCAGGTCATGATCTAGGAGTCCTGGAATGGGGCCCCAATGTTGGGCTCCCTGCTCAGTGGGGAGCCTGTTTCTCCTTCTCTTTCTGCCTGCTGCTCCCTGCTTATGCTCTCTGTCTAATAAATAATTAAAAAAATTAAAATTAAAGAAGAGCCTATTAAGCAGAAGGAACAGATGATGTAAAGGTTCCAAGATGGGATGAAATATGACACCTTCAGAAATGAAAGGTGGCCAGTGCGGTTGTAATATCACAAGCAAGGATGAGAGTGGTTCCAGAGCTGGGTGGAGAAATAGATAAGCACATATCATGTGCAGAAGCGCTTCACAAACTTTGTAGTGTGTATAAGAATCACCAAGAACACGTATTATTTATTTTCTTTAAATGTTTTATTTAAATTCAAGTTAGTTAATATATAGTGTAGTATTAGTTTCAGAGTTGGAATTTAGTGATTCATCACTTAAATATATCCCAGTGTTCAACACAAGTGCACTCCTTAATGCCCATCACACATTTAGCCCATCCCCTCACTCTCTCCCCTCCAGCAACCCTCAGTTTGTTCCCTATAGTTAAGAGTGTTTTATAGTTTGCCTCCCTCTCTGTTTTTATCTTCTTTTATTTTTCCTTCCCCTCCCTTATGTTCATCTGTTTATTTTCTTAAATAAACACACGTGTGGCATCATATGGTATTTGTCTTTCTCTGACTGACTTATTTCACTTCACATCATCATTGCAAATGGAAAGATTTTGTTCTTTTTGATGGCTGAGTAATATTCCATTTTATATATATACACCACATCTTTATCCATTCTTCAGTTGATGGATATCTGGGCTCTTTCCATAATTTGGCTAGTATTGATATGATGCTAAAAACATCAGTATGCATATGTCCCTTCAAATTACTATTTTTCTATCCTTTGTATAAAGACCCAGTAGTGCAATTGCTGGATCATAGGGAAACTCGATTTTTAACTTTCTGAGGAACCTCCATTCAGTTTTCCAGAGCGGTTGTACCAGTTTGCATTCCTACCAACAGTGGAAGAGGGTTCCCCTCTCTCTGCATCCTTACCAACATCTGTTGTTTCCCGAATTGTTAATTTCAGCCATTTTGACTGCTGCAAGGTGGTATCTCATAGTGGTTTTGATTTGTATTTCCCTTATGATAACTGATGTTGAACATTTTTTCATATGTTTGCTAGCCATTTATATGTCTTCCTTGGAGAAATGTCTGTTCACATCTTCCACCCATTTCTTGACTGGAGTTTTTTTATTTGGGGTTTGAGTTTGGTAAGTTCTTTATTGATTTTGGATATTAACCCTTTATCCAATATGCTGTTTACAAATATCTTCTCCCCTTCCACTGGCTGTCTTTTAGTTGTGTTGATTGTTTCCTTTGCTGTGCAGAAGATTTTTATCCTGATGAAGTCCCCATAGTTCTCTTGTTTTGTTTTTTGTTTCCCTTGCCTTCTTTCCAGCAAGAAGTTGCTGCAGCAAGTTAAAAGATGTTGCTGCCATTGTTCTCCTCTAGGATTCCTGTCTCACACTTAGGTCATTCATCCACTCGGAATTTATTTTTGTGTATGGTATAAGAAGTGGT
This sequence comes from Mustela putorius furo, assembly GCF_011764305.1. NCBI lineage: Eukaryota > Metazoa > Chordata > Mammalia > Carnivora > Mustelidae > Mustela > Mustela putorius. Next base: position 61,475,165 of record NW_025422005.1, on the reverse strand, counting down.
CCAATTTCTTTGTTATGCATGTGGCTATTCAGTTTTCTCAACACCATTTGTTGAAGACACTGTTTTTTGTTTTTTGTTTTTTTCATTGGATATTCTTTCCTGCTTTGCTTAAGATTGTTGACCATATAGTTGTGGAGTTGTGGGTCCATTTCTGGGTTTTCAATTCTATTCTATTGATCTATGAGTCTGTTTTTGTGCCATTACCACACTACTTGATGATTATAGCTTTGTAATACAGCTTGAAGTCTGGGATTGTAATGACTCCAGTTTGGTTTTCTTATTCAGTGTCCCTTTGATTCTCTGGGGTCTTTTCTGGTTCCATATAGATTTTAGAATTCTTCGTTCTAGTTCTGTGAAAATGCTGGTGTTATTTTGATAGGGGATGCATTGAATCTGTACATTGATTTGGGTAATATAGAGATGTTAACAAAACTTTGTTCTTCCAATTCATGAGCATGGAAAGTTTTTCCATTTCTTTGTGTCTTCCTCAATTTCTTTCATCAGTGTTTTATAGTTTTCAGAGTACAGAATTTTTACGTCTTTCGTTAGGTTTATTCCTATCTTTCAGTTTTTCATGTAGTTGAAAATGGGATCAATTCCTTTATTTCTCTTTCCTCTGCTTCATTATTGGTATATAGAAATGTAACAGATTTCTGTGCATTGATTTTATATCCTGTGACTTTGCTGAATTCTCGCAATTTTTTGGTGGTCTTTCAGATTTTCCACATAGAATATCATGTAATCTGCAAAGAGTGAAAGTTTGACTCCTTCCTTGCCAATCTGTATGCCTTTATTTCTTTTTATTGTCTGATTGCTGAGGCTAGGACTTCCAGTACTATGTTGAACAAAAGTGGTGAGAGTCGACATTCCTCTCTTCTTGAAAAGCTCTCAGATTTTCCACATTGAGGATGACCATAACTATGGGTCTTTTTTTGGTATGGCATTCATGATGTTGAGGTGTGTTCCTTCTATTCCTACTGTGTTGAGGGTTTTTTATCAAGAAAGGGTACTGTATTTTGTCAAATGCCTTTTCTGCATCTAAAGAGAGGAACATATATTTCTTACCCTTTTTTTTTTTTTATTAATGTGGCATATTACATTGATTGATTTGTGGATGCTGAACCACCCCTACAGCCTAGGAATAAATCCCACTCCGTTATGGTAAATAATCTTTTCAATGTACTGTTGGATCCATTTAGTTAGTAATCTTGTTGAGAAATTTTGGATGTATGTTCTTCAGGCATATTGGCCTACAATTCTCCTTTTTTAGTGGAGTCCTTTCCTGGTTTTGGAATGAAGGTAATACTGGCCTCATAGAATGAGTTTAGAAGTTTTCCTTCCATTTCTATTTTTTTAGAACAGTTTCAGAAGAACAGGCATTAATTCTTCTTTAATTGTTTGTTAGAATTCCCCTGGAAAGCCATCCAGCCCTGAACTTTTGTTTGTTGGGAGATTTTTGATTACTGATTCAATGTCTTTGCTGGTGGGTCTGTTCAGATTTTCTCTTTCTTCCTATTTCTGTTTTGGTAATTTACGTGTTTCTAAACATTTATCCATTTTTTCCCAGATTGTCTAATTTGTTGGCATATAATTGCTCAAAATATTCTCTTATAATTGTTTGTATTTCTTTGCTGTTGGTTGTGATCTCTCTTCTTTCATTAATGATTTTATTTATTTGGGTCTTTCTCTCTCTCTTTATCTCTCTCTCTGTGATAAGTCTGGCTAGGGGATTATCAATTTTGTTAATTCTTTCAAAGAACCAGCTTCTAGTTTCATTGATGGAGCACGTGTTAAACCACAGATTCCTGAGCACTACCCCCAGAGATTCTGACTGAAAGGTCTGTAGTGGAACCTGAGAGTGGCTTTTCTAACAAAGCCCCAGGTGATGCTGATTAGGAATCCATACTTTGATACTATGGATGTGGCACTTTGGAGTTTAAGATAAGAAATTTGGATTTTAATGTAGGTGAGATGGAGAAACACTTTAATTAGTTGAAGGACACGATTTGTTTTACTCTTAAGAAAGATCCTTATTTACAGATTAGAGCTATGGTATGTCATTCTAAGGCTGTTGTAAAGATTAAGTGAGATAATGCATGTGCCTACAATTCTAACATGTAAATATGCCTTTCAGATATTTTCACTGCTTTCTTGCCTTACTATTTTGCCTGAAGAATTATAAATGAACTTGAAAAGTCTTTTATGGAACATCACATAAATTTTTCTAAATACTAATATATTCCATTTCTATTGTTGTTGTGGTTAATTATTGCAAACTTAGTGACTTAAACAATACTTTATTATAGTTCTAGAAGTCAGAAGTCCAAAATAGTTCTCAATGGGCTAAAGTCAAGGTGTTGGTACTCCTTTCTAGAGGCTCTAGAGGAACATCCACTTCCTTGTGTTTTTCCAGGCTCAAAACATTTCTTGGCTGTTGTCCCCTTTTATATTTTCAAAGCTATCAGTGGCTGGCTGAGTCCTTTTCACTCCATATCACTCTGACCTCTGCTTCTGCCTCCCTCTTCCACATTTAAAGACCCCTGCTATGATTTTGGGCCCACTGGAATAATCCAGGATAATCTTTCTCAAAAAGTCTTCTAATTAGCAGTCTTAATTCCCCTTTCCCATGTAAGGCAGCATACTCATAAGCTGCTGGGGACTGGACCTGGACATCTGTAGGGGGACATTACTCTGCCGACTGCCCCTAGTGTGATGAAAATTTCAGTGTCCTCTGTTTGCATGTTGGTGCTGCCTTCCATTGAGCACCTCCCTTTCTTCCTCATTGCTGATGGCTATTTTAGTCTCAGGATAAAATTAACATCACCAACAAAAAGTTCTCTGAAATTAAAATACCCCTTCATCTGTCCTGCTGGTAGATTCATAGGTTCTGAGGTTTGTCTGCCCCCAGTTTAATAGGACCTATGGTGCTTTGAGTTGTTTTTCTACTAAATTTGGTCTTTAAGCGTTTGGGACCAGAAAACAAAACAAAACAACACAAAATTTCTTATTTCTGTTTCTCCTTTGGGAAAAATAAAATGACTTAAACCCCACACATTTACCCAAGCATAACAAAGCTTACTTAAATCACAAAGTCCACCTCCCTGCCTGTCTCAGCCTCTCTGTTGGGCTGACTGTGGCTGCCAGAGGAGAGGGCCTCCTGCTTTCCCTAGTGAAGCAGAAAGCCGCATCTTGAATCCTGACGGTCTGTGTAAGTCAGTGATCACACCCTTGATGTTACCTTTCATTTCAACAGCTCTCTTGGCTCCACTTGCTCTGAGTAGTTTTAATTTCCTGCCAGCACAGTGGCACAATTTGCTGGCATTTTCTTTGGGATGCTTTTCATCAAGAGCCTAATGAGTGCCTGGGTTCTGGCTGATGATAAGCACGAGGCTGCCAGGGAAATGCCAAGAGGCCCCTTGGCTCTGGAAGGCATCTCCGCCTGATTTCCCACCTCCTGCTAACTGTGGGCTGAGGCGCACACGTACGGGAAATTCTTCACTGCTATCATTGCTCTGACAAACTACCAAAGTGTATGCAAAGAAACCTGAAAACCACTAAGGCCCAGTTCCCTGATACTTGGTCACAAGGAGTTAAGCAGAAAAATGCCTTGGTGGAACTCACTCAATGGACTTGCTAAGGCTAACTTCTGATAATGGATATACCCAGATAACCAAGGCACACTAATGGAACACATCCAGAGATAATCAAACTTCCACTAATTAAATAAAATGTTTTCCCATATCTAAGAATTTACTATCTACATCCAAGTATTTCACCCAAAACAGGAGGTTGCTATGTTATTAGCCTAATGCAGTTATAATAATGCTTTGCGCTTCAGAGGATTACTGATTAGAGCCCATGGAGGTTTTGCCAGCTTGGAGTGTCTTTCATTTCCTGCATTCCACCCTTCAAGTCTGTCTGTATTACTCAAATTCCATGCTTTCCCTTTAGTTCATCATCTTCTTCTTTTCCTTTCCTTATACTTGGAGTGATTCCTCCCAACCACAAACCTCTTTGCTTTTAACTTTCTGCACATCTTTATTTTATAACCTAGATTTTTTTTTAAGGCTACAATCCATCCAAAGGGCTGTTACATAGACAGTTTAGTATGTATATCATGGTCATATATACAACAGAGGATTCAAAATTATTCAAGAAGGAAAAGGACACATTTTACTATATCCCTGTAAGGATATCTCTCTGACCCCACAATTTTGTCTTAGGAACAATGAATGCTGTTTACTGCTATGAAGAATTATTTTAATAGCAGAAGAAAACTTGCTATGAAAATTATTTTAATTACTAGGTCTGAAGGTTAAAAGTAAATGACTCTAGTACTAAGATCATCTCCTTGACATTGTGAGTCTGAGGCCCTCTGGGTCTAAAGTAGAAAACATAGGGATTAGGTCTTGATTATATAAGCCAAGGAATTCCTATTGACCTCACATGTTCAAAATGCCTAGGTTATTAAAGTAGCAGTCTCAGGCCTTCTTTGTACATACTAAAGGAGGAAACTTTCACAGCAATTATACAGCCAAGACTTGGCTCAATATTTTGCTATCTCCCCTTCTTATCATTCTAAAAACTCACTTTCCAAATGCACTGAAAAGTGGAATCACTTTGATGTTTGTTCTTCCTTCTGCCAAACTTGGCCCACACATTATCATTTAAATAAGAGACAAGAAAAATTCAAGACTTGCTATATCTTCTCATCATTTAAATCCAAAAGATAGTTTCATAAGAAAGGGTAAACAAAAATAAAGCTGGGGGCATCGCATTACCTGATTTCAAGCTCTATTACAAAGCTGTGATCACCAAGACAGCATGGTACTGGCATAAAAACAGACACATAGACCAGTGGAACAGAGTAGAGAGCCCAGATATGGACCCTCAACTCTATGGTCAATTAATCTTCGACAAAACAGGAAAAAATATACAGTGAAAAAAGTCAGTCTCTTCAATAAATGGTGCTGGGAAAACTGGACAGCTATAAGTAGAAGAATGAAACTCGACCATTCTCTTACACCGTACACAAAGATAAACTCAAATGGATAAAAGACCTCAACGTGAGACAGGAATCCATCAGAATCCTAGAGGAGAACATAGGCAGTAATCTCTTCGATATCAGCCACAGCAACTTCTTTCAAGATATGTCTCCAAAGGCAAAGGAAACAAAAGCGAAAATAAACTTTTGGGACTTCATCAAAATCAAAAGCTTCTGCACAGCAAAGGAAACAGTCAAAAAAACAAAGAGGCAACCCACGGAATGGGAGAAGATATTTGCAAATGACAGTACAGACAAAAGGTTGATATCCAGTATCTATAATGAACTCCTCGAACTCAACACACATGAAACAGGCAAACATCAAAAAATGGGCAGAAGATATGAACAGACACTTCTCCAATAAAGACATACAAATGGCTATCAGACACATGAAAAAATGTTCATCATCCCTAGCCCTCAGGGAGATTCAAATTAAAACCACATTGAGATATCACTTTACACCAGTTAGAATGGCCAAAATGAACAAAACAGGAAACAACATGTGTTGGAGAGAATGTGGAGAAAGGGGAACCCTCTTCCACTGTTGCTGGGAATGCAAGTTAGTGCAACCTCTTTGGAGAACAGTGTGGAGATTCCTCAAGAAATTAAAAATACAACTTCCCTATGACCCTGCCATTGCATTCCTGGGTATTTACCCCAAAGATACAGATGTCATGAAAAGAAGGGCCATCTGTACCCCAATGTTTATAGCAGCAATGGCCACGGTCACCAAACTGTGGAAAGAGCCAAGATGCCCTTCAACGGACAAATGGATAAGGAAGATGTGGTCCATATACACTATGGAGTATTATGCCTCCATCAGAAAGGACGAATACCCAACTTTTGTAGCAACATGGATGGGACTGGAAGAGATTATGCTGAGTGAAATAAGTCAAGCAGAGAGAGTCAACTATCATATGGTTTCATTTATTTGTGGAGCATAACAAATATCATGGAGGACAAGGGGTCTTAGAGAGGAGAAGGGAATTGAGGTAAATTGGAAGGGGAGGTGAACCATGAGAGACTATGGACTCTGAAAAAAATCTGAGGGGTTTGAAGTGGCGAGGGGGTGGGAGGTTGGGGTACCAGGTGGTGGGTATTATAGAGGGCACAGATTACATGGAGCACTGGGTGTGGTGGAAAAATAATGAATACTGTTTTTCTGAAAATAAATAAATTTAATTAAAAAAAAAGAAAGGGTACACACATCCCTCTTCCCCCATATTCTTGCCTGTTAATTACCAAATCACCAGAACCAAACAAGAATGCCACCAGTCCTTCTTCACCTTGAGAAAAGAACCCACAATTGTTAACGTTTTTGCCAAAAGAACTCTATATAAACCAAGTTATTTAGCATTCTTCTTTCCCTCTTTTCTCTCCTTCCCATTTGGCTTTTCTTTTCCCATTAGAGATCAGCTCAAGTAACATCTTCCCAGGGAAGCCCTTCATGATTTCTCAATTTTAAATAGTGTCCTTAAACTTTTTACCTTAAACTTTATACAGTGTTGTTTTTCCTTTTTGTTTTATTCGTGAGAGTTTTTTATTTTTCTGATGGTTTCTATTTGTTTTCTTGATCATGACCCACCTCTTCTGCTAGAAATACAAACTTTCTAAGAACAGGGAAAATTTGTATGTCTAACTCACTGTTTTACTCAGTTCCTAGCACAGTGTCTACCACATATTAGGATTGTAATAATGTTTTTTGAATAAATGACTGAAACCAGGTATGAGAAATATAATGTTGAAATATAAATGCCCTTAATCTTATAATGAATGCTTTCTAAAATAAAAGAGAAAAATAATGATACAAGCGCTAAAATTTTATTTAGCCTAGTTCTAGGAAGGAAAAGGTAGAGGATGCTGTGAATGTGCTATTCATAATAGCACTGTTTTACAGGAAGCTAGAGGGGTCAGGAAAGAGTTCCTTAAGGAACTATCTTTTCAGCTAAATTTGAAAGATGAATATAAGTTGATTAAGCAAAAAGGGAACATAAGACTCAGAGGGAAATATTTCACAGTTGCAATGCATAGAAAGAGGAGTTTTATTTAGAACTTATTTTAAAATCATCTGCCTATTAAAATTTAAGTATTAGAACTGTATAGTTAATAAGAAACCCATAGTATTTAAAGAAATATCTCCAGAGACAACAGAAGATCAGTAAGTGGCATTCTTGGGAACATCTACCATATTATGATGAACTAGATGCCATTAATGAGACAGGAAATTGAATGCTATGACTGGGATATTTGCTCATTCTCTAATTCACTTCAATAAACAAGTATTGAGCACCTATTAGGAATCAGTCTTTGAATTAGCTTTTTGGAAGACATAAAATTAATAGCTCAAATGTTTGTTTTCAAGAAGTTTATATTCTGGTAAGGGGCAGAGTGTTTCAATATGCAATGGTAAATACAGAGATAGAGTTGCGCATATGGTATAATAAACATAAAGAAAGGACATGTATGCTAGCCTGGAACATCAGGGAAGACTTTCAGGAAGAGACTATCTGTAAACTGAGTTTTGAAAGCTAAGTAGAAATCAGAAAATGAGAGTGGAGTGGGTAAGGGAGAATGAGGGGTGTCGAGATAGAGAAGACTGTATGAGAAAAGGCTTGGAAACATGGAATACATCGATACACATGGAGAAAAAGGAGTATATTTGTATTACTATCATGTGAATAGATACTGTTTCACAGGGTAATTGTGCACAGATGATAAGTTAATACGTATGAAGTATTTAGAATATGCCTGGCACAGAGAGAACCCCCACTCAGTGTTAGCAATGTAGTGGATTTAATGATGATTGCAGAATGTGGGGTCATTCACATGACAGTGACTGGATATGAGGTTTAAGAGGTAGGAAGGGCACAGGGCATGGGCACAGGGTATGCCATGATAATATATTGGAACTTTTTCAATAGGTAATAGTGTGCCAGTGAAAGATGTTAAGCTGGGAAATGCTATGGCCCTATTTACACCTTGAATACTTCTTCAAAACTACAGTTAGAAAATGAAATCAAAGAAGCTGAAGAAAAAAAGGAAAAGAAAAAAATGAAGAGTAGTTATGAAGCTATTAAAATGGATCAGGATAAAGATAAGGTTATAAACTAAAACAGTGACAGTAAAAATAAAAAAAAGAAAGGATGGATTAAGTACCCATGAGGCAAAATGATGGGAACTTTTGGAAAGAGAGATAGAGGGAAAAAAAGTCACCAAGCATCTTATACCTCCATCAGAAAGGATGAATATCCAACTTTTGTAGCAACATGGATGCACTGGAAGAGATTATGCTGAATGAAATAAGTCAAGCAGAGAGAGTCAATTATCATATGGTTTCACTTATTTGTGGAGCATAACAAATAGAATGGAGGACATGGGGAGATGGAGAGGAGAAGGGAGTTGAGGGAAATTGGAAGGGGAGGTGAACCATGAGAGACTACGGACTCTGAAAAACAGTCTGAGGGTTCTGAAGAGGCGGGGGGTGGGGGTGGGAGGTTGGGGGAACAAGGTGGTGGGTATTAGGGAGGGCATGTACTGCATGGAGAACTGGGTGTGGCACAAAAAACAATGAATACTGTTACACTGAAAAGAAATACAAAATAAAAAAAAAAGTCACCAAGCATCAATCCAGATCTCTGACTTCAGTGACTAAGTGGATGGTAATGCCATTAAATTGACAGAATGAATAAGAGATATGGTAGGAGAAACTGATTGATGAGAACAAAAAAGATATTAAGTTCAATTTTGGACTTGCTGAGTTTTACACACTCCTCAGATATCGAAGTAAAAAGATCTATCATGTCAGTTCGTGTGTTGGTTTGAAAACACAGTCACAATTTCTGACACTTGTCCATAACTGAGGGGGAAAACCCTGCTATTGTGAAGAGACTTGCAAATTTGTGTTGAATTTTAAAATATTGTTTTACATATTTGTATGGTACTATACATATTAGAATAATGGTTTTAAATTGCTTTTTAAATATTTGATTAGTGACTTTCAAAACCTTCTTAACCTTGCTTCAATCCTGAGGTTTTAAAATATATGGTATTACTTGATTCATAAGAAATATAAATACAACAAAACAGCACTTTTTTTTTTTTGGTTTGTTTTAAAGATTTATATATTTATTTGAGAGAGGGACAGAGACTGGGGGAAGGGGCAAAGGAAGAGAATAGTCAAGCAGCTCCCATTGAGTGTGGAGCCCGACATACGGGCTCGCTCTCATGACCCATGAGATCAGGACCTGAGCCAAAACCAAGAGTCAGATGCTTAACCAACTGAGCCACCCAGCCTCATAACAACACATGGTTTTATATATTCCAGGTTTTTCCGGTGGTGTTTGGCAGGGATATAAACTCTTCATTAGAGAGTTTATAGGAGATTCCCATCATTCTAATATATCAATATGTCATATTTCTCATTCTACACTAAAACATGTAAATTAGGAAAGACTGAAATTTGGAATTTATGTGAAGCTTGCTTGAACCTTTTTGATGAAGTTAATAATAATGGATACCATTATTTTTACCGAGAATCTGTTATGTTCCAGACATTTATTTATTTGTTTATTTATTTAAATTTATTTATTTGAGAGAGAGAAATCCTGCTCCTCATTTTAATCCTGCTCCTCATTTTAAGTCTGAAGATTAAGGCTTAGGGAGGTTAAATGACTTGCCCAAAGTCATTATATGATTAGGATGGAATTTGAACTGAGATCTGATTCTCAGGTGAGGTGGTAAGAGCTTAAATTCTGCAATAAGACAGAACTCTGTTTGGTACCTGCTCTCCACTTAAGAGCTGTGCTGTTTGGGCAAGTGTGACTTGGCAGATTGAAGTCTCAAATTTTTAATCTGTAATAGAAAGGCAATAACATTTTAAAGAGTTATGTGGATAATTTAATTATACATACATTTATATGCATGTGTAATAGGCATTTAATGAATGTAAGTTTTTTCTACTATCCATTTTAATGTATGGGTTTTTTGTTTTTTTTAGTTTCAAATCTTTGTTTAAATTCTAGTTAGTTAACATACAGTGCAATATTGGTTTTAGGTGTAGAATTCAGTGTGTGTAGGTTTTAATATAGTTACTAAGTTTCAAAAATATTTTACTGTGTGTAGATGTGTTACCCCCCTACAAAAATGAAAGTTCTGACCATTCTAATGAGAGTTGGTACTATTCCATTTGCTTACTTTTTAGAGGAGAGAGTAACTAAACATGTAGAATGTAACCAGCACACACAAAATTGCACATAGATTTTGAAATACCATCTAAATCTTTCATTTATTCCTTCTTCTACCCCGACCGAATTCACTCTAGCACACTAACTGAGGTTCCCTAAACTAAGTAACTAGACTCTCAGTAGGTAAGGATTCAATATAAAGAAGTTTGGGAATTTATTATCCATTGATGGAGGTTTATCAAAAATTTAATGAGTTCGGCTCTTCTTCCTTCAACTCCTCCCCAACTCTTATCTTTTAGTTATTTTTTTACTGGTTGAAAACTGTAGAAACTCACAACTGTAAGACTTTATTACTTTTAGAGAATACACTATAGTATGTTGACTATAAATAATTCACACCATACTACACTTGTCAAAAGGAATGAACAAAGTATATATCATGGTACAGGAACCTTGATTTTTATTGTTTTTGCTCACTTACTCACTAATTCTCCAACTGCAGCTCCCTGTCACTGTGAATTACAGTCGTTCTGATGTATACAAATATTGTATTCTGCGTAATTAGGTATTGGGATAGGAACCTCTGTAAATTACTTTAACTGGTGTCAGTACTGAAGCAAATAAGAAGTTTTAAGTTCTGTTTCTGATTCGGGTTATTTTCTGACCCTAAACAGCCTGACATAAAGAAGTGCTTTTCTTTGTCAAAGGCAGCCTTTTCAAATCTAACTGCCAGACACACTATTGAGCTATGTGTTCAATTCTAATTGGCTGAGATCTTTTCAATTCGGCAGTTTCATCTTTAATGCAATGGATGCGAGATTATGTGTAGGTCTTTTCAATGGGTTTTCCATACTGGTGATTAGGGCAGAGGATTTGAACATAAGCAGGCTGCTGGCTATTTCTTCTGGCCAATTTAAATTGATTCATACAAGTCCTTTGTACCCCAGGGAAAGGGCAGAACAAATCCAAGTGAGTGAGACAGCTATCGCTACTCTCAGATGGAATAGTAGAAAACAAGGCGGGGGGTGGGGGGTAGCCAAGTTGAGGAAGGGAAACACTCTAAATATTGTAAAATTAGAGTTCTGAGTAGTCTAGCAGGGAAATATTGAAACTTAACCAATAGGTTTCTGTGTAGAATCAAGGTCACCAGGAAAATTATTTCCAAGATTGATTTTGATATCTTTAGGTTAAAAGGGCTATGTAAATGGAAACTGTTCTTTATATTTAATCCTTCAGGGAGCCATAGTGAGTAAACTCTTTTCTGAGTTTCCAAAAGAAAGCTGGTAACTCTTATATAACTCTAAAGCATCTCTGAACTGAATGTGCTATATCAGAACAGCAGAGGGTAAGCTAAAAACTTTGTAACAGGTGAAAAGTTTGCCTTAGAAGAATGGAGATGGGCGCTATTGAGAAAAATTCCCATTTTCCTTTAAGAGGGTAGAGAAAGAAAGAAAGAAAGAAAGAAAGAAAGAAAGAAAGAAAGAAAGAAAGGGTTGGTAGACTAGGATAAGCTATTTAAATTTGGCACTTCCAAAAGTACTTTTTTTTTTTTAAGATTTTATTTATTTATTTGACAGAGAGATCACAAGTAGGCAGAGAGGCAGGCAGAGAGAGAGGGAAGCAGGCTCCCCACTGACCAGAAAGCCTGATGCGGGGCTCAATCCCAGGACGCTGAGATCATGACCTGAGCCGAAGGCAAAGGCTTAACACACTGAACCACCCAGGTGCCCCAGTACTCCTTTTTAAACAGACAGACCCTGGCTGTAAGGCTCCCTTCTGGTTTATCACTCCAAGGAGAGAACAAGGTACAGATAACCATGATTGGACCATTTCTATAACATCTCTATCCTATAAAGAAGGAACTTCAAATGAAGTTTTAGTGTTTCCTCAACTCCATCTCTAAGTTGCTCAGGAAAATCCTTCGTATGCCACCTCAGTTAATTTGGGGAATCCCTCTCTGAGGGAGAAAGGAAAGCATTTCTTTATTTAAAGAAAACAGGGACAGTGCACTGTTGACAATATTTCAATATTTCAATCTCCCCTGAAACATGAAAACAATGCAACATTTTTCTAGCAAGAGAAAATAGCAACAGTTTCATTTTGTTGGTTTTGACATGTTCTGCTCTAGAACATATGCAAAGCATCCATCTGTCTCTTGAGTACTGACATTCAATTTGTTAAAATTCATAGTAATAATGGAATACAACACTGATGCCCAGCACATTAGTTGAACAAATAAGGGTGACAAGTATGGCAGATGTTGCAGAGACCAGTGGGTAAATCCTCTAAGCCAAAAGATTTTTGTTGTTGTCATTTGGTAGAAAATCTTGGGAAACTATACAATGATTCATTGTTTCTTAAAGTGTGGAATTCCATAAAAAGTAAAACTAAAGCCAGTTTTCAACCATCACTCTCAGTCAACTAAAAACAAACAAAGCCAACCCCTGTGAAGAGCTAGCTACAGCAGATATATCTGAGCTGTCTTCCGGAAGACTAATGCTTGTAAACAGTCTTTCTCTGAAACTCAAGTTTCTTGAGAGACACTGTCTGAGATTCACATGAATAAATGCAATGTGATGGGTAAGTAGAACTTAGTAAGCCCTCCTGAGGCTTCAGAATATGTAAGATTCTTCAACTGATATTCAAATGCAGAACTACCTGGAATTTATTTTATACAAATTGGAAGGTCCTTATACTAACAGAAATGCATCCAGATGTTCATCAAAAGTCATGCACTTGAATGTTAATAGCAAAAGTATTCTTAATAGTCCTCAACTGAAAATTATCCAAATGCCCCCAAGCAGTAGAATGAATAGTGATACAATAACAAAATAGTATGCTATACAATGGGAATGAACAATATACAACTACCTAAAATAATATGAGTGAATCTCACAAATTGTTGGCCAAAAGAAGCCAGACTCAAAAATGTATATACCATGACATTGCACTTGTACAAAGTACAGAGAGAGGCAAAGCTAATCTGTACTCCAAGAAGGCAGTGGGACCCTCTCCGGGGAATGACTGGAAGAGAATGTAAGTGTAGTTTTTGGGTGCTGGCCATATTCAGTTTCTTCATCTGGATGCTAGATGTTGGATGTGAGTTCAGTTTGTGACAAATCATCGAGCAATATAATATGCAAATGTGTGTGCATGCACATATGTATTTACACAATATTCAAAAAAGAACATATAACATAATAGGGCTACATCCAACTCATTCCTTACTTTACCATGTCTGTTCACATGTCTCTATTAAAGTAAGTCCTATAATCATTTTCTCACTGGCAGTCTTCAGATCTATATTATTCTTTCTCTCTATGTGCTTACAACTTGCCTGTTTTAGCTATCGAATTCCATCTCTCTTAATTGATAAAATTTCGTGTCTCACTATGGAGTATTATGCCTCCATCAGAAAGGACGAATACCCAACTTTTGTAGCAACATGGACGGGACTGGAAGAGATTATGCTGAGTGAAATAAGTCAAGCAGAGAGAGTCAACTATCATATGGTTTCACTTATTTGTGGAGCATAACAAATATCATGGAGGACAAGGGGTCTTAGAGAGGAGAAGGGAGTTGGGGGAAATTGGAAGGGGAGATGAACCATGAGAGGCTATGGACTCCAAAAAACAATCTGAGGGGTTTGAAGTGGCGGGAGGGTGGAAGGTTGGGGTACCGGGTGGTGGGTATTATGGAGGGCACGGATTGCATGGAGCACTGGGTGTGGTGAAAAAATAATGAATACTGTTTTTCTGAAAATAAATTAATTTATTTAAAAAAATTTGATTAAAGTTAAAAAACCTGCAACTATACACAACAATGTAATATTGAGCTTTAAAAAAGCCTCAAAACTGTTTGCACCATGACACACTTTTAATAAAATTAAAAGCCATTAAAATGAAACAAAAAAAAATTTCATGTCTCACTTCAGGCAGAAAATCTTTTATATCAAATAGGTAGCCTAAGAAATCTTCCACATTTTTTTAGTATGGACATCTAAGACTCTAGCATTTAAAAACAGAATACTTCTTTAGATAGTTTAAACATCCTAATAAGACAGCAACAGACAGGCAGCAAAGTTTGATATATTTTACAGTATTTACTTGTAACCCTCTGATTTCAATGACAATGTATACTTTTCCATTTCACTTGAAAATTTAAACTCCACAGGAGCTTATGCATATATGTAAAGCTTGATGATGAGGTATACTATATCTTAAAACAATGATGAAGTGCTATTTCCCCTTTGATTATTTCCAGTTTCCTCTCCTTAAAATGTAGACCTCATTATTGATCATCTCTATTTCTGAACTACTACCATGACCACTGTTACCAGTACTTAAGTACCAATTATTAGTACTTACAATGTGCCAGCCAGTGCTGTAATCAATGTGCATATATTATCTCATTTAATCTTTGTAATCTCTTAAGTAGGAGATGCTATTATTCTCATTCTTTCAGAAGAAACTGAAATTCAGCAAGGATAGATGACTTGTCCAAGATCAAAGAACACAGCTTGATTTAAACCCAGGTGTTCTCATATCAAAGTCCAAAGTTTCATTACTTTGAGCTCACGTAAGTTTACACACAGGCACTAATTATTGGTTCCCTGACTTTTTCTAGTTCAGGCATTGTTAGCAAGGTCAGATGTAACAAATATTCCCTTTCTTCATATTTATTTAATTTGAATCCACATGAAAATTCCCCCGTGTAAGAGACAGAGTCTAGCTCTATGTATACTAAGAAAGTAACTATTATTACATATCACAATTTTGTTTCTCTATTACCTAGGACTGTTGTAGCTCATTCTATTTTCAAAGTGCTGGTATCAAGAATGCCTTCAGCTCATCTGCAACCCTAGAGTTACCTTCCCTAGAAGTGGTCTATTGACTCTTTTTTTTTTAAAGGTAACCCCCCCCCTTTTTTTTTAAGATTTTATTTATTTATTTGACAGAGAGAAATCACAAGTAGATGGAGAGGTAGACAGAGAGAGAGAGAGAGGGAAGCAGACTCCCTGCCGAGCAGAGAGCCCGATGCGGGACTCGATCCCAGGACCCTGAGATCATGACCTGAGCCGAAGGCAGCGGCTTAACCCACTGAGCCACCCAGGCGCCCGGTCTATTGACTCTTTGATCAAGTTCCTAAAGACTCAAATATAATCTGCAGAGGAAATGGGAGTGTATAATAATTATTAATGCATTGACATAATCTATACATACAGTTCAATGCATCATTATGGAGAGGCAATGATGAAAAATATACCTTTTTCATAAGCCCACATCAAACATGTCTGTTCATCTTTTTCACCACTAGACCTGCTGGGATCACAAGCTACCAGATTCATATCAGCTCCATTATCCAGTAAGAACTGAACCAGGCGAATGTGACCATGGTAGCAAGCAGAGTGCAATCCTACAATAGAATGAAAGTATGAAAGGAGAAAAGAGGAAAACTGAACCCAGATTTTCAAAAGACAGCTATTACCATATCATAGCATTGTTGCCAGAGATACGAAGCAAAGATAGATGTCTTTGATAAAGAATTAATTCTATATTGAGCAAACACAACATACTTTAAGCAAAAGAAGTATCCTATTCTAGTTGATCTAGAGAGGTTGCCTTATGTTTAGCTCAATTTTTAGTATTTCTACATGCACTGAGATTACCAAGAACAAATGTTGGCATCTCTGTATAAGAACTAAGACCCAAAGCCAGTGTTTTTCTTGAGCAGCAAGAAAAACAGGCAGTGTGGTCAATTTGTTCCTGGTATGGGGCATAATAGATGCACCAACTGTAGATAATTTACTGCAATAAAGAAGCTGATCAAAAGTCAGTCTGCTTTTTATTGTTACCATGCACCATCAATTCTAAAAGATGTCAGTGATAAAATAATCAAACGTTCTTCCTCATTAGGGTTGACAATGTCATCTATTCTTCTATTCCCCACTATTCTTGAGCAATGATATGTATTGAAAACTAGTGATGTTTCACCAAAGTCTGACCTGTGTGCCCGTCCCTTCCTTGGTGGTTGATGCTTATGACATTTTGATCAAGTAGAAATTTAACCAGGTCAATGCTCTTGCCATAGGTACAAGCACTGCAAAAATAAAACAAAAGGAAAAGACTTCTGTTATGAGTTGAATTGTGTGCCCCACAAATTAATGTGTTCAAGCCCTCTTACAATTTCACAATGTGATTGTATTTAAAGGAGTATGATTTAAAGAAGTATTTCAATTAAAATGGAGTCATTGGGATGGGCCCTATTCCAACATGACTGTTGTCCTTATAAAAAAGGGAAGATTAGTACACAGATGACACAAACAAAGGGACAATCATGTGAAGACAAAACAAAAATGTGGCTATTTATTAGCCTAGGAGAGAGGCCTCAGAAGAAATCAAATCTGCTGACATCAAGATCTTGGACTTCTAGTCTCCATAAACTGTGAGAAAATCAATTTCTGGGGTTCAAGCCATCCAGTCTATTGTATTTTGTTATAGCAATCCCTAAAAAATGGATACAGCTCTGATACACCCAGGCAATTCCAGAATCTAGTGTGTTTATAAGAGTGCTAGAAAGACAAAGTAGGGAGAAGGAGGAAATGAGAGAGGAGAAGGAAGTGATAAAATATAAGCACATGTAGGGCGCCTAGGTAGCTCAGTGGGTTAAGCCGCTGCCTTCGGCTCAGGTCATGATCTCGGGGTCCTGGGATCGAGTCCCACATCGGGCTCTCTGCTCAGCAGGGAGCCTGCTTCCTCCTCTCTCTCTGCCTGCCTCTCTGCCTACTTGTGATCTCTCTCTGTCAAATAAATAAATAAAATCTTAAAAAAAAATTAAAAAAAAATATAAGCACATGTAGCAATATAATCCTGAGATTCCCAAATCTGGTCTTTCAAGATAAGAAGTTGTATAAAATTTCGAGTATCTGATTATTAAATATTTTCCATGATATTCTTTTTCATAAAAGGAGGAAAAGTATTGCAGGACTTTCATGCATTTTTAGCTACAAGACCTAGGCATTCTGCAGGACAATGGAATGGGGGAACTCAGAAGGGTCCTGAGAGACTTAGGTGACACCTGGACTTGTGATTGGCATCTGAAATGGCAGGGGGGCAGTTTGTGGGACTGAGCCATTAGCCTATGGGGTCTAATACTAACTCCTGGTAGATGGTATCAGAATTGAATTGAATTGTAGGACACATGCTTACGGAAAGTTGGAGACACATACTTACAGAAAATTGGAGAATTTTTTGGTGTGGGAAAAACTCATGCATGACCAGTGTCATGTATTTTGGAAGAGAAGTACTGAATTTTGTAGAACAATACAGATAAACAGTGTGTTTTTCCTTCCAAACTTGGTTTTAGAATAGGTAGTTCATTGGGTCTTAATATTTCCACTTCTTGGGGTGACCTTGGCAATCTTTTTTCTTTAATAAAATGTCATTATTTTCCTTAAAGAAATATATTATTCATCTAGCTAAACTGTTGTTTCATCTATGAAGTCTCATGAACCAAAGGCTGAGTTCATTGCCATCTCTACTCTTTCTTTGTCATTTTAGACTTATGGCACTTATCATATTGTGTTATGATAATGGCTACGGCTCTGATTACCTTGATACCTTACAATAGAGTTGCTTTAAGGAGGGAACACTCTTAATGTTCCATTGTCGGAACTGCCTCATTGATTCTTTTCAAAGCAACCATTTACAGGAATTAATGAGTTCTGAATATATATATGTATATATATACATATTTATGCACACACATATATGTGTGTGTACATATATGTGTGTACATGAATATATACATATGAAAATGATAACAGAAATGTATTCAGTGCTTTCTATTGAGTGCAAGGCATTGTAACTTTTACATAAAAATTTCAGAACCAGAGTGAACTCCTAATGTAAAAGGAGTTTCTTTTATAAATATGTGCTTAAGTGAATAGAATAAAATATTAATATGTTATTCCTAGTAGCCACAGGCTTATACAAAATAAAACGACTGGATATATACTTTCAACTCACTTCACTAAACTAGTCATATAGACTGTTCTGGAGGTGACAATCATCCTTTGATTATAGTTGGTTCCAATTTATGTGCACAGAGTAGCAAAATGATTTGAAAACTAGCCTGAGGTGTCAGCCTTAACAAGCATGACCTAATGGGGAAAAAGGACACCCGTAACCATTTATATCAGTTCTGCCAATTATCCCCTTGGGGAGAAATTCCACTGACCCATTTTGACTGAAAGCATGATCTAAAGAGTTCTTGCATCCGTTCTATTACAGAGCATGTAGAACACAGACAAAATATTTTGGTACTAGAACATGAAGATATATAAAAAGCACAGAATTTGGATTCAGGTGGGTATTTAATACGTGATTTCCTAGTCCTAGACTCTTTGGCAAGTTACTTAGCTTCTCTGTGCCCCAGTTTCTCGTCTTCAAAAGAGGAATAATAAATCCTACTTCATTAAATGGTTATAAGGACTAAAGGAGATAATGGGTGCAAATCATCTGGCATATATTCACTACTACATAAATAGTAGTTTTCTTCAACTCCCTTTTGGCTGGTTTTTTGTTTGTTTGTTTTGTTTTGTTTTTTATGTTTTTTTTTTTTTCCTGATAAAAATCCGAGCATCTAAGCCATATTGGGCAGACTGATGCCTTATCAGGAAACATAAGCTTAATACTACTTCAGTATGAAAAAAAAGTCTCCTCATTTCTATTAGTCACCAGTATAATACAAACACTATGTAAATAACATATTAGTCTCAAATACATTTTTTAGAAGTTGCAAACTAGCCAAGAAATTTATAATGTGTAGGTAAATGATCTTATAGTCAGGGTTTATTAAATTCAAAGTACTATGTTTTTATTTTTATAGCAAAATAGTAACTCATTGTTAAAAATGAAGGTTTCAAATTTTATAAGACATCTGCCTTACTTTTGGATATTTTAGGGAGCTATGGTTCTGAATTTTTAGCAGACTTTTTCTTCCTTCTCTAGAGCACACTTTAAAGGACTCTCATGCATTCCTAGAAAGGAGTTAATGCCTTCTTAGGTATCTCAGTGGCCACCCTGACTAGGCTTTTACAGGCTGACAGATGGATGTCTTAGATAGGTAGATACATTTGCACATAAGGTATAAGTGGTAAGGGAAAATGTGTCACATTTGATGCTGATGAATTCTGGTAATGAGATTCTTGTCGGAGGAGGATTATGGGCACTGCCCCTTTTGGCAGCTTTCTGCAGAGTGAAGTGGAATAGAAGCAATATGCTTACAGATGTTGATATGCCTGTTGCCTTGACAACATCAGACCCTGTCTTTGTGGCTGCTGCCAGGAATGCAGCATCTGGTTCCAGCCCCCATCTGTTGTACTGACTGCAGCATCTGCCTCTACCTTTTCTTCCGTGCATCTAGCCTGGACTCCTTGTCCTCTGCCCACCCTCTGCTCTTGCTCTCTGATTGCAACATCTGTCACTATCCATTCTCCCTTTTTGTACACAACTTCAGGTGCCTAAGGGTACCAGCTACCCTTAGTGGCTATTGAACTCAAACATCCTTTTACCTGTGGAAAGCTGTTTCACTGAAGATGTTTTCTTTAGTTAGGCTTTCAGTTCCTGATATTTGAATGATTTCCTTGGCAACGTCAAATTTGCCATTGTAGCATGCCCTAGAGTAAAATAAAATATCTTGATAATAGTAAGAAGGTACATGTGGTCCAGCTGAAGGACACATGGAATGGTTTATATTACTCACAGGTGCAAAGGGGTATCTCCATAGATATTAACAACATGTGGCTGAACTTCGCTATCACTCTGGAGCAGGAACTTCACTATATCATGGTGTCCAAAGCGAGAACAGAAATGGAGTGGGACATGGTCTTCATTGTCCTGGGCATTCACTGTCATCAACAAGAAAAGAAAAGGAGGTTATCTGGAGTCCTCGGTGTCTCAGGTTTCTCATGTGTTGTGTCAAGAACTTTTCTAAGTGCCTGAGAGACTCCTGGAAATTGCCAATTAATGATAATAATAAAGGAAATTAAGTGCATCCAATTTAAAAAGTTATAATTCTGTTCTATTGCCCATTGCCACATTAAACAGGCTTTCTTCTAGCTTCCATAAATTCTATGGAATGCATCTAATCAAATCTACCTTGCACAATGTAATAGTTCAGGAAACTAATAAGCATCCAAAAGATCCTCATGGCCTTATTTCCACAAGGATCTCCTTCTAAATTATTTTTTTTTCTTCTCCTGTAAGATGTAAAAAATTACAGTTCTTGGCTACAGCACCATTCCCAGATATTTTGGTTCAACAGGTCAGGGCGGGGTCTAGCACTGTGTATGTTTACAACATTATTTAGGAGTGTACCCTTGACTGAGAATTATCATACTCCAGGATAAACAGCATGGCATAATGAAAATACAAGCTCTAGAGTGAGGCAGACCTCATTAATTATATTTCCTTAGACAGTTATTTAACATCCAGTTGTTCCCTCAGTAGTGGGCATCTGTCCTCTCCTTGGCTCAGCCAGCCTCATGACCCCTTTGGACATTTGGGGAATTCCCTATACCAAGACTACTGACTAGAGGCCAAGACCATGTTTAATCATAGGAGCTGAAAATATGCACTCCAAGCTTCCTTTGCAGTGAGAGCACAGGACTGGCAGAGAGTGGCCACATCTCCCTGTTAAGGCTTTATCCTAGCATAGTTTTTCATAGTGACCCCTTCACTTTCAACAGCACCCTGGTTTGGACACTTATCTATGAGATCCTCCAATCAACACATTATGTCAGACTCTGACATCAGAGCTGACGAGACACAGAAAAGCAGAACCTAATCTATCTTGGCAATGTAGCTCCATCCAGCTTCCAGTGGTAGTGATTCCACTCACAGACTCAGTGCCCTACATGGCTGGTGCCAGAAGAACAAGTGTAGGCATGTGAGCCTAGCAGTAGCAATGTGTTTTCAAAGGACTCCTTTGGGGCTGTGATTATGGACATTGATCCTCACTGTGCGAATTCCAAACCTGGCTTTCCATCCTGTCCTGGGGAAGATTCTGTGCTCTGACTGATATCCTTTAATATATTCCTTTTCTGCTTAAATTAGCAAGAGTTAGTTTCCAGTGCTTAAAGATTAAGAACACCTGATTGATATATACTCATTCCTCAACAAGTATAAAATGATCATTGTATGCCAAGTACTTGAAGTGTTGGAGATACTGATTAATTATTAATTACAATGGATATAATAACAGTACTGTTGCAGGGTTGCTGAAAAGATCAAACGAGATCATGACCAGAAAGTACCTAGCATGGTGCCTGCCACATATTAGACATTTAATGAAAGTGTCTATTCTTCTTTTCTACTAATTTCCCTCCTAGAAACCTGCTAAATGTCAAGGAAAATATGCTATAAATATATAGAATCTCTATACCCTCAAATAACCTGCAATCTCATTGAATATTCAATAATTTTAGGCCAGAAGTAATAACTGAACACCAAGATGCTAAATTCTGGATCTGCTTTAGTGCTTAATTTTTAAAACTAAAATAATTGAAATATCTGCTCTATAGTTATTTATTGTATTTGATTGGTTTGTTAATATGTATAGAAAATAGAATTCAAAATAGAAAATAACAGTCTTTAACAAACCCACTTATTCTCATTCTTATATGTATCTATAATAAGAATTTTTCATAGAATCAAAAGAATTGAAGAAAAATAAGTAAGAGATATGTAGGAAAGAAAAAAAAAGGGAAGGTAATAGTTAATTTTGAAAAATGCACAAGTAGTTTATTATTACTGTTGTTACAACCATCACTTAACATTTAATGAACACAGGCCTTGTCACTGCTATATTTGTAGACAATGATTTTTATTTTATTGTCCTGCAAGATCTAAGCCAAAGGGAAATCTTTAACAAAGTCATTGAACTTTTCCTCCCAAGGCTGTTATTGAAAAATAAATCTTTGAATCTTTTTTATTAATGAGTGGCTAAGAAGGACATCCTTCCTTCAGAAGAATGTTCCTGGTTATTTTGATTATCTTTCTTTTTATGATACTTCTCCTTTGTTCACATTCTGTTGGAAGCTAGGGAAAGTCAATACTATGAGTGAATGCTTTAGAACAGTAGGGAGTCCAGGGCAACTGGAGGTCACGTAAGAGTTCTTGAGGTCCAGAGGGAACATTGTAAAGCAGAACGCAGCACAATCTTCCATTAATTCATAGCTTGCCTTTGGCTCTCCCTGGCCCCACCCAACATTATTTTTTTCTGCTCCAGTCAATAAACTTCAAAGTAGATTATCTACTTGGTGAATTACCTGCAGTGGCCTAGACATTCTTCTCATCAAAGAAGATATAAATACCAACTGAAGGGACAAGCCAGGTGAGATCAGGATCAGACATAGAGTTATATATACACATCTCTATTTCTGCTTCAGCCATTGTTTTCTACTTAGATTTGTCTTGGATTAATGTGTAGTGACCAAAAAAATGTATATATTATTATATCTTATCTGAGGGAAACTGAATGTATGAATGGTATTCTATTTGCTCTAATTTTGCATTTTACTGAGAGTTAAATAAAGAAGAATTTCAATCAAAGAAATAGATGTAAGTCATTCTTAGGAGAGTATTTAGTGCCTAGTCCTCTGCTTTGAAAAGCGTTTGTGTTCAGTAATGTATTTTGAAAGAAAGATTAAGCGAATGGGTGAGTGGATGGATACTACTTGCTTATCTCTGCTTATTGATCTTAAAGATAAAGTAGGACGCCTGGGTGGTGGAATTGGTTAAGCAACTGCCTTCAGCTCACATCATGATCCTGGAGTCCTGGGATAGAGTCCCGCATCGGGCCCCTGCTCAGCGGGGAGTCTGCGTCTGTCTCTGATCCTCCCCCTTCTTTGCTTTCTCTCACTCTCAAATAAATAAATAAAATCTTTAAAAAAAAAATGATTAAGTAAAAATTCCCACAGTAACCCAGCAATGTTATGTACTTCCCATTAGCTTTCTAAAACAACTTCCAAGTGTGTCTTAAATACATTTTCAATAACAAATCTGTGTAGTAGCTCTGACAAGATAGAGTTTTAGAAATAAAATACTTCCTCTTCCTGGCTAAGTCTTAGAAATTTTTGTGACTTTATATAATATCCAGTTCTATGTAAAAGGAACTGTAGTTCTTACTAGTCAGATGACAAAAAATTAATAAATCCTGAATTAAAAATTTTCCATTTTTAACTTTATTAAAATGATAAGTTATGAAGGCTCGATCACTACTTTCTTGTTATGGGGTCCAGCAATATTTTGACCTTTTCAATCTCATCCAATAAGCATTACATTTCTCCTTTTTCATTTTTCTATGTGGTACAAAGAAGACTAGAGACTTGAAACATATGTGACTGAATAGGTCAGCCTCCCAAACATGCTTAACTGAAATGGTTGCTTTCAGAATTACATTTTGGCTAATTTTGTAGGCTAAATTTATTTTCATTTGTGACATTCTGTTACCATGGAGACATACTGTAAATACCAGATTTTGAATTGTGTCCCTTTTGGGGTCATTAATTCACTCTTCCTCCTATGTCCATTTACCACAGGCAAGGGTCAGATCTAAAATAAATCATCTGGAGGCTTAGCTACACTTTGGAATAAATGAACTGGCTAATAATAAATCTAGTATGGTGTCCAGTAGCATAACAGATCTGGTTTATTCTTTGCGATTGGTTGAAGTACAAAAGGAACTTAAATATCAAGTGTGTATTAGAAGGAAATAAAAATACATAAAATTCTGAGTCATGCTGTCTCTTGATATTTTAAATGATTGAGTAGAAAGCATGTAGAGCTTATGTGAATCAGAAAGAAAGGGTTGAAAATTACATCATATGATGCTGGCATGTAGGGGGAAGACAGGTGCAGTATACATTTCAATGCCTTTTGTAGAAGAGAACTTTGATTCTGAAGACATGCTGATCAATGATACTCATTTTGACACCACTGAGCTTTAGAGTTGCACAGAGGAATAAAAAGCTGAGGTTGGCATCGATAATAAAAGGAAAAAAAAGTGAGCTCTTTCTGGCCCTCTGGAAGAGCGAGGCAGTTTCAAAAACACAATTATGTGTTCAGTGGTTCATACAGGTGTACCTTTGCCTATTGTAAACCAACAAAATCAAAGAGACTGCTTAAACAAGGTCTAAGGAACAGTATTTCTTGTATCCTGTAAACACAGTTTATTTATGATAATGCTATAGACAAAAATACCTCAGTTATTGCATACTGGTTCATAGAAAATGACACCAGAAAGTAAAATAGCCCTTTTTCAGACATGGAAACTGCCTAAGCCTCTTCCCATATGTATCTCTGGAAGGCTTTACCTTTTCCTTATGTGTAGGTGAAAACATTGATTAGTTTTATTAACTGAATATTGATCTCAATTTTGGACCAAGGCACTGGCATTTGAGAGCTTTGACAACCTTGTCCTTTTGTAAATGTTCATAGTTTCTGCTGCAAAGGCTAGCAGCTCTTACAGCTGGGTTTTTAATTAGGTCTCTTGGGGGTCAATGGAAGAATGTTGGATGTGCCTGAGAGAATTTAATGACAAGATGTAACTCTGAGTGAATTCGTGTCAGAAAATAAAGTTTGTAAGGAAGAGAAAAAGAGAAAGAAATAACTTTTTTCAACATTGTACTTTTAATTGATTTTCCAAAATTCATCTTATAATTAAGAAAATTAAAAGTTGTGGGAAATTCTATTCTATTAACCATATCCTAAAATCTTTCTGTATGTCCTAAAGCTTTTTTTTTTTCTCTCA
The DNA here is from genome assembly GCF_011764305.1 of Mustela putorius furo. Lineage (NCBI taxonomy): Eukaryota > Metazoa > Chordata > Mammalia > Carnivora > Mustelidae > Mustela > Mustela putorius. The sequence goes on along the minus strand of NW_025422005.1, from coordinate 61,450,124 downwards.
GCCTGATCACACTGTTTCACTAAAAATAATTGTAATATCAAATATTGCGGAGGATACAGGGAGCAACTGGAACTCTCATACATTGCTGCGGGAGTAAAAATAGTACAAACACTTAAGAAAACTGCTTCTAATTTCCTATAAAGTAAAACATATGCATATAGCAAATATATATGTATATATATATATATACACACACACACAGACACACACACACACACATATACACACATACATATATATATTCACCCCAAGGGAGATTAGTATACATGTTAACATAAAAGAATTGAATGTTTCTGGCATCTACACATTCATAAAAGCCAAACACTAGAAACATTCAAGCATTCATTGGGAGGATGATGGATAATCAAATTGAGGAATATTCATACAACTTTAGCAATAAAAAAGACAAATTATTATTCGTGCAAAAACATGGATAAAAGCTACAATAATACTATCAGTCAAAAGAAGGCAATACTAAATTGTATTGAACTCCAAGAACAGAAAAAAAACTAACCTATGGCAATAGAAGCCAGAATATTGATTAACTTTTGTGGTTAAAGATATTTACTGAGAAGAGGGCACAAATGAATGTTCCAGAGTTCAATTTTCCAAATGAAAATATTCAATATCTTGATCTGGGTGGGTTTCCATGGATAGTAAATATTCACTTAAGTCAACATTTACTTAAGATTTGAGAATTTTGCTATACGAAATTTTGCCTCAATTAAAAACAGGATTAGTGGAGGGGGAGGAGTCAAGATGGCGGAGAAGTAGCAAGCTGAGACTGCTTCAGCTAGCCGGAGATCAGCTAGATAGCTTATCTAAAGATTGCAAACACCTGAAAATCCATCGGCAGATCGAAGAGAAGAAGAACAGCAATTCTGGAAACAGAAAAACAACCACTTTGTGAAAGGTAGGACCGGCGGAGAAGTGAATCCAAAGCGACGGGAAGATAGACCCCAGGGGGAGGGGCCGGCTCCCGGCAAGCGGCGGAGCAACCGCGCACAAAATCAGGACTTTTAAAAGTCTGTTCCGCTGAGGGACATCGCTCCAGAGGCTAAACCAGGGCGAAGCCCATGCGGGGTCAGCGTGGCCTCAGGTCCCGCAGGGTCACAGAAGGATCGGGGGTGTCTGAGTGTCGCAGAGCTTGCAGGTATTGGAACGGGAAAGCCGGCTACAGAGACAGAGCTGACAGTAAGCTCGCAGCTCCGTGTTACCTTGAACCGGTCGCAGGCTCGGTGAGCTCGGAGCGCGGCCGGAGGTCAGGCAGACGGGAGTAACTGGGCGCTGTTCTCTGAGGGTGCACTGAGGAGTGGGGCCCTGGGCTCTTGGCTCCTCCGGGCCGGAGACCAGGAGGCCGCCATTTGTATTCCCGTCCTCTGGAACTCTACGGAAAGCGCTCAGGGAACAAAAGCTCCTGAAAGCAAACCCGAGCGGATTACTCACCCCGGCCCCGGGTAAGGGCGGTGTAATTCCGCCTGGGGCAAAGACACTTGAGAATCACTACAACAGGCCCCTCCCCCAGAAGATCAACAAGAAATCCAGCCGAGACCAAGTTCACCTACCAAGGAGTGCGGTTTCAATACCAAGGAGAGCAGCAGAATTCCAGAGGAGGAGAAAGCCAAGCACGGAACTCATGGCTTTTTTCCTGTGATTTTTTTTAGTCTTGCAGTTAATTTAATTTTTTCTTTTTCATTTTTTTTTTTTTCTCGCCTTTGGGTAAAATTTTTTTTAACTGTTACCTTTTTCTTTTTTAACGATTTTTTACTAGTTTATCTAATATATATATATATATATTTTTACATTTTTCTTAGGTGTTTTCTTTTTTTAAAAATTCTTTTCTTTTCTTTTTTTTTTCTTTTTTTTTTCTTTTTTTTTTTTTTTTTTTTTTTTTTTTTTTTTCTTCCTTTTTGAACCTCTTTTTATCCCCTTTCTCCCCCACTCACGATTTTGGATCTCTTCTAATTTGGTTAAAGCATATTTTCCTGGGGTTGTTGCCACCCTTTTAGTATTTTACTTGCCCCTTCATTTACTCTTATCTGGACAAAATGACAAGACGTAAAAATTCAACACAAAAAAAAGAACAAGAGGCAGTACTGAAGGCTAGGGACCTAATCAATACAGACATCGGTAATATGTCAGATCTAGAGTTCAGAATGACAATTCTCAAGGTTCTAGCCGGGCTCGAAAAAAGGCATGGAAGATATTAGAGAAACCCTCTCGAGAGATATAAAAGCCCTTTCTGGAGAAATAAAAGAACTAAAATCTAACCAAGGTGAAATGAAAAAAGCTATTAATGAGGTGCAATCAAAAATGGAGGCTCTAACTGCTAGGATAAATGAGGCAGAAGAAAGAATTAGTGATATAGAAGACCAAATGACAGAGAATAAAGAAGCTGAGCAAAAGAGGGACAAACAGCTACTGGACCACGAGGGGAGAATTCGAGAGATAAGTGACACCATAAGACGAAACAACATTAGAATAATTGGGATTCCAGAAGAAGAAGAAAGTGAGAGGGGAGCAGAAGGTATACTGGAGAGAATTATTGGGGAGAATTTCCCCAATATGGCAAAGGGAACGAGCATCAAAATTCAGGAGGTTCAGAGAATGCCCCTCAAAATCAATAAGAATAGGCCCACACCCCGTCACCTAATAGTAAAATTTACAAGTCTCAATGACAAAGAGAAAATCCTGAAAGCAGCCCGGGAAAAAGAAGTCTGTAACATACAATGGTAAAAATATTAGATTGGCAGCTGACTTATCCACAGAGACCTGGCAGGCCAGAAAGAGCTGGCATGATATTTTCAGAGCACTAAACGAGAAAAACATGCAGCCAAGAATACTATATCCAGCTAGGCTATCATTGAAAATTGAAGGAGAGATTAAAAGCTTCCAGGACAAACAACAACTGAAAGAATTTGCAAACACCAAACCAGCTCTACAGGAAATATTGAAAGGGGTCCTCTAAGCAAAGAGAGAGCCTACAAGTGGTAGATCAGAAAGGAACAGAGACCATATACAGTAACAGTCACCTTACAGGCAATACAATGGCACTAAATTCATATCTCTCAATAGTTACCCTGAATGTGAATGGGCTAAATGCCCCTGTCAAAAGACACAGGGTATCAGAATGGATAAAAAAACAAAACCCATCTATATGTTGCCTCCAAGAAACACATTTTAAGCCCGAAGACACCTCCAGATTTAAAGTGAGGGGGTGGAAAAGAATTTACCATGCTAATGGACATCAGAAGAAAGCAGGAGTGGCAATCCTTATATCAGATCAATTAGATTTTAAGCCAAAGACTATAATGAGAGATGAGGAAGGACACTATATCATACTCAAAGGGTCTGTCCAACAAGAAGATTTAACAATTTTAAATATCTATGCCCCCAATGTGGGAGCAGCCAACTATATAAACCAATTAATAACAAAATCAAAGAAACACATCAACAATAATACAATAATAGTAGGGGACTTTAACACTCCCCTCACTGAAATGGACAGGTCATCCAAGCAAAAGATCAGCAAGGAAATAAAGGCCTTAAATGACACACTGGACCAGATGGACATCACAGATATATTCAGAATATTTCATCCCAAAGCAACAGAATACACATTCTTCTCTAGTGCACATGGAACATTCTCCAGAATAGATCACATCCTCGGTCCTAAATCAGGACTCAACCAGTATCAAAAGATTGGGATCATTCCCTGCATATTTTCAGACCACAATGCTCTAAAGCTAGAACTCAACCACAAAAGGAAGTTTGGAAAGAACCCAAATACATGGAGACTAAACAGTATCCTTCTAAAGAATGAATGGGTTAACCGGGAAATTAAAGAAGAATTGAAAAAAATCATGGAAACAAATGATAATGAAAATACAACGGTTCAAAATCTGTGGGACACAACAAAGGCAGTCCTGAGAGGAAAATATATAGCCGTACAAGCCTTTCTCAAGAAACAAGAAAGGTCTCAGGTACACAACCTAACCCTACACCTAAAGGAGCTGGAGAAAGAACAAGAAAGAAACCCTAAGCCCAGCAGGAGAAGAGAAATCATAAAGATCAGAGCAGAAATCAATGAAATAGAAACCAAAAAAACAATAGAACAAATCAACGAAAGTAGGAGCTGGTTCTTTGAAAGAATTAATAAAATTGATAAACCCCTGGCCTGACTTATCAAAAAGAAAAGAGAAAGGACCCAAATAAATAAAATCATGAATGAAAGAGGAGAGATCACAACTAACACCAAAGAAATACAAACTATTATAAGAACATACTATGAGCAACTCTACGGCAATAAATTTGACAATCTGGAAGAAATGGTTGCATTCCTAGAAACATATAAACTACCACAACTGAACCAGGAAGAAATAGAAAGCCTGAACAGACCCATAACCAGTAAGGAGATTGAAACAGTCATTAAAAATCTCCAAACAAACAAAAGCCCAGGGCCAGACGGCTTCCCGGGGGAATTTTACCAAACATTTAAAGAAGAACTAATTCCTATTCTCCTGAAACTGTTCCAAAAAATAGAAATGGAAGGAAAACTTCCAAACTCATTTTATGAGGCCAGCATCACCTTGATCCCAAAACAAGACAAGGATCCCATCAAAAAAGAGAGCTATAGACCGATATCCTTGATGAACACAGATGCGAAAATACTCAACAAAATACTAGCCAATAGGATTCAACAGTACATTAAAAAGATTATTCACCACGACCAAGTGGGATTTATTCCAGGGCTGCAAGGTTGGTTCAACATCCGCAAATCAGTCAATGTGATACAACACATCAATAAAAGAAAGAACAAGAACCATATGATACTCTCAATAGATGCTGAAAAAGCATTTGACAAAGTACAACATCCCTTCCTGATCAAAACTCTTCAAAGTGTAGGGATAGAGGGCACATACCTCAATATCATCAAAGCCATCTATGAGAAACCCACCGCAAATATCATTCTCAATGGAGAAAAACTGAAAGCTTTTCCGCTAAGGTCAGGAACACGGCAGGGATGTCCATTATCACCACTGCTATTCAACATCGTACTAGAGGTCCTAGCCTCAGCAATCAGACAACAAAAGGAAAATTAAAGGCATCCAAATCGGCAAAGAAGAAGTCAAATTATCACTCTTCGCAGATGATATGATACTATATGTGGAAAACCCAAAAGACTCCACTCCAAAACTGCTAGAACTTATACAGGAATTCAGTAAAGTGTCAGGATATAAAATCAATGCACAGAAATCAGTTGCATTTCTCTACACCAACAGCAAGACAGAAGAAAGAGATATTAAGGAGTCAATCCCATTTACAATTGCATCCAAAACCATAAGATACCTAGGAATAAACCTAACCAAAGAGACACAGAATCTATACTCAGAAAACTATAAAGTACTCATGAAAGAAATTGAGGAAGACACAAAGAAATGGAAAAATGTTCCATGCTCCTGGATTGGAAGAATAAATATTGTGAAAATGTCTATGCTACCTAAAGCAATCTACACATTTAATGCAATTCCTATCAAAGTACCATCCATCTTTTTCAAAGAAATGGAACAAATAATTCTAAAATTTATATGGAACCAGAAAAGACCTCGAATAGCCAAAGGGATATTGAAAAAGAAAGCCAACGTTGGTGGCATCACAATTCCGGACTTCAAGCTCTATTACAAAGCTGTCATCATCAAGACAGCATGGTACTGGCACAAAAACAGACACATAGATCAATGGAACAGAATAGAGAGCCCAGAAATAGACCCTCAAATCTATGGTCATCTAATCTTCGACAAAGCAGGAAAGAATGTCCAATGGAAAAAAGACAGCCTTTTCAATAAATGGTGCTGGGAAAATTGGACAGCCACATGCAGAAAAATGAAATTGGACCATTTCCTTACACCACACACGAATATAGACTCAAAATGGATGAAGGACCTCAATGTGAGAAAGGAATCCATCAAAATCCTTGAGGAGAACACGGGCAGCAACCTCTTCGACCTCTGCCGCAGCAACATCTTCCTAGGAACAACACAAAAGGCAAGGGAAGCAAGGGCAAAAATGAACTACTGGGATTTCATCAAGATCAAAAGCTTTTGCACAGCAAAGGAAACAGTTAACAAAATCAAAAGACAACTGACAGAATGGGAGAAGATATTTGCAAACGACATATCAGATAAAGGACTAGTGTCCAGAATCTATAAAGAACTTAGCAAACTCAACACCCAAAGAACAAATAATCCAATCAAGAAATGGGCAGAAGACATGAACAGACATTTCTGCAAAGAAGACATCCAGATGGCCAACAGACACATGAAAAAGTGCTCCATATCACTCGGCATCAGGGAAATACAAATCAAAACCACAATGAGATATCACCTCACACCAGTCAGAATGGCTAAAATCAACAAGTCAGGAAATGACAGATGCTGGCGAGGATGCGGAGTAAGGGGAACCCTCCTACACTGTTGGTGGGAATGCAAGCTGGTGCAGCCACTCTGGAAAACAGCATGGAGGTTCCTCAAAATGTTGAAAATAGAACTGCCCTATGACCCAGCAATTGCACTATTGGGTATTTACCCTAAAGATACAAATGTAGTGATCCAAAGGGACACATGCACCCGAATGTTTATAGCAGCAATGTCCACAATAGCCAAACTATGGAAAGAACCTAGATGTCCATCAACAGATGAATGGATCAAGAAGATGTGGTATATATACACAATGGAATACTCTGCAGCCATCAAAAGAAATGAAATCTTGCCATTTGCAACAACATGGATGGAACTAGAGCGTATCATGCTTAGCGAAATAAGTCAAGCAGAGAAAGACAACTATCATATGATCTCCCTGATATGAGGAAGTGGTGATGCAACATGGAGGCTTAAGTGGGTAGAAGAAGAATCAATGAAACAAGATGGGATTGGGAGGGAGACAAACCATAAGTGACTCTTAATCTCACAAAACAAACTGAGGGTTGCCGGGGGGAGGGGGTTTGGGAGAAGGGGGTGGGATTATGGACATTGGGGAGGGTATGTGATTTGGTGTGTGCTGTGAAGTGTGTAAACCTGGTGATTCACAGACCTGTACCCCTGGGGATAAAAATATATGTTTATAAAAAATAAAAATTAAAAAAAAAAAAAACAGGATTAGTGAAAAATAGCAAAATGAGAATGATTTATCTAATGGAACTACTTACTTTTATTGAAGCATCTAATATGTTAAGAGTTGAACTAAAGTGTATATAAAATGATGATGACATATACATTTAGTTATTACATTAAAATAATAAATTATAATTTATGGAATAAATTAGTATATGCAATTAATCAGCTTCAAGAGTATTCTCTAATAAATAAGGAAAGTGCAAATAAAAAATACACATAAAGTAAAAAAAAAAAAAGCAAATGTCTTCTAAACATATAATCTTACCATCTGCTTTGCTGCCTTCTTCCATCAAGAGTTTTGTAATATTAAAGAATCCTTTTGCAGATGCTAGGTGGAGGGGCCTGTCTCCAACTTCACCACTTACATTTACATCAGCACCAAATTTCAAAAGAAGGCGAGTTACCTAAAGAATCCATTCATTTAAAATTAGTACCAAAGTCAAACGATAATGCAAAGCTTTCAAAAAATATGAAAGAAGACATATCATTAAAGCTTTGTCTTAGATTATTTTTACCAGAAAATCCTAACTCAATTGGCCTAAGCAACAAATAATTTATTATTCTATCACGTAACAAGAAGTCTAAAATCAGAGCAATTTCAGGGTTAGTTCTTCATTGTGCATAAATAATTTTCCCTAGAGTCACCCATAATCTTCCCTGAACCATCTTTTCCAAAGTCTTTTTCCGGCCAGAGCCAGCAGTGTTTACTTGCTTCTTGATTTTCACAACAACTCCATGCATAATGGGTTACATATGGTTATCTTGCTACTGGAGTTCTGGGTTCTTTTCTGGATTTGTGAGTAAAGGGGAGATAGATGCACTTGCTTGCAGCATCTTCCTCAATTAGCTGAGATCCACATTCAAAGGGAGAGAAAGATGAAGTATTAAACAACTTAGGAGTCTTCCAGGGATTGTTTCAGATAATTTACAAGATTTCTTTAAATTATTTACCTATTCACTTATAACCTTCCAGATAACTTCTCTAAATTTGACATTGTCTCCTGGCTATTTCAAAAGTCAATACGACGATACTGAGAGGTAAATAAGAATGAATTTGTGCCATCAAAATAACCCTTATGGGAGGAACCCTCAACTGACCTCATGACCACTGAGGTGTTAGCATAAAAGTGAATTCAAACTCTAAAACTATTTTGAATTTCTATGTGGTAGCAAATAAACATCTCAACTATATGGTACATATTTGGTGGAAATTCTAGGCAAAAATTAGCTGTGTGGGATGTGGGAAACTTCATCTTGAGTATGTTAGGTAGAGAACAAGGGTACTGAAGTTAGGCTTTATCACCTTTAAAAATTATTTGACCTTTCAAAATTTCAGTTTCTTCATTACTAAGATGGGAATCACAATAGCTCCACTTCATAGGGTTGTTACAAAGATTAAATAAGTTATCACATGTAAAACACTTAGAAAAGTGCCTGGCACTCAATAAAATGTTAGCAGAAGTGGTAGCACCAATGTGGAACATGCATATTTTATCCATTTATTTGTTAGCTAATGGGCAGGCCAATACTTAATTCAGAAAAAATTGGAACAGTAAAAGTTAGTCTCAAGAGCTGTGCATTCCTAAGCAGATATTTCCACTTACAAAGACTCCATAAATTCTGGTTATGTGACTTTATAATGGACAGCTTTAAACTATCTTTGAAATCGATTGTCTATTAAGCACTATTATTATATAGCTAGGAAATATTGCTCTTGGTACAAAACATCTACTCTTCCACTTAAAAACAAGTAAATAAACAAATGGCAAGGAACATGGAACATTAGGCACATTTATATATTGAATGTACCATTCTCCTGTCAGCATATTTTAGCAAATGACAATAGCATCCATAAATTACTTATGTGCTGTCTTCGGACACCGAAAGTGAGTCCCTTATCATAAAAAGGCCATCCACATTTTAGCATAATTTTATAAGACTGTGACTATATATCCAGGGAAAGTAAACAAATTTAGCTCTCCACCCAACATGCACAGAAGCTCTTTATGTTTCAGTGGGTGAGGAGGTTAATCACCAAAGAGGATGACTCTACAAATAACATGCATTGTGTACATCCAGTCTGTGCCTACAGTCAGAAAAGTATGGAATTTTTTCATCATCTGAGCTTTTCGACCCTGTACTTTCTGAAGCATTTTCAGTGCCCAGCTCTCCAGTACACTCCAGTGCACTCTGAGCAGCACATCAAATGAAATGAGAAATCTTTCCTAGCTATAGGTCACGCTTCACGGATCTGAGAGTGTCCAAGCATATGCTAGCTAGCAAAGAAATAAAGGCACAATGACTAGAAGAGCACAGCAACACAAATAAGTTTGATTTTTTAACTTGGAATCCTCAGGCAGTACAATGGCATGACCTCTACAAAGGCAAAAAGGTATAATTTTACTCCATACTTGAGTAAGACTAGAGATCTAGAGATATAAAGTGAGGAAGAGTGAAAAAAGGATTTCAAAAGAACAGTTAAGTTTTAATTATCAAATTACATGTTCATTTCTGTTTAGTTCTATTTGGTTTCTTAAGGCTAGCTAAATGGCGATGTTTGAAAGTTGCACACAAAAATTTTGTCTTTCAATATGTTAAGGTTAAAAATCAATGGACTCAATCCTGGGCCCATGTTATGTATGCTTTTTTTTTCCTGAACATAATGTAGTTTTTAAATCATTAGGCATCTACCTCTTTGGAAAAGTTTGGCATTCCATAAGATGTTAAACATGGTGTTACCATATAAGACATCAATTCTACCCCAAGAAGTACCCAAGAGAAATGCAAACAGATGTGTGTATCAAAACTTGTACATGAGGTAGGGAAGGAATGGGTGAAATAGATAAAGGGGATTAAGAGTACACTTATTTTGATAAGCATTGAGAAATGTATAGAATTGTTGAATCATTATATCATACATCTGAAAGGAACATAACAGTATATGTTAATTATACTTGAATTAAAACAAACAAACAAACAAACAAACAAACCTGAATGTTCAAGTCAGCATTGTTCAAAATAGCCAAAAAGTGGGAAAAAAAAATCCACATCCATCAATTGATGAATGAAAAAATAAATGTGGCATATTCATACAACAAAGTAGTACTCTCCACTAAAAAGCAAGGAGGTACTGATACATTTTATAAAGTTAATGAGACTTAAAAACACTATGCTAAGTGAAAGAAGTCAGTCACAAAGGACCATATGTTGCATGACTCTATGTATAGGAGGTCTCCAGAATAGGTAAATCTATAGAAATGGAAAGTATATTAGTATTTTCTTCAGGCAGAAGAGAGAGGTGGGGAAGAAGTTGGAAGAGCTAATATGCACAAGGTTGCTTCTGTGGGTAATAACTGTTCAATTAATTGTTGTGATGGTTGTACACTTTGAATATACTAAAAATCACTGAGTTGTACAATTTAAATTGATGAAGTATATCTCAAGAAAGTTGTTACAAATTTATAAAATCAATGGACTGTGGAGTTAGAGCACCTGGCTTTGAATTTAAGCAAATTTCCTGGACTTTTTTATTTGTTTCACTGATGGAAGAAGCAGCAGCAGCAGCTCTTAAGTACAAAAAATAACTTTGGACTTTGGGATCAGACAGGTGTGAATATATATTTAAGCTCTTCTAACCAGCTGTGTGACTCTGGCATGCCACCTGACCTAAGTGAGTTCATGTATCTCATTGACAGGAAGATGCAAATAACAACTAATTTTAGGATTTTGGAAAAATTACCAAAAAGAATAATCCACATAAAAGGCTTATCCCTGGGTATAAGATTACTCATACTGTAACTTATTAAGTTCATCAGGATGTCGTGAAGGTCAAGTAAAACTACTCATTGAACGAAGACACACTTTCCAGTTAAAACATTCTCTCTATATAGTATTACTTTATTACAACATGCTTGATATTGGATAATTAATTACTTTATAAATAATTATGTATTTAAATCAAATTATATTTAAAGCCATATAGTGATTTATAAAAATAATTGTCTAGGTTAGTCCATGTATTAGTTTCCCATTGTTGTAAACTGCCACAAAATTATTGGATTCAAGTAGCACAGGTTATTCTCTTAAAGCTCTGGAGGTTAGAAATCTAAAATCAAGGTATTGGCAGGCTTCAGTCTCTTTGGAGGCTTTCATTTCCTCACTTTTTCAGCTTCTATAGGTTGCATACATCCTTTTTTCCTTTCTTTTTTAATGATGAAAACAACTGTTTAGATTTAGCCAGCTGGACTCAGTTTAGATGTTCCCAATTTTGTTGGCAACACCAAAAGCATCATAGTCAGGGGCCAGTTGAACATATGACTTCTTCTTTCCACCAGGTCTGATCAAGGTGTTGACCTTGGCCATGTCAATGTCATAGAGCTTCATCACAGCCTGTTTGATCTGGTGCTTGTTGGCCTTGATATCCACAATGAACACAAGCGTGTTGTTGTCTCCTATTTTCTTCATGGCTGACTCAGTAGTCAGGGGGAACTTGATGATGGCATAGTGATCAGGCTCCTTTCTCCTGGGGGTGCTTTTTTGGGGGTATTTGGGCTTCCTTCCGAGATGCAGTCTTGGGTTGTCAGAATGTTGGTGGGAATGCAAGTTGGTGCAGCCTCTTTGGAGAACAGTGTGGAGATTCCTCAAGAAATTAAAAATAGAACTTTCCTATGACCCTGCCATTGCACTCCTGGGTATTTACCCCAAAGATACAGATGTAGTGAAAAGAAGGGCCATCTGTACCCCAATGTTTATAGCAGCAATGGCCATGGTCGCCAAACTGTGGAAAGAACCAAGATGCCATTCAACGGATGAATGGATAATGAAGATGTGGTCCATATACACTATGGAGTATTATGCCTCCATCAGAAAGGATGAATACCCAACTTTTGTATCAACATGGACGGGACTGGAAGAGATTATGCTGAGTGAAATAAGTCAAGCAGAGAGAGTCAGTTATCATATGTTTTCACTTATTTGTGGAGCATAACCAAAAGCATGGAGGACATGGGGAGTTAGAGAGAAGGGGGTTGGGGTAAATTGGAAGGGGAGGTGAATCATGAGAGACTATGGACTCTGAAAAACAATCTGAGGGGTTTGAAGTGGCGGGGGGGTGGGAGGTCAGGGTACCAGGTGGTGGGCATTATAGAGGGCACGGATTGCATAGAGCACTGGGTGTAGTGAAAAAATAATGATACTGTTATGCTGAAAATAAATAAATGAAAAAAAAAGAATGTAGGTGATGTGTAGATCTTTTTTATGTGATTGTGGACACCTTTCAGCACCACTCTTTTGGCCTTCAAAGCCTTTGCTTTGGCTTTGGCTTTGGGAGGGGCAGGGGCTTCCTTCTTAGCTTTAGAAACCATCTTCATAAAAGGGATTTTAATTGCTTACATTCTTTAGGTCGTGACCCTTCTTGTATCACTTTAACTTCTCACTTCTATTGTCACATCTGTTTCCTGCTCCCTAGTAAAAGGATCCTTGTGATTATATCAGGTCCACCCAGATGATTCTAGGATAATCTCTCCAACTCAAGATTCTTAATTTGATCACACCTGCAAAGTCCCTTTTAGGATATACATAAGTTCTGAAAATGAAAACCTGAACATATTTGCAGTATACCACATCCCAAGACAGTAGAAAAGAAGAAACTCAGTTTCTAAAACACACTTTTTTTTTTTTAACCTGCTGGGACAGTGTTCATGATTTGTTTTATTGTTACTGTCACTAGCATCATTATAGTAACAGTTATTGAGCATTTGCCAAACACTTTAAATTAATATCTCATCATATCAGCAATCCTATGAGCTAGATACTATTAATATTTTCTCTATTATGCAGATGAAGAAACTGATGATCAGGGAAATGACATAACATACATGGTCACAAAGCTAGGAATTTTTCGAATTCAGGCTGACTGATTCCTGGGATTGTATACTTACATCACTGCCTCCCTTGGGTACTAAGACAGTCAGTAAAAATGAGTAACTTGGAAGATGCAGTATTTCTAAGGATCTATAAGTTCCTTAAGGGTGGAGGTGATGAGAATATGGCAAAAATAATTCAAAAGATATCTTAAATATTCTTTCTTTGAGGCTAGAACAGATAGCTCAACAAAAACCTGGAAGGTCCCACAGCCTTTGGGAATACTACTGTCAGACTTACCTGTTCATGTCCATAGTATGCTGCAATGTGCAATGGAGTGAAAAAAACTGCATCTTGAACATTGACATTAGCTCCCTGTTGCAGCAGGACATCAGCAGCCTGGATAAGAAAGAGAGCTCTGGGTTAATACCTGGCTGAGGAAATGATGTAAACAAAGACTCAAAGGAGCAGGAAATGTAATTGAGTAATTGAGTATATGAAAGAGAATAAAGGGAAATTCATTTTAAAAGAATACTGTCAGATTGAGAAGGCATTTGAAACCTTGATTTGAGACCTTGATTTGGGGCATCTGCCTATCAAAATTCATTTTACAATCATCATGCACAATGCTTGTTCAGAAGTCACCATCCTGAAGCAGTTTTCTTTCATCTCCCTTCTCTGAAACCTCTGACGACTTGTTTTTGTCTAGAAAATGAAGACTGGACCCCTTAGTGTGGGTTTCAAATGCCTTCTCAATCTGACATTATACTTTTAAAATGAATTTCGCATTACTCTCTTTCATACACTCAATTACTCAATTACATTTCCTGCTCCTTTGAGTCTTTGTTTACATCATTTCCTCAGCCAGGTATTATCTTTTGCCCGAACTACAGATATTTAAACCCAAGCTAAATACCTTCTTCTCCAAGATTTGATTTTCCTCCCTTCCCTGTCAGTGGACTTGCTGAAATTATCTTTCTTCTACAGAAATTTCATGTAACTTTCTTTCATGCGATATATAACAACTGAATAATTATATGCATTCTTTTTCATCCATACTAAAGAACAAATCCTTTAAGGACAGAGTACATCAGGTTCATCTTTATAATCCTGACCTGGCCTGTTGCTATGCAAATAGCAATCATTCAATAAGCATTTGTTGAATGAATGAGTGGATGAGTGAATGAATGAATGAATGTATGAATGAATGAAATAATGAATAAATGAGCAACTGAAAAACACAAGGAGCTATTGGTCAATTATCTTCTTTGAAAATTATACATTGTAACAAATTGGCTAACGCTTCAAATTTCTTCTCCTCCCAAAGACCTATTTCTAAGTCTCACTTCTGGAAAATTGGTTGGAATCATTTCCTTCAGACGTGCTCCTTTTTATTGTGGATTTTAATGCATTATCTATTCTTCATGTAGTCAAATAATTCATTTGGGAAAATTTTCAAAAGTCTGTTAAGCTTAGGAGACAACACAGGAAGATAGGATCTAAAAGCTCAAGGACTTATGTTCCAACATCTCTTCTATTAAAATAAACAAATTGCCTCAGTAAAGTTTCCTATCCTGTTTGAATCATAGCCCTTCAGAACTGGAGAGGGACCATGGGCAGACATTACATTTCAAACCCCTATTTTTTAAAGATGAAGAAACAGAAATGAGAAAAAAGAAGAAATTGAAAATGAGAGGAAGTAGGACATTTCTCAAGGTCATGGAGCAAGTCAGTGTCAGCACAGAATCTTTAGTCTCTTGCCTCAAGCTTTGTTTCTGAGTGCTCTATGGTTTTAAATAGTTTATTCATTCAATCATCCGTTTATTCATGTATCAACACACAGTTTATTGAGCATGTATGAGCTAAAACTGTTGTTTTGCATTCTTATTCTCAGAAGTTATTCAATCAGCATTACAACTGATTGTCATACAAAGTTAAGGAATTCTTTTTTTTTTTTTTAAAGTACAAAGAAGTTTATTGAAACATTATAATAGTAAAAAAAATGTAATGTTCTTTGTGGAAATAATATTATGTTCTCAAAACTATCACTTTTTTATTAACCTGGAAAGGGGTCTATGAAATACCTTTAAGTTAAATAAGCACATGCATTCATATATATATATATATATATATATACACACACACACATATATAATACTTATGTATATACATTAATAATTTTAAATAATGGAAGGAAACATACCAAAACATTAATAGTAAATAGCTATATAAGGTGAGATTATAAAGGAACTTCACATTTTTTTATTTCATAACTTTTACCATGACTTGTAGTACCAGGAAAATATCTTCCATTTTGAAACAAAAATTAATAAGAAATACCAAATTCTAATATTTTGGAGAGTGATTTCACCCATATTTTTATTCCTAACTGTCTTTCAAATGAAATCACTGTTCTAAATAAATATTTATACCATTCATGATCAGCAGTAAAATAGGGGACTTTTTAGAGCTTGTGAATAAAGTTGTGATTTAAAGCTCAACACACTTGATGTTGAAGGCTTTGAGAAAAAACTTCTACTAACAAAGCAAGATCTACAGTTGCAAGATATTTGAAATTCTTACCAAAGAAACTCCACATACAATAGGAAAAATAATCAAAGTTATGTTTTTGATGGATTTGATGATTAATAGTGAACAAAAATCAGAAGATAAAATACAATCAGTGACAATGCGTTAGAGGTAATAGAATGACTGAGTTTAATGTTACAGGCTTTTCAACTAGTTTCAACTAGACGTAGCTACTCCTTTGTTCATTTATATTGTCTAGCTACCCAAGAAGGTCATTTACAAGATCGAAGGATCATGAATTTTCATTAGATTGATCAAAAGCAGCTGGAAACGTTCTTTCAGTGAAAGATACACATTTGTTTTTTTTTTTTCTTAATTATTTTAAATTGTTTTTTAAAATTCTTTTCTCCGAGATCTTCTTTAAATTCAAGTTGGTTAACATATAGTATAATATTAATTTCAGGAGTAGAATCTAGCGATTTAAAAAGATAAGGAATTCTTGTTAGGACATCTGAAATTTCTGGTGGTTTCAAAAATATAAACAGGTTTGGGGAACCTCAGTGGCTCAGTTGGTTATGTCGGCTCTTGATTTCAGCTCATGTCATGATCTCAGGATTGTGAAATCAAGCCCCAGGTTGGGCTCTGTACTCAGTAGGGAGACTGTTTGCGATTCTCTCTCTCCTCCCTCTGCCACTGCCCCTTTGTGTGCACACACACATGGTTTCTCTCTCCCTTTCTCTAAAATAAATAAATCTTAAAAAAATCTATATTTATATCTATATCATCTATATCTCTATATATTTATATCATCTCTAGCTCTATCTCTCTGTCTCTATATCTATGTATACAGATGTATAGGCTTCTGTATACACCCAGAACAGTATTTTTGCTGTTTTTGAGTATTGCTAACAAGTGATCCATAGAATACATAATGTGTATAGTGAGTTGATTTTCTAATAAAAAAATTAAAAACACCATTAACATTTATTGAGGGCACATTGAGTGTCACACCCTGCACTCAGTGCATAAATGGTAACTGGAATGTCCTGTTTCACCCCAAAACAGAGAAAGATAAGTACTTACTTACTTACTTTTCCATTTTAAAAGTGAAGAAACTGAGCCTCAAGGAGCCTAGATAAATTATTTGAGTTCCTATAGCTAGTAAAGGCAGAATTGGAATTCAAATCTAGGTCCCTTTGACTTCAAACATTTTCCATTAGGCCCTTTGTGTGACCTTAATCTCATTAACACTAATCTTTAAGTAAATGAACTAACTAAGAGGAAACTTTCAGTAGAAGCTCTATGGATCCAGCTTGGAATGAATATCAGAGCCATTTATATAAAACATTTGGTATCTTAGACTTTACATGCCTGGGAGTTCAATCTTAGGAACCTTTATAGAAGGTCACAAATGATCAAGTAAATGAAGCTTTTTACAATTTCCCTTATTTTAAATATAGCATAGAGTAAAGTAGACAGCATGCATTTTTATTGTAATAGGGACTCTGAAATGTTAACATATAGTGCCAATTTCTCAGGCTTGATTCCAGAACTTACTTTGATTCTAAAAGATAACGGCTCTTAGGCTTCAATAAATGGTCCAAAGCAAACTTTTTTCCTCCTAAATCTGCACTTACCCAATCACTCAGAAGGTCAATCTTTTGGCTGAGCATTAATTATGAAGTGCTGGCCTTCTGAGAAACTGTCAAAAATGTAAGTCTTAATGAAACCACAGAGTCATTATTGAACAGTAGGTTTTATTTAGTTTGTTTTAAAACTCAAGGAAATATTTAACCATTGAGAGCAATGTACATTGGAATTATTTGAATAATATCATATATTACTTATATGAGTAGAATGCATTTATTGATCTTTATTTCTTTTGGAGTCATCATGGAGAGAGTATATCTAAGCAATCTATGGGAATATAATGTATTGTGATGTACAAATATGACTGTCATGTATCTAAGACAAATACACTTGTATTAACATGTAAGCTGGAACATACATCTATCATTTTAATCCATGCTTCCCTTCTCCAAAACTTAAAAAAGTTGGTAAAGCAATCTCGCATTCTTTCTACCAAATGAAGCTTCATAAAGTCACGGTCTGAATTATTTGCCACTTTGCAAAGTATATGATAGGCATCCAAATAATTGTTGAATTGGACTGTATTTCTAGCAAAAATTATACACACATACACACACACCATTAGTTATAAGGGAATTAAACTAACAATCAGGACACAATTATATGATAGAAATTTTAAATAATTCAACATTTATTGATCATTTATTTATTTTTAAAATTCAATTAGCCAACAAATAGTACATCATTAGTTTAAGATGTAGTGTTCAACTATCCATTGGTTGAGCATACTAAATTAACCTTTTGCAAACCGCAGTGCCTGCTCCATGCCAGGAACTGTGATTAGAGTTTTACATGTACACATTATCTCATTAAGATTTTTGTAAGTCACAAAATCTGTTGTCTTAAGATTTTTTGATAGAATACATAGTTTTGACCTTTTTCCCTTGAAAATATTAACAAAACTACTAGTGAAATTGTAGAGTAGAAAAAAAGTTATCACAGAAAGGATATCTTTATAATCTCTAGACTCTTTTTTTTTTTTAAAGATTTTATTTATTTATTTGACAGAGATCACAAGTAGGCAGAGAGGCAGGCAGAGAGAGAGAGAGAGAGAAGCAGGCTCCCTGCTGAGCAGAGAGCCCAATATGGGGCTCTATCCCAGGGCCCTGGGATTATGACCTGAGCCGAAGGCAGAGGCTTTAACCCACTGAGCCACCCAGGCGTCCCAATCTTTAGATTCTTTAAGGAAATAAACTGTATTATATTTAGATTTGTATAACTGACATATATGTCACTATTATTATTATTATGATCAAAGGAACGGTGTTCAAATATAGTCTGGTAACTAGGTACCTTTTACTGACCAAAAGATAAGCACCAAAAAGTGCTTCCCATTAAGTAGTTGTTTCATAAGCATAGAAAATGAATCAGAGTTCCTTATTTTGATAGTAGGAATTACTATATATATTACACTTTACAGATATTTTTTATTTACCAGTTGACTCTTCAAAAGATCCAACTGGGGTATCTCCAATTTTCAGGTGTATTTAAACATATATTTATATATTCTGCTCTTTCTTCCTAGAAAGCCTCCTTTCTCTTTCTCTGCATGCCATAACCAGTCTCAAGGTCAAGCTTATGTTCTTCATGAGAAGTTCCTACAAATACTTCCCCATATTGAACATTTCTGGATGCTTATACTATTTGTCCTCACAACTTAATCTTCCTTTTAATAGTCACTGTGGGTAAACCACTATTATATAAAATTCTTAACTTTTTTTTTTCATGTTCTAAACTTGTGCCAGTGAAGTGTAGTAAGTTTGGGACTTCAGCAAAAATAATTTTTCACTGGAATTTAATCATAATTAAAATGGTCAAATCTTTGGGGATAAAAATATATGTTTATAAAAAATAAAAAATTTTTAAAAATGGTTAAATCTTATTATTTAAAATTCCAGAGATTCTACAAGTAATGTCTATAAGAGCAAAGGCCTTTATTGTTCTTGCTTGCTGAATACTTCTATAATATGACTTTAACTTATATGACTTGGTACCATTTAGCACCCTCTCTATTCTTTATATTATGAAAGTCATCAATAGCACTGAAGAAAATAAAGGCCATATCAAGAGGAACCAAATGTCCCATGGGAGAGAAGTAGAATAAAATAAATTTTGAGGGATAAAATGTCAATCGATATCAGTTGAAATTGCCAACATTAGGTACAGTGTCTTCTACCTAGTAGATGTTCAATAAATACCTATACTTTTAAATTAAGATTTTCTTTCCTTTAAGTGATGTATCATTTTAATGACTTTCTTGTTGTCTTCTTCAAATGTATGCTTATACTACTGTTTTCCTCAGGATTTATAGTTTATTTAAAGCCAGAATTTTCTCTTCTGTATACATTTATTTAACTTTTACTACTAAGATTTACAGAGAGCAAAACCATGAGACTACACTAGGATAATACACATTGCCTTTTTTTGGGAAAATCTGTAGTAGTAAAACTTTAGACAAAAATGATTTTTAAAAATTTTTTAATTTTGAATTTTTTTAAATTTAAATTTTAGAATTATGTTCTCAGTTAACGCACAGTGCTATATTGGTTTCAGGTGTACCGTATAGTGATTGCACAATCCTATACGTTACTCAGTACACATCAAAAGTACACTCCTAAATCCCCATCACCTATTTAACCCATTCACCCACCCACCTTTCCTTTGGTAACCATTAGTTTGTTCTCTTTAGTTAAGAGTCCGTTTCTTGGTTTCTCTGTCTCTCCGTCTCTCAATCTTTCCCTTGGTTCATTTGTTTTGTTTATTAAATTCCATGTATGAGAGAAATCATATGGTATTTGTCTTTCTCTGACTGGTTATTTTGTTTAGGATTATACTCTCTAGTTCCATCCATGTCTTGCACCAGTTTGCTTTCTGACAAACTGCGCAGTTTGCCGGAATGCAAACTGGTGCGGTCACTGTGGAAAACAGTATTAAGTTTCCATAAAAAGTTAAAGATAGAAATACCCTATGATCCAGTAATTGCTCTACTGGATATTTACCCCCAAAATACAAAAACACTAATTCAAAAGGATACATGCACCCTTATGTTTATAGCAGCATTCTTTACAATAGAGGAAAATGTTTTCTAAAGTTTATGCCCCATGAATTCAAAATGATCCCAAGACATTAATATGCAAATTGATTTAGATTTGATATTTTCCAATTATTTCCATTTCTAACTTTCAAAAACTGGTTCTCAATTGTGTCCCCTTGAACCATTCCCTCTCTCCTAAACGTTATAGACAATACTCTTAAAAGCAGTCTACCTTTTGTTCACATTTCCTCACCTCCTATTCATTCCTCACCCACTACAACCTGGCTTCAGACCTCACCGCCTTAGCATAATTTCTGTGGAAAATGACATGAAAGGCCTCCTAATTGCCCATTCCAACAGATACTTTTTAGTTTTTTCCTTATTTTAATATTTATTTTGTTATTTATCTGCTCCTTAACATCCTATTCTTCCTTAGGTTGATTGACATTGCAGTTTTTGAGTTTGCTCCTTACCTTTCTGCCAACTTGTTATTATTCCTCCTCAGAGGTGACTCTCTCTGTTCAACTCTTAAGAGTTTCTTAAATGTTGCTTTTTCCTCACTGACAAGTGTTTCCTTGTGCTTCTTTTCGATCTCCTTTTTCTGCTATAATTCTTTTGTATTAAGTTAATACATGCAAAACAATTAGCACAATACTTGGTATGTAATGAAAAGTATTCAATAAGTGGCAGCTATTAGTTATTTTACTGTATACATTCTCTGGTTGATTCCATCTACTATGACTGTTGCTGCTGCTGCTACTACTACTACTACTACACACACACACACACACACACACATTCACCCGTCTCCAGTTGCATGTGCTTTTTCCAGACTTCCTCTAACAGAAAATCTACCTTCTTTGGCAACTGTTCATCCTGTTACATATTTCTACTCTATTTCCCATTGCTTTTTTCCCTGAGGTGATAGAGTCCTCTACATCGATCTGTCACTTATAGTTTGATTGTTATTAATGTGAATGAAGCATTAGAAGGCAAAGGGAACTAATATTTCTTCAATGTGTACTTTGAGGATATCTATCAGCAAAATAGAATATCTCTTTCAGGTAATGCTTATAGCAATCTCATGGAATTTTATCAATATCCCCACCTTAAAAATAATAATAATGGAATTCAGAATTATATAGCTTTTAAGGAAAGTTTTTTTTAATTAATTTTTTATTTTTTATAAACATATATTTTTATCCCCAGGGGTACAGGTCTGTGAATCACCAGGTTTACACACTTCACAGCACTCACCAAAGCACATACCCTCCCCAATGTCCATAATCCCACCCCCTTCCCCCAAACCCCCTCCCCCCAGCAACCCTCAGTTTGTTTTGTGAGATTAAGAGTCACTTATGGTTTGTCTCCCTCCCAATCCCATCTTGTTTCATTGATTCTTCTCCTACCCACTTAAGCCCCCATGTTGCATCACCACTTCTTCATATCAGGGAGATCATATGATAGTTGTCTTTCTCTGCTTGACTTATTTCGCTAAGCATGATACGCTCTAGTTCCATCCATGTTGTTGCAAATGGCAAGATTTCATTTCTTTT
The DNA here is from genome assembly GCF_011764305.1 of Mustela putorius furo. NCBI lineage: Eukaryota > Metazoa > Chordata > Mammalia > Carnivora > Mustelidae > Mustela > Mustela putorius. Next base: position 61,428,321 of record NW_025422005.1, on the reverse strand, counting down.
GATGGCTGCATAGTATTCCATTGTGTATATATCCCACATCTTCTTGATCCATTCATCTGTTGATGGACATCTAGGTTCTTTCCATAGTTTGGCTATTGTGGACATTGCTGCTATAAACATTCGGGTGCACGTGCCCCTTTGGATCACTACGTTTGTATCTTTAGGGTAAATACCCAATAGTGCAATTGCTGGGTCATAGGGCAGTTCTATTTTCAACATTTTGAGGAACCTCCATGCTGTTTTCCAGAGTGGCTGCACCAGCTTGCATTCCCACCAACAGTGTAGGAGGGTTCCCCTTTCTCTGCATCCTCGCCAGCATCTGTCATTTCCTGACTTGTTGATTTTAGCCATTCTGACTGGTGTGAGGTGATATCTCATTGTGGTTTTGATTTGTATTTCCCTGATGCCCAGTGATATGGAGCACTTTTTCATGTGTCTGTTGGCCATCTGGATGTCGTCTTTGCAGAAATGTCTGTTCATGTCCTCTGCCCATTTCTTGATTGAATTATATAGCTTTTAAGGAAAGTTTAAATTCACCAAAGTTTAAATTCAGATCTATGGAGGTCCAAAGCACCATACATTCCATGCTGTTTTACTTCTTATGTGTGTTATTATTTATGGCCAGTTAGCAATTCCTTGCCATCTTATCAGTTCTGCAGAAGATATAGTTCTTTGTAGATGTTACTCTTCAAAGATTTTCAGAGATGTTCGTATAGCCAGTATATCAGTAAGAACAATCCTGCTTATATAGCAGTGTACACAACAGCTAAACTATGGAAAGAACCCAGATGAATGGATAAAGAAGATGTGAGATATATACGTGTGTGTGTGTATGTGTGTGTAATGGAATACTACTTAGCCATTAAAAATGAAATCTGAAAAATAAAGATGTGAGATATACATATATATGTGTATATTCCATACATATACATATACATATACATATATATGTATACATGTATATATATTGAATACCACTTAGCCATCAAAAATTGAAATCCTGCCATTTGCAATGACGTGGATGGAACTAGAGGGTATTATGTTAAGCAAAATAAGTCTATCAGAGAAAGACAATTATCATGTGATCTCACTGATATGTGAAATTTAAGAAATAAAGCAGAGGTCATAGGGGAAGAGAGGAAAAAAATAAAACAAGATGAAACCAGAGCAGGAGACAAACCATAGGAGACTCTTAATAATAGGAAACAAACTGAGGGTTGCTGGAGGGGAAGAGGGTTGCAGTAACTAGGTGATGGACATTAATAACAGCATGTGATGTAATGAGCATAGGGTATTATATGACTGATGAATCACAGACCTATACCTCTGAAAACAATAGTACATTATGTGTCAATTTAAAAAAGAAAGATTTTTCCAAAATGAAAAAAAAAAAAAGAATTATCCTGGCTATGTAACTGTTTGCAGTTGACTGAAAAACAAATAAAGCAAAATTTATTTTAAGTAGGAGTTGTTTATTAGGGATCTTAAAGAGTCTTATGTACTACGGAAGGAAGTTTGGAATTTTTCTTAAAATTTTTCCTTTTAGGAACTCACCAAGAGATTTCAAGTCGTAGTAAAGTATATTCTGATTTGGATCTTAAAATGACTCTTCTAGTAATAGTATAGCAAATGGATTGAAGAGGGAGCAAGATTGGAAGCAGGGTGATCAGTTAGCAAGGGCCCACAGTAAGTTAAAAAGAAAGAGCTAAGGATCACATGAGCTGAGGTAGTAGTAGTGGCTTGGAAATGAAGAATGGTTTTCAGAGACAATTAAGATGGTAGAATCATATCACGGCATATAAGACGACTGGTGAGAGATGATGAGAAATTGTTAACAAGTGATGACTTTAAAAGAGGAAACCTCTTAGGGGAGATGAGCATGAAGATAAAACTTTTGTCTACTTCATGAATTTAGGAAGTGAGAACACTACCTACAGTTCTGCCTCCCAGATTAATTGCTTGTAATAGCCAGTTTCTTCCAGTTCTTCTTTGCAGTTCACTTTGTTCTTATCCAACACCACAAGCTGTTTCGATTGAGGCCAATCCTTGAATCAAGATGTGAACATAATTCTCAAATTTTCAAACAACTACCAAAAACTATGTTAATTAAAGATGCCAATAAGTGCTTGCCCATTTGTATTGAAGCTTGTATTACTTAGAAAACATTTCAGATAGTAGCATTTGCTTTAGATTGAGTAAGAACTTCTTTTGACTTTATGTTCTATTCTCTGTAAAATTTTCTATTTTTAAATATATACACTCCTTGACATCCACTACAAATGTTAGGTGAGAACTCTCTACCATGTAGTCACAGAGTTTTTCACTTACAACATTCACTGAATATTTTTGTAATGACTTTACCTGACATACCTCTAATTAAATATTTGAGTACAAAAACTTATTGGAAAATAGTTTCTTCAGGCTGTCACAGAAATGAGGTTCTCTTATGTGATCTTTCTCTTATTATCTCAGGTTAAAATTAAATTTGGTCTGAAAATTACTTAGAAAATGATTCCACAAGATAATATTATCAAAGAAATTAAAGGGATGCTCCATATTCTTAAGTTGTAGAAATAGAGCTGAAGGATATATTAACTTATATACATATATATATAAAAAGAATTCATCAATTATATCAATGTATCACTTCTCAGGAAATTATGAGAACATAAGTAGAAAAGCTGTTGAATGAAGAAGAGTAATGAGAAGCAGTGAGGTCAAGGCTGGAGATACAAGTGGTGTGTATCATTCTATTAAAGTAATAATTGAAGCCAGGAGATAACATCACTTCCGTAAGGTAAGAGGAGATATTTATGGGATATTTACTGCTAAAAAGGGATAAGAAAAGGAGCCAGCAAAGGAAAAAGTCATCTAAAAAAGAAAAAGATAACAAAGGAATGCTTATTAAGGAAGTCCCTGGAAGAGATAGTTTTAAGAAAAGAGGGACATTTTCTAACCCTTTCATCTAATAATCATCTTGCTTTGCTATTTTCTTCTTTATATATATATGTGTGTGTGTGTGTGTGTGTGTATAGCAGCATTTCTTTATGTGATGGTCTTATTTTAAAATCCCTGGCTGAGAAAACAGGCTTTCAACATTTACTATGTTATGAATATATCATGTTCTTTGCATTTCAAAACCCATAATTTTTAAACAAAATTTTTTTAAAAAATATTTTATTTATTTATTTATTTGAGAAGGAGACAGTGAGACAGAGGATGAGAGGGGAGAAGGTCCAAGGGAGAAGCAGACTCCTTGTGGAGCTGGGAGCCCGATGTGGGACTTGAACCTGGCACTCCAGGATCATGACCTGAGCCGAAGGCAGTTGCTTGACCAACTGAACCACCTAGGCGCCCCCATAATTTTTTTTTTCTTATGAGATTTACTTATAGAGCTGCCAAAGGCCCAACATTTTTCACTATTTTCTGATTGTGGAGACTTGAACATTGTAGTACTAGTTAGGCTTCCTCTCACTGACGTTCCTCTCCACACTGCAGACACCCTGGATGTTAGGACCACGAAGGGTAAGTAGCACCTGACAACCAGTTTTCTCATGACTTTTGTTCTCCAGCCCAAGTCACCTGAACCTCCATCTTTGGCTGCTCTACCAAAGCATTTTGAAAGCAAATGATTTGCCTCTAGTTGAAAAATAAACTTAAAAAAAAAAAAAATTTATTTATACGAGAGAGAGACAGAGAAAGAGAGGGGGGGATGGGTGGAGAGGCAGAGAGAGAGAGAGGGAGACAGAAATGAAGCAGATTCCATGCAGAGCCAGTGGTAGGGCTCAACCTCAGGACCTTGAGATCATAACCTTGAGATCACAACCCTGAGATTATGACTTGAGCTGAAACCAAGAGTTCTGATGTTTAACCAATTGTGCCACCAAGGTGCCTCTTAAAAATCAAGTTCTAAATTATATTTTGAAGATAGATAGAACTGATAGAACATAAGAAGGAACACATAAAGATTTGGCTCTTAGATAAGGATAAATAATAAGAATCCTCCTAAAAAATTATGTATCAATGATTAATTTCCCACAGCTGGAGTTTAAAAACAAAGAGGACAACATCAACAATTAAGTCTCAGGCTAAAGGGTTAGTCCTATTACAGGCACAATATATGAAATATTTAGTGCTTCCCTTTGTGAGCTTTCTCATTAATTAATCCAGAAAACTCACTATTAGATGAACTGTAAGATACTACCTTAATTCATATTAGAACAGCAGATGTGGGTAATTAATTGCAACCTACAGGCCCTTTATTTAACAATATAGTTGAAAATGCTGGTTTGCAATAACTTAGAATAAATGACACAATGAAATTGGTAAACACATAGTTGTAAAAATGGTTTAACTGATTATGAAACACTAAGCGTTGACAGGTATAGAAATCAATTATAGACAATTTCCTTCTGGAGAAGGAGTTTATGAAAACAAAGAATACACATCATCTAGTCAAAGACCTATTATCAGGACAAAAACAGTAGGCATAATGATGGTAAATGCATAAACCATTCCCCTGGTTATATTAAACTAACATATATACAGGGAGGTTAAAAATAGAAGGCTACTGTGGAAATAAAAGAGGCAGTGTATCCAGTCTGCCCTAATAGTTTTGGCTTCAGTAAAAGACAGGGCCAAGAGATAACCGTGGATGGAACTCAAGCCCAGACTTTTCTAAATCCCATCACATGGCTAGCTAATGGCAGAACCTGCACACAAAGAAACCCAGACAGGCTGGTTTCAGAGCCTGCAGGCCTAACCACACTATACTACACTACACTATACTGCCATGATCAGAAACCATTACTCTAGGGTCCCCATTTTTCAGATATTTCAAACAGTATTTATAAATATTTGTATTTATGAACTCAGAATTCAGCATAAGTAACATGATAGAATTGGGTTGGGTGGCACCCTGTGTAGTAGGGGCTTGGCCCTAACAATTCTCCCTCTCTCCCTATGTGACCTCTAAGGTCCCTCTGGAACCTTAGACATCCAGAGAATGTATACTGGAAATTATTGTTCCACAAACAAGAGCTGCTAGCTGCTGGAAAATAAAATTGTCCACACATCTACTTGTTAGATCTTCTGCTCCTGGGAGAAAATTGGGCCAAAGAACATGAGTTTGGCCAAATTTCCTGGGTTAACAGAGTCCATATCTTTCATACAGAATATATAACCCTCTATGAATCCATTTCTGTATTTCTTTGTTACTGTCTTGGAGAAAATATAAGTAGTATTGGCTATACATGAGGTTAAGTAGTTCCCTTGAGTTTGGGCTTGACCTAGTGGCTCACTTCTCATGAAAAGAATATAGCAAAGCTCATGGAATGTCACTTCCAAGATTACATTACAAAAAGACTGATTTTATCTTATTTGCCTACTCTAGATTTCTCCATCACTTTCTCTAACGGGAGCCAGATGTCTTACTGTGAGCTTTCCTATGCATAGGATCACATGGGAAGGCACTGATGTCTCTGGCTAACACCCAGAAAGGATCTAAGTTGGTAAACATCTATGTGAATGAGTATGGAAGTGGATTAGCTCCCTTTTGATCCTTGAGATAATTAGAGCCCCACCTGACACCTTGTGAAAGACCCTAAATCAGGCAATCCAGCTAAGGTGCCCTGAAATTCCTGAACTACAGAAACTGCAAAATAATAAATGTTTGTTGTTTTAAGCCACAAAGTTTTGGGATAGTTTTTTGCATAGCAATAGTTAGCTAATATACTATTGTGCCTCTCAGTTCATCACTGAAAACATCCTGGTCAGAACTAACTTCTACATTACTATTTGTAAATATTAAAAGAGGAGTGACAGTTCATATCAATAAATATTTTTAAACATCTAGGTATTCTAAGCACTCTGCTGGGTTCTGACGCTCAAAGATAAATTAATTGCTCAAAAGCAATATACAAGTTTGTGGAAGAAACAAAATGAAGTAATTATGATATAGGGTAATTATGGATTTAATCGAGATAAAGCATGGGTATCACAACAAAAGAAAGAAGGTACAAGTTACAAACTCAGGGGAAGATAGAGAAAGTTACAGAGGAGAAATGTAGACTTGGGACTTGAAGTAGGGATTTGCTAAAGAATAAAAAGAAGATCAATCAATTCATTCATTTATTTCACAAACCTATTTGATCATTCAACGGCACCTAGCATAGAACATGTAGTTGCCAAATTCTACTATTAAAATCTATATCAAAATTTACTTGCTCCATGAAATCTCTTTATACCTCTAGGCTCATTGAACTAATTATCAAGACATGTGATTAAATATCCTGATAACTTTAGAGTCATATTGAGGCTCATAAAAAGAATTCATTACAGATAATCTTCCCCAGATTACTGATACTAGAAATATGCATTTTAAAAGAAGCTACTTTAAGATTTCATCTTGCATCCAATATACAGTAACTGATACTAGTCTGGAGAAGCCAAGGCAGCTAGAATTCATAAGACAGAGTACCTAAGACAAGAGAGCTACACAGGAAACCTGTAAGTTTTTGTTCATACCATCTTCTCATAAATCCCCCTCATATGTAACCCATTATCCAAATAATTTTACTCTCCAAATATTTTGAAACTCTTCTTGTTTCCATACTTACTAATACCACTCAGAACCAGGAAATAATTATAGATTATTGCCTCATAATACATCTCCCTGCATAAATTCTTCTCATTTAGTTTATGTTTAACTTTTCAACCAAAGTTATTTTCTCAGAATGAAAATCTGATCACATTACCACTTCTTAAGAGCTTGTCATTACTCTTAGGAGACAGAACTCCTTAACTCAGTTTATCATCCAACCTAGGAAATTTTGAATAAAAATGAATTATACTTAATCACATCAAGCCAAAGGCATAGACCAGGACTTTCCTGAGGCATCAGGAATATGTTGTCACACTGCAAATAACTCCCATTGTTACCTGGCCCCTAACCTTTTCTTTTCCCACCACATCCTCTAGATCTCTCTCAGTTCCAGGCACACACTCTTTTACTGTCTCCTCCCCATATTTTATACAGTCAGAAAGCTTTTACACATGCAATTTCCTCTCCTGAAAATTCTGTCTCAACCCCTCATTTGTGAACTAGAGATAGTGATTTTACATATTTTGGAGGGTTATTTTAAGGATTCATAGTTAGTATGTAAACTATTGTTATTACTATCACTGCTACTATTAATACTTTTTCCTCTCTTTACTTTTTTTAATATAGAGAAAAATTTTACTAGGTAGCAGAAAAATAAATGCATTCTACAAAACAGAAAATAATTACCATCCAAAAAGGAATAGAATGGGAAGTGATATCTCAGAAGAACACCATTTAACAATAATAATCAATAGATCTGGTTTAGTAGTCCCTAACTCCTTTAGTGCTTTTTTGTCTGGGAAATTCTTGATCTCTCCTTTGGTTCTGAATGGTGCCCTTCCTGGATAGAGCCTTCTTGGCTGCAGGTTTTTTCCCATTTTTTTTTTCTTTAATTTAAATTCAATTAATTAACATATAGTGTATTACTAGTTTCAGAGGTAGAGTTTAGTGATTCATTGAGTTGCATATGGCACCCAGTGCTCATTCCATCAAGTACCCCACTTAATGCCCATCACCCAGTTACTCCATCCCATCCCCCACACCCCTCCCCCAACCCTCAGTTGGTTTCCTATAGTTAAGAGTCTCTTCTGGTTTGTCTTCCTGTTTTCAACTGATTTTATTTTTCCTTTCTTTCCCCTATGATCTCTGTTTTGTTTCTTAATTTCCACATTTGTCTGGAGAACAATATGAAGGTTTCTCAAAAAGTGAAAAATTGAGCTAACCTGATGAGCCAGTAACTGTACCACTAGGCATTTACCCAAAGGATACAAACATATCAAAGGGATATGTATCAAAAGTATACAAACATATCAAACAGATATGTTTGATACAAACATATCAAACATATCAAAAGGGGCACCTGCACCCCAGTGTCTACAGAAGCAACATCCATGATAGACAAACCCTGGAGAGAGCCCAGATGTCCATAGACAAATGAATTTACAAAGCAGATGTGATATATACAGACAACAGAATATTACTCAACCATCAAAAAAAAAAAATCTTAGCCACTTGTAATCAGAGTTTTCTTCCCATTCAGCATATTGAATAGATTATTACACTCCCTTCTGGCTTGCCAGTGTCATTGGAGAGATCTGTTCCTTCCATCTTCGTGTTCATTGCATCAAGCCTGTTTCTCATCTAAGTTATTGTATTTTTATTTATGATTAATTTTTTTTAACTCTTTCATTTTTGTGGTAAGGGCCTTCCTCAAGGCCTCTATTATTTTCTTAATGCCAGTGAGTAGCCTTAGGATTGTTGCTTTCAATTCTCCACCAGGCATGTTACTTCTATTTGTCTCACTTAGGTATCTGGTCATGACTTGATCTTGTTCTTTCATTTGGGATGAATTCTTCCATCTCGGCATTTTGTCTAAGTCTCTGCCTTCTTCTGGGTGCAAGAAAAGACTGTTTGCTTCCCACTTTGGAGAGAAATGGCTTTATGAAGAAGAGGGTATTTACTTCCCCGTGTCTGGCACTCGAACGGGTGATTTTGGTATGTGCTGCACGCACTCTGCTGCTGTGGTCCGGCTGCTCTAGTCTTCAGGTCGGTCATCTGCAGAGGCTCCCCTGGCCTGCTGCGGACAGTGTTTGGTCCATGGCTGGAATGGGGCCAGTTTTGACTAGGTGTACTCTGCTCTGCTTGTGAAATGGGACCCGATGCTACTTGCACTAGTACTGTAGCCCTACAGAACTCTCTAGTCAGTGGCTGAGGTATGTGCTGGGATCTTGCTGCTCTTCTGGGCAAGGGGCCTTCCACACTGGGACTGAGGCAAGCTTGACTGAGAAGGGTAGAACCACCAAATCACAAGGATGTGGGGCTTGGCCTGGACAGGTTAGGGAACCTGTGCCCTCCCTGTGTTCTTATCACCTGCCTCAGGTGGCCCTGCATTGATGCTGACAGATAGGGAGGAAAATGGCACCAGCTACTTCCTTTGTCACCGGAGAGCAGTCTCTGAGCCTGCTGCCTTTCAGGAAAGCTCTCTGAGAAAAACAAATCATCTCCCCCAGGTATGTCCCAGACCTTTTCCTGATTGCTGTTTCCAGGCCATCCGGCCCTGGTTTGTGGGCCTGCCTCCTCACCAGGAGTGGCGTGGTGTCCTATGGCTTCTATGCCAGCCAAACATGTCAACTTTTTAAACTCCAGGCTTTTAGGGGTGTGATGTGGACAGGGGCCTGTGCTGGTCTTCACCCAAAAGACCAGGGTCTCACTGTGCTGGGACTAAGGTGAGCTTGACCCAGAAAGACAGTCTCACCAGAATGCAGGGAAGCTGGATTGAGTGGAAGCAAGTGAGGCAACATCTGCTGGCGCAGTACTGCCTCCTGCTGGTTTATCTGTGTTTCTGCTGAGAGGCGGAGAGAAATGGTGCAGGTGGGCTCCTGTGTGCCCAGAGAGGTGTCTCCAGGAATATTGCCTCTGGAACTCCTCCAAGAAGGGCAGATCATGTCCCTGCGGTGTGCAACAGGCAGTCTTCAGATGGCTATTTCCACGCTGTCTGTCACTGGGGTGTTTGCCTGCCTTTTCTGCTGGAGCAGGGCAGAGCCCTCAGGGCTCTAGGCCAACCAAAGGCACCAACATTTTCAACTCCAGGCTTGAAGCCCCACTGGCTAAAAGAACTCACAAAACTCAGTCCCCTCTCTTTTCCCCAGCAAATAGTTTTGGGGAAATGTTTTCCTTGTGGGTTCCCCTGTGTGGTCCTCTGTCTCTTGCTCTCTCTTGCTTCTCTCTCTCTCTCTCTCTTGCTTTTCTGACTGCAGCTCCCTCTCCTCCACAGCAGTTCTGATCCCTTGCTCCCCCAAACCACGTGTTTGCCCTTCTTAGACGCTTTGATGAGGTTTCTTCTACCCCTTCAGTTGTGGAGTTTGTTCTGTTAGTCTTCAGACTGATTTCTGGGGTATTTAGGATGATTTAATAGTTATCTCCTTGTGTTCCATGGACAAGACCAACCTACAGTCCTCTTACTCAGCCGTCCTAGCTCTCCTCTCTTCATCTCATTAACATCTACTTAGGTCCTTGACTTCTAAGCCAAATTATCAGTTCCTCAGAGATTCTCTCCCAACTTCCATGACTATGGAGATATCCATTCAACAAATATTAATTGTGGGTCTACCTTGTTCCAGGTAGGCCCTGTACTAGGAACTGAGGATAATGGAGAGAAAACAAAAAGTCCGTCTTTTTTTTGAGCTGGTGTTTTAGTACAGAAAACAGTACAGTGAAGTAAATAAACAATAGGCTGTTATATAATGATAAGTGCTGGGAAAAAATAAAGGAGGGAAGAGATTAGAATATCGGAGATTTGAGGTTTCAGTTCACAATAGGATGATCTGGGAAGAACTTACAGATAAAATTACATTTGAACCAGGATCTTAGGATAAGAAAATAAGATAGTTACTAAGAGCAATGTAGAGAGAAGAGCAGTGTAAAGCTCCCCAAACAGGAGAATTCCTGTTATGTTCAAGGCATTCAAGGTTGATAAAGAATGAATAAGAATAGAGTGGGGATTATAGTTAGGTAGAAAATGAGTATTTTTTCCTCTGAATTACATAGGAGGCCTTTTGGGTAGATCAGAGTGGGTAGATCAGATATGACTGGGTAGATCAGATCTGATTGGGTGTATCATAATCTGATACACATTTTAAAAGATTCACTCGGGCTGCCTTGTCAGAACAGGTTGAGGGGAAAACAGTAGAAGGGAGACCAAATTATCCTGTTTTAGGCATGACAGCATTGGTATCCTCCTAGCTCTTATCACAGTGGCAATTTTATGTGTATTTGTCTGATTATTTGATTTCCTGTCTTTTCACTAGATGTAAATTCTGTGAGGCTAGGAACTGTATATAATTCTGCTCACAATTAAATTACCAGTGTCAAACACAGATCTTGAATTCTATTAGTTCCTCAATAAATATTTGTTGAATAGTTGAGTGAAAGAATAAATGTAAATTATTATGTTCCAATTTGTATTTCTTTAACAGATTGTAAGCTCCCAGGTGATATGTAAAGCTATATTTTATAATTTTTTCAATTTCTATGACAACTGGCCTATAAATGGTCAATAAATATTTACCAACTTGATTTGCTTTTCCCGAGTCAACTTTTATGCCTTCTACGCTATAAATGTTCTTGAAGAAAAACTTGTAGACTAACAAAAGAAAACTTCCAAAAGTCAAGATAAACTTTAAAAAGTCTAAACAAGGAACATGAACTCTTAAGGTCTGCATATTGCCAGAAACTATGAAACTCACACAGGGGAAAACCAATGATGGATTTTTTTTTTTCTTGTCTTTTGGGAAATAAGACTTGATAATAGAAGTTTATTTATAATCATAGTTGCAAAATTGCCTCTAGGAAAGCAATAATAATGGGGCAAGTTATCTTGTTCCCTTATAAATCCAATTTAAAATAAGAAAAAAAAACTAAACTAAAACTCGGTCATATTTGTCAAAAATACACTGAGAGAACCAAAGCTACAGTATTTACCACAAGTCTCAGTCCAGTTTACTAACACTGTACTATATAAATGTGGGCATTAATTGGTGGACTGAAATATGCAATAATAATACATTTTTTTGTGCTTGGCAATACTTGATAAGTTTTAAATACACAATAAATACATTATTCATTCTCTAGTGGTTCTCTGCTGGGCTGAAAGTATATAATGTTTTAAAATACGAAGCTCAGAAATAGTATTTAAACAAGGCCAATAATGGAGTCTTCACTATCTCTTGATTACTTTTTCTTCTCTAAAGAAACCTTTACTTGCAAAATTGCTGTTATGAGCTCTCTTTCACTATGTGTCAAATTCCCATTACTAAGTCAAAACAGAACCTAATTTCTTTCCATGAACAATTTGTATGCAAATCATGGGGTATATGCAGCATTCATACAACAGAGAAATTCCAATGACTTTGCCTCTTTCCAGAAATATCCTTCAATATGCTTGTTTTTTGGTCACAATTAGTGCAGGTTTAGTAGAAGGCATTTTATAATTCTTTCAAGATTCAACAAGCAATGAGGTAGAGACCTAAAGCACAAATTTCAAATTGTTTTCATTTCCTTTAACTATTTCTCAAGTATAAACTGTGAACAATACAAATAATTTTCCAAAGCTCTAGCAACATATAACCTATAGTTTCAGAGGCTGTGGAGTGTCATTATTATTATTATTTAATTAAACACTTTCCTCCCCACCCTCAATTCTAATCAAATTAGGGAAAACAGAAAATATTTCATATATGTATGTGTGTGTGTGTATATATATATATATATAATTTTTCCCTCTCAGTTCTTCATTTAGTTGTGAATTTGATAATTTCCTGTGAAGAATATTTTCAGTAATAGTTCTGAAATTGTATGAGAACTAGGGCAAAAAATGATTTGCAACCTATGCAGTCAAAGAGGATTCCATACTTAGAATGGCCCCATGCTTGTTTTAAGGGTCTGCTGTTGCTGTCTTTTTTTTTAACAAGAGCCTCCATATTTTGTTGTTGAGACCTGAAAATTGTATAATCAGTTAAGATGGCTAATACAAGTAAATTAAAACTTTAAGCAAACTGATAATATAAAAATTTCTGAACAAAGAAGCAAGCAATAGGTGGAAACAAGAATCTTTAGGTCCAAAGATAGTAGCTGAAGCAAATGATACAGCAACAAATAAGATAGAAACAGGTGACTAAAAAAAAAAAAAAAGAAAAGAAAAAAAAAGGTGACATTTTCATTTTGGTAAATATTTTTAACAAAATTTTCTTGTTACTGAGTAAAAAAAAAAGTGTTTTCAGTGCTATAGAAACTAAGCTCTAATCAGAATTGATCAAAAAACATTTATATTAAAAAGTTTTGAAAAACAAATTTTTCTTGCTTTTATAGTTCTTCTGAAATACATCCTTAGCACTATAGCCTTTCACCAAGGACAGATGAAAAACAGATAATGGAAAGTGTAATTTCCAAAAAATTATCTCATTGATGAGGAATCTTGGGCATAACCTTAAGAACAAAGCCAAATGTAGAAGTGGAAATACTAAAGGATATAAATGGAAATACTAAAGAATATACAAACGATGGAGTTTCTCCTGTTAGCTTCTCTGAGGAAGTTTTCCATAGGTCCTTTCTCTTTAGCGATACAGAAAATTGATTAAGAGCTCAGTTTTTGAAGTCAGCCAGTTTGGGTAAGAATTTAGACTCTGATACTTAATAGCTGTGTGATTTGGTGCAAATTAGCTCATCTCTTTGAGCCCCAGTTTCTTCAATAAAGCTATGTGATGATTAAATTAAATGGCATAATAATAAAATAAGTAAAAGACCTGAGTAAAGTAAATCCTCCATAAATATTCATTTCCTTGGCTTTTAGGTTAGAGCATCAACTCTGTCAACAGGGTAAAGAGAGCAGCTTCTACCAGATAGAACAGGCAGTGAGATGCAGGGGATCCAAATCATGCCTGGTGCTACATTTGCAAGTCTAGCTCCAATGAGCAACTCATTCATTGGGGCTGAATTTGTGACAAAGTTCAGTAGTTAGGAGTTCTTAGTGCACTAATACAGTCCAGCAGGCTGATTATTATCCCTTGGGCAATCAGTTAACCTCAATGAGGCTTTAGAAGCCAGGGCTAAGGCTCAGAAAGAAGTTTGACAAGGTGGAGATAGGAAAGGAGGAGCCTAAACTGAGAGCTAGACCTGACCTGAAAATTGGTGTAAGGAAATTGTAACTCCAGGGCAATTTCAGATTGAGTCAGCCAGTCATTCCTTTACAAGTACCTAATGTCTACTCTGTCTTAGGAGATAAACACAGCTGCCTTGTCCTGGATTTAATGAATTTATTGACTAAGGTAAGAGACAAATAAGTGTGACATCAACATAGAGAAGTATGCTAGAGATAAACCCAGTGTTATGTGGCAAAGATGAGGCACTGAATTGGAGGAGTGACTTTTCCAAAGAGATAATGCCTATATTGAATATTGCTTAGAAGGCTGTATAAGATCTATCTAGGAGAAAGGTAAATGAAGTTCTAATCATATAAAGGCTATAGAAATACTAGGTTCTAGGGTCTAGGAGGAGAAAGATTCTCCGTTTCATAGGAAGAGGCCAGGTGAAATGTGCCTGAGGCTGTTTGAATACTATCTGCTTAGATTCAGATTAGTTAGTCCTAAAGCAGCAGAACTGCGTCTTCTCTGGAGTGGTCCAATAGGATGAGCTAGGAAGGCAAAGGCTAAGAAACTGAAGCAAGGAGAATAGGCACAGTAATAGAGGAGATAGTAACAAAGCTGGGAAATATACAAATAATCCCCAACTCTAATTTTCTTTAAGATTCCCATTTCTCCTATCTGAAATTTTAAATCAGTGACTAATAAAATGGCTAGATAACATAGTTTCTTTTCCTTCCTTCCTTTCTTTTTAAAAATTTTATTTATTTGAGAGAAAGAGAGAGAGAGAGAGAGAGAGCAAGCACGAGCTGGGGGCAGGGAGAGGTAGAAGCACCCTGCTGAGCAGGGAGCCCAATGTGGGGCTCCATCCCAGGACCCCAGTATCATGACTTGAGCTGAAGGCAGACACTTAACGGCATGAGCCAATGAGAAACCCCCCCTTTTCCCCCCAATTGCCCCATAATACCATTGGTAAGGCTTAGCTTGGACACATTGCCAATTAGAAAACAATCTGGAATAATCAGAAATCAATCTCTTATTCTAATCTGTCCTCTTTACATAATTTAAATTCCTTACGTTTATTTGGATTGAAAATGTAAGACCTCATCACCATCTTTCCATAAACCTGCAATCATAGGAAGACCAGTCATAAATGACCTCAGTAGGAGACATCTTGTTCTTTTTTCCTGATGTTTTATTTGTCCTTGACTTGTCTCTATTGCAAGTCCATGAACAAATTCTGTGATAGCTTTATATATTATATAAATGTGTCTCCCTCAACCCAAACCAAAAAATGCCATATGCTGTAGGACATGTATATCTTAGGATAGAGGATCCCTGAGAAGCTTGATGAGGAATCTTGGGCATAACCTTAAGAACAAAGACAAATGTAGAAGTGGAAATACTAAAGGATATAAGTGGAAATACTCTGACTTCTGATCTCTTAGGCAGGTGACTATTTACAATAAGTGAAATTGATGGTGATTTATCCTATTTTTAATAATCTATAAAAGAGAGTTTCTACAAGTTTTCTGTATTTACATCTCCTTCCTGACTTTCTTTTTAAGGCCATACGCTTCATAAATTAAAAAAAATAATGAATGAATAAAAATATGTAAATTTCAATACAAGACATATAATAATCATGTATCTTCAGAAAATCTGTTCCTCTTTTAAAAGAGCTAAGAGACAGTTCATACAATCTCAACACATACAGTATGAAATGGAAATCACAGAGGTTATCAAAGGTTGTTAAATTTTATAAAGTTAGAAAGGCAAAGATTCATAGTTTATCTTTCAATTACTCATGAGTAGGCCAGAATGTGGTAAAGCTTGTAAACGTCACAACACATACCTACATAAAATATATTGTATTTGTCACTTAGCAAAGACTTTATGTAAGAAGCAGGGAATTTTCTGTGCACAAAATTTCAGTATTCAGAGGAGACACTTGAACAAAGAGACCAAAATTTCATTTTCAGATCCACAGCAAGACTCACTTCCATTTACATGATAAAATATCCTAAGAACAAAGAAACCTCAAATTTGGTCCAGATAACAGAAATTTCCTAATTACATTAAAAACAATTTATTGTCCTTGATACCTTCATAAAATGTACCCTGGGAGTTTATTATGGAAAGGAAGCGCTTGCATTTACTTTTGTCATGTGTTAGGTATTACTTTCTTCTGGGTTAATATATTTTAACTATTTTCATAGAAAAACTAGGGGGTGTAACATATCTAATCCTAGAGTTCACTGGAACCAAGGGGACTTATAATTGGACTAATGACTTTTTTTTCTTTCTTTCTTTCTTTCTTTTTTTTCTTTTTCCTATGAGGGAAACTAACTAAGTAATAATTTTAAAAAAGAAAAAAAAAAAAAGAAAGAAGTCTTCACTGTCTGTGATAGATTTTTTTCCCTGATAGCTAGAAGCCTACAACTTCTGAATTAATTTATCTGGTTATGAGAACTGAAAACTTCTTAGAATAATTCAGTTTAACTCTTAAATTGCTCCACATTTGTGAAAGAAGAACAATGATTAAAAGTTATGTTTCCAAATATCAAACAGCTCTAAGTTTACTGTATAACATAGTTCAAAGACCATGAATCTTGCACCTTATTAATTATGGGGAAAAGAAAGGAATTTATCCAATAATAAGCTAATCTACACTTGAAATCTCCATCCACAAAGGATACAATGTTTAGCAGGGGACCAAGTGATTTAGACTCATCTAAAGTTTAGCCCTATTTTTTAAGTAACAATAGAAATTACAGTAAGGTGGTAGAGACTCTCCATCCACTTGACTACCTTTTATCCTCTCAGCCAGAAGGAGGTGCTCCATCATTGAAGCTAAGTGAATAAGAAGGATCATGTCACAAAATTCAAATAGGAGGCATGGCAGATATGTGTGGGCTAGAAAGGAGAGTTGATTTTTCACGATGCCACATGTAGTCAGCTATCTCTTTAGAAGCTACTCAGTAGGAGATACAGACCTTGTCCTCCTGCCTCCCTACTCCCCCTCAAAGAAACACAAAAAACAAACAAAAACCAAACACAAACCTTACAAAATCCAAGGAGCTATCCATGAAGGAAAGTAGCCCCAGGAGGATCCAAAAGTTCAATTAAGAAACTGTAGCAACATAATGAAACAAAAAATGGAGAATAATCACATACATAGGATTGCTGGGGGAGACTGGCATAGCTGAGATGTCTAGAGATGGTTAGGAGAAAAGAAAGTCAAAAGCTAATATTATCAGCCATACAGAGAATGACACCATGGTCTCCAGTGTTCTGCACCGCAGAGGACCCCAGTTACCTTTGCTTTGATTATCTCAAAAGTCACAGAAGCTGAGGGCAGCCCCAGACTCTCATGGCTTTCACAGTGGAGAACACATAATGTTTGCTGGTGTAGACTTCATTGGTGGGCTGCACAAAGGACACTAGCAATTTTGGCCACCAAGGTAACCAACAAGCACTGCCACTGAAAACACCTGGAGAAGGAAATGTTGCTATGCACCACTCCCACCCCAGAAAGAACTGCTGTTGTACCACCTTGGCACTAGGGCTGTCCCTTCCCCCAACTGTGGACATGCCTGGGATTCTACAGCAACAGCTGCCCTACACATGCCTGCAATCTAGACCTGTGGCAGCACCATAAGCATCTGAACCTCAGCCTCCAGAGCCAGAGCCACAGTGAGCATGTCTGTACCTCAAACCTCAGGGCCACAGTTGCTTGGCATATGCCCGTTCTCTAAGCTCAAGTCCTGTAGGCACTCTGCAAGCACCCTCATCTAGGATGGCAGAGCCACTAAGAAGGTCCATGACACAGATCCTGGAGTCCCTATAGTTTCAAGTGTGCCTGAACCCTTGACTTCAGTTTTACCACCACTCCATGGACTCCAGGTTCTAGACCCTAGCTCTGTGGCTGTCTTTCAGGTATCTATGCATCAGATACGGGTGCAACTGCAACTATTAGTACAGTGATGAGCCAGACCTGATATCAAAAGGGAGCCCTTGGCCACAAATTCTCCCAGAGAAAAAGAGATCAAGAAAATCCCAGCAGTCTTTTCACCAAAGAACCCAATAGCCACTATGGATACCCACAAACTTGGCTGCTAAAACTCCTACAATCTTCACCAGTGCTGACCACAGTTGACAGAGCTACGAGGAGAATGTCCAGATAAGCACTCCTCAGAGCTAGAACTGGCACATGACACTCAGCTGGCACCCTCATGCTCACCTGTGGATGAAGGTCTTTTTCCACTTAAAGCAGTTAAAAATTCTAGAAGTGACTGTCCCATTAAGTATGCACACATCAATACAAGGCTATAAGAAAAACAAAACAAAACAAAATCAAGGAAACTTGACACTGTCAAAGGAATACAGTGATTTTCCAGTAACTGACTACAAAGATATAGAGATCTATGAATTGATAAAGAATTAAAAGAACTGTTTTAAGGACCTCAGCAAGTTACAAGAGAATTCAACAAAATCGGGAAAACTATACATGAACAAAATGAGAACTTTCAAAAAAAGAGAGAATTTATACAGAAGAACCAAACAGACATTCTGGAGCTAGAGAACACCATGAATGAAATGAAAAATGCAATAAATAGCATCCACAGCAGATTTTACCAAGGAGAAAAATCTGTGAACATTAAAAAAAAAAAAAAAAGAGAGAGAGAGATTATTTGAAAAGCCCAAATTAGAGGAACAAAAAGATGAATAAATGAAACAGACTGAAGAAAGACTATGAGATTTATGAAACATCATCAGAGAAAAATGCACATACTATGGGAATCCCAGAAGGAAGAGGGAGAGAAAGAGAAAGAGCGAGAGAGAGGACAGAAAGATTATTTAAAGGAAGTAATGCTGAAAACTTCCCAAATCTGGGGAGAGATACTGATATCTAGGTATGGGAAGTTCAGTGGCCCTCAAACAGTTGCAACACAAAGAGGACTTTACAAAAAGACACTACAATAAAACTCTCAAAACTCAAACACAAAGCAGCAAGAGAAAAGAAACTCATCTCATCTCTTACAAGAGAACCCCCATCAGACTATCAGTGAATTTTTCAGCAGAAACCACAGACTAGGAGAAAATGGGAGGATATATTCAAAGTGCTGAAAGCAAAGCAAAGCAAAGCAAAGCAAAATAAAACAAAACAACAAAAACAAAAACAAAACCAAAAACTGTCAACCAAGAATACTTTACCCAGCATGCCTGTCTTTCAGAAATGAAAGAGAGATATTTTTCCTGAGAAACAAAAGCTGAAGGAGCTCATCATCAAGACTTGCAGGAAAGTAATTGCTGAAAGGAGTTCTTCAAGTGGAAATAAAAGGACAATAATTAGCAATATGAAAACATATGAAAGAAAAAAACCTCACTAGTAACAGTAAGTATATAGACAAATTCAGAACACTCTATTACTGCAATGGTCGTGTGTTATTCAATCTCAACTTTAGTATAAAGATTAAAAAATAAAAGTATTAGGGGAGGAGTCAAGATGGCGGAGAAGTAGCAGGCTGAGACTACTTCAGCTAGCCGGAGATCAGCTAGATAGCTTATCTAAAGATTGCAAACACCTGAAAATCCATCGGCAGATCGAAGAGAAGAACAGCAATTCTGGAAACAGAAAAACAACCACTTTCTGAAAGGTAGGACCGGCGGAGAAGTGAATCCAAAGCGACGGGAAGATAGACCCCGGGGGGAGGGGCCGGCTCCCGGCAAGTGGCGGAGCAACGGCGCACAAAATCAGGACTTTTAAAAGTCTGTTCCGCTGAGGGACATCACTCAAGAGGCTAAACCAGGGCGAAGCCCACGCGGGGTCAGTGTGGCCTCAGGTCCCGCAGGGTCACAGAAGGATCGGGGGTGTTTGAGTGTCGCAGAGCTTGCGGGTATTGGAACGGGAAAGCTGGCTACAGAGACAGAGCCGACAGTAAGCTCACAGCTCGGTGTTACCTTGACCCGGTCGCAGGCTTGGTGAGCTCGGAGCGCGGCCGGAGGTCAGGCAGATGGGAGTAACTGGGCGCTGTTCTCTGAGGGCGCATGAGGAGTGGGGCCCTGGGCTCTTGGCTCCTCCGGGCCGGAGACCAGGAGGCCACCATTTGTATTCCCGTCCTCCAGAACTCTACGGAAAGCGCTCAGGGAACAAAAGCTCCTGAAAGCAAACCCGAGCGGATTACTCACTCCGGCCCCTGGTAAGGGCAGTGCAATTCTGCCCGGGGCAAAGACACTTGAGAATCACTACACCAGGCCCCTCCCCCTGAAGATCAACAAGAAATCCAGCTGAGACTAAGTTCACCTACCAAGGAGTGCGGTTTCAATACCAAGGAGAGCAGCAGAATTCCAGAGGAGGAGAAAGCAAAGCACGGAACTCATGGCTTTTTCCCTGTGATTTTTTTTAGTCTTGCAGTTAATTTTTTTTCTTTTTCATTTTTTTGTTTTTTTTTTCTCGCCTTCTGGTAAAATTTTTTTTTAACTTTTACCTTTTTCTTTTTTAACGTTTTTTAACTAGTGTATCTAATATACATATTTTTTCTTTTTTATATTTTTCTTATTTGTTTTCTTTTTTTAAAATTCTTTTCTTTTCTTTTTTCTTTTCTTTTTCTTTCTTCCTTTTTGAACCTCTTTTTATCCCCTTTCTCCCCCCCTCACGATTTGGGATCTCTTCTAATTTGGTTTAAACATATTTTCCTGGGGTTGTTGCCACCCTTTTAGTATTTTCCTTGCTACTTCATATACTCTTATCTGGACAAAATGACAAGACGGAAAAATTCAACACACACAAAAAAACAAGAGGCAGTAAGTACCGAAGGCTAGGGACCTAATCAATACATACATTGGTAATATGTCAGATCTAGAGTTCAGAATGACAATTCTCAAGGTTCTAGCCGGGCTCGAAAAAGGCATGGTAGATATTAGAGAAACCCTCTCGAGAGATATAAAAGCCCTTTCTGGAGAAATAAAAGAACTAAAATCTAACCAAGTTGTAATCAAAAATGCTATTAATGAGGTGCAATCAAAAATGGAGGCTCTCACTGCTAGGATAAATGAGGCAGAAGAAAGAATTAGTGATATAGAAGACCAAATGACAGAGAATAAAGAAGCTGAGCAAAAGAGGATAAACAGCTACTGGACCACGAGGGGAGAATTCGAGAGATAAGTGACACCATAAGATGAAACAACATTAGAATAATTGGGATTCCAGAAGAAGAAGAAAGAGAGAGGGGAGCAGAAGGTATACTGGAGAGAATTATTGGGGAGAATTTCCCCAATATGGCAAAGGGAACGAGCATCAAAATTCAGGAGGTTCAGAGAACGCCCCTCAAATACAAAAAGAATAGGCCCACACCCCGTCACCTAATAGTAAAATTTACAAGTCTCAGTGACAAAGAGAAAATCCTGAAAGCAGCCCAGGAAAAGAAGTCTGTAACATACAATGGTAAAAATATTAGATTGGCAGCTGACTTATCCACAGAGACCTGGCAGGCCAGAAAGAGCTGGCATGATATTTTCAGAGCACTAAATGAGAAAAACATGCAGCCAAGAATACTATATCCAGCTAGGCTATCATTGAAAATAGAAGGAGAGATTAAAAGCTTCCAGGACAAACAACAACTGAAAGAATTTGCAAACACCAAACCAGCTCTACAGGAAATATTGAAAGGGGTCCTCTAAGCAAAGAGAGAGATTACAAGTGGTAGGTCAGAAAGGAACAGAGACCATATACAGTAACAGTCACCTTACAGGCAATACAATGGCACTAAATTCATATCTCTCAATAGTTACCCTGAATGTGAATGGGCTAAATGCCCCTGTCAAAAGACACAGGGTATCAGAATGGATAAAAAAACAAAACCCATCTATATGTTGCCTCCAAGAAACTCATTTTAAGCCCGAAGACACCTCCAGATTTAAAGTGAGGGGGTGGGAAAGAATTTACCATGCTAATGGACATCAGAAGAAAGCAGGAGTGGCAATCCTTATATCAGATCAATTAGATTTTAAGCCAAAGACTATAATAAGAGATGAGGAAGGACACTATATCATACTCAAAGGGTCTGTCCAACTAGAAGATTTAACAATTTTAAATATCTATGCCCCCAACGTGGGAGCAGCCAACTATCTAAACCAATTAATAACAAAATCAAAGAAACACATCAACAATAATACAATAATAGTAGGGGACTTTAACACTCCCCTCACTGAAATGGACAGATCATCCAAACAAAAGATCAGCAAGGAAATAAAGGCCTTAAACGACACACTGGACCAGATGGACATCACAGATATATTCATAACATTTCTTCCCAAAGCAACAGAATACACATTCTTCTCTAGTGCACATGGAACATTTTCCAGAATAGATCACATCCTCGGTCCTAAATCAGGACTCAACCAGTATCAAAAGATTGGGATCATTCCCTGCATATTTTCAGACCACAATGCTCTAAAGCTAGAACTCAACTACAAAAGGAAGTTTGGAAAGAACCCAAATACATGGAGACTAAACAGCATCCTTCTAAAGAATGAATGGGTCAACCGGGAAATTAAAGAATTGAAAAAATACATGGAAACAAATGATAATGAAAATACAACGGTTCAAAATCTGTGGGACACAACAAAGGCAGTCCTGAGAGGAAAATATATAGCCGTACAAGCCTTTCTCAAGAAACAAGAAAGGTCTCAGGTACACAACCTAACCCTACACCTAAAGGAGCTGGAGAAAGAACAAGAAAGAAACCCTCAGCCCAGCAGGAGAAGAGAAATCATAAAGATCAGAGCAGAAATCAATGAAATAGAAACCAAAAAAACAATAGAACAAATCAACGAAACTAGGAGCTGATTCTTTGAAAGAATTAGTAAAATTGATAAACTCCTGGCCCGACTTATCAAAAAGAAAAGAGAAAGGACCCAAATAAATAAAATCATGAATGAAAGAGGAGAGATCACAACTAACACCAAAGAAATACAAACTATT
The DNA here is from genome assembly GCF_011764305.1 of Mustela putorius furo. Classification (NCBI taxonomy): domain Eukaryota; kingdom Metazoa; phylum Chordata; class Mammalia; order Carnivora; family Mustelidae; genus Mustela; species Mustela putorius. Next base: position 61,405,598 of record NW_025422005.1, on the reverse strand, counting down.
ATAAGAACATACTATGAGCAACTCTATGCCAATAAATTTGACAATCTGGAAGAAATGGAAGCATTCCTAGAAACATCTAAACTATCACAACTGAACCAGGAAGAAATAGAAAGCCTGAACAGACCCATAACCAGTAAGGAGATTGAAACAGTCATTAAAAATCTCCAAACAAACAAAAGCCCAGGGCCAGGCAGCTTCCCGGGGGAATTCTACCAAACATTTAAAGAAGAACTAATTCCTATTCTCCTAAAACTGTTCCAAAAAATAGAAATGGAAGGAAAACTTCCAAACTCATTTTATGAGGCCAGCATCACCTTGATCCCAAAACCAGACAAGGATCCCATCAAAAAAGAGAGCTATAGACCAATATCCTTGATGAACACAGATGCGAAAATACTCAACAAAATACTAGCGAATAGGATTCAACAGTACATTAAAAAGATTATTCACCACGACCAGGTGGGATTTATTCCAGGGCTGCAAGGTTGGTTCAACATCTGCAAATCAGTCAATGTGATACAACACATCAATAAAAGAAAGAACAAGAACCATATGATACTCTCAATAGATGCTGAAAAAGCATTTGACAAAGTACAGCATCCCTTCCTGATCAAAACTCTTCAAAGTGTACGGATAGAGGGCACATACCTCAATATCATCAAAGCCATCTATGAAAAACCCACCGTAAATATCATTCTCAATGGAGAAAAACTGAGAGCTTTTCCGCTAAGGTCAGGAACACGGCAGGGATGTCCATTATCAACCCCTGCTATTCAACATCGTACTAGAGGTCCTAGCCTCAGCAATCAGACAACAAAAGGAATTTAAAGGCATCCAAATCGGCAAAGAAGAAGTCAAATTACCACTCTTCGCAGATGATATGATACTATATGTGGAAAACCCAAAAGACTCCACTCCAAAACTGCTAGAACTTATACAGGAATTCAGTAAAGTGTCAGGATATAAAATCAATGCACAGAAATCAGTTGCATTTCTCTACAAAAACAGCAAGACAGAAGAAAGAGAAATTAAGGAGTCAATCCCATTTACAATTGCACCCAAAACCATAAGATACCTAGGAATAAACCTAACCAAAGAGGCACAGAATCTATACTCAGAAAACTATAAAGTACTCATGAAAGAAATTGAGGAAGACACAAAGAAATGGAAAAATGTTCCATGCTCCTGGATTGGAAGAATAAATATTGTGAAAATGTCTATGGTACCTAAAGCAATCTACACATTTAATGCAATTCCTATCAAAGTACCATCCATCTTTTTCAAAGAAATGGAACAAATAATCCTAAAATTTATATGGAACCAGAAAAGACCTCGAATAGCCAAAGGGATATTGAAAAAGAAAGCCAACATTGGTGGCATCACAATTCCGGACTTCAAGCTCTATTACAAAGCTGTCATCATCAAGACAGCATGGTACTGGCACAAAAACAGACACATAGATCAATGGAACAGAATAGAGAGCCCAGAAATAGACCCTCAACTCTATGGTCAACTAATCTTCGACAAAGCAGGAAAGAATGTCCAATGGAAAAAAGACAGCCTCTTCAATAAATGGTGCTGGGAAAATTGAACAGCCACATGCAGAAAAATGAAATTGGACCATTTCCTTACACCACACACAAAAATAGACTCAAAATGGATGAAGGACCTCAATGTGATAAAGGAATCCATCAAGATCCTTGAGGAGAACACAGGCAGCAACCTCTTTGACCTCTGCCGCAGCAACATCTTCCTAGGAACATAGGAAGAGTCACTTCCCAAAGGCAAGGGAAGCAAGGGCAAAAATGAACTATTGGGATTTCATCAAGATCAAAAGCTTTTGCACAGCAAAGGAAACAGTTAACAAAATCAAAAGACAACTGACAGAATGGGAGAAAATATTTGCAAATGACATATCAGATAAAGGACTAGTGTCCAGAATCTATAAAGAACTTAGCAAACTCAACACCCAAAGAACAAATAATCCAATCAAGAAATGGGCAGAGGACATGAACAGACATTTCTGCAAAGAAGACATCCAGATGGCCAACATACACATGAAAAAGTGCTCCATATCACTCGGCATCAGGGAAATACAAATCAAAACCACAATGAGATATCACCTCACACCAGTCAGAATGGCTAAAATCAACAAGTCAGGAAATGACAGATGCTGGCGAGGATGCGGAGAAAGGGGAACCCTCCTACACAGTTGGTGGGAATGCAAGCTGGTGCAGCCACTCCGGAAAACAGCATGGAGGTTCCTCAAAATGGTGAATATAGAACTGCCCTATGACCCAGCAATTGCACTATTGGGTATTTACCCTAAAGGTACAAACGTAGTGATCCAAAGGGGCACATACACCCGAATATTTATAGCAGCAATGTCCACAATAGCCAAACTATGGAAAGAACCTAGATGTCCATCAACAGATGAATGGATCAAGAAGATGTGGTATATATACACAATGGAATACTATGCAGCCATCAAAAGAAATGAAATCTTGCCATTTGGGACAACATGGATGGAACTAGAGCGTATCATGCTTAGCGAAATAAGTCAAGCAGAGAAAGACAACTATCATATGATCTCCCTGATATGAGGAAGTGGTGATGCAACATGGGGGCTTAAGTGGGTAGGAGAAGAATCAATGAAACAAGATGGGATTGGGAGGGAGACAAACCATAAGTGACTCTTAATCTCACAAAACAAACTGAGGGTTGCTGGGGGGAGGGGGTTTGGGGGAAGGGGGTGGGATTATGGACATTGGGGAGGGTATGTGCTTTGGTGAGTGCTGTGAAGTGTGTAAATCTGGTGATTCACAGAACTGTACCCCTGGGGATAAAAATATATGTTTATAAAAAATAAAAAATTATAAAAAAATAAAATAAAAGTATTAAAAATAACTATAATTACAAATATTTGTTATTGGATACTCAATATAAAAAAAAGTAAATTGTGCCATCCCAGAAACAAAATGTGAGGGGGAGGAGAGTAAAACAGGTGTTTTTGTGTGCAACCAGAGTTGTTAATACTTTAAATAGACAGTAAAACTGTAAGATGTTTCCTGTAGTAGTGGATACACATAAGATAAAGAGAAAGGAATTAAAGCATACCACTATAGAAAATAATTAAATATCAAAGGATTACAACAACAGAGGAAGAAAAAAAGCAAGGAACTATAAAGTAGCCAGAAAACAATGAATAAAATGGCAATAATAAGTCCCTATGTGTCAATAATTATGTTTAATGTAAATGGATTAAATTCTGTACTCAGAAAACATTGAGTGGCTGAATGATTTAAAGAAACAAGACTCTGTGTCAGGAAACTAGAAAAACAAGAGCAAATTAAATCCAAAGACAAAATCGAAGAACTTAGGGTTCTTGAGAAATATTTCATATTCAGATTAAAAATCAAGATATCATTTTCCTTACTTTTTATACAGATTTAATGCAATCCCCATAAAAATCCAAGCAAATTATTTTTTGTATATTGACAGACTGATTTTAAAGTTTATATAAAGAGACAAAAGATCCAGAAGAGCCAACACAATATTGAAGAAGAACAAAGTTGTAATATTGATGCTACTAAACTTCAAGCCTTTCTATAAAGCTACAGTAATAAAGATAGTGTGTTAATAACAAAAAAAAAAGATCAACAGGACATAAAAGGGAGACCAGAAATAGACAGACATAAATAAAGTCAACTGATATTTGACAAGGGGCAAAGGCAATAGTATGGAGAAAAATGTCTTCAACACATGGTGCTGGAACAAATGGACATCCACATGCAAATGAAAATCTAGATATAAACCTTACATCCTTCACAAAATTAACTCAGAATTGACCTATGACCTAAAAGTAATGAGAAAACTATAAAACTCTCAGAAGACAACCAAGGAACAAACCTAGATGAACTTGAATATAGTGGTTCCTTTTTAGATACAACACCAAATACATGATTTATGAAAGAGATAATTGATGAGCTGAACTTCATTAAAATGAAAAACTTCTGTTCTATTGAAAGCAATATCAAGAGAATTAGAAAACAATCTAGAGACTAGGAGAAAGTATCTGCAAAAGACAGATCTGATAAAGGACTTTTATCCAAAATACAGAAAAACTCTTAAAACCCAACAATAAGAAAATGAACAACTGATTTAAAAATGGGCTATTAGAGACTCTTAACAATAGGAAAGAAACTGAGGGCTGCTGGAGGGGAGATGAGTGGGGGGACGGAATAACTAGGTGATGGTCATTTAGAAGGGCATGTGGTGTCATGAGTACTGGGTGTTATATACAACTGATGAATAATTGAACTCTACATCTGAAACTAATGATGTACTATATGATGGTTAATTGAGTATAAATTAAAAATTTTTTTAATTAAAAAATTAAAAAATGGGTTAAAGACCATAATAAACAACTCACCAAAGAAGATATAGAGATGTAAAAAAAAAAAATGAAAAAATGCTTCAAATCATATATCAAGAAAATGCAAATTAAAACAACAATGAGATATAAATATACATCTATTAGAATGGCCAAAATCCCCCACTAAATGTCAGTAAGAATGTGGAACAACAGGATCTCTTATGCATTGTTGGTGGGAATACAAAATGGCACAGCCATATTGGAAGAGAGTTTGATAGTTTCTTATAAAACTAAAATACTCTTTTTTTTAAACTAAACATACTCTTGCTTTATGATCCAGAAATCATACTTCTCACTTATTTATCCAAAGAAGTGAAAACTTATGTTCACGTGAAAACTGGCACACAGATGTTTATAGTAGCTTTATTCATAATTGCCCAAACTTAGAAGCCACCAAGATGTCCTTCAGTAGGTAAATAATAAACTATGTTACATACAGAAAATGGCATATCATTCACAGTTATAAAAATGATCTATCCTGACACTTTACTGAATTCCTGTATAAGTTCTAGCAGTTTTGGAGTGGAGTCTTTTGGGTTTTCCACATATAGTATCATATCATCTGCGAAGAGTGATAATTTGACTTCTTCTTTGCCGATTTGGATGCCTTTAAATTCCTTTTGTTGTCTGATTGCTGAGGCTAGGACCTCTAGTACGATGTTGAATAGCAGTGGTGATAATGGACATCCCTGCCATGTTCCTGACCTTAGCGGAAAAGCTTTCAGTTTTTCTCCATTGAGAATGATATTTGCGGTGGGTTTTTCATAGATGGCTTTGATGATATTGAGGTATGTGCCCTCTATCCGTACACTTTGAAGAGTTTTGATCAGGAAGGGATGCTGTACTTTGTCAAATGCTTTTTCAGCATCTATTGAGAGTATCATATGGTTCTTGTTCTTTCTTTTATTGATGTGTTGTATCACATTGACTGATTTGCAGATGTTGAACCAACCTTGCAGCCCTGGAATAAATCCCACCTGGTCGTGGTGAATAATCTTTTTAATGTACTGTTGAATCCTATTCGCTAGTATTTTGTTGAGTATTTTCGCATCTGTGTTCATCAAGGATATTGGTCTATAGCTCTCTTTTTTGATGGGATCCTTGTCTGGTTTTGGGATCAAGGTGATGCTGGCCTCATAAAATGAGTTTGGAAGTTTTCCTTCCATTTCTATTTTTTGGAACAGTTTTAGGAGAATAGGAATTAGTTCTTCTTTAAATGTTTGGTAGAATTCCCCCGGGAAGCTGCCTGGCCCTGGGCTTTTGTTTGTTTGGAGATTTTTAATGACTGTTTCAATCTCCTTACTGGTTATGGGTCTGTTCAGGCTTTCTATTTCTTCCTGGTTCAGTTGTGATAGTTTAGATGTTTCTAGGAATGCTTCCATTTCTTCCAGATTGTCAAATTTATTGGCGTAGAGTTGCTCATAGTATGTTCTTATAATAGTTTGTATTTCTTTGGTGTTAGTTGTGATCTCTCCTCTTTCATTCATGATTTTATTTATTTGGGTCCTTTCTCTTTTCTTTTTGATAAGTCGAGCCAGGGGTTTATCAATTTTATTAATTCTTTCAAAGATCCAGCTCCTAGTTTCGTTGATTTGTTCTATTGTTTTTTTGGTTTCTATTTCATTGATTTCTGCTCTGATTTTTATGATTTCTCTTCTCCTGCTTTTTATGGACATTGGGGAGGGTATGTGCTTTGGTGAGTGCTGTGAAGTGTGTAAACCTGGTGATTCACAGACCTGTACCCCTGGGGATAAAAATATATGTTTATAAAAAATAAAAAATTATACTTAAAAAAATGATCTATCAAGCTATGAAGACAAGGAGGAACCTTAAACTCATATTGCTAAGTGAAAGAAGCCATCCTGAAAAATATATACTGTATAATTCCACATATATTACATTTTGGAAAGGCAAAGCTATACAGAAAACAAAAGATTGAAGATTTTCAGGGGGTGGGAAGTAGGAAAGAGATAAATATGCAGACCACAGAAGATTTTTAATTCAGTGAAGATACTTTATGTGATATAAAGATGGATATATATCATTAAACATTTGTCCAAACCCATAGAATTTTTAATACCACAAGAAATTCTGACGGTAAACTACAGACTTTGGATGATTATCATGTGTCAATGTAGGTGCATCCTTTGTAAAAAGTGTACCAATCTGTTTAGTTATGTTGAAAATGTCGGAGGATATGCATTTTTAGGGACAGAGGGTGTATAGGAAGTCTCTGTACCTTTCTCTCAACTTTGTTGTAAAACTAAAAGTGCTCTAAACAAATTAACTCTTAAGTAAAAAAAAAAAAATAGCAACACCCAAGTTTCTGATTTACACATAGGCCGAAAGTGAAGAGATGGAGAAAGGCATTCCATGTAAATAGAAATCAAAGGCAAGAAGAGTAGCAATACTTATATTAGACAAAATAGACTTCATGTCAAACCTGTAACAAGAAAATAAAAGGAGATCATTATATAATGATAAAGGTATTAATTCGCTGAGAGGATACAATAATTATAAATGCATATGAACCCAATATTGGAGCATCTAAATATATGAAACAAAAGTTAACAGCTCTTAGGGGAGAAATAGACAGATATTTAATAATAATGAAGGACTTTAATATGCCACTTTTAACAATGTGTGGATCATCCAGACCAAAAATCAATAAGGAAATATTGTCCTTGAAATACATTTTAGACCAAATGGGCCTGACATTCACAGAACACTCCACCCAACAGCAGCACAATATATTCTTCTCAAGCACACATGGAACATTTTCCCCCAAAATTCATATGTTAAGTCACAATATAAATCTTAACAATTTTAAGAAGACTGAAATCATATATCTGTTCTGCCCACATGGTAAGAAAATAGAAAGTAGTAACAGAATTAAAACCCCCCAAAATTCCTATAACTAAAAAAATATGGAAATAAAACAACATATTTCTGAACAATTAAAGAGTCAAAGAAGAGGGGCGCCTGGGTGGCTCAGTTGGTTAAGCCGCTGCCTTTGGCTCAGGTCATGATCTCAGAGTCCTAGGATCGAGCCCCGCATCGGGCTCTCTGCTCAGCAGGGAGCCTGCTTCCTCCTCTCTCACTGCCTGCCTCTCTGCCTACTTGTGAACTTGTGATCTCTATCTGTCAAATAAATAAATAAATCTTTAAAAAAAAAAGAGTCAAAGAAGAAATCAAAAGGGAAACATCTCGAAAACAATGATAATGGAATTATATCATACCTCAACTTATGGAATGCAGCAAAGCAGTCGTAAGTGGACAGTTATTACAAAATGCCTATTAAAAAAGAAAGATCTTAAGTAAAATCCTAAGTTTATACCTCAAGAAACTAGAAAGAGAACAATAAATAAAGCCCACAGTTGGCAAAATGTAGACAATAAGACATGTCAGAGTAGAAATAAATGAAATAGAGACTAGAAAAACATCTGAGAACATTTATGAGACTAAGGGTGGTTTCTCAAAAGACAGTCTCTTCAAAAAATGGTGCTGGGAAAATTGGACAGCTATGTGTAAAAGAATAAAACTTGGCCATTCTCTTACACCATACGCAAGATAAACTCAAAATGGATAAAAGACCTCAATGTGAGGCAGGAATCTATCAAAATCCTAGAGAAAAACATAGGCAGCAACCTCTTCAACATCGGCCACAGCAACTTCTTTCAAGACATGTCTCCAAAGGCAAAGGAAACAAAAGTGAAAATGAACGTTTGGGACTTCATTAAGATGAAAAGCTTCTGCACAGTAAAAGAAACAGTCAACAAAACAAAGAGATTACCCACAGAATGGGAGAAGATATTCGCAAATGGCACTGTAGACAAAGGGATGATATCCAAGATCTATAAAGAACTCCTCAAATTCAACACTCAAAAAACAGAAAATCATACTGTTATGCTGAAAATAAATAAATTAATTAAAAAAAACAACAACAACAGAAAATCACGTCAAAAAATAAGCAGAGATCATAACAGACACTTCTCCAAATAAGACATACAAATGGCTAACAGACACATGAAAAAATGTTCATCATCATTAGCCAACAGGGAGATTCAAATCAAAACCACATTGAGATACTACCTTACACCAGTTAGACTGGCCAAAATTAACAAGACAGGAAACAACAAGTATTGGACAGGATGTGGAGAAAGAGGAACCACACTGTTGGTGGGAATGCAAGTTGGTGTAGCCACTTTGGAAAACAGTGTGGAGTTTCCTTAAAAAATTAAAAATAGAGTTGCACTATGACCCTAGATTTGCACTACTGGGTATTTACCCCAAAGACACAGACATAGTGAGAAGGACCACCTGTAACCCAATGTTTATAGCAGCAATGGCCACAATCACCAAACTGTGGAAAGAGCTGAGATGTCCTTTAACAGATAAATGAATAAAGAAGATATGGTCCATACATACAATGTAACATTACACTTCCATCAGAAAGAATGAATGCCCAACTTTTGTATCAACATGGATGGGACTGGAAGAGATTATGCTGAGTGAAATAAGTCAAGCAGAAAGAGTCAATTATCATATGGTTTCACTTACTTGTGGAGCATAAGGAATAGCATGGAGGACATTAGGAGAAGGAAAGGAAAAGTGAATTCGGGGAAATAAGGGGAGGGGGAGACAAAGTATAAACGACTGTGGACTCTGAGAAACAAAATGAGGGTTTTGGAGGGGAGGTGGGTTGGGGGATAGGTGAAACTGGTGGTGAGTATTAAGGAAAGCACATATTGCATGGAACACTGGGTGTGGTGCATAAACAATGAATCTTAGAACACTGAAAAAAAAAGATAAATTTAAAAAAATATATAAAGCTGGCAAATCTTTAGCTGGGCTAATTATGAAAAAAAAAAAGGTAGAGGATACAAATAAATAAAGTCAACAGTGAAAGAGGAAACATTATAACTGATGCCATAGAAATACAAAGTATTACATACCAACAAAATGGATAGATAAATAAATAGATAAATTAGATAGATAAATTAAATAGATAGATAAATTCATAAGAATAAGCAACCAACTAAGACTGAACATTGAAGAAAAAGAAACCAGAACAGACCAATAATGGGAAAGGAAATGGAAATGTAATCAGTAATTAAAGCCTCCCAATAAATGAAAGTCCAGGATTGGGTACCTTCACTAGTAAGTTCTACTGAACATCCAAAGAATTAATACCAATCCTCCTCAAACCCTTCCAAAAAACAAAAGAGGGAAGACTGCCAAACTAATTTTATGAGGCCAGAATTACCATCATACCCAAACCAGATAAGAACATTAACAGAAAAGAAAATTAGAGTCCAATATCCCTGATGAATATACATGCAAAAGTCCTCAGAAAATCACTAGCAAACCTAATTCAATAGCATGTTAACATAATCATATATCATGATCAAGTGGGATTTTTAAAATTTTATTTATATATATATATTTTTATTTTTTATAAACATATATTTTTATCGCCAGGGGTACAGGTCTGTGAATTGCCAGGTTTATACACTTCACAGCACTCACCCTCCCTAATGTCCTCCCTAATGTCCATAACCCCACCCCTCTTCTCCCAACCCCCTCCCCCCAGCAACCCTCAGTTTGTTTTGTGAGATTAAGAGCCACTTATGGTTTGTCTCCCTCCCTATCCCATCTTGTTTCATTGATTCTTCTCCTTCCCCCTTAACCTCCCTATGTTGCACTCCACTTCCTCATATCAGGGAGATCATATGATAGTTGTCTTTCTCTAATTGACTTATTTTGCTAAGCATGATACCCTCTAGTTCCATCCACGTCATCGCAAATGGCAAGATTTCATTTCTTTGGATGGCCGCATAGTATTCCATTGTGTATATATACCACCTCTTCTTTATCCATTCATCTGTTGATGGACATCTAGGTTCTTTCCATAGTTTGGCTATTGTGGACATTGCTGCTATAAACATTCGGGTGCACATGCCCCTTCAGATCACCACGTTTGTATCTTTAGGGTAAATACCCAGTAGTGCTATTGCTGGGTCATAGGGTAGTTCTATTTTCACCATTTTGAGGAACCTCCATGCTGTTTTCCAGAGTGGTTGCACCAGCTTGCATTTCCACCAGCAGTGTAGGAGGGTTCCCCTTTCTCCTCATCCTCGCCAGCATCTGTCATTTCCTGACTTGTTAATTTTAGCCATTCTGACTGGTGTGAGGTGGTACCTCATTGTAGTTTTGATTTGTATTTCCCTGATGCCGAGTGATGTGGAGCACTTTTTTCAAGTGTCTGTTGGCTATCTGAATGTCTTCTTTGCAGAAATGTCTGTTCATGTCTTCTGCCCATTTCTTGATTGGATTATTTGTTCTTTGGGTATTGAGTTTGCTAAGTTCTTTATAGATTTTGGACACTAGCCCTTTATCTGATATGTCATTTGCAAATATCCTCTCCCATTCTGTCAGTTGTCTTTTGGTTTTGTTAACTGTTTCCTTTGCTGTGCAAAAGCTTTTGATCTTGATAAAATCCCAATAGTTCATTTTTGCCCTTGCTTCCCTTGCCTTTGGCGATGTTCCTAGGAAGAAGTTGCTGTGACTGAGGTTGAAGAGATTGCTGCCTGTGTTCTTCTCAAGGATTTTGATGGATTCCTTTATCACATTGAGGTCCTTCATCCATTTTGAGTCTATTTTTGTGTGTGGTGTAAGGAAGTGGTCCAATTTCATTTTTCTGCATGTGGCTGTCCAATTTTCCCAACACCGTTTATTGAAGAGGCTGTCCTTTTTCCATTGGACATTCTTTCCTGCTTTTTCGAAGATTAGTTGACCATAGAGTTGAGGGTCCATTTCTGGGCTCTCTATTCTGTTCCATTGGTTTTTGTGCCAGTACCATGCTGTCTTGATGATGACAGCTTTGTAATAGAGCTTGAAGTCCAGAATTGTGATGCCACCAACTTTGGCTTTCTTTTTCAATATTCCTTTGGCTATTTGAGGTCTTTTCTGGTTCCATATAAATTTTAGGATTATTTGTTCCATTTCTTTGAAAAAAATGGTTGGGATTTTGATAGGAGTTGCATTAAAGGTGTAGATTTCTTTAGGTAGCATGTACATTTTCACAATATTTGTTCTTCCAATCCATGAGCATGGAACATTTTTCCATTTCTTTGTATCTTCCTCAATTTCTTTCATGAGTACTTTATAGTTTTCTGAGTATAGATTCTTGGCCTCTTTGGTTAGGTTTATTACTAGGTATCTTATAGTTTTAGGTGCAATTGTAAATGGGATTGACTCCTTAATTTCTCTTTCTTCTGTCTTGTTGTTGGTGTAGAGAAATGCAACTGATTTCTGTGCATTGATTTTATATCCTGACACTTTACTGAATTCCGGCCCAGAGGAGCCGAGAGCTCTGGGCTGCACTCCTCAGTACGTCCTCAGAAAATAGCACCCAATTACTCCCGTCTCCCTGGCCTCCGGCCATGCTCCAAGCTCACCGAGCCTGCGATGGGTTTAAGGTAACTCTAGCTGAGAGCTCAGTCTTCAGCTCTGTCTCTGTAGCCGGCTTCCCCGTTCTAATACCTGCAAGCTCTGTGACACTCAGATACCCCTGATTCTTCTATGACCCTGTGGGACCTGAGGCCACGCTGACCCTGCATGGACTTCACCGCGGGCTAGCCTCTGGAGCAATGTCCCTCAGTGGAACAGACTTTTAAAAGTCCTGATTTTGTGCTCTGTTGCTCCGCCGCTTGCAGGGAGCCGGCCCCTCCCCCACAGTCTAGCTTTCCGTCACCTTGGATTCACTTCTCCGCCAGTCCTACCTTTCAGAAAGTGGGTGATTTTCTGTTTCTAGAATTGCTGTTCTTCTCTTTGATCTCCCATTGGATTTGTAGGTGTTCGCAATCTTTAGATAAGCTATCTAGCTGACCTCCTGCTACCTGAAGTAGTCTCAGCCTGCTACTTCTCCGCCCTCTTGACTCCACCTCCCTCAGGTGGGATTTATGACATAGATGCAAGAATGTTCAACATACACAAATCCATGAATTCAATACACCACTTTAACAAAATAAAGGACAAAAACTATATGATCATATCAGTATATGCCAAAAAAGCATTTGATAAAATCAGTGTCCCTTCCTTATAAAATCTCTCAATATTTAGATAGCGAGGGAATATACCTCAACATAATGAAGGCTATATATGACAAGTTTACACCTAACATCATACTCAATGGTGAAAAGCAAAAAGTTTTTTCTGTATGATCAGGAACAAGACAATGATGCCTTCTATGACCACTTCTATTCAAGATAATAGTAGAAGACCCACCAGAGAAATTCAACAAGAAAATAATGGGCTTCCAAATCAGCGAGAAAGAAGTAAAATTTGTCTCCACTTGTAGATTACATGATCTTATCTAGAAAACCCTAAAATTCCATCAAAATCTGTTAGGAAAAAAAAAATGTAATAGAGATGCTCAATACAAAATCAACATACATAATTTGGTTGTATAAAAGTCTGAAGATATAGGGACAGCTGGGTGGCTCAGTCGGATAAGTGTCTGCCTTCAGCTCAGATCATGATCCCAGGGTCCTGAGACTGGGTTCTCCATCAGGCTCCCTGCTCCATGGGGAGTATGCTTCTCCCTCTCCCTGCTTGTGCACTCTCTCTCTCTGACAAATAAATAAATAAAATCTTTAAAAAAATTTTTTAAAATCTGAAGATACAAATAAAGGCAAATATAGCCCCTAATCATGGTTTGGAAGAATTAAAATTCTTACAATGTTTATATTATTCAATTAAGTATATAAATTCAATGTAATTCCTATCAAAATTCCAATAGGAACAGAAATAAAAAAGAAAAAAAAAACCTTATATGGAAACCACAAAACAGTCCAGATAGTACTCACTTTTGCAGCACATAAACTAAAATTGGAATGATATAGAGAAGATTAGCTTGCCTCTCAGACCACAGCATGGGAAAAGATATTTGCAAATGACATTACAGCTGAAGAGCTGATATCCAAGATCTACAAAGAACTTCTCAAACTCAACACTCAAAAAACAAATAACCTAGTCATACAATGGGTAGAAGACACGAACAGACACTTCTCTAAAGAAGACATACAAATGGCTAACATACATGAGAAAATGCTCAACATCACTAGCCATCAGGGAAATGCAAATCAAAATCACAATGAGATAACATCTTACTCCAGTAAGAATGGCAAAAAATAACAAAACAAGAAACAACAAATATTCATGAGGATGTGGAGATAGGGGTCTCCTCTTACACTGTTGGTGGGAATGCAAGCTGGTACAGCCACTCTAGAAAACAGTATGGAGAGATTCCTCAAGATGTTAAGTAAGAGTAGAGCTACCTTATGACCCAGCAATTGTACTACTAGGTATTTACCCCAAAGATACAGATGTAGTGAAAAGAAGGGGCACATGCACCCCAATGTTCTTAGCAGCAATGTCCACAACAGCCAAACTGTGGAAGGAGCTGAGATGCCCTTCAATGGATGAATGGATAAAGAAGATGTGGTATATATATACAAAGGAATATTATTCAGCCATCAGAAATGATGAATAGCTATCATCTGCATGGGCATGGATGGAACAGGAGGGGATTATGCTGAGTGAAGTAAGACAAGCAGAGAAAGATAAGTAACATTTGGTTTCATTCATATGTAGAACATAAGCAATAACATGGAGAACCATGGGGAAGAGAGGGAAATCCAAAGGGGTAGAAATCAGAGAGGGAGACAAACCATGAGAGGCTATGGACCCTGCGAAACAAACTGAGGGTTTTGGGGGGGGGGTTGGAGGGGCAGAACATGGTGTTGGGTATCAAGGAGGGCACATGCTGTGATGAGCACTGGGTGTTATTTGAAACTAATGAATCACTGAACACTACATCAAAAACTAATGATGTACTATATATTGGCTAACTGAACATAATAAAAAAAAAAGATTAGTATGCTGCTGTGCAATAATGATGTACAAATTTATGAAGCCGTTCAGATTTTTAATTACTGAATCACTATATTGTACACCTGAAACTAATACAACACTATATGTTAACTATACTGGAATTAAAAAAAAAAAATCCAGAAGTTAAAGCAATCTTCAGCAAGAACAAAGTTGGAGCCATCACACTTACTGATTTCAAATTATATTACAAAGTGATAAAAATCAAACCATATGGTACTTGTTTAAAAACAGATATTTAGAACACTGGAACAGAATAAAGAGCCCAGAAATAAACCCATGCATATGTATTCAACTAATCTTTGACAACGTTGTCAAAAATATACAATGTGGAAAGGCTAGTCTCTTCAATAAATGATGTTAAAACTAACAATTCAATAAAAAACTTGATATCCACATGCAAAAAAAGAAACTGGATGCTTATTTTATACCTCACACAAAAGTCAACCGAAAATGTATTCAAGACTTAAATGTAAGACCTGAAAACCATAAAATTCCTAAATGAAAACATAGGGGAAAACCACCTTGACAATGCTCTTGGTAACGATTTTTTCCCTTTTTTCTTTGGATGTGACACCAAAAGCACAGAAAACAAAACAAAAATAAATGAAGGGGATTGTATGAAACTAAGGGATTAATATCTAAAATACATAAAGAACTCATATAACTAAATAGCAAAATATCTAAATGTGTTAATATAAACATAGACAAAGGACCTGAATAGACATTTTTAAAAAGAAGACACACAACTATGGGTGCCTGTGTGGCTCAGTGGGTTAAGCCTCTGTCTTTAGCCCAGGTCATGATCTCAGGGTCCTGGGATCAAGCCCTGCATCAGCTTGATCAATAGGGAGCCTGCTTCCACCTCTCTCTCTGCCAGCCACTCTGCCTACTTGTGATCTCTCTCTCTGTCAAATAAATAAACAAAATATTTAAAAAATTTAAAGACACACAAATAGCCAACATAGGCATAAAAGATGCTCAACATCACTAATAATAAGAAAAAAACTCAGATCAAAATTACAGTGAGATATTACTTCATACCTGTTAGTATGGTTATTAGCAAAAATCAAAAAAGTAAGTGTTGGCAAGGATATAGAGAAAAGAGAACCCTTGTATGCTGTTCGTGGGAAATATAAACTGGAACAGCAATTACAGAAAACAGTATGGAGTTTCCTCATAAAATTAAAAATGTAACTATCATAGGATCCAGCAATCTCACTGATGGGTATACAGCTAAAGGAAATAGAGTTGCTCTCTCAAACTGGTATCTGCACTCCCAGTTCACTGCAGCATTATTCACAGTAACCAAGAAATGGAAGCAACTTAAGTGCTCAACAGATATATGAAATGTGATCTACATATGTAATGAAACATTATCCAGCCTTTTAAGAAAAGGAAATCCTGCTGTTTGTGACAATATAGATGGGCTTAGAAGACACTACGTTAGGTGAATTAAGTCAGACACAGAAATACAAATACTGCATGATCTCACTTTTACATGGACTTAAAAAAAAAATCAAACTCAATGTAACAGGGAGTGGAGTGGTGGTTACAGGGGTTGAGGGTTTGAAGAAACAGGAAGATGTCATTCAGAGGATTAAAAACTCTTGGCTAGAGGATGAATAAGTTTTGGAGACCTAATGTTACAACATGATGACTATAGTTAATAATAATGTATTATACACTAGAAATTTGCTAAAAGAGTAGATCTCAAGTGTTTTCCCCACAAAGAAAGAAACTATTGGAGGAGATGAATATGTTAATTAGCTTGGCTATGGTAATCATTTAACAATGTATATTCAAAACATCATGTTGTGCTACTTAAATACATACCATTTTTATTTGTCAATAATACCTTAAGAAAGCTGAAAAAAATCTGCACAGCAGGACCTGCACTGGGAGCTCATTTAGCCTCTCCGAAACTGACTGCTTATAATGTAGCAAAACAGAGACTTGGTGATATATTGCTCAAACATCTGAAGCTAGTAGGTATTTTTTCAGAACTTCACTTCTGATTTAAACCCCATGCATTCCAAAAATCATTTTTCATCCCTAAACTGATGTTTAGTTGTCTTATTATTTTATGTATATGATTTATATATCTATATAAATTAATGAAATATAAGTAGAAAAAAGTAGTAAACAATTTATCAGTAGTCTATATTCAGAATACTTTGCATATGCTATAAATTCTTACTTTATTCAAAAGAAACTAAAATAATAAGTTGTGTCTGACCCATTACAAGGAAGAAGGACATTTCTGAAGATCAACCTGGAGACTTGCATTTAAAGAAAAGCTTTGGCCTCATATTTAAAGTGTGATGAATAAGTGTGTATTTATATGTCAAATTAAAATAAAATGTTTTATTTTACATACACCTATGGTATGTATTTTTTTAAAAATATTTTATTTATTTATTTATTTGACAGACAAGAGATCACAAGTAGGCAGAGAGGCAGGAATAGAAAGAGAAGGGGAGGAAGCAGGCTAACCCACTGAGCCACCCAGGTACCCTATGGTGTGTATTTTTAACATTAGTTCTCTTTTACTAATTTTTTTAATTAACTAATTAAATTTGAATCCTGATCACTTAAGATACGAGGGCTTTCTAAGGTCTGCACAATGCATTACCTGAGCTGCCAGGAATACTGCTGGGCTAACAACATAGCCCTCAACTATCTGCCTCTCTAGAATTTTCCTTGGTGAATGAGAGCTGCCCTGCCACTAGAATCTAATGACTGATTATTTTGCCAGTATAAAAACTCAACCTTCTCATTCCAACTTGGAAAACTCTCAAAGGTCATCCCAGTTTCAGAGCTCTCTGTGGGGCTGAGTGAGCTTTTATTTAGACTGCAACACTGTCTGATTTTTTCCTAGCTCAGTCTTGCTTCCTCCCCTTCTTTATTGGTGTTGATTCTGAAAGCATACTCCAATGAACATCCTGATGCCTAATGTCAATGTGAGTAGGCTTCCTATGAGTCCTGCAATAGGCTTCTACAGTGCTTTCCCTTTAATTTGCAATCAGCCTAAGAGTCAATGTCAAAATTGAAGAACTGACTTAGCAACAATGCAGAGATACAGTCTTCTCTTTTCCACTTCCCAATCCTCTTTCCATGCCTTCTTCTCCTATGAAGACCCACACAAATGGATATTTGATATCCTATTTCAGTATAATTTTTATTATATCTCATATAATATACCATATCATTATAATTAATAACTATATATTATGTTAATAGTCACTGCTGCAATAAATGGATGCACAAATTTATGTTTCAAACCCAGTAGAAGTTCTTTACTTGTTCATTTACTAATAATCACTAGGTAAACAGGATGGCATGGAACCTTCTTCCACACAGTTGTTTAGAAGTTTCTGGTATTTTCACCTAATGTTTTATTGAAGAGCTGGCTCCATTCCAGTCAACAAGAAAGAAGAAAAGTGTGTGAAGGAGGAGCTATGGAGGTTTTTGGAGACCATACTTGAAAATTCTGTGCTCCACTTCCAATGAGTATTCAGTTCTGAAGCCAAATGAAACTGCAAGCAAAACTGGGAAATTCAGTTTTCCTGAACATCCAGGGAGAACAGAATATAGATTTTGGTGAGTATCTCTGCCATGCTAGGGTCATCCAAAAGCTTCATCTCCTAGGACACAAATGTGTCAATTTCCTGCACACAAGTCTTTTTCAAGGACTTGTAACTGATCTATGAATTTGAATCCCCTTATATTAGACCTTCTCTGTATATGAGCATTAAATGTGACTGATGCTATTGATTTTTATGTTCTAATAATTTAAATACAAAGAAGTGCACATATTTAAAGTTTACAACTTGATGAATTTAGGCATATGTAAATACATGGTATCATCACCACAATCAAGGTAATAGACATATCCAGCACTTCTCAGACTTTCCTGAATATGACACCAAAAGCCAGGCAACACAAGCAAAAAGAGACAGTGAGACTGTAACAAACTAAAAAGCTTTTGCATGGCAAAGGATACAATCAACAAAATGAAAAGGCAACCTACAGAATGGGAGAAAATATTTGCAAACAATATATATGATAAGGGATTAATTTCCTTTTTTTTTTTAAAGATTTTATTTATTTATTTAACAGAGAGAGAGATAGCTGGAGAAGGAACACAAGCAGGGGGAGTGGGAGAAGGAGAGAGAAGCAGGCTCCAGGTTGAGTAGGGAGACCAGGATGAGGCTCAATCCCAGGACCCTGGAATCATGAACTGAGCCAAAGGCAGATGCTTAATGGCTGAGCCACCCAGGTGCCCCATAATTTCCAAAAATAAATAAAGAACTCCTATAACTTAATAGCAAAGAAAACAAGTAATCCATTAAAAAAATGGGCAAAGGACTTGAACAGACGTTTCTCCAACATATGTACTGGCTATACATATAGTCAATATGAATCTGAAAATATGCACAATATCATTAATTATTAGGGAAATGAAAATTAAAATCATAATGAGATGTTACCTCACACCTGCTAGAATAGCTAGTATTAAAAAAGTGTTGGTGAGGTTGTGAAAAAATTAGAACCCCTAAACAGTGTTGGCAGAAATATAAAATGGTACAGCAGTTACGCAAAACACTATGGACATTCCTCAAGACATTAAGAATGGAAATACCAAATGATCCTGGAATACCACTTCTGGATGTTTCAAAATAACTGAAATCAGGTTCTCTCTTTCTCTCTCTCTCTCTTTTTTTTAAATTGTCGTGAGTGCACTTTATTTTTACTGTGTTGTTAGTCACCATACAGTACATCATTAGTTTTTGATGTAGTGTTCCATGACTCATTGTTTGTGTATAACACCCAGTTCTCCATGCAATCCTCCTTAATACCCCATCACCAGGTTTACCTATCCACCCACCTCCCTCCCTTCTAAAACTCTCAGTTTTTTTTCCTAGAGTCCATAGCCTTCCACTTCAATTACTCCTCCTTCATTTTTCCCTTCCTTTTCCTAATATCCTTCATGCTATTCCTTATACTCCACAAATAAGTGAAACCATAAAATAATTGACTTTCTCTGTATGACTTATATCAAACAGGTATTAGCACTCCCATGTTCATTGCAGCATTATTTACAATAGTCAATATAAAAGCAACCTGTGTCCATTAAGAAATGAATAGATAAAATGTGGTAATGAATACAGTAGAATATTATTTAGCCTTAAAAATATTTTGCCATTTGGAACAACATTCATGAATATGGAGGACATCATGCTAAGTGATATAAGCATTGCAGAAGGACAAATAACTGCATGATTCCACCCATATATCTAAAATAGTCAAACTTTTATAAGCAGAGAGGATAATAGTAGTTGCTGGAGGCTGTTCATGGGGAAAGTAGGGAGTTGTTTAAAGAGTATAAAGTTTCAGTTATGCTATAAATTCTGGAAACCTGCTGTACAACATATTGCCTATAGTTAACAATACAGTATTTTATGCTTCAAAAAATTTTAAGAGGATAGATCTCATGTTAAAGATTCTTACCAAACACAAGACAAAACAATGTGAATGTGTATGAATTTTATAGGTAGTCATATCTTTACCAGAATTCCTGTATACATTTCCAAAGAAATGTACAATCACACATTACCAGCATATTTATGATGAATAAAGGACACAGAACCTGCATATATCAATACCAGTAATGATACTAGTCTCGTCAGCTACATTTATTTCTCACAACAACATAAAAAGTAAATCCAATTATTATGATGTTAGAGATTTAGGGTTAGAAATAATCACCCCACCCCATGCAAGGCCAACTAAGTAATAAACATTAAAATTGAGATTCAAACCTAAATTTTCTTGCCTCCAGAGCATATGTACACTTTTAATCAATAGGTATACTGCCTCATGACTGGTGTCTGCTAGAAACTAGAATAGGAGTTACGAATAATCATTCTCAATTTGACTCAAGCCTCTTAGTAGAAGTATGGTATTTACTAAACCTAGAACACCAAAGCTTTGAGTTTAAGATTTCAGTGCTCTATGTTCTTCTCTAAGAGCTCTTGAAGCTTTGACTTTGCCCTCTGGCAAATTTATGTGCTTCAGTCTTCACCTCTAAAACTGAAATGATAATTCTATAATTCCACTCAAGGAGTTTCTACTAGGAACAGCAACAAACACTGGCAGAGGGTCAGTCTGAGTTATAGGTAAAGAAAACCCTTAAAAAGCTGATATGTGATAGATATTTAAATACACTATGAAATATGATTTTGTGAGTGTGTTAGGTCTTTTTAAAGTCAATTTTTCACACAAAAAAATCAAATCTTTTGGCCCACATTCTAGATTTAATTCATCTCTAGCCAAGTCTTTTCAGAAATGTTTCTCTTTCTTACCATGTCCCTAGATGTCCAATGCGTTGCTTAGGTTTCTGTTTCTGGCACATTGTGACAGATTCCATTTAATCCTGTCCAAAGAATTGATAAGGCAAAGAAGATAGTTCTATAGGTAAGAATGAATTCAAAATGGAAACAGAATTGCAAGTTATAAAATTAGTTAGAAATTCAGAAAACTTTTAGGCTGTGAATAAAAAGAATTAGATTTTTTAAAGGAATTCATTTATTTGAGAGAGAATGAGAGTGTGCACAAGAGTGCATGAGCCTGGGGTACCAGTAGAGGGAGAGAGAGAAACAGATTCCCCACTGAGCACAAAGCCCAACACTGGCTCCAACCAGGAACCTGAGATCATGACCTGAGACAAAGGCAGACGCCTAACTGACTGAGCCACTCAGGTGTCACAGATTTTTCTTTATGTCATTTGGTAAATCTTCAACTTAGTATATTTATATGTCAATATCAGCAAATAATTCAATTTAATACAATATGAAAAATATTGGCTTTCTACTCCATAGATGACATACAAGTCTCACCATAAAAATGTCATAGCTTCCCTCTCCAGCATCTTTCCAAATCCCTTTATTTTAAGCTTCAGAGTTTAGGCAGAGCTTGTATTTCCCCACATATACCATGACATTTCTTTCTTTCTTTCTTTTCTTTCTTTCTTTCTTTCTTTTTTTAATTAACATATAATGTATTATTTGCTTTGGGGGTACAGGTCTGTGAATCATCAGTCTTACACAATTCCCAGCACTCACCATCGCACATACCCTGCCCAGTGTCCATAACCCAGCCACCCTATCCCTCCCTCCACCCCCCAGCCATCCTCAGTTTATTTCCTGAGATTAAGAGTCTCTTGTGGTTTGTCTCCCTCCCAGGTCCCATTGTGTTTGTTATACTCTTTCTCCTACCCTGAATATTCCCATATCCAACAGAGTGACTTAATCTACTCATCTATTACATGAGGATAATAATGCCATCTATCTTATGGGGTTATTCTGAGACTATAAAAAGATAATCTATGTAAAGTGCTTAGAAAATGACTGACATATTGAAAACACTTAATAAAAGTTGTTTTCATGAATAAGGGCCTTAATCTGTGTTATATTTTACTTTCCAATAGTTCAGCCAATGACATACTGCTGGTACAGAAATCTACTGTATCAAAAAAAAATCTTTTGAAATTGCTGAAGTCTACTTATTTGATATATCACTGTAAAACATTGGGCTCACACAAGGAACATGGTAAAATAGCAAGATAAATAGGATTACACACATATACACTGATAAATTATCTAAACATAAAATGCACCTCAATGTTCTGTCATGAGGTACAAAAGCCAGCAAGCATCCAAACACATAAGGTCAACACAAATCAGCACATCTCAGGTTAGAGGCTGCTACATTTACGGTGACAAATAATTTGACATATTTCAAAAAATTAATAATTTAAGAGGCTCTTTATTTCTGTTTTGCCTCTCTAAAGAACAGGGCCACACTCTGTCTCTTTCCACATCTGATATCTTTCAGAAAGAATAATACTGAGTCTTAATTTAAAATGAGTGATGTAGTACAGTTTTAGACCATATATCTTTTCAAAGCTGTCAGTTTCCTTTCACCACTTTTCCTATATTCCAAAAACAAGTTTAAATTAAACATAGATCGACAATAAATCTGCCACTTGCTGTCTTATTTATGGCACTTTTAGAAGAGACACTGATGTTCTCTTATAAGCCAAGATGGACAGATCCCTTCAGAATTAAAATTAAAACACCTAAAATATTTCATAGAATTTTATTGGCCATGAGATGTCTACTTTTTTGCTGATCTTAGTATTATTCTTTCATGTGTCCCCTATATAAGGTCAATACAGTATAAGGGAGAAGAGCCCCAGTTTTCTTGGCCCAAACTTGGTAAATATAAAACTACAATATGATTTGAGAACTTAAAAGGAGAGAAAGCTACAGTAGAGGTTGCTTTATCCAAATACCTAGGGCATGATTTATTCTAGATATATGGCACCTCTAAAAATTTAGATGATTTTAAAAAATGGAGTGATAAATTAGAATATATAGCATGATAAATATTATAATAATCAAATTGCCATTGTGCATTTATATTTAAATGCAACATACACACACATGACCATTTATTACTGAAAATGTTTACCTTCAAAATTGTATAAATGACCAAGAGCTTTCATAACCCACTACAATCATTCATTACTATTTGTATTACCTGACCATATTGTGGTGTCTGAGTCTTTGTGACACCAATATGAAATTATCTGGGTTTTTTTTGTGTCCCTTTTCTACTATTTGAATAGGTACATTTATTGTGATTATCTATGCCTACTTCACCACTGCATGCTGGGTGTGTGGGAGGCAAACAACTTGTTCCTTTATTTATTATTTTTTTGTGAAGATTTTATTTATTTGACAGAGAGAGATCACAAGTAGGCAGAGAGGCAAGCAGAGAGAGAGAGAGAGAAAGAGAGAAAGAGAGGGAGGAGGAAGCAGGCTCCCTGCCTAGCAGAGAGCCCAATACGGGACTCGATCACAGGTCCCTGAGATCATGACTTGAGCTGAAGGCAGAGGATTAACCCACTGAGCCACCCAGGCAGCCCAATTTGTTCCTTTATTTTACATGAATCTAACTGAGATAAATCACAGTAGAAGCACCAAACTCAAGAATTCTCATCTACACTTGAACTGATTTATTTGATGAGATCCTGGAGTTGGAGATTGATGTCAGAATAGAATGTGGCTTATTTTGAATATGGCATTGAAGTAAATAAATGAACAAAAAAAAGACCCATAGTTGTAATACCGCAGAAATGGACAGTCTGATTTAAAAATTTTTAAAGGATGTAAAAGGCCAAAAATGTCAATGAAAACTTAAATAGTACTTTCAAAAAAAAATCAGCACATTTATACCTCTGAATATCAAAATTTATTATAAAGTTTCAGCAATGAAAGCAGAGTGCTTTTCATATACAACAAACAAACAGAACAGCAGGATAGAATAAAGTGTCTAGGAATAGACCTTCCATATTCAGGCCCTTAATTTTTGGCATGAAACAAGACAGAATAAACAAAAGTTCAAAATATGTTGGTAGATTTAAATCTAAATATACAATACAAATTAATTAATTATTAATTAATTTTTAAAATGATGAATTTCTGGGTAGGATAAAATAAAATTCAATTATATGCTATTTATGAGACATCACTACAGTAAAACATTTATAAAGGCTTATAGTAAAAGGATAGAAAAAGATATACCCAATAAATTCTAAGCAAGAAAGGTTGATACTGATATATTTTTATGAGAAAAATTGACTTGATGGGTAAATTAAAGCATTGCTGGGGATAAAGAAGGTTAATTTGCTGTAATTAAAGGATTGATTTCCCCTGGAAACTATAATCATGTTATACTTTTGCATATTTAGTATCAAAATATATTAGGAAAAATGTACAGAATTAAAACAAGAAACAGATCTATAGTCATGGTAGATTTTCAACACCTAGTTGATAACATAAGCCAAAAGAACCCCCATAGAGGTATATAAAAGATATGAAGGACCAAACACTTGATCTAATTGGCACATACACCATACATTAACAAACAATAGCTGAATGCATATTCACTTCAAGAACACATAGAACTTTCACAAAATTGATCATATACTGGTCCATATAACAACACTCCGTACATTTCAAATACTGGGAAACAATGACAACATTTTCTGAGCACACTGTGAATTAACTTTAAAATCAATAAGAAAGGGTAAATAAAAAATACTAAATTTATAAAATTGGAAGCCTACTTCTAAATAACTTGTGGGGGAGCAGTCAAGATGGCAGAGAAGTAGCAGGCTGAAACAACATCAGGTAGCAGAAGATCAGCTAGATAGCTTATCAAACCATTCCGAACACAAACAAATCCAACAGGAGATCGAAGAGAAGAGCAACAATTCTAGAAACAGAAAATTGACCACTTTCTGAAAGGTAGGACCAGCGGCGAAGTGAATCCAAAGCTCCAGAAAGATAGACCATAGGGGTAGGGCCCAGCTCCTGGCAAGCGGTGGAGCAATGGAGCACAAAATCAGGACTTTTAAAAGTCTGCACCATTGAGGGACGGACATTGGTCCAGAGACTAAACTGGGGTGAAGCCCACGCGGGGACAACGTGGCCCCAGGTTCTGCAGGGTCACAGAAGGATGGGAGTATCTGAATGTCACAGAGCTCGCAGGTATCAAAGCGGGAAAGCTGGCTACAGAAACAGAGCCAAGGAGTGAGCTCTCAACTCGGGATTACCTTGAATTGTAATCAGTGACACAGGCCACTGCTCTGTGAATGGGGTCCCCACAAGACCGGAGAGACCCCCCCCGGAAGAGCTCAGGGATTTGCAGGGTTCAGAGACTCCAGACAGAGCTGTGTGCCAGAGACAGAGATGCTTGGTCACAGGTTGGGTGAGCTCAGAGTGCAGCTGGAGGCCAGGGAGATGGGACTGATTGAGCGCTTTTCTTTAAGGGTGCACTGAGAAGTGGGGCCCCGAGCCCTTGGCTCCTCCAGGCCAGAGATTGGGAGGCCGCCATTTTCATTCCTGTGCTCCAGAACTTGACAGAAAGCGTTAAGGGAACAAAAGCTCCTGAAAGCGAAACCCAGCCGATTACTTAGCCTGACCCCAGTAAGTGTGGTGCAATTCTGCCTGGGGCAAAGACACTTGAGAATCACTACAACAGGCCACTCCCCAAGAATATCAACAAGAAATCCAGCAAAGACCAAGTTCACTTACCAAGAAGAACAGTGGAATTCCAGAGGAGAAAGCAAAGCATGGACTTCATGGCTTTGCCCCAGGTCTTTAGTCTTGCAAAGTTAATTAATTTTTTTAATTGTACTTTTTTCTCTTCTGCTAAATTGTTTTTTAACTTTTACCCTTTCCTCTTTTAATGTTTTTTAAACTAGTTTATCTTAACAATACCTTTCATTAAAAAAAAAAAAACTTTTTTGAAACTGCATTGTTATAGTCACATTTTATCCTTCATTGTATCTAACTTTATTTTTTGTATACACATAGGGTTTTTTCTTCTAAAAAATTTGGGTACAACTTTTTCTAATAGATCAAAATACACTCTAAATCTAGCACCGGGCTCATTCTAGTCTCCAGCCCATGCAAATTCTCTCTGCTATCTCTTTCTTTATTCTCCCAACCAACTTACTTTATCAACTTCTTTTTTAGAAATTAAAAAAAAATTTTTTTTTCATCTTTATACTCATATCCCATCCCTTCATTGTGTTTACCCTTATATATGTTTTTCATTCTTTAAAAATTTGGGAGGTAGTTTTTTCTAAAAGATCAAACACTCCCAAAATTAAGTGGGTGACCCTGTTCTAGTCACCTGTCTAATATATATATATATATATATATATATATATATATATATATATATATATATCCTTTTTAAGATTTTTTCTTTATTTGTCTTATTTTATTAATTTTTTTTCCTGAACTTCTTTTTACCCTCTTTCTCCCCCCCCCCCATGATTTGGGTTCTCTTCTGATTTGGTTAAAGCACATTTTACTGGGATCTTTGCTACCCTTTTAGTATTTTATGTGCTCCTTCATATATTCTAATCTGGACAAAATGACAAGGTGGAAAAACTCACCACAAAAAAAAAGAACAAGAGGCAATATCAAAGGCTAGGGACCAAATCAATATGAACATTGGTAATATGTCAGATCTAGAGTTCAGAATAACGATTCTCAAGGTTCTAGCCAAGCTTGAAAAAGGTATGGAAGATATTAGAGGAAACCCTGTCCAAAGAAATAAAAGTCCCTTTCTGGAGAAATAGAAGAACTAAAATCTAACCAAGTTAAAATCAAAAAAGCTATTAATGAGGTGCAATTAAAAAATGGAGGCTGTTACTGCTAGGATAAATGAGGCAGAAGAAAGAATTGGTGATATAGAAGACCAAATGACAGAGAATAAAGAAGCTGAGCAAAAGAGAGACAACTACTGGACCACAAGGGGAGAATTTGAGAGATAAGTTATACCATAAGACAAAACAACATTAGAATAATTGTGATTCCAGAAGAAGAAGAAAGAGAGAGGGGAGCAGAAGGTATATTGGAGAGAATTTCCCTAATATGGCAAAGGGAAAAAGCATCAAAATCCAGGAGGTGCAGAGAACACCCCTCAAAATCAATAAGAATAGGTCCACACCCCATCATCTAATAGTAAAATTTACAAGTCTTAGTGACAAAGAGAAAAATCCTGAAAGCAGCCTGGGACAAGAAGTCTGTAACATACAATGGTAAAAATATTAGATTGGCAGAGGACTTATCCACAGAGACCTGGCAGGCCAGAAAAAACTGGCATGATATATTCAGAGCATTAAATAAGAAAAACATGCAGCCAAGAATACGGTATCCAGCTAGGCTATCACTGAAAATAGAAGAAGAGATTAAAAGCTTCCAGGACAAACAAAAACTGAAAGAATTTGCAAACACCAAACCAGCTCTACAGGAAATATTGAAAGGGGTCCTCTAAGCAAAGAGAGAGACTACAAGTGGTAGGTCAGAAAGGAACAGAGACCATATACAGTAACAGTCACCTTACAGGCAATACAATGGCACTAAATTCATATCTCTCAATAGTTACCCTGAATATAAATGGCTGAATGCCCCAGCCAAAAGACACAGGGTATCAGAATGGATATAAAAACAAAACCCATCAATATGCTGCCTATAAGAAACTCATTTTAGACCTGAGACACCTCCAGATTTAAAGTGAGGTGGTGGCGGACGAGGTGGCCGAGTGGTTAAGGCGATGGACTGCTAAAGTGAGGTGGTGGAAAACAATTTACCATGCTAATGGACATCAGAAGAAAGCTGGGGTGGCAAATCTTATAGCAGATCAATAAGATTTTAAGCCAAATATAATAAGAGATGATGAAGGACACTATATCATACTCAAAGGGTCTGTCCAACAAGAGGATCTAACAATTTTAAATATCTATGTCCATAACATGGGAGCAGCCAAATATATAAACCAATTAATAGCAAAATCAAAGAAACACATTGACAATAATACAGTAATAGTAGGGGACTTTAACACTCCCCTCACTGAAAAGGACAGATCATCCAAACAAAAGATCAACAAAGAAATAAAGGTCTTAAATGACACACTGGACCAGATAGACATCACAGATAAATTCAGAACATTCCATCCCAAAGCAACATAATACACATTTTTCTCTAGTGCACATGGAACTTTCCCCAGAATAGTTAACATTCTGGGTCACAAATCAGGTCTCAACTGGTATCTAAAGATTGGGATCATTCCCTGCATATTTTCAGAGCACAATGATCTGAAGCTATAATTCAATTATGAGTGGAAAGTTGTAAAGAAGTCAAAAACATGGAGGTTAAAGAGCATCCTACTAAAGAATGAATGTGTCAACCAGGAAATTAAAGAAGAATTGAAAAAATTCATGGAAACCAATGAAAGAAAACACAACAGTTCAAAGTCTGTGGGACACAGCAAAGGCAGTCCTGAGAGGAAAGTACATAGCCATATAAGCCTTTCTCAATAAACAAGAAAGGTCTCAAGTACACAGCCTAACCCTACACCAAACGGAGCTAGAAAAAGAACAGCAAAAGAAAGCCTAATCCCAGCAGGTGAAGAGAAATAATAAAGATCAGAGCAGAAGTCAATGAAATAGAAACCAAGAGAAGAGTAGAACAAATCAACAAAACTAGGAGCTGGTTCTTTGAAAGAATTAATAAGATTGATAAACCCCTGGCCAGACTTACCAAAAAGAAAAAAGAAAGGGCCCAAGTAAATAAAATCATGAATGAAAGAGGAGAGATCACAACCAACACCAAAGAAATACTAACATTTATAAGAACATGCTATGAGCAACTCTACGCCAACAAATTTGACAATCCGGAAGAAATGAATGCATTCCTAAAGACATATAAACTATAACAACTGAACCAGGAAGAAATAGAAAACCTGAACAGACCCATAACCAGTAAGAAGATTGAAACAGTCATCAAAAATCTCCAAACAAACAAAAGCCCAGGGCCAGATGGCTTCCCAGGGAAATTCTACCGAACACTTAAAGAAGAATTCATTCCTATTCTTCTGAAACTGTTCCAAAAAATAGAAATGGAAGGAAAATTTCCAAACTCATTTGATGAGGCCAGCATCACCTTGATCCCCAAATCAGGCAAGGATCCCATCAAAAAAGAGAACTACAGACCAGTATCCTTGATGAACACAGATGTGAAAATTCTCACCAAAATACTAGCCAATAGGATCCAACAGTACATAAAATGGATTATTCACCATGACCAAGTGGATTTATTCAAGGGCTGCAAGGCTGGTTCAACATCTGCAAATCAATCAATGTGATACAACACATTACTAAAAGAAAGAACAAGAACCATATGATATTCTCAATAGATGCTGAAAAAGCATTTGACAAAGTACAGCATCCCTTCCTGATTAAAACTCTTCAAAGTGTAGGGATAGAAGGCACATACTTCAATATTATCAAAGCCGTCTATGAAAAACCACTGAAAATATCATTCTCAATGGAGGAAAACTGAGAGCTTTTCCTCTAAGGTCAGGAACACAGCAGGGATATCCGTCATCACCACTGCTATTCAACACAGTACTAGAAGTCCTAGCCTTAGCAATCAGACAGCAAAAAGAAATTAAAGACATCCAAATCAGCAAAGAAGAAGTCAAACTCTCACTCTTTGCAGATGATATGATGCTATATGTGGAAAATCCAAAAGACTCCACTCCAAATCTACTAGAACATGTACAGGAATTCAGTAAAGTGTCAGGATATAAAATCAATGCACAGAAATCAGTTGCATTTCTCTACAACAACAGCAAGACAGAAGAAAGAGAAATTAAGGAGTCAATCCCATTTACAATTGCACTCAAAACTGTAAGATACCTAGGAATAAACCTAACCAAAGAGGCAAAGAATCTATACTCAGAAAACTATAAAGTACTCGTGAAAGAATTTGAGGAAGATACAAAGAAATGGAAAAATGTTCCATGCTCCTGGATTGGAAGAATAAATATTGTGAAAATGTCTATGCTACCTAAAGCAATCTACACCTTTAATGTAATCCCTATCAAAATCCCAACCATTTTTTCAAAGAAACGGAACAAATAATCCTAAAATTTATATGGAACCAGAAAAGACCTCAAATAGCCAAAGGAATATTGAAAAAGAATGCCAAAGTTGGTGGTATCACAATTCCGGACTTCAAGCTCTATTACAAAGCTGTCATCATCAAGACAGTATGGTACTGGCACAAAAACAGACACATAAATCAATGGAACAGAATAGAGAGCCTGGAAATAGACCCTCAACTCTACGGTCAACTAATCTTTGACAAAGCAGGAAAGAATGTCCAATGGGAAAAAGACAGCCTCTTCAACAAATGGTATTGGGAAAATTGGACAGCCACATGCAGAAAAATAAAACTGGACCATTTTCTTACATCACATAGGAAAATAGATGCAAAATGGATGAAAGACCTCAATGTGAAACAGGAATTCCTCAAAATGCTTGAGGAGAATACAGGCAGCAACCTCTTCAACCTCAGCTTCAGCAACTTCTTCCCAGAAACATCACCAAAGGCAAAGGAAGTGAGGGAAAAAATGAAATATTGGAACTTCACCAAGATCAAAAGCTTTTGCACGGCATAGGAAAGTCAACGAAACTGAAAGACAACTGACAGAATGGGAGAAGATATTTGCAAACGCCATATCAGATAAAGGCCTAGTATTCAAAATCTATAAATAACTTATCGAATTCAACACCCAAAGCACAAATAATCCAATCAAGAAATGGGTAGAGGACATGAACAGATATTCTGCAAAGAAGACATCCAGATGGCCAACAGACACATGAAAAAATGCTCCACATCACTCAGCACCAGGGAAATACAAATCAAAACCACAATGAGATACCATCTCACTCCAGTCAGAATGGCTCAAATTAACAAGTCAGGAAATAAAAGATGCTGGCGAGGATGAGGAGAAAGGGGAACCCTCCTACACCGCTGGTGGGAATGCAAGCTGGTGCAACCATTCTGGAAAACAGCATGGAGGTTCCTCAAAAAGTTGAAAATAGAGCTACCTTATGACCTAGCAAGTGCACTACTGGGTATTTACCCTAAAGATACAAACGTAGTGATCTGAAGGGGCACATGCACCCAAATATTTATAGCAGCAATGTCCACAATAGCCACAGTATGGAGAGAACCTAGATGTCCATCAACAGATGAATGGATAAAGAAGAAGTGATATATATATAATGGAATACTATGCAGCCATCAAAAGAAATGAAATCTTGCCATTTGCAATGACATGGATGGAACGAGAGGGTATTATGTTTAGTGAAATAAGTCATTTGGACAAAGACAGCTATCATATGATCCCCCTGATATGAGGAAGTGGAGATGCAACGTGGGGGTTTTGAGGGGTAGGAAAAGAATAAATGGAACAAGATGGGATTGGGAAGGAGACAAACCATAAGAGATTCTTAATGTCACAAAACAAACTGAGGGGGGTGGGGGGTGTAGGGTGAGGGTGGTGGGGTTATGGACATTGGGGAGGGTATGTGCTATGGTGACTGTTGTGAAGTGTGTAAACCTGGTGATTCACAGAACTGTACCCCTGGAGCTAATAATACATTATATGTTAAGAAAAAAAGATAATTTAAAAAAAGGTGGATACATGGCTTAGCTCATTAATTTTTAGCCTTTTTATCCAAATCAATTGCAAACATGATGATGATAGCTTTGAATTGCAATTTGCATTAATTTCCTAATTATGTGTATATATTTCAAAGTTCTATTTTGGCTATATTGTTCAAGCTTCTATATGTAATGTTTTGTTAATATTCAGTTCAAACTACTTTCTTATTTCTACTCTGAATCCTTTATTGACCCACAAGTTATTTATTTATTTGTTTATTTATTTAATTTTAAATTTTTTATTATTAGCTCAGGGGTTGATATGATATGATGTGATATGATAGTTGTCTTTCTCCGATTGACTTATTTCACTAAGCATAATTAAGCCATGTATTCACCTTAAGAAACTAGGAAAAAAAAAAGTAACTCAAATTTGAGGATAAGAAAAGATAGGTAAGAGCAGTTAGAACCTATCTCTCTTATTCCAATTAAAGAGGGAGGAATGCTTTATGAGGTCAGCAATGCCCTGGTAAAAAAACAAGACAAAGACACCACAAAATTATGGACCAATCTCCCTGATGAACATAGGTACAAAAATCCTCAACAAAAAAGCAAATTCAACAATCCATTAAAGGGGTCAAATACCATATTTAAGCAGGATTTATTCCAGGATGCAAAAATGGTTCAACATCTGAAAATCAATCAATGTGATATATCACATTAACAAAAAGAAGGATAAAAATCATATGCTCATTTCAAAAGATGCAGAAAAATCATCTAAAAAATTCTACATCTATTGATGATAAAAACCCTCAAGAAAGTCAGAATAGAGAAACCATACATCAATGTAATATAGAGCATATATGACAAACCCACACCTAACATCACACTCTATGGTGAAAAGCTGCGAACTTTTCCTCTGAGACCAGAAACAAGACAGGAATGTCTACTTTTGCCACTTTTTTCCAAAATAGTATTAGACATCCTACCCAGAGCAATCAGGCAAGAAAAAGATATAAAAGGCATCCAAACTGGAAAGGAAGAAATAAAACTCACTATTTGCAGATAACATGATACTATATTTAGAAACCAGTAAGGACTCCATCAAAAAACTGTTAAAACTTAAAAACAAATTTAGTAAAGTAAGAAGACACAAACTTAACATGGAGAAATTAGCCGCTTTCCTAAACACTAGTAACAACCTGCCAGAAAAAGAAATTGGGAGTACCGGGTGGGTCAGTCAGTTGTCCAAATCCTGATTTTGACTCAGGTAATGATTTCAGGGCTGTGAGATTGAGTTCCCCCACTGAGCTCTTCACGAGTTTGAAGCCTGCTTAAGATTCTCTCTTTCTCTTTCTTCCCCAACCCTGCACATGCATGTTTTTTTCTCTCTCTCAATTAATTAATTCTTTAAAAAGAAAGAGAGAAAGAAAGAAAGAAATTAAGAAAATAATTCTGGGTGTCTGGTGGTCTAGTCGGTTAAGCATCTCCTTGGCTCAGGTCATGATCCCAGGTCCTGGGATTGAGCCCAATGTTGGGTTCCTTGCTCAATGGGAGCCTGCTTCTCCCTCTCCCCGCAGTTTGTGCTCCCTCTCACTGTCTCTCTCTCAAATAAATAAATAAAATCTTAAGAAAAGAAAATAAAACCATCCCATTTACAACTGGATCAAAAAGAATTAAATACTTGGGAATAAATTTAACTGAGGAGGTAAAGGACTTGTATTCTGAAAATTATAAGACACTGATGAAAGAAACTGAACACAATACAAATAAACAAAAAGATATTCCATGTTCACAGATAAGAATTAACATTACTAAAATGTCCATACTACCCAAAATGATCTATGTATTTAATGAAATAGTTATCAAAATACCAACAACATTTTTCACAGAACTAAAACAAAGAACTCTAAAATTTGTATGGAACCATAAAACACCCCAAACAGCAAAGCAATCTTGAAAGTAGAACAAAGCTGAAGATACCATACTCTCTGACTGCAAAACATACTACAAAGTTGGAGTAACGAAAACAATATGATAGTGGCACAAAAACAGACATATAGATCTCTGGAATAAGATAGAGAACTCAGAAAAAAGCCTACAAATATATGGTCAATTAATCTCTCCAACAAATGGTATTGGAAAAGCTGGACAGCTACATGCAAAAGAATAAAACAGGACCACTATCTTATACCATATATAAAAACAAATTCAAAATGGATTACACTTAAATGTAAGATGTAAAACCACAAGACTCCTAAAAGAAAACATACGCAATACGTTCTGTGCCATTGGTCTTAGCAATATTTCTTTGGACCAGTCTTCTCAGGGAGGTGAAATAAAAGCTAAAATAAATAATGGAATTACATCAAACTAAAAACTTATTAAAGCACAGTACAGGAAATCATCAACAAAATGAAAAGGCAAAATGAAATGAAATGAAAATGAAAAGGCAAATTATTGAATGGGAGATGTATGCAAATCATACATCCAATAAGGGGTTAATATCCAAAATGTATAATTGTAAGTTCTTTATACATTCTTATTCCTGTGATCTATATGTCTGTTTTTGTATCAGTATCATACCAATAGGATATTGTGTGTCAATTATGTGTCAATAAAAACAAAAAATAAATTGAAAAGGTAAGAGCAAAAATCAATGAAAAATAAAACAAACAAAAAATCAACAAAATTAAAGGTTGGTTCTTTGGAAAGTCTTATAAAATTACTAAACTTCTGATAACAGTAACAAGTAAAATGAGACCAAAATAAGCAGTATCAGGAATGAAAAAGAACATACCAATATTGATGCGATGGAAAATTAAAAATATTAAGAGGATATTGTGAGCAACTTTGTGTGCTAAGTGAATACTTAGACTGTCTAAGACTTTTCCTATAGCCAGTAATTAAGATAATTCTGTGATAATTTTCCTTAAATATTCAACTGAATAGATCAACTGAATAAAGACTTAGAAGCAGATTCACAATTAAATAGATATTTTATATATGAAAGGGTTGGTATTATAGACCAGTAAGGAAAAAATAAGCTTTTCAACAACAGTTGCCAAAATAATTGAATATAGAAAAAAATTAAGTAGGATCCATACCTCACACCATAATCTGGAATCAATTTTAGATGGTTAAAATACTTAATATTAAAGACGAACCACCAAACTTTAAAAAAGATAATATAAGAAAATATTTTCACAAAACCCCAGAGATTCTTAAGCAATATATGAAAGCAAGAACTATAAATTAGAAGATATTTGTAGAATATATAATAATAGGGGCGCCTGGGTGGCTCAGTGGGTTAAAGCCTCTCCCTTCGGCTCAGGCCCTGATCCCAGGGTCCTGGGATCAAGGCCCACATCGGGCTCTCTGCTCAGCAGGGAGCCCACTTCCCTCTCTCTCTGCCTGCTTTTCTACCTATTTATTTCTGTCTGTCAAATAAATAAATAAAATCTTAAAAAAAGAATATATAATAATAAAGGAGAAAGGAGAAATAATTTAGTAACAGGATTAAGATGATGACTATAGTCATACCACCTAAGATAGAATATCACTTACTCACTTACTAGCTTTGTGATCTACAAATAACCCTTGTCAAGTTATTTAACCTTGCTGTATCTCAATCTCCTAATTTATAAAACAAAATTAATAATGATATTTATCCCTTAGCTGAAACAAGAAAATTTATGCAATATGCACAGAACATTACCTGGCTCATGATATGCTTTTTATAAGTGTATAACTATTATTTTAAAATTACTGTTTATGGGCCACCTGGATGGCTCAGATGGTTACGTGTCCAACTCTTGATTTCAGCTCAGGGCATGATCTCAGTGTTCTGCAAATTCAAACTCAAACTCTGCACTGCAGATGAGATTCTCTCTCTTCTTCTCTCTTTGCCCCTCTCTACTTCTCTCTCTCTCTCTCTCCTTCCCTCTTTCTAAAAAAAATTAATTTCTGTGAATCAATTAAAACAGACTAACCTTTCAATTGAAAAATACACAAAGGCACCTCACGAAAAAAGGTAATTGAGAGCCGCATACATGTGAGAAATGTTCCATATTGTAAGTAAGCTGATAAATACAAATCAAAACCAAAATGTGATACTATTCTATATCTACCAGCTGGAGGGAAAAAAACACATTTAGTATAATAATGTTGGTGAGGATATAAAGCAAGAAAACAATCATACAAGCCAATTATACACTGGGTGGGACTGTCAACTAGATCAACCCCTTCAACATTCATATACTCTACAACCTAGCTATTCTAAACTTAGATCTATATTCTAGAGAATATCTTGTGATAATATGCTAGGAAATACATATAAAATTATCATACAACATTGTCTATAATATTGAAATATTTAAAATCACTCAAATGTTAATTAAGAATAAACTGGATAAATAAATTGTGGAAGAATGAGTGAATCACAGCTACACAAATTAACATGGATATTACATATTTAATGTCGAATAAAAAAGTCACAACAAATGTGTATTTCCATATATAATATTCAAGAACATAAAAATGTTAAGAACAAAACAATATAATTCATGATATTAAAAAGATACACGTAAATATATATACCAAGGAAAGCAAGAGAATAGTTATCATAAATCTAGAGAGAGCGTCACAAAAAGTCACATGAAGCTCTTATGAGGAAGCCTATATATATATAAAATTAAGTAAGTATACTATATATATAGTGCATATATATATATATCCTTTTATATGCATGATACTTTTCTCAATAAAAATAGTTTAATAAAAGAATGTGTTGCACAATTGGAAAGCTGTCCCAAGTATATTTTAAATAAGAAAAAGGCTTCAGAAGCATTTAGTGTGATTATATTTTTGAAGAAAAAAAGTACACATGAGAAAGTCTGGAAGAATATCCATCAAAATGTGAAAGTAGTAACTTTACCTTTGGGTAGCAATGAGATTGAAGTCATTAATTGTGTAGCCAACTTTGTAAAGTTATATTTCTAAGAAAATGTATTCAGCCTACTAATAATTTAAGCTCAAAAAAAAAGAATCTTAAATGTAAAATGAAGCTTAAATAACATCATTGTTTTATAAGTCTGCATGCGCTTCTTTCCTATAACTGTATAAACTTGTGCAATGTCATGTTTAATGACTATTTAGTATCCCATTATATCCATGGATCAGCTTGATTTAATCAATATTTATTTCCAGGCATTTAGATTTTTTTCTCATTTATTTTACATGAGCATTCTTGCAATCCAATTTCCTATTATTTCCATAAAATAAATTTCTAGAAGGTGGTTTGCTAGGTCATAACCTACGAAAAAATTTAATGCCTAAAACACAGAGTTTTCGTCATTATTTTGACAGCAGTACATTAAAGGTAAACTTATTTATTTACTTATTTTAGAGAGAGTGAGTATGTGCACATGTGTACTGGGGAAAGAGTACAGACAGAGGGACAGACTCCCCACAGAGCATGGGGCCCATCATGGTGCTGATCCCATGACCCTGAGACCATGACCTAAGCAGAGATCAAGAGCTAGTTGTTCAACCAACTGAGCCACCCAGGCACCCCATCAAAGGTAAATTTATTATTTACATATTGGTACCGGTACTGGGTTTGTTCAATTTGTAATTGAACAAATTATCTAATATCTAAACTCTCATTTGAATTTAAATTAAAAAAAAAACAATAAAGATGTTCATGTTAGGAAAACAAATAAACTCTCATTTAAAAGATTTGGTGACCCATGATCCCAGGGTCCTGGGATCAAGTCCCAAATAGGGCTCCTTGCTCGGTAGGGAGGAATGGCAAAGTATCTCAAACAAAGAATGCATCCCATACATCTCTGTAACTCCATGCTAGTACCTTAATATGAGGGAGTACCTAAAGAGTGTTTAATTAACTGAAAATTACTAAATTTGCCTGATTCACAGGAGATTCTCACTTTCCTGGGGATACCCAGAAAAGCTAGAAGCAACTACTTAATAGAAACAATAAGACATCACTAAAATAAATCTAAGGCTTTCACTGTAATATATTATAATTCCACAACTTATTTTCAATGATTTATATTATCACAATTGTTAATGGGAGTACCAACATCTAAACCAGGTCACGTTCATTATTGGAACAACACATTTCCACTCTTCTTGCATCATACAACTTGTGAAAGTTGTATATTCAGTTTGGCAACCAATTAGGCTAAAAGATATAAAATCAAGTTGGAGAGGGATTAGACATATAGTAATTCTCTAAGTATAAGTTTACTGGGGAAAATAGCAGATATAAATAATCTGAAGATCTTTATTTATCTTGACAGTTCATAAATGGCTCACAAGCTATCAGTGCTGAGGCTGCGTAATAGCATAGGACTGTGAGTCAGTAACTGATTTTATGCCAGAGAGCACAATTCACATGTGAGATTGGAGACAACACTACTGATTAGAATGGAGATTAGGAAAATTCAGCCCAGTCATAGAGAGAGACATGCAGATCTAAAAGACTAATGATTCTCCCTTATGGGTATGTTGGACTTCGTTTTTGTGGAGTAGAATAAATTTAAACTCTGTTACTCTCTTTTGATGGGGTCAAACCTTATTAGATCGAGTTGAAATTCCTCCTTTATATTTTAAATGGGAGGGCCCTTATTGTGATGAGCACAGGGTGATGTATGGAAGTGCTGAATCACTGAGTTGTACACTTGAAACTACTATTATACTGTATGTTAATTAACTGCAATATAAATAAAAACTTAAAAAATAAAAAACTTAGAAAAAATCCACAAATACTTGGCAGATGCTGGGAGAAGAAAATAAAAGTTCTAGCTTAAATGAAGCTCTATTCGACTATTTAAAAATTTTGTTTTAACTTAAAGTAATAAAGATAATATTAACATATAAAAATAAATAAATAAATGAAAACTTAAAAAGATGTATTGAATGGGCAGAGAGATAATTTTAAAAACAAAACAATCATTATTTTTGTTTACATAGGCTGTGTACTTACTTCATTTTATAGATTTTATAAGAGAAATTTGTATGAAGCTATTCATGAAAATTGCTTGTGATTTTGTAAGCTACTTTCCTTATTAAAGGTATCCTTATAATCTCTTGTGCATTTACTGAGAGGAGAAATCATTTTCCTCATTCTGTGTGATTTGTAAAAGAACACTTGAATAATCATTAATTTAGTCATTCAACAAACAATTATTAGAAACCTACTATATGCAAAAGCACAACACTGGAATCTGTGAGAGACATAAAGATTTTCACATGCAGTTCTTACGCTCAAGAAAAATATATAATGGCATAATAAAATAACCATGCTTATAAAACAAACAGTGTCAAATGCTATGAGAAAGGTATAGATAAAGTACTATTGGTGATTAGAAACGTGAAAACACATCGAGCTAGAGGAGTCTAGCAATTTCATGAAGGCGGCATTTCAGCTGAACTTTGAGGATGGGTGGGAGAGGCAAACTATAAAGAGACTATAGTGTGATAAAGAGCATAGGGAATATAAATGCATAATAGTTCCTTTAATTTAGAGTGTGTGTTGTAAATGAAAAGCATGAACACCCATGGCTGAAAAGGTAGGAGAACTGGATCACCACTTAACCTCCTGCTGGGTGTGTTTCGGAGTCAGCAAGTTTCTTGGTCAGGGGAGTGACCAAAGCCATGTGTTAGACAATCTGGCAAAATCTCAGGAGAATTTAGGATAAAGTAGACTGTAAAAGATTGGAAGACAGGCCTTATAAGTCAGAATGCTATTGCAGGAAGTCCGGTAGGATAATGATGGTATGAATACAGAGTAAGATAATGACAGTATGAATCACAGAATGAAGGGACCTATTGACCACTACCAGTAATATCTTTGATTGCTCTGGACAAAAGATTTGCATCCATTGCCCTTTGTCTTATTTAGTTTGGATCCCTCCCCCCGTCCCAATTTCCTGGATAGCTTAATGTATGGTTTTCAGGAGAGAAATATGAAAATGATTCTTTAACTCTTGCCAGGATCTTTCTCAGATGTGGAAATCTGCAGTAATTATGAGACAGCTCACCCCAGAACTGAGGGAGCTAGTAGCCTGCTTCAGGGCACAGAAAAAAAGTAAAAGGCAGAAAGATTAAAGAGAACTTTAAGTAGTTACACTTGAATTGCATCTTAAAGCAACTCCAGAAAACTTTGTGTGACTTCCTTAATAGTTCCATGCTTTATAATGGCTATATTAGTCTGATACTCAGTTGTGAAAGAACAAGTGAAAAGAGGCAGAGGTGTCAATTACCTTTGAGGGATACCTCAGAAGAGAGATGCTGTGACAGAGGGCAGCTGTTGAGAGCCACTCGTGGGGGCTCTAGCCTCTCACTCCCACTACTCATACCTCAGAAATTTTCTAAAGGTTCTTTGGAGATCCATCAAAATCAGCCATTCGGGAGAATAGCTTACACAATGTTTAGAAAAGATAAAATACTTAAAGAGCTCTACTCCCTAAATGCTGTCCCGGAATGGATCATACCTGAGAGAAAGTAGTTGGTACTCACCTCTACTTTATTACTATATTAAAGAACAGGTAGAAAGTATTGGTTTTCCCATGTATTCCTAATTGAGGGAACAAGAGTAGCAATTTCCTGCCATCCTGGGTCGTAGGGGCTTAGAGTTTCTGAAACTCTGGGGATATGACTTAAGCAAGCGATAGAAAGCTTGATTCATAACTCAGCCATCAAATTCCTGGTAGGGAATATGGCATTAAAAAAGGTTAAGTGCACATGAATTGAAATCTATAGCTGTTTCTTATCAGCTGTCACAGATACCTAGCACAGAGATTATTTCTGCCTAGCTGATACATTGCATAGCATGATTTATATATAAATATCTATCTTATCTTTATCTATCTATCCTTTTTTTAAAAGAATGTAGGGAGTACCTTGGATATTGGAATCAAAATCAGTGCACAGAAGGGTTGCCATAGAGAGGCAAATTCACACAAAATGCTGAATGTTTACAAAGATAATTCTCTTTCAGGTTGATTTGATTAGCAATAATCTTTGAATCTAATTTCTCAGGTAATGCTTCTTTCATCATTTGCCATGGTAGCAAGCTGATGAATACTTC
Organism: Mustela putorius furo; assembly: GCF_011764305.1. Lineage (NCBI taxonomy): Eukaryota > Metazoa > Chordata > Mammalia > Carnivora > Mustelidae > Mustela > Mustela putorius. The sequence continues at coordinate 61,364,989 of NW_025422005.1, read as the reverse complement.
ATTTACATTTTTATTAGTCTATAAAGCTTTTCCTGCTTATGCTCTTTTACCTCACCCCAAAAGCAGTACTTAATGTTTAATAATAGTTAATTGAACCCATGGCAAAGATTTGAGTACAAAAAAAGTGACACTCAAGGTAATGTCCTCTTGTTATCAATCTTACAATTGATACACACTTAAGGTACTGCTTCTGAAACCATAAAATTATTGATTATGATATATAATCTATGATCTTAGTCTCTAGACCAAAAGCCTAGGCAGTAAGAGAGTGTATCCTTTAATAAACAGTATTCTGTAATACTGAGCACGTTCAGTAATTAGGACATACAGCTTCTTAGTTTTGACGTCTGAGAAAACGACTCTTGAATGCCACAGGAGATGTGGTGTTTCTAAATCAGGTCTCAGTTCTCCAAGACTATGTGTATAATAAAGGTTTAGTTTCAGATTTAACCATTTGATATGAAGATATATTAAACTTTGGCATCACAGTCTGCAAATGACTATTCAGACCAAGTTTAGAGTTCATGCCAAAGAATGTTAATTAGAGGGATGCCTGGGTGGCTCAGTCTGTTAAGCATCTGCCTTCAGCTCAGGTCATGATCCCAGGTCCTGGGATCTGGCCTCATGTCAGCTCCCTGCTCAGCGGGGATTCTGCTTCTCCTTCTGCCTAACCCCCCCCCCCCCAAGCTCTCTCTCAATCTCTCTTTCTCTCTGTCTGAAATCATTAAATAAGATCTTTAAAAAAGGAAGGTAATTAGAATGCCTATCAATCATTCATGGCATTCACTAGAGTGATATATAAACAATTATTTATAATAACGTGCATTAACTGGTATATTTGGCCCTTGCTGTGCTTTCTGTGCCTGAATTGTAGTGGCCTGTGATGTTCATATAGGATTTGTTTCTCTGCCTGCAAAATTTTGGGAGACATCAGAGTTAAGGCAATGGTGTTGCACACTGTGAAATGACTCAGGGTTCATTCAGAATGGAGTTCATAAGGGACTTGTCTATTCATTAGATTGGAGGCAGATCCAATACTTTTTAGTTATAAAATTCCTGAGCACATTATCTCTTTAAGAAAGAGAGAGAGAGACAGACAGACCACATTTTATAATTCTGAGCATTCACTTGTTTGTGCCTTTGGGGAGAAAACTAAAGCCATTTTAAAAGAAATAACTTAGAAAGAGTCAGAAGCTTCATGGTAAACAAAACTCTCTCCCAAAACATTCAGATGATTTAGTTAAGAATGAACTGGAACAACATCAATTGCATTTCCTTGAAATCAGAAATAAATTCCAAAATAACTGGGAAGCATTTCTGAAGTAGTGTTTGGATAAGTGTTTACAATCTGAAAAAAGGATAAGGTAGGATAGCATAAATTCAGCTATAAAAATAGTACTCTCACCTGCACAAAGTGTATATGAAACTGTGACTTTCTGTGAGAAATAAAACACTCCACAGCCCCTATACATTATATATTGTGTCATCCCAGACATGCTTTTCTGCTTGCTATTCAAACAGTTGTCTACAGCTGCAGATAATTGATTTGTCTCCTGATAACTTTAGAAACTACTGTATGAAACACCAAAGTGTAGCAGCTTTTACAAGTTATTTGACTAAGCATAAAGTGTTTTACACTTTGGGTGTGTGTGTGTGTGTACGTGTGTGTGTGGTGGCCCACATACATGCATTATACATCCATGGGTACTGGTGCCCATATACTAAGAACCATATAAAATTATTCTTGAATTAATTAATGTTGCTTAAATTGTATATGTAACAATGTCTGGGCTTTAGATAGTAAGATACTCAGCTTATGCTTTGTTTTCTGAATATATTTTCTGTGTCATATGGCTGTAAGCCCGTTTTAGCAACACATACAAGAGTCAAGAGGGAATAATTGTTCTTTTATTTACAAGACTACAGATTTGAGTAGATTTGAGTCCTACTCATCTCATTTATTTATTGTCTGAATGGTCCTGTGGGAGTCATTTAATTTCTTTAATCCTTAGTTTCTTCATTGATAAACTAAGTATAATGGTAGCCATCTAACAGTAGAGCCAAATAACAAATGCACATGAATAATCAAGCACTACCAAATGTTAGCTAATATTTTTCATTTTCATGGTTGAGGGAGCATATGACATATGTGTCTCCTGGATGCAAAGGGGAGAAAAGGGTTTAATGCATTTTTGTAGTTTGCTAACAGGATCTTGGGACTTGTATAAAGCAGCATATGCACATGTATTTTTTTGATGGATAAATCAGGGAGAAGTAGTAAGACCCAGGACAAGCACCATTTGCTTCCTTTTCAAAGCACAGTAAGCCTAAGTCTGAGTCTCAAATTGCAATCACCGTGTCTAGGAATCCACAGCACATGTTTTCTTCTATTATTGAAGGAGGCAGCTGCCTAGTCAATGTAAATTTTATTGTAAAATTATTTAATAGAATTCACAATTATGGGAGGACAAACACACTTGAGACACTAATGGAGGTTCTGAATTTTATATGTGTAGACAAAGAGGGCTGTCAGACTTAGCATCAGTTATTGTTGCACAGAGACAGGTTGGCGATAAAAGAAAGTAACTACTAATGAAAGGGAACTCCCACTGATGCACTGCCACCATCTCTGCTAACGAAGAGTGAAAAATAGGAGTGAAATAAGCAGCTAAATAAAAACTGTATGTATTTTATACCATTGTATTCATTGTCCTTTCTATACCATTTGATATCCAGGATCCTTTATCTACTGAAATTCTCTCCACTCCTAATTACTGTGATAGCAAAATCTCCTTGTTTTCCTCGCACCACTATAACCAATGCTTCTTTGTCCTTCAGTGGCTGTTCAGTAATTCTGCAAGTCTCTATGGATAGGGGCTCAGTGCTTCGCTATCTATTAGACCCAATTTATAACTTTCAGCTATCCTGGTTTCAAATACCACCTCTTCACATATAATTTTCAAAAACTTATACTAAACCTCAATTTCTCTCTTGAATGCTAGTTGTGTATTTTGTTATGTTGTGTATTAATTGTGTGTTGTTATGTTGTGTATTAATCATAAATGATTAATGAATATTTCCACTTGAAAATTTGGATGTTGTCAGTAGATCAACATGTTGGAGCAAATTGATTTCTCCTCCAAATTGATTCCTTTACCCAATCTTCTATCTCTGTCTGTTTAATCATTATATCATCACTCTGCAATCCGTACTAAACACTTTGTTCAAAGAAATCCTCTTCAATATGTTATTTATCAAATCTCCAGTCATTATCTTGTTCAAAAAGTCTCAATGGCTTGTCATTTCCTGTTGGAAAAAAAATCCTATTGTCTGTAAGTGTCTTTAAAGAGGAGGAATTTCTGTCTTCTATTTATCTCTTTATCTACCACACCATCTAGGCATGTGTGTTATAAAACATACACAATAATTGTTTATTGAATTGAATTAAACTCCTTGGACTTCTATTTTTAGTTTCCTTCGTCTGGTCCATTCCTAATAACCAAATTTACTTGTAGGGACTCTTCACAATCTGTTCACCTAACGTTATTTTTACTCTCCTCTAAATGTGTTCAACTCATTCTCCTGACCATTTTTGGACATGAGTCCTCTTTTCTCTGTCTAGTTCTCACTACTCTTTAAAGTTCAGCCCAACTTCAAAACCTCTCTCATAAATCCTTCCCCAGCTCTTTCAGTCCATGTTGATCTCTATTCCCAGTGAATTCTTAACACTTTTCATTTTGTGTTGCCATTTCTTGCTATTTAATTATCACATTTCTAATTGTTTCTAATTACCATACTCACTCTGATCTTTGACTCTTTCCCCTTCTGTCCTTCCTATCTTACTTTTGAATTATTTATGATTTTTCCTGTGTATTAATTTTGTGTGTCCAGCTACACTATAATGCCTTAGAGGGAAAAAGTATGTCATATTTTCTTATATCATTCCTATATTCTAGCATTATGCTATAGAAAAAGTAGAGGTTCAAAAATATTTATTAAATGAATAAATGAATATTGGGGAAAGAAAATATATTAAAAGTGAATATGTATTGCAATTAATAGCTTTGGAAAAATAATTCAAAGATAAAAATTCTGCATTTGAATATGATGCTTGTAGGTTTTTTGAGTATCATTTTCTTTTATTATCTGATTTGTACCTTAATTAGTTCATTAGATAAGAAGGGAATAAAGGTTAATGTATATACACCTGCTTTATGCAGCAGCAGTGATTGACAATAAAAGTCACTAAATGTTAACAACAGCTAAAAAGGAAGTTGGAGAATCCACGAAGAAAGGCAAGACAAGAGTAGCAGCCTATCTGGAATAATTTTGGTAAAATTTGCCCTAAGGCTGGTAGAATTATATTTCCTTCCACACCATGATTTACAAAGCAAGAAAATAGCTATCTGAATAGGAGATGAAGAGACCAAGCTCTTAACCACCTTGCTTTTGAAACTTGTAATTCTATCCCTCACAAATGTAATCAACTCAGCAGTAGACAAAAGGATTCTGCCATAACACCCCCACTTCCTCAACCGCGCCAGCATTAAGAGATTGAATATAGGGAGGAGTCAAGATGGCGGAGAAGTAGCAGGCTGAGACTGCTTCAGCTAGCCGGAGATCAGCTAGATAGCTTATCTAAAGATTGCAAACACCCGAAAATCCATCGGCAGATCGAAGAGAAGAAGAACAGCAATTCTGGAAACAGAAAAACAACCACTTTCTGAAAGGTAGGACCGGCAGAGAAGTGAATCCAAAGCGACGGGAAGATAGACCCCGGGGGGGAGGGGCCGGCTCCCGGCAAGCGGCGGAGCAACCGCGCACAAAATCAGGACTTTTAAAAGTCTGTTCCGCTGAGGGACATCGCTCCAGAGGCTAAACCGGGGCGAAGCCCACGCGGGGTCAGCGTGGCCTCAGGTCCCGCAGGGTCACAGAAGGATCGGGGGTGTCTGAGTGTCGCAGAGCTTGCGGGTATTGGAACGGGAAAGCCGGCTACAGAGACAGAGCTGACAGTAAGCTCACAGCTCCGTGTTACCTTGACCCGGTCGCAGGCTCGGTGAGCTCGGAGCGCGGCCGGAGGTCAGGCAGACGGGAGTAATTGGGCGCGGTTCTCTGAGCGCGCACTGAGGAGTGGGGCCCTGGGCTCTCGGCTCCTCCGGGCGGAGACCAGGAGGCCGCCATTTGTATTCCCGTCCTCTGGAACTCTACGGAAAGCGCTCAGGGAACAAAAGCTCCTGAAAGCAAACCCGAGCGGATTACTCACCCCGGCCCCGGGTAAGGGCGGTGTAATTCCGCCTGGGGCAAAGACACTTGAGAATCACTACAACAGGCCCCTCCCCCAGAAGATCAACAAGAAATCCAGCCGAGACCAAGTTCACCTACCAAGGAGTGCGGTTTCAATACCAAGGAGAGCAGCAGAATTCCAGAGGAGGAGAAAGCCAAGCACGGAACTCATGGCTTTTTTCCTGTGATTTTTTTTAGTCTTGCAGTTAATTTAATTTTTTCTTTTTCATTTTTTTTTTCTCGCCTTCGGGTAAATTTTTTTTTTTAACTGTTACCTTTTTCTTTTTTTTTAACGATTTTATACTAGTTTATCTAATATATATATTTTTTTTCTTTTTTTACATTTTTCTTAGGTGTTTTTCTTTTTTAAAAATTCTTTTCTTTTCTTTTCTTTTTTTTTTTTTTTTTTTTTTTTTTTCTTTTTTTTTTTTTTTTTTTTTTTTTCTTCCTTTTTGAACCTCTTTTTATCCCCTTTCCCCCACTCACGATTTTGGATCTCTTCTAATTTGGTTAAAGCATATTTTCCTGGGGTTGTTGCCACCCTTTTAGTATTTTACTTGCCCCTTCATTTACTCTTATCTGGACAAAATGACAAGACGTAAAAATTCAACACAAAAAAAAAGAACAAGAGGCAGTACCGAAGGCTAGGGACCTAATCAATACAGACATCGGTAATATGTCAGATCTAGAGTTCAGAATGACAATTCTCAAGGTTCTAGCCGGGCTCGAAAAAGGCATGGAAGATATTAGAGAAACCCTCTCGAGAGATATAAAAGCCCTTTCTGGAGAAATAAAAGAACTAAAATCTAACCAAGGTGAAATCAAAAAAGCTATTAATGAGGTGCAATCAAAAATGGAGGCTCTAACTGCTAGGATAAATGAGGCAGAAGAAAGAATTAGTGATATAGAAGACCAAATGACAGAGAATAAAGAAGCTGAGCAAAAGAGGGACAAACAGCTACTGGACCACGAGGGGAGAATTCGAGAGATAAGTGACACCATAAGACGAAACAACATTAGAATAATTGGGATTCCAGAAGAAGAAGAAAGTGAGAGGGGAGCAGAAGGTATACTGGAGAGAATTATTGGGGAGAATTTCCCCAATATGGCAAAGGGAACGAGCATCAAAATTCAGGAGGTTCAGAGAACGCCCCTCAAATACAAAAAGAATAGGCCCACACCCCGTCACCTAATAGTAAAATTTACAAGTCTCAGTGACAAAGAGAAAATCCTGAAAGCAGCCCAGGAAAAGAAGTCTGTAACATACAATGGTAAAAATATTAGATTGGCAGCTGACTTATCCACAGAGACCTGGCAGGCCAGAAAGAGCTGGCATGATATTTTCAGAGCACTAAATGAGAAAAACATACAGCCAAGAATACTATATCCAGCTAGGCTATCATTGAAAATAGAAGGAGAGATTAAAAGCTTCCAGGACAAACAACAACTGAAAGAATTTGCAAATACCAAACCAGCTCTACAGGAAATATTGAAAGGGGTCCTCTAAGCAAAGAGAGAGCCTACAAGTGGTAGATCAGAAAGGAACAGAGACCATATACAGTAACAGTCACCTTACAGGCAATACAATGGCACTAAATTCATATCTCTCAATAGTTACCCTGAATGTGAATGGGCTAAATGCCCCTGTCAAAAGACACAGGGTATCAGAATGGATAAAAAAACAAAACCCATCTATATGTTGCCTCCAAGAAACACATTTTAAGCCCGAAGACACCTCCAGATTTAAAGTGAGGGGGTGGAAAAGAATTTACCATGCTAATGGACATCAGAAGAAAGCAGGAGTGGCAATCCTTATATCAGATCAATTAGATTTTAAGCCAAAGACTATAATAAGAGATGAGGAAGGACACTATATCATACTCAAAGGGTCTGTCCAACAAGAAGATCTAACAATTTTAAATATCTATGCCCCCAATGTGGGAGCAGCCAACTATCTAAACCAATTAATAACAAAATCAAAGAAACACATCAACAATAATACAATGATAGTAGGGGACTTTAACACTCCCCTCACTGAAATGGACAGGTCATCCAAGCAAAAAATCAGCAAGGAAATAAAGGCCTTAAATGACACACTGGACCAGATGGACATCACAGATATATTCAGAATATTTCATCCCAAAGCAACAGAATACACATTCTTCTCTAGTGCACATGGAACATTCTCCAGAATAGATCACATCCTCGGTCCTAAATCAGGACTCAACCGGTATCAAAAGATTGGGATCATTCCCTGCATATTTTCAGACCACAATGCTCTAAATCTAGAACTCAACCACAAAAGGAAGTTTGGAAAGAACCCAAATACATGGAGACTAAACAGTATCCTTCTAAAGAATGAATGGGTCAACCGGGAAATTAAAGAAGAATTGAAAAAAATCATGGAAACAAATGATAATGAAAATACAACGGTTCAAAATCTGTGGGACACAACAAAGGCAGTCCTGAGAGGAAAATATATAGCGGTACAAGCCTTTCTCAAGAAACAAGAAAGGTCTCAGGTACACAACCTAACCCTACACCTAAAGGAGCTGGAGAAAGAACAAGAAAGAAACCCTAAGCCCAGCAGGAGAAGAGAAATCATAAAGATCAGAGCAGAAATCAATGAAATAGAAACCAAAAAAACAATAGAACAAATCAATGAAACTAGGAGCTGGTTCTTTGAAAGAATTAATAAGATTGATAAACCCCTGGCCCGACTTATCAAAAAGAAAAGAGAAAGGACCCAAATAAATAAAATCATGAATGAAAGAGGAGAGATCACAACTAACACCAAAGAAATACAAACTATTATAAGAACATACGATGAGCAACTCTACGGCAATAAATTTGACAATCTGGAAGAAATGGATGCATTCCTAGAAACATATAAACTACCGCAACTGAACCAGGAAGAAATAGAAAGCCTGAACAGACCCATAACCAGTAAGGAGATAGAAACAGTCATTAAAAATCTCCAAACAAACAAAAGCCCAGGGCCAGACGGCTTCCCGGGGGAATTCTACCAAACATTTAAAGAAGAACTAATTCCTATTCTCCTGAAACTGTTCCAAAAAATAGAAATGGAAGGAAAACTTCCAAACTCATTTTATGAGGCCAGCATCACCTTGATCCCAAAACCAGCAAGGATCCCACCAAAAAAGAGAGCTATAGACCGATATCCTTGATGAACACAGATGCGAAAATACTCAACAAAATACTAGCCAATAGGATTCAACAGTACATTAAAAAGATTATTCACCACGACCAAGTGGGATTTATTCCAGGGCTGCAAGGTTGGTTCAACATCTGCAAATCAGTCAATGTGATACAACACATCAATAAAAGAAAGAACAAGAACCATATGATACTCTCAATAGATGCTGAAAAAGCATTTGACAAAGTACAACATCCCTTCCTGATCAAACCTCTTCAAAGTGTAGGGATAGAGGGCACATACCTCAATATCATCAAAGCCATCTATGAAAAACCCACCGCAAATATCATTCTCAATGGAGAAAAACTGAAAGCTTTTCCGCTAAGGTCAGGAACACGGCAGGGATGTCCATTATCACCACTGCTATTCAACATAGTACTAGAGGTCCTAGCCTCAGCAATCAGACAACAAAAGGAAATTAAAGGCATCCAAATCGGCAAAGAAGAAGTCAAATTATCACTCTTCGCAGATGATATGATACTATATGTGGAAAACCCAAAAGACTCCACTCCAAAACTGCTAGAACTTATACAGGAATTCAGTAAAGTGTCAGGTTATAAAATCAATGCACAGAAATCAGTTGCATTTCTCTACACCAACAGCAAGACAGAAGAAAGAGATATTAAGGAGTCAATCCCATTTACAATTGCATCCAAAACCATAAGATACCTAGGAATAAACCTAACCAAAGAGACACAGAATCTATACTCAGAAAACTATAAAGTACTCATGAAAGAAATTGAGGAAGACACAAAGAAATGGAAAAATGTTCCATGCTCCTGGATTGGAAGAATAAATATTGTGAAAATGTCTATGCTACCTAAAGCAATCTACACATTTAATGCAATTCCTATCAAAGTACCATCCATCTTTTTCAAAGAAATGGAACAAATAATTCTAAAATTTATATGGAACCAGAAAAGACCTCGAATAGCCAAAGGGATATTGAAAAAGAAAGCCAACGTTGGTGGCATCACAATTCCGGACTTCAAGCTCTATTACAAAGCTGTCATCATCAAGACAGCATGGTACTGGCACAAAAACAGACACATAGATCAATGGAACAGAATAGAGAGCCCAGAAATAGACCCTCAAATCTATGGTCAACTAATCTTCGACAAAGCAGGAAAGAATGTCCAATGGAAAAAAGACAGCCTTTTCAATAAATGGTGCTGGGAAAATTGGACAGCCACATGCAGAAAAATGAAATTGGACCATTTCCTTACACCACACACAAAAATAGACTCAAAATGGATGAAGGACCTCAATGTACGAAAGGAATCCATCAAAATCCTTGAGGAGAACACGGGCAGCAACCTCTTCGACCTCTGCCGCAGCAACATCTTCCTAGGAACAACGCAAAAGGCAAGGGAAGCAAGGGAAAAAAATGAACTACTGGGATTTCATCAAGATCAAAAGCTTTTGCACAGCAAAGGAAACAGTTAACAAAATCAAAAGACAACTGACAGAATGGGAGAAGATATTTGCAAACGACATATCAGATAAAGGACTAGTGTCCAGAATCTATAAAGAACTTAGCAAACTCAATACCCAAAGAACAAATAATCCAATCAAGAAATGGGCAGAAGACATGAACAGACATTTCTGCAAAGAAGACATCCAGATGGCCAACAGACACATGAAAAAGTGCTCCATATCACTCGGCATCAGGGAAATACAAATCAAAACCACAATGAGATATCACCTCACACCAGTCAGAATGGCTAAAATCAACAAGTCAGGAAATGACAGATGCTGGCGAGGATGCGGAGAAAGGGGAACCCTCCTACACTGTTGGTGGGAATGCAAGCTGGTGCAGCCACTCTGGAAAACAGCATGGAGGTTCCTCAAAATGTTGAAAATAGAACTGCCCTATGACCCAGCAATTGCACTATTGGGTATTTACCCTAAAGATACAAATGTAGTGATCCAAAGGGACACATGCACCCGAATGTTTATAGCAGCAATGTCCACAATAGCCAAACTATGGAAAGAACCTAGATGTCCATCAACAGATGAATGGATCAAGAAGATGTGGTATATATACACAATGGAATACTATGCAGCCATCAAAAGAAATGAAATCTTGCCATTTGCAACAACATGGATGGAACTAGAGCGTATCATGCTTAGCGAAATAAGTCAAGCAGAGAAAGACAACTATCATATGATCTCCCTTATATGAGGAAGTGGTGATGCAACATGGAGGCTTAAGTGGGTAGAAGAAGAATAAATGAAACAAGATGGGATTGGGAGGGAGACAAACCATAAGTGACTCTTAATCTCACAAAACAAACTGAGGGTTGCCGGGGGGAGGGGGTTTGGGAGAAGGGGGTGGGATTATGGACATTGGGGAGGGTATGTGATTTGGTGAGTGCTGTGAAGTGTGTAAACCTGGTGATTCACAGACCTGTACCCTTGGGGATAAAAATATATGTTTATAAAAAATAAAAAATTAAAAAAAAATTAAAAAAAAAAAAAAGAGATTGAATATATCTCCCTGGAACTTAATGTCTACCTCAACAATTCTTCCACCCACACTTTTTAATGTTTACCTTCCATTACTTTATAACTGGCCTCAGTTGTTCTCTTTTTTGGAAAACACTGGTATTTAGGCGATTCTAAAGAAATTTCCCCTTTTATAAGTAACACAGATTCACTTATATTTACAGTGAATCGCACCAAAAAGGTCTATTTGGGGGGAGAAATAAGACCTAGTAAGAGGTGGAAATGTCAGCATGAAGGAAATTATTTTGCTCTCAATGAGATATGTTAATATTTATTGAATGTAAGAGTGCTTTACAGTGATGCTGTTAAGGAAGATGGATCACACCCATTTTATAGGTTTTATGTATGATTTTATATGTAGCTCTGCTTGCTCACAGTTGGCATATATATATGTGTGTGTGTTAGGGAAGAAAGTACAATTTAACTTGTAACGTGACTAAAAGGGAGAAATAGATAACTATTTAATAATAAAGATATTGTTGTTATCACAAATGACATACAGTGTGAAAATCATGGGATTTTGAGTAAACTGACCAGGATTCCAGACATGGCTCTTTTCCTCAATGGCTTTACAATATGTAAAGACAATGGCTATAGAAGAGCCATGGTTTTATATCTACAAAATGGCAGTGACATTAAAAGCTATTTCATGAGGATTTGTGAGTAGATTAAATAAATAATACAAAGTGCTTTGTATGTACAAAATTAATATTTTAGTAATTAAATCTAAGATAAGATCCAGAGTCTTTCCCATGGTCTTTAAAAACACTTTGTGATCTTGTTTGTAAGCATCCACCTGACCTCATCTCCATCACTTCTAGCTCATACCACACTAATAACTTTGGCTTACTTGTGTCCCTGAAACACAACTAATTCTTTTCTGTCACAGGGTCTTTGCATGTATTATCACATATATTTTATATATAGTTTCACTATGTAGTTTATTTTAAATGGTGTCCACTTCTTCACTCTTTATTTTACCTTGTTTTATTTTTCTAGTACATATTACTAACTGATATTATATGTTTTCTTTTCTTTATTGTCTATCTCATTCTCCACAGCTAAATTCCAAGAAAATGGAGTTTTGTCTAATTTTTTACTACTCTCACCTCAAAACTAGAACAACACATTGTGGCACAACAGATGCTTAATAAATCAAATAATACATAAGTGAATGAATGATATTTCATTATTAAACCACGAGACAATCTGAAAAGTGTTTTATATAGATTCTCTAATTTAATCATTAAATAAGCCTATTATAATTTCTATTTCATAAATGAAAAAAAGCGATGACAGTAACTTGTTTGAGGTAAACACAGCAAGTGATTGCCTGACTCCAAAATCTATGCTCTTAATCACTTCTATAAAGCCTGTGTGTATCCAGCTATCTTTATATTAATTGATGTTTGATTAAATTGTTACAAAACAGCCTGAACTGACTATGAAAAGAACATTTATATAGCTTAACTTGGTCCTCAAAATAAATGTATGTGTTCAGTAGCTGAAAAATAAATCAACTTCTAGAATCTGAAAAGCACCTTTTGAAAATAGTTAAGATCAAGAATCAAAAGAGTCAGGTCTGTTTTCACAGGTGACCAAGGTGAGACTTACCTCCAGATGACCCGCTATTGTAGCAATATGAAGGGCAGTGAGGCCACCATACCCAACCTGCTGTATATCAGCTCCACTGTGAAGTAGAGAAGTGATCAATTCTGCACTGTCCTGTAAAGAAACACATCTTTAGTGTTACTTTTCTACTAATAGCAGGTTTGGACACTCTGCAACAGGATATATCGATTCGCTGACTGTCAGCCAGTTTAGGTGCTCAAAGAAAACCTAAGTGTGATTTCTGGCATAAGAGTGCATGAGACAGCAAAGAGCAGCTCTCAAATGGTTGAAATGTATGAACAAATGACAAGGCTATTCAGTTTCAATCAATCCTCTACCACTTGACCATGAAAGATAGAAAGGACATTACCTATGGTGAGGCTCTTGCAAACTCACCTCTATCGTATGTGTAGGTCGCTCCAATAAATGTGCTTTCTCTGGCAGCTGCATGATTGGACTGACTGCAGTGGACTATTTCCTGATAATTCAGTAATTGCTTCTTCTCTACATATGTGTCATGGCTCCTATACATAATTAATGACACATAGTGTCATAAACCTATGCATAATTAATCAGTAGTGTCTTTCCTAACTTGACTCATTTTGACAGTGAAGATGTTTGAGGGAGAATTTAGGCCTTTGAGTTAGAATAATTTATGCAATCGCCAAAGAGATGCTTACTTTCCTCATACTATTATTTGCATTGTATTTCTGTCTTTGGAGAGATAGGGAACTTTTCACAATATTAATCGCAATTTACATTCACTGAATTTTTATTATGTAATTAACCTTTCATATGCATTAACTTATTTAAACTTGGTACATGGTAGGGCCTTCAAAATGGTTAATAAAAAACAAAATAAAAGTAAATATTTCTCTAAGTTAGCCTACAAAAAATTACTATTATATACTTTATTTTATAAGTCAGAGTGATATGGATGGTCATATTCATAAAACCCCCAAATTGGAAGGGAATACAAAAAAAGATCTACATGTTTAACCCTTTCTCTAAGTAAAGTAAGAATTCAAATAACTTCTTTAATACTTTAATAGGTCTCAAACACACTCTGTGGCAAGAAAGTCAAGTCCTCATGAGATAGGCCATTGTACTTATCCATAAACATATTATTTCAAATACTGTTGGTTAGGAAAATCCACTCATTAAAAAAAAAAAAAGTTGATTTCTTAAACCTGTTACATGTAACTGGAAAAAGAAGTTATAAAAAAGTGAAAAAACTTTGGTAAAGAATTCTAAATAGCAAAATTAATGTTATAGTTTCCAAATTTTCTACTCTGCATACCTGTATTTTAAATTTACCTCTGTATTTAAATTTTACCTCTGCATACTCTGCATTCCATTGGCCCCTTCTGTTCAGATATAGACTTACATTTTCTCCATTCTTTTTTTTTCCCACTAAAGCTAAGCTAATTTTATCTCTGTCCTTGCCTTCATTTTCTCAGCTTCCATAAAAAGTTATTGATAATCACTCCTGACAGCTGTGATTCATTTCTTTAGTAATCTCTAACTATGTATACCCAAATCTTACATAAATCCCAACTGAGTTCACTATGCTCCTTGCACATTGAATTTTGCTCTTTCTCATACCATCTCTTCTCCCTTTGTGCTTGCCTTATATTATTGAGAGAAATTGCCATGCTAGTATCTTCTACCTAAGACAGAAGGACTCACCACTGTCCTAAAATCACCTATTCAGTTTCAGAAGGTAACCTTGTTTACCAAATCCAATGTCAGTCCTTCTCTCTATACTCAGATGATCTCTTTCTTCTTGCCTCCTCTCTTTGTCTGCCTTCAAAAAGTGAACTGAGCCTCAAGACACTTTCTCATTCCAAATGCCACCTTTGGAAATTTGTACACAATCAGATAACTTCACTTTTAGTCCAAATTCCTCTAAGTCCAAATCCCAAATTCCATACATCCTGCCTATCGATAACATCTCAAATTAAAAATTAAAAATTGCTCTTGTAAATACCATTCATAATTTTCCCAGTGTTATTTGTCATCTCCTAGCTCTTATACACATTAATGACATTTTCTTACTCTAAATATCACTGAGTCCTTTGACTCAATCAGTTTCAGAATTCTGTTGGTTCTAACTCACTAGTATTTCCTATACTTTCTTATTTCTGACATCACCCTCCATTTTATAGTCTTTTCACTAGTCTCTGTGATTAAGCCTTTTCCTACTGCAGTCCAGCCTCCATTCTGCTACTGAATAATTATTTTATACACAGTTTTGATGACATTATTCTCTTTTTCAATAAACCTTTCATACACTTAACAAACACTTCTTGAATATATATGACATGTGAAACTGTTCTGAGCAGGGAAACATGGCACTGAATAAGACAGTTAAATTTCTGCCTTCATGGAACTTATATTTTTACTGTGTATATGTAAGAGGAAAGAGAAAAAATAAAAAATAAACAAGACAGTGTGTGGGTAGCTCAGTCAGTTGAGCATCCAAGTCTTTATTTTGGCTCAGATTATGATCTCAGGGTCCTGGGACTGAGCTCCTCATCAGGCTCCACATTCAGTCGGGAGTCTGCTTGGGATTCTCTCTCTCCCCTCTCTCTCCTGTCCCTGTTCCTCTGCCCCTCCCCCCCTCCAGGCACATGCTTTCTCTCCAAAATAAATAAAAATAAATAAATAAGCATATAAAAATATTATATACAGTATTATAAAGTACCAATGACTGTGAAGGAAAACTAGCAAATAATAACATGGCTACTTTAAATTAAGCAGTCAGGGAAAGCTTTACTTCTCTGATAAGGTACACTTTGAGATAAATGGTAAATAGCAAAAAAAAAAAAAAAAAAAAAAAAAAAAGAAATCCAAGCCACAATTTCAAGGATAGCCACTGAAGATTAAGGAGCAGCTAAATGTGAAACACATAATTTCCTAAGATGGAAATAAACTTGGTATGTTTGAAAGCCAGTGTATTGTAGAAAGTTAAAAATAAAGAAAGGAAAAGTAGTGTTCAAGAGGAGGTCTAAGACATCTGATCTTATAGGGTCTTGTAGGTCAGGGTATTTTGTGTTTGAATTTTTCCCAAGTACTATAGCTGGCAGGAGAATGACATGATAATGAGTTAGGGAAGAATCAGGAAGATGTGGTTTTTGAAGTAGAAATAAAATATTTTATTTTTCACATGTGAAGTTTGAGATCCTTACGGTTAAGACTGTGGGTACTAGAATTACCTCCCTAAGTTAGAACCCCAGCTCTGCTAATGACTATGTTAACTGGAGCAAGTTGCATAACTCCTTTATACTAAGTTCCTTGGTTATAAATAAAGGGGAAAGTAACTGTATGTCCTGATGTGATACACATACAAACTATGCATTCACAACTGATGTGATAATACATTCAAAGTACTTGAAATACATTCAGAATACTTGGAAGGTACCTGGCAAAGTAATGCTCAATAAACTCATTGTCATTGGACAAAGAAGACTGGGGTTCAGTTCGGTCCTTAGTGAAAACTTCCAAATAAGAAAGTGAGTTGATTCCATCATCTAACTCCTGTTTTTCCTTTGTCTTTACCTTCTCCCTACAACTTCATGTCCTCAGCTTCATTAGTTACTCCCTGAATTAGTCAAAGTATTAAAACATAGGAAAACTCTGAAGCATTACTGGAAATAGGAAATGTCTATCAGTACTGCTTCATCCAGGAAAAAAAAAAAAGTAATTCACAGGAATTAACTCCAACATCATGAATAACTATTATTTTTAAATGGTGAGGACTAAAGACAGTTAAGGGCTAAAGCCTCTGAGGTATATAAAAAGATATCACCTTAAAACATTTTCCCCTGCAGATGGGTAGGCATTTAAATTCAGGGAAATGGAGAAAGTCTTTGTAAGCACAAAATCACTTTTTAAAATAGAAGAAAAACATGATAAACTTAATCAAATAAAAGTATTAAAAGTACAATAAGATAAATGACAAATTGGAGAACTATTCACAATATATAACACTTACAAGTGGTTTGTATATTTAATATATGAAGAACTTGTAAAATCCACAGAGAGATGGATACTCTTTATCAACAAATATCTATTAATGAATGTCTACCTTATAATAAGCTCTTTACTAGGCTATGTTAAAATAATTACACAGAAAGCAATGGAATATATGAAATACTTATCAGACAGATTGTAGTAATGCACATCCATCCTTTTCTCAACTATCTTTATATTTTTTCTTACTTGGCCAAAATTTGTGGAATGTAAGAGGAAGTATGTCATGATTTCTTCAGAATAGTCAAATGGTGAGGTCAGTCTGAAGTACTATTCTTTCATATCTTGTTTAGATTTCTCAAGTTGACCTTCGATTGACCTAAATTTTTTTTTTACTAGGTAGTATAAAGATAGAACTTTTACCTTCCCAAGCTATGCTAAAGAGAACGTAACAAAAATGTTTACTATGGGCTAAATGCCATATAAAATGTTTTACTGACATCATCTATTCCAGATTCACAACTTACCTATGAGAAAAATACTATGGCCCTTACCATGGCTGATAGTAGTCAGACTCAAAGAATTTAAAGTACTTGTAGAAACTCAAGGAGATTGGAAGTGTTGGAGCTAGACATAAATTCTGGTCTGTTCAACTCCGAAGATCATGCTTCACAGTGGAAGATCCATTGTGCTTTAGTTGATCTTTCCTTAGTTCCAATATCAAAGAGAGGATGTACTTTTGCAGTATTTTGTTGCATTTAAATGATGAGCCCCAAATATTTTTCCCTTGCTCCACTGAAGTATTGAGTTCTAATGGAATAATTTTAAAAGTCAGCAATATGGTGCAGACATTCATATAAAATAACATAGATAAATTTTAAATATGACAAAGCTGAACTTACTAATTGTTTGGACTCTATAATATATAACAAGTATCTAAGGGCAAATTTTTTAAAAGAACAACCCTGAAGAATTGGATAGGGAATAGCCTTCTGGAGAACTGACAGTTTTTCCCTTATGCAGTATCTAGCCAAATTTACACCATGAGTATTCAATGGAACACACAGCAGCATTCTAAAGTGTGGGATGAATAAGTCTCTGTTATGCATTAATGTGTATAATATTAATTAGTTACTTTTAAAGATATTTTTTACAAATACAACATCATTTTATTATAAAAACTTAACAATTTGGATATAGAAGAAATACATTTAAACATATAAAGTCCAAGCATAACAAATTTATAGCTAACATCATACTCAATTTTGAAATTTTGAAAAATTTTCCTATAATACCAGCAATAAGAGAAGGATGCCACCTTCACCACTCTTATTCAATGTAGTACTGGAAGTTCTAGCTGGAATAGGCAAGATAAAGAAATAAAACATCTAAATTAGAAAGGAAGAAGTAAAATGTTTTATTTTTCAGAAGAGATTTTCTTTTATAATTAATTATTTTAATTAAAATATAATGTATTATTTGCCCCAGGGGTATAGGTCTGTGAATCGTCAGCACTTCACTGCACTCACCATAGCACATACCCTCCCCAATGGCCATGATGCAACGACCTTCTCCATAGCCCCCCCAGCAACCCTCAGTTTGTTTTGTGAGATTGAGTCTCTTATGGTTTGTCTCCCTTCCAATCCCATCTTGTTTCATTTTTTGCCTTCCCTACCCCCCAAACCCCCCACTCTGCCTCTCAAATTTCTCATATCAGGGAGACCATATGATAATTGTCATTCTCTGATTGACTGATTTCACTCAGCATAATACCCACTAGTTGCATATGCGTCGTTGCAAATGGCAAGATTTCATTTCTTTTGGTGGCTGCATTATATATATATATATATATATATATATATATATATATATATATATCCATTCATCTGTTGATGGACATCTAGGTTCTTTTCATACTTTGGCTATTGTGGACATTGCTGCTATAAACATTTGGAGGCACGTGCCCCTTTGGATCACTATGTTTGTATCTTTAGGGTAAATACCCAGTAGTGCACTTGCTGGATCATAAGGTAGCTCTATTTCAACTTTTTGAGGAACTTCCATGCTGTTTTCCAGAGTGGGTGCTCTAGCTTGCATTCCCACCAACAGTGTAGGAGGGTTCCCCTTTCTCTGCATCCTCGTCAGCATCTGTTATTTCCTGACTTGTTAATTTGAGCCATTCTGACTGATGTGAAGTGGTATCTCATTGTGGTTTTGATTTGTATTTCCCTGATGCTGAATGATGTGGAGCATTTTTTCATGTGTCTGTTGGCCATCTTTGCAGAATATCTGTTCATGTGCTCTACCCATTTCTTGATTGGATTATTTGTGCTTTGGGTGTTGAGTTTGATAAGTTATTTAGAGCTTTTGGATACTATTCCCTTATCTGATATGGCGTTTGCAAATATCTTCTCCCATTCTGTCAGGTGTCTTTTGGTTTTGTTGACTGTTTCTTATGCCGTGCAAAAGCTTTTGATCTTGGTGAAGTCCCAAGAATTCATTTTTGCCCTTGCTTCCCTTGCCTTTGGTGATGTTTCTGGGAAGAAGTTGCTGCAGCTGAGGTTGAAGAGGTTGCTGCCTGTATTCTCCTCAAGGATTTTGATAGATTCCTGTCTCACATTGAGGTCCTTCATTCATTTTCGAGTCTATTTTCATGTGTGGTGTAAGGAAATGGTCCAATTTCATTTTTCTGCATGTCGCTGTCCAATTTTTCCAACACCATTTATTGAAGAGGCTGTCTTTTTCCCATGGACATTCTTTCCTGCTTTGTCAAAGATTAGTTGACCATAGAGTTGAGGGTCCATTTCTGGGATCTCTATTCTGTTCCATTGATCTATGTGTCTGTTTTTGTGCCAGTATCATACTGTCTCGATGATGACAGCTTTGTAATAGAGCTTGAAGTCCGGAACTGTGATGTCTCCAACTTTAGCTTTCTTGTTCAATATTCCTTTGGCTATTCGAGGTCTTTTCTGGTTCCATATAAATTTTAGGATTATTTGTTCCATTTCTTTGAAAAAAATGGTTGAGATTTTGATTGGGATTGCATTAAAGGTGTAGATTTCTTTAGGTAGCATATACATTTTCACAATATTTGTTCTTCCAATCCATGAGCATGGAACATTTTTCCATTTCTTTGTATCTTCCTCAAATTCTTTCATGGGTACTTTATAGTTTTCTGAGTATAGATTCTTAGCCTCTTTGGTTAGGTTTATTCCTAGGTATCTTAGAGTTTTGGGTGCAATTGTAAATGGGATTGACCCATTAATTTCTCTTTCTTCTGTCTTGTTGTTGGTGTAGAGAAATGCAACTGATTTCTGTGCATTGATTTTATATGCTGACACCCTACTGAATTCCTGTACAAGTTCTATTAGATTTGGAGTGGAGTATTTTGTGTTCTTCTTTGCTGATTTGGATGTCTTTAATTTCTTTTTGTTGTCTGATTGCTGAGACTAGGACTTCTAGTACTGTGTTGAATAGCAGTGGTGATGACGGACATCCCTGCTGTGTTCCTGACCTTAGCAGAAAAGCTCTCAGTTTTTCTACATTGAGAATGATATTTGTGGTGGGTTTTTCATAGATGGCTTTGATGATATTGAGGTATGTGCCCTCTATCCCTACACTTTGAAGAGTTTTGAGGAGGAAGTGGTGCTGTACTTTGTCAAATGTTTTTTCAGCATCTATTTAGAGAATCATATGGTTCTTGTTCTTTCTTTTATCAATGTATTTTATCACATTGATTGATTTGCGGATATTGAACCAACCTCGCAGACCTGGAATAAATCCCACTTGGTCATGGTGAGTAATCCATTTTATGTACTGTTGGATCCTATTGGCTAGTATTTTGGTGAGAATTTTCGCATTTGTGTTCATCAAGGATATTGGTCTGTAATTCTCTTTTTTGATGGGGTCTTTGTCTGGTTTTGGGATCAAGGTGATGCTGGCCTCATAAAATGAGCTTGGAAGTTTTCCTTCCATTTCTATTTTTTGGAATAGTTTCAGGAGAATAGGAATTAATTCTTCTTTAAGTGTTTAGTAGAATTTCCCTGGAAAGCTGTCTGGCCCTGGGCTTTTGTTTGTTTGGAGATTTTTGATGACTGTTTCAATCTCCTTACTGGTTATGGGTCTGTTCAGGTTTTCTATTTCTTCCTGGGTCAGTTGTTGTAGTTTATATGTCTCTAGGAATGCATCCATTTCTTCTGGATTGTCAAATTTGGTGGCGTAGAGTTGCTTATAGTATGTTTTAATAATTGTTAGTATTTCTTTGATGTTGGTTGTGATCCTTCCTCTTTCATTCATGATTTTATTTACTTGGGTCCTTTCTTTTTTCTTTTTGGTAAGTTTGGCCACAGGGGTTTATCAATCCTATTAATTCTTTCAAAGAACCAGCTCCTAGTTTTGTTGATTTGTTCTACTCTTCTCTTGGTTTCTATTTCATTGACTTCTGCTCTGATCTTTATTATTTCTCTTCTCCTGCTGGGTTAGGCTTTCTTTGCTGTTCTTTTTCTAGCTCCGTTTGGTGTAGGGTTAGGTTGTGTACTTGAGACCTTTCTTGTTTCTTGAGAAAGTCTTGTATGGCTATATTTTTTCCTCTTAGGACTGCCTTTGCTGTGTCCCACAGATTTTGAACAGTTGTGTTTTCATTTCATTTGTTTCCATGAATTTTTTTCAATTCTTCTTTAATTTCCTCTTGTGATTGAGTTCTAGCTTCAGAGCATTGTTGTCTGAAAATATGCAGGGAATGATCCCAGTCTTTCAGAACTGGTTGAGACCTGATCTGTGACCCAGAGTGTGATCTATTCTGGAGAAAGTTCCATGTGCACTAGAGAAGAATGTGCATTCTGTTGTTTTGGGATGGAATGTTCTGAATATATCTGTGATATCCATCTGCTCCAGTGTGTCATTTAAGAACTTTATTTACTTGTGGATCTTTTGCTTAGATGATCTGTCCATTTCAGTCAGGGGGTGTTAAAGTCACCTACTATTATTGTATTATGGTCGTTGTGTTTTTTTGATTTTGCTATTAATTTGTTTATAGAGTTGTCTGCTCCCATGTCAGGGGCATAGATATTTAAAATTTTTAGATCTTCTTGTTGAACAGTTTTAAGGATTTATTTATTTATGAGAGACAAGTTGTGGAGCAAAGGGCAGATGGAGAGGGAGAAAGTCTTAAGCAGACTCTGTGACCTGTGCAGAGCCAGAGGTGGGGCCTGATTTTATGACCTTGAGAGCATGACCTGAGACAAAACCAAGTGTCCAACCAAGAGTCCAAGAGTCCACTGTTTAACCACCTGTGCCACCCAGGAATTCTTGTATGCTATTTGTTTTTAAACAAAAGAGATCCATGTGTGGTTGAGTAAGGCTTGGACAAATCTGTCCAGCAAGTCCTTGATAAAGTGGATTTGTGATACAATAGACCATTAAAGATTTATGTAAATGGGTAAAATCTTTTTGTAATGTTAGCAAGTCCGATTTTCTTCTATGCATAAAACTGTAACACAGTTATACCTGTTATACCTGGGCTAAATTATTTTCTATAATACCCTATCTGGTTCAAAGAGTCTAATAGTCCCTGAAATGTCACTTCAAGCTGTAAGGAAGACCAGACCTTGGTTTGGAATGACAATTGGGTTTCTTGGGGTGGAAACAGGCAAATGTAAGAATATATTTTAATAATGTGCTTACTTAAGGATCTTTACAATGCAAGTTACCCAGCCCAGTAATTATTATAGCCTATTAGTGCAAGTAAGGAAAAAGGTAAAAAATCAGTTTTGTAGTCTTCGAAGAGTACTAAGGTTTCTTTTAGGGCAAGAGAGTATACTGGGCTTCAGTATAAAACATATTTAGTTCCAGGCATTAAAGTTTAATGGACTAGAGCTGCCTCATGCATCACAGACATCTCCAATGAAAGGATCCATTAATCAGTATAAAAATAACTGCTCATGAAAGTTCACACCTACATTCCTCTTGTTGAAACAATTCTGAATTTACCTCTGCAAAAGATATCACTTATTAAACGTTGGTGTGACAGGAATACTTGACTTTGTTTGAAATTTGGAAAACAGGAAAGAAAAAAGAGAACACTCTTAGACTGAGTATCTGTACTCAAAGTAAGACCTCTAACTTTGCTTTTGAACTTTTTTTTATCTCATCGTCTCTGTTGACCCTTCTTCCATTTCCTGGTGTTCAATAATACAAAAAGAAAATATCAGAAATTCTATTTGTCTTTATTTATAAAAAAGAATTAAATTTTACTAATATTTCACACAAAAATTTATACTGGTGGTCTCAGTTAATGGATCAATTAGTTATGTGTCACATATAATACCCAAAGTATGATAAATAAATACTTATAATTCCAAATGGAGAGAAGTTGAGAGTTACTTCTCACTTTTTTCTTTAGCATTTAGTAACTACAGATGCATTATTGCTCATGTGTGCTAAATTTAGTGGCTTTATAGATTTTAATATCTAATTTCAACTGAATTTATTTCTAAAAAATTGTCAGATTGTTTTTAAAATATTCCTGTGGGAAAAATCACAGAAGAAATGTATATCATTAATATAAGAAGAAGGGAAGGAAAATAGCAGAGCTGGCATGCTGGGCAATTTTCTTTCTAGTAATTTGAGATTTTTATAAGCCAAATTTCCAGGTAAAATTAATGAATAGTTAATCATGTTTGAAAATAAGTTTGTAAAAATATTTTAATATTATCAAAGGGGATATATGAAATATTGATTTATACCAACAAATTTTAACACTCTCTGCCAGAGAGTGTATTTTTGCTTAGAAATATTTATTGATAATTTTTTCATAATTATGATTTTGAACAAATATCTGCATTTGGGGAGATAATTTTATGTAGCATATAATAAAAATCTTGGAATCCATTGATCTAAGTGTAGACTTCACTACTTTGATGTTTTTAGGATTATATATTCTCATCTCTTTAGATGTTATAATCCAGAAGATGTGATCCTTTTTGTTTTTTTTTTTGGTATAAAATGGCTGAAAATTAGGGGAACCTGAGTGTTCAGTCAGTTAAGCTTCTGACTCGGTTTTGGATCAGTTTATGATCTCAGGTTGTAAGATAAGCCCTGTGTTGGGCTATGTGCTCAGCATGGAATCTGCTTGGGATTCTGTCTCTTCCTCTCCTTCCCCTTGTGCCCCCATGCTCATGGGCTGGCACGTGTGCGCTCTCTCTCTCTCGCTCTCTCTCTCTCAAATCAACCAATTAATAAATAAGTAAATAAGATCTTTTTTTAAAATGGCTGAACATTAATTCTTCAATAAATATTTGTTTGAAATGAAAGTTCAACAATGATAATTAACTTTTAACCAAGTACATGCTACATGCTAGGTACTTCACTAAGTACTGTGCATGGTTTGTCCTTTTTAAAACTATAAACCACTCAATAAAATATGCTATTCTATTTCCTCCATTTCAGACACTGAGGGAGAGAGTAATTTGTTTAAAGATGCATAGCTAGTAAGTCTCAGTACTGAGATATGGAAATAAATAGTCTAGCTTCTAAGCTGACAGTCTTTATTAAGGTATATTATATCAATCAATATCAAGTATTATTTGTGCTAATGCTTGGATACTCATTAATTTCTCAAGACTATTTATCAGGGATCTTTTATAGGTCCTTATACACTGAGTAATTAAAGAAAAAGACTTACTCCCAATGTTACAAGTTCACAAAACATATGAAGTACCCAAATAAATAACCGTAAGTGCTGTAATATAAAACAATGTGAATTTGTAATTGAAACCCCAAAGAGAGTACAATAAAATCTGCTTGGGAGTTCAAGAAGCCTTGAGGGAGCTCAATTTATCTTGGTTTCAAATATGTAATAATCTCTTAAGAAGTAAAGAAATCAAAATATATTTAAGCAGAAGAAATAAGAATAAAAACACTGGGGTAGGAAAAATGCTTGTCCTAAAGAATGAAGTAATTTAGAACAGTGCTTTACAAACTTTAGTATGTAAAACTGTCAGCTAGGATTAAGAACAAAAAACAAAAACTCATTCTCATTGGTTAGGGGTAGGATAGGGAATGAGGTTCTGCATTTCTAAAAATCTCTATTTGAGGCAGGAGCATCTGGTCTTCTTACCACAATTTGAGTTGCAAGACTTGAACAATGATCCTTATCATTTAGTTTACATCAAAAAACTGCTTACATCAAAATTGCCTAGGTTGTTTGTTAAAATTTTAGGTTCCCAGCATATTCTGTATGTACAAAATTTGATTGAAGTGAGATGTGGAGAGAAATATCCATTTTAAACATGTAGTTACCATATAATTCTTATGCATATTAAATTTGAAAACCATTAGAGTTGAAAGAGCAGTGTTGAAAGAGCAGTGGCCATAAGAAAGTCTGAAAAGTGATTCCAGCAAAGTTGTGAATCAAGGGATTTTGAATATCTTATTTAGGAGCCTCAATTTTATTATGCAGTTAAGGAATAACAACAGTAATTTTTAAACAGAACATTGACATTACAGATTTGTGCCTTATGCAGATCATTTTGGAAGTAATATAAAAATAGATGGGGGCAAGACTAAATAACATGTACAGATTTCCCCCACTGACAAGTAAAATACATAAGATGGAACAAAATACATGACACAACTGTTATAAGTCACTGAAGAATATGAACAAAAGACTCTGATCTTTGGAAGAAGGGAAAGACATAAGGTAAGCCTCCACAATATTCCATGAGTGCTCTCACTTTCTGCCTGAGATATTTCTCTGTCACAGAAGAGAAAGTGAAAGGGAAATCATAATGAGTTAACAATTGAGATTAAGTTTCTGGGATTATAAAATGACTGCAATTTGTTAACAGGGTAACTGTAGCAGAAGAAGCAGCTACACAAAGAGAGGACTATAGACATCTGCACAGAGATTCACTATGGATTTTTGAGTTGAACTGTGCAGAAACAGAGACACTCTTTAGTAGATAAGATCACTGATTTATGGCTGGAAAGTATATGGTAATTATGGAAGAGATCATGGAGTAATGGGAAATTTTGGAGTTCCAGAAACCATAATGGAGACTTTACTAAGTGACTTGGGCAATCAGGTAAGATATAAAAAAATCCACACCTTTGGAGTAAGAACCATATTCAGGAGCAAGGACCACATCCTAGAGTAGGAGGTATGCTTTTAGGCTAAGTCTGAAACTCAAATAGACCAACCTCACAAAAAATCAAATCAAAATTGACTAGGTGAAATGTAACTGCCTTCCAAAAACAAAACAAAACAAAACTCAACATCTTTAAAGGAAGATAACATGATGATTTATTGTAACAAATAACACATAAAGTCTAACATCCAATAAAAAATTTAAAAATATGTGAAAAAACTGGAAAATGTAATATACAGTCAAGAGAAAAAACATTCAATAGAAATAAACAATGGGGTAATCCAGATATTAGAGACAACAGATAAGGGATTTAAAACAGTCATTAATGATGGATTCAAGAATTTAAAGGAAAATATGGAAAAGCAAAGGAACAGATGGGTAAACATAGAAAAGAAATTGAAATTATATTTAAACATCAAGGGAAATCCTAGACCTGAAAAATATGGTATCTGAAATGAATAACTCTTAATAGATTATCATCAGAGGGGAGATCACAGAGGAATCATTTTTGAACTTGAATTCAAGTAATTAGAAATAATCAAAATTTAAAAACAGAAAGAAAAAATATAGAAGAAAATTAACAGATTATGGAAGATTACCAAACATTCTAACATACATATTTGAAAAAATAATGATCAAAATTTCTGAAATTGATGAAAGCATAAACTTACAGATTTATGAAGTTCAATGGACTCTAAAAAGCACTTTATAGAGAAAATCATATATAGATTTATTATAACCAATGTGCTAAAAATTAAATATATTTTTCTCTAAAGGATATGAAGTATTTATCACAAAAATTCTAACTATATATTGGAATTTATAACATATATAGATATAATGTATAAGACAACAATAGTATAAAGAGTGAAGATAAAGTGGAATCATACTATGGATGGTTATGTTTAAAGTGAAATAGTCTGATATTAATAGATAGTGCATGTGTTTATTGAAGATCTATAATGTAATCACTAATCAGTTAAGAAATAAGGCATATAAGTTTTGCCATAAGAAAATGAAAAGGCAAGCCAAAGATGGGAAAATTTTGCAAAATGTATATCCAACAAAGGACCCTTATCTAAATACATAAAACACATCTTTTCTTATAATTCAGGAAAACAATAAAACAAATTTAAAAATGGGATAAAGATTTGAAAAGATACAACAGCAAAAAAAAGTGATAAATAAGCAAATAAAAATCTATTCAACTTCAGTAGCCACCACAGAAATGCAAATTAAGCAATATATTAATATATATCCAATAGAAAGGTTAAAATAAAAAATATTGACAAGTGTTGGCAAGACTGTATAACATAATCATTAGAAACAAACACATTGCTAATGGAAATGGAAGATGATAGAACCGACTCGGCAAAAGGGCTTGGCATTTCTTATAAAATAAACATGCACTTATGATGTGATCCACCAATTACATTTCTACACATTTCCCAAGAGAAATAAAGACAAAGACTCAAAAAAGATCTGCACATGAATATTAATAGCAGCTTTATAACAGTCAAAATATGGAAAAAAGTCATCTGTCCATAACAAGTAAATTGTTGAACAAATGGTACTATATACATTGAAAGGAATATAGATCCACCATAAAATAAATGAATTACTGAACATACAACAATAGTATTATGCTAAGTGACAGAAACTATATATAAAAGAAAACATACTGAATGAACTGCATTTAGGTAAATTCTAGAAAGGGAAAAATTATACTGATTGAAAACATGTATGTTTTCCAGAGGTCAGGGGGATAAAGGAAGAAATCGACTACAGAGAGGGTATGAAGGAAATTTTTTATATGATAAAAAGTCCTATATCATGACTGTGATGACAGTACATGACTATATACATTTTTAAAAGTCATCAAATTGCCCACTTTAAATTGTGAATTTTATTGTACATAAATTATACCTCAATAAATCTAGCCCCTATTTAAAAAAAAAAAACTAAACAAAAACAAATAAAAAACAAACAAAACAAGTAAGATGAGTGTTAACCAGCCACATGGAATTAAAAAACAGAACACCTGTTCCATTATTATTAAAGAAAGTAGAGTTGCCCTACTGGTAAAAAAATTACCCAGCTCTGAGTTGGATCCAGCATGCCAGGGTATATGATTAAATGAGTTGCTGATGTGATCAATAAAAAGATGTGAAAATCAGATTATGCATTTTGTGAGTGGTAAGAAAAAATAAAGTTCACTTGAAATATTTATAAAAAATCAAAATAAATATACATAAGTAACTAACTGTTCTGTGTGAACTAAAATATTAAAATCAAGGTAGGAAAGGAAAGGAAAGGAAAGGAAATAAAGGCAAGGAAATTTCTTTCAGATAAAAGAGATTCTGAGACAAGAAAACTAAAAATGAATGATTCTGGAATCAATTCTAAACAAGAAAAATATAAACAACTTTTTATAAATGACACCAATAAGATAACTAATCAAATTTGAATCTGGACTATAGATTATAATATTGCATCAATATTAAATTTTCTGATTTTGATCATCGTATTGTGATGATATAAGTGGATTTTCTTTTTCTTAGGCAGGTTAGGGAATGGATAATTAGAACTAGATTTAATGCAGTGGTAGTATGAATGGTAGAATGAATGGTAAAATGAATGGTAGTATGAATGTGTTTTAAAGGAAATTGTAAATTTAATTTTTTTTGCCTTTATTAAGGAATAAGTAGAATAATCATGCACTCTATTATAGCCTTTTCAAAATCTTTGCCTATCTTATGTCCTAAGACTCTAAATTTGTTTAAACTTGCTAAAAAATATCTAGTCCATATATCCTTCCATAAAATATATGAAAACAGAAGTAGAGCAAATGAAATTCTAAATATGGAAATTTAGTTTTGATAAACAGAAGTAGAAGAAATTATGTAAAGATTGTAGCACTAAATTATTCAAAATGCATTTCTATGGTTGTGTCATATTATTAGGAAAACAAACTAATATAGAAAGGAACCCCCCAGTCAGATTCAGAATTCATGGTTTCATATACTGCCTTAAGTTGCTTCTTATTCTTTGGAGCTTTTCTACTTTCATCTCCTGCTAGTCAGCAGAAAAGCCAGATCAGACTCTGCTTACCATATCCTGAACTCAGCCTCAATTCAAGTTTCACAGGATGATTAGGAGGTATTAAAAACAAGTTAGCACATAACTGACACTTTCTCACAGGAAAAAAATGACTAGGCATTGGCTGGGCTCAAAAAAGGATGAATATTAGAGCATCTGCACTATGAATCACAGGAATATGTGAATCTGAATCATGGGAGAATATGGCTTCTTTCCCCTCACCACGATAAACTCTAAAGGATTGGGGAGGGAACCTAGTGAGAAGTGATCCTGATATGAGCAATAGCTGCCCCCCTCCCAACTCCTGCACAAACAAAACTGAAATAAAAATAAAACCCTGTCACAGATTCATATAAAATTAAGAAAGAACAAAATATGCAATATAATGAGAGTCTGAGAGTATGAGCCAACTGCACTTGATCCCAATCACTATTCTGACCTTAACTAGATATGTAACTTTAACCTTCGGTTTCCTTTTCTTTAAAAAAATGCTATTATGTGTATCACTAAGTTATATTAATAGTTAAAGAAATAATGTATATAAAACCTAGTATAATACTTAACTCATAAGTATAGAGTAAGTAAAATTATATATTAAAGTGTTATGATTAGAGAAGAAACAGTTTATATTTATTTTATATATTCTATACATTTATATTTATGACAATTTCCAGGATCTATCCCAATACTGAATATCCCAGTTTTTCCAATCCACTTTTATATTTACCTTCTGATCAAGTACTGAATTAGCTGTGAAACAGGGACTGATGCAAGGAAATAAACTGAAGAAAAAGTAGGAAAAATAAAAGAAGGAAAGTAAAGGGAACTCTAGAGGTATTTTTTTTTGCATGTTTAATTTTTTATTTTTTATAAACAGAGGTATTTTTTTAAAAAGATTTTATATATTTATTTGAGAGACAGAGTGTTGCATGAGTGCGCATGTGAGGAGTGGTGGAGGGAGGGCAGAGGGAGAAGGAGAGAGAGAATCTAAAGCAGACCCCAAACCCAGCACAGAGCCCCATGTAGGGCTCGATCTCAAGATCCTGAGATCGTGACCTGAGCCAAAATCAAGAGTTAGATGCTTAACTAAATGAGCCACCCAGGTGCCTCTAGAGATATTTTAAATTAAGGTAATGTGCAGAAAAATAAATGTAGCTTCAATGTGCTTCTTTCATTCTCAAAGACAACCTCATCCTCTATTGCACAGAGGCAACTTGGTCTCTTGGTGAGAAGCTCTGGCAAAGGGACCAGAAGGCCAGGTCCCAAATCCTGGCTAACCCATTAACTAACCATGTAATCTTGGAGATAATAATGGTATTCACTTATAGTTTCTTGTGAGACTTAAATGAGTTAAACATGGAAAATATTACAGACTATGTACCTGGTATATAGATGATATCAGGTCAATATAGAGAAAGAGCTTCCCCTAGTAATATAATGCTCTAGTCACTCTGAATGTTTTTCATGATTACCAATTTGCCAACTCCCCATCACACACAGGAAGAAGAAGAAGAAGAAGAAGAAGAAGAAGAAGAAGAAGAAGAAGAAGAAGAAGAAGGAGGAGGAGGAGGAGGAGGAGGAGGAGGAGGAAGAGAAGAAAGAAGAAAGAAGAAGGAGAAGAAGAAGAAGGAGGTGGAGGAGGAGGTAGGAGGAGAAGAAAGAAGAAAGAAGAAGGAGAAGAAGGAGGTGGAGGAGAAGAAGGAGGAAGAAGAGAAGAAGAACAAGAAGGAGAAGAGGAAAAAGAATAGGAGGAAGAGGGAGGAAGAGGAGGAGGAGAAGAAAAAGAGGAGGAGGGTGAAGGGGAGAAAGGGCAGCAGCAGTCTGAAGATACACATCATCTTAAGTTGTAATACAGTATTATGGGAACAAAAATACTGTACCTTGTAAACTGCCAAGTGCAAGGCTGTAAATCCATTTCTTGTTAGTCGAGATGGGCGAAGCCCTTTTAACATAAGGGTTCTAATATGTGACTTGTTGCCTTAAAGAGAAAAGTGAAAAAAAGGTTAAATTGTGGGAGTAGAGAAATTGACTTTCAAATCTCTTTTTGACTTAATGATAAATTCACACCGAGGTATGAATATGTCAGACTTGTGGCACCTGGGTGGCTCAGGTGGCTCAGGCAGTTAAGTGGTGAGTGTCTAACTCTTGGTTTTGGCTCAGGTCATAATCTCAGGATCTTGGGATCGCCATGCCTTGGGCTCTATGCTTAACACAGAGTCTGTTTATTTCCCTCCCCCCTGGACAAACATGCTGGGGCTCTTGCTCTTTCTCTCTCTCTCTCAAATAAATAAATAAATAAAAGAAATCTTTAAAAAAATGTCAGACTGCTGTTCTGAAGGCCATTTGTAAAGTTTTCTATTAATTGACAGCCATCCTTAGTACTGTACACTTCTATTACATGCATAGAACCTTGTATCAGTGGTATTTATTTAATTCATTCTGTTACACTTTTTCTGTAGTACTCTCATTATTGGTTGGTTTTGAAACATAAAAACATGAAAATTCATTTCAATAAACAGTGAAAAATCTTAGATAAAAATCTAGTTGCACTGGATTCCTCAGAACATTATAGCAGTAGAGTTTCTTTAGATCAGAGAAATCTGGAAGAAGGAATCGAGGTTGGAAATGCATGTTTAAATTTGGGAGGAAGATCTGTTAAGTAGAGTCTGTTTAGTTCTTGGAGGAATGCTTAAAAAATATGATTAGAGTTGATATTTCTGCATTGGTGTTTTTTATTTAAAACCCGAGTTTAGTGAATACTAGTTTGTATTAACAAAGTAAATCTTAATCATTCATTAATAAATTTATTAAGTATCTACTATATGCAAGTGCTTGGGATACATCAATGAACAAAACCAATAAAATACAAGTTCAATTAAACTCTAAATCTTCACGTTGATCAATCTGCACTTTAAGATTTTATCTTTGGCATTTATCTTACCTTACACATATTTTACTGCAGATTGTAAAGCGATTGCATGATTGTATTTTAGGGAATGCTTTAAGTGCTTCTGAATTTAACCTAATCCCTGACTGGCACTGAATTCCTTTTTTTTTTTTAGTTTTCAAGCAAATTAAGAGACTTGATTCAGGATAGAAACAAAATGAAACTTAAATTCAGAGCTAAATCCATTGGAACATCTGCCTGGTAGTTACTGCTTCAACTGAAGTTTATCAGAGTTTAGGGACAAAGCAAAAGAGAAAATTAAGCATGAATAGAATTCTCTTGGAGACTATTAAGCAGCTCAAATCATTGACCATAGCTACATATAACTAGTTTGTAAAATACTGAGTTTTAAGCACTCACCTCCACAAACGCAGCATAGATGTAGTAGAGACAGCCCATTCTCTGTGCGGTAATTTAAATTGACTTTATTGAAGGCATCATCAGAGCTGAAAAAAAAGTTTTTCATATGACCAAAGATTTTACCTTTTAGTTTATTATTTTTCAGTTGAAAAATTATGAAAGGAAACCTGTTACTATAAATTCAGAAGTATATCTTTTCTAGGATTTTGTTGTACCTAGAAAAATAATTTTGAATATGCATCCATATAAAGAATACTTAAAGTAGAGAGAACATAATATGAAGAGACAAGTTTAAATTAAGGACCGTTTTGTAGTTTTGTGTTCTATGTATAATTTGAACTTTTCAAGGAATTTTATGAATTAAAATTTATGTATAATTAAAAATATAAATAAAATTTATGTATAATAGAAATAGAAAACAGACATTTGAAAGTAAACTCATTCACATTCAAAATTTCACATATTTATGGAGAAAGTCAAGAAATTCCCTTGAAAAAGAAAAAAAAGTGGCATTTGATAAGAGATTGGAGAAAGGTATATAATCCCTGCTGTTTTACAAATTCTGCCTGAAGCAAAGTTTCCTTGTACTTTGATGGGGTCAGATTTCATAGATAAAAGAGGTCTAAACTCTGATCAGGTACTATGATAAAATCCCTGGAGAGAAGTAGTGTTAGTGATTCAATTAGTAAAATCCTTGCCTTTGTGTGAACAAAGACCCTTGCCCCTGGAGGGCCCTAGAGAGCCAAAGGTACCCTTGGAAAAGGAATATAAAGCTAAAATGCTTGACCTCTTGACCTCAATGGTACTCCCAGGGCATTTTTCAGTAGAAATAAGATCACATCCTTGGCCTCCCAGGTCAATTTCCAGTGGCTTCCTGCCTATTTAAATCTCCAGCAGCTTGAGTGAGATAGCATCCTCTTTGGTGAGTGAGACTTCCACATCATTTGTAAAGTACTTACACTTGAAAGGTACTATAAATTCAGGACATTATCTTCAAGGCACCCAGTTAAGCACTTCAAAAGCTATTGGAATATTTAAAATAGAAAAGAAGAGGTGCTATTTCCAGGGTGCTGCTAAAAAGAGAGAACCTCTAAATCTAGAGACATTGAAGGACCTGTCTTGGTGAAAACCTTAATTAGCAATGGCAATTCCAGTGGTTTGTTTTCATAGAATATTCTAGAACATCCTCATACTCATAAACTTCTTGGGTTGCATGTTCAACTTCCCAGCTGCAAAGTCCACAGACATGCTTATTCATATTGAGAAACATACCTCAACTTGCTTTGGAATGCTATATGTAGAAGTACAATACTCAGAGTCATCCTTACAAATGTTAATAATATAATAGATCAAGAAGACAAGAATTTAGGGGAAAATAGCTAAAAGTTTAACTCACTCCTATCTGCACTTCCCCCTCAGTTCAATGAATGATGCTAAAAAATATTTCTGATGAAAATACTACTGTTTTAAATGTCTATCTAAAATGAACCTAATTGTCAATGGTATACCTATTTTATGGTATGTGCAGTAACTGCACAAAATAACATGGTTCTTGGAAATATGCAGCCTTTGCCTGAGTCAGGCTTCTAAACTCTTAAAGCCAATTGTATTACAGATGTCTTGCAGATATTAAACTTAATAGGTAGTACTAAACAAAGTGCACTCAGATGCCCACTTACAAGTGCATTCACAGAGTTCTACTCGGTGATTATGATTTCAAATAGCATAGGTTTTCTGAAGAGCTGAACTCTGCTTTTAAACCTAGGTGGATGGGATTTTTCTCTTAAAGTCTGCAGGAAATCAGTGTCCATAAATAAAAAGGGAAAGGAAACTGTGACTAGCCATTGAAGGTGTTGATTGACAATGATTTAGAAACCCTGAGCTGCATTGGTTTTTCTTTCCTGGTCCTTCCATTATCCAGCAATGAAAACACACAATAAGATCAAAAGACAGAAAACAAAGTATTGGGTGGGGAAGGAAAGGGAAGGCTTCTGTTAAATGTAAAGAAATATATAACCTTTAGCCTAAAAGAAGAACAGGGAAGGAAGTACCTTTTGAGTTAACTATAATGAACTTAATGGCAAAAGCTGAAAGAAAAGGCTTGGGAGCACCTCTGAAGTAATAAACCCTTGAGAAAATTTGTTTTTCAACATATTTCTAATATTATACAGCAATACCTGCCATGTTTTGATGTTTTAAAAGTGGAAATCATTTTAGCAGTGTAGGGAATCCTTAAAGCTTGGTCCTTGTATTGCAGTCCTATCCTGCTTCTGCCTTTTAAGTAGTTTTTTATTTTTCCTCCCCTCCAATTTGGACAAGTCATTAAACCACTTCAATCTGTAATTTCTTCAGTTATGAAATGATTAAAATAATGCATAGAGATTGTATTATTATGAAGAATGCATGAGGTTAGGGCTTACTGTAGTTCCTAGCACATATGTTTTCAATAAATGGTTATTTTATTATTATTACTATTGTTAACAAGGTCACTGAGCATAAAACTTCCCTTGCATAGTTTAAATCTTGGGAGAATTTTAGCACAACTTTCCCACCAAGTTTTATCTTCTTCAATCTCTCACATCTGATAACCTGCAAAATTTCCTGGTTTTGACAATTCTATAGATGTAAGTGTTTTATGCTCATGGTGACTCTCTTCTAGGCTCCTAGAAAATGTCTTCACATGCTTTCACATGCTTTTAAAAAGACTACCAAATTGGACGTTGTGACACCTAGCACCTGTCAGTGACTCAGAGCAACTACTAGAATCATAATTTTGTAATGTCAGTCCAGGGGCATCATGGGAAGGCTATTTTCAACACTGGAGATATTAAAATAACTAAAATGGAAAAAAGGGGAGAGCTTAAAAATCCAAGGGGAAGAAAAAAGTTGCACTAAGAGGTTTTATGAGAAGATAGATTCAATTGCTTTCTTATTCCATGATCTATCAATCATCATCAAATGATGCAATCGATCAGTCTGGCGCAACACCTACTGAACACCAACTGGGTGCCCCACCTCTGTTCTTAATAATCACCTTACCATGTTCTCAACTTGATTTAAAACTACTTGATTTAAAACTACTCATATGTCCTGGATCCTTTAAGTGCATTAGTCCTGGATAAATGCATGCTAGATAGAATTCTACAATTGACTCCAGCATTAGTCCTGATTTCTAATGCCCCGATCAGCTTTGCAAAGAAAGTAAACATTGAATAAACAAAAAATACAAGATACTAAAGTTTATTCCCTTATTTAAAATAAGAATAATCCTAAATGAATAAATATTGTTTGCATACGTAAAATTGAAAGCATGAATTATATTAGTGACTTCTTGTTCAACAATCAATTCTTAACTCACTGAATCTTAAAGTAGACTTGACCATTCATATGTGACTTGGTATATAGTCTTAAAGAGCTCCTTGCTCAAAACTACTGTCTGTTATTTTGTTCTTCTCTTGAATTATATCCTCCTTGAACTCATGCAACTTCTATTAATGCCAACAAAATGAATCAACAGAGAATAGGCTCCCACAATATTTGACAGTCAAGTGCAATTTTAATAGTACAATTTTTATCTTAACTTTAATAACTGGAATGTAATTTTTTTAATGAGTTATTTTGGGGCTATATTTGAATCCTAATTCTCACTTCCCATTAACTTCTAGTCAAATGTTTCTGTTTTGAAACATGTAATTAAAATATTCAAGGTTTTAATGCAATCATTCCTAGGAGAGATGTTTCAAATTCTCTTCTTTTGCCTCTTCTAAAGGAACTGTGTGTGTCAAATTCACTGTCAATTGAACATCACTTATGTATTCTAATACCCTAAGCTCAATTTATTTTTTAATTTTCCCTTACATTTTTCATCACCTGCCATGTCATACTGTAACTTAACATATCCTAATGAGTTCGTAGTGCTTGCTGAGGTATGGATGGAGTTCCTAATTAAAATGAAGTCACTATTATGAATATATTTCTAACAGTAAATTCTGTCCTTAATCATTAAAAATGGTAGTTTTGTATCCAAAGGTTACTTTCTTTCTTGTAGCATAATGAACTCTTTTCTTAGCCTTTACCTTTTATACAGAAGAGTATGCAGTTTCATGATCCAATTATACTTCTTTCTCATGACCTCATCGTTTCAAGAAAATATCTGACATGACCACAATTGGAAACTAATTAAAATGTAACATTTGAACAGTTGGCCAAAAATAACATACCCAATCCAAAATATTCTGATAGGTAGATGCATTTTCTAAAATTAATTAATTTGCTGAAATTTAGGGAAAGAAGAAAAGGATTTGTTTTAGATCATCTAGTTTCCCAAATTGATAATTAGGTTTCAAATGGCTGATTGTAATTTTTTTTTTGTTTTATTTAACTTCAAGTTAGTTAACATACAGTGTATTATTAATTAATTTCAGGAGTAGAATTTTGTGATTCCTCAGTTACATTACCTCAAGTCCCATTACATCACATGCCCTCCTTAAAGCCCACCACCCATTTACCCCTTCCCCCACCCGCCGCCCCTCCAGAAATGGTCAGTTTGTTCTCTGTAGTTAAGTCTCTTATTGTCTCCCTCTCTGTTTTTATCTTATTTTATTTTCCTTCCCTTCTCCAATGTTCATCTGTTTTGTTTCTTAAATTCCACATGAGTGAAATCATTTGGTATTTGTCTCTCTCTGACATTTCACTGAGCATAATACATTCTAATTCCATCCACATAATTGCAAATGGCAAGATTTATTTTTTCTGCCTGAGTAACATAGCTATTCATCAGTCGATGGACACCTGCGCTCTTTCCATATTTGTCTACTATGGATAGTATTGCTATAAACATTGGGGTGCACCTGCTCCTTTGAATCACTATTTTTGTATTCTTTGGATAAATGCCTAGTAGTGAAATTGCTGGGTTGTAGGGTAGCTCTATTTTTAACTTCTTGAGGAACCTCCATATTGTTTCCCAGAGTGGCTGCACAAGTTGCATTCCCACCAACAGTGCAGGAGGGTTTCCTTTCTCAACATCCTTACCCACATCTGTTGTTTCCTAAGTTGCTAATTTTAGCCATTCTGACTGGTGTGAGGTGGTATCCCATAGTGGTTTTGATTTGTATTTCCTGATTATAAGTGTTGTCGAGCATTTTTTTCATGCATCTGTTAGCCATTTATATGTATTCTTTGGAGAATGTTCATGTCTTCTGCCCTTTTCTTGACTGGATTTTTTATTTTGGGATATTCAGTTTGATAAGTTCTTTATAGATTTTGGGTACTAGTCCTTCATTTGATATGCCATTTCTAAATATCTTCTCCCATTCTGTTTGCTGCCTTTTTTTTTCTTTTTTCTTTTTGACCATTTCTCTTATTGTGTAAAAGCTTTTCCTCCTGATGAAGTCCCAATCATTTATTTTTGTTTTTGTTTCCCTTGCCTCCTGAGATGTGTCTAGTAAGAAGTTGCTACAGTCAAGATCAAAGAGGTTGCTGCCTGTGTTCTCCTTAAGCCTTTGATGGATTCCTGCCTTACATATAAATCTTTCATCCATTTTGAATTTATTTTTGTGTATGGTGTAAGAAAGTCATCCAGTTTCAATGTTCTGCCTATGGCTGTCCAGTTTTCCCAACACCATTTGTTGAAGATACTGTCTTTCTCTCACTGGATATTCTTTCCTGCTTTGTTGAAGATTAACTGACCAGAATTGAGAGTCAATTTCTGGGCTTTCTATTCTGTTCCATTGATCAATGTGTCTGTATCATACTGTCTTGATGATTACAGCTTTGTAATACAGCTTGAAGTCCAGAATTGTGATGCCACCAGCTTTGGTTTTATTCCTCAGTGTTACTTAGGTTATTTGGGGTCTTTTTTCATTCCGTATAAATTTTAGAATTCCTTGTTCTAGCTCTATGAAAAATGTTGGTGTTATTTTGATAGAGATTGCACTTAATGTGTAGATTGCTTTGGGCATTATAGACATTTTAAGAATGTTTATTCTTCAAATCCATGAGAAGGAAGTGTTTTCCCATTTCTTTGTGTCTTCCTTAATTTCATAACAGTTCTATAGTTTTCAGTGCACAGATCTTTCACCTCTTTGGTTAGGCTTATTCCTAGGTGTCTTGTGGTTTTTAGTGCAATAGTAAATGGGATCAAGTCATTGATTTCTCTTTCTGTTGCTTCATTGTTGGTGTATAGAAATGCAAAGGACTTCTGTGTGTTGATTTTATATCCTGCAACTTTGCTGAATTTCTGTATCAGTTCTAGCAATTTTTTTTTTTTAAGTTTACTTGTGTTTTCCAGAGTAACCTGCCATTTGTGAAGAGTGAAAGTTTGACTTCTACTTTGCTGATATGGAGGCATTTTATTTCTTTTTTGCTGTCTGATTGCTGAGGTGAGGACTTCCAGTACTATGTTGAACAACAGTGGTGAGAATGGATATCCCTGTTGTTTTCCTGACTTCAGGAGAAAAGCTCTCAATTTTTCTCCATTGGGAATAATATTAGCTATGGGCCTTTATGTATGGTCTTTAGGATGTTAAAGTATGTTCCCTCTATCCCTACTTTGTTGAGGGTTTTTATCAACAAAGATGTTATATTTTATCAAGTGCTTTTTCTGCATCTATCGAAAGGATCATATGGTTCTTATCCTTTATTAATGTGGTATATCACATTGAGTGATTTGTGGATGTTGAACCACCCTTGAAGCCCAGGAATAAATCCTACTTGTTCCTGGTGAATAATCCTTTTAATGTACTGTTGGATCTGATTAGCTAGTATGTTTTTGAGAATTTTTGCATCTGTGTTCACCAGGGATATTGATCTGTTATTCTCCTTATTAGTGGGATCTTTGCCTAGTTTTGGAATCAAGATAATTCTGGCCTCATAAAATGAGTTTGGAAGTTTTATGTCCATTTCTATTCTTTGGACATTTCAGAGTAGGTAGTAATTCTTTAAATGTCTAGTAGAATTCCCCTGGGAAGTCACTTGGCCCTGGACTCTTGTTTGTTGGGAGATCTTTGATTCAATTTCTTTGCTGGTTATGTTCAGATTTTCTATTTCTTCCTGTTTCCATTTTGGTAGTTTATTCATTTTTAGGAATTTATCCATTTTTTCTGGAGTGCCTAGTTTGTTTGCATATAATTGCTCATAATATTATAATTGTATTTCTTTGGTATTTGTTGTGATCTCTCTTCTTTCATTCATGATTTTATTTATTTGGTTCCTTTCTCTTTTCTTTTTGATAGGTCTGGCTAGGGGTTTATCAATTTTATTAATTCTTTAATGAACTGGCTCCTAGTTTTGTTGATCTGTTTTATTGTTCATTTGATTTCTATATCATTGATTTCTGCTCTAATCTTTATTGTTTCCCCTCTCCTGCTGAATATAGGCTTCATTTGCTGTTCTTTTTCTAGCTCCCTTAGGTGTAAGGTTAGGTTGCATATTTGAGACTTTTCTTGCTTCTTGAAGAATGCCTATATTGCTATATACATCCCTCTTAACACCACCTTTTCTGTATCCCAAAGATTTTGAACTGTTGTGTTTTCATTTTTGTTTGTTTCCATGTATCTTTTTAAATTTCTTCTTTAATTTCTTGGATGGCCCACTCATTTTTTTTTAAGATTTTATTTATTTATTTGAGAAAAAGAGCACTGGAGAGAGAGCAAGAGAGCACAAGCAGGGGGAATGGCAGATAGAGAGGGAGAAGCATGATTCTCACTGAGCAGGGAGCCCCATTTCAGGGTTCCATTCCAGGTACCTGGTCACGACCTGAGCTGAAGGCAGACACTTAACCACCTGAGACACCCAGGCATCTGCCATTCATTCTTTAGTAGGGTGTTCTTTAACCTCCATGTATTTGTGGCCTTTCCAAATATTTTCTTGTGGTTGACTTTATTTCATAGCACTATGGTCTGAATCTTTTTATACCTAGATATACCTCAGTCTTTTTATACCTGGTTGAGTCCTGATTTGTGACCCAGTACATGATCTCTACTGGAGAATATTCCATGTTCACTCAAAAAGAATGTATGTTCTGCTGCTTAAATGTTTTGAATACATCTATTAAGTCCATCTGGTGTAGTGTGCCATCCAAAGTCCTTTTTCTCTTGTTAATCTTCTGCTTAGATGATCTGTCCATTGCTATGAACAGGGGGTTAAAGGCCCCTACTACTATTGAATTGTTATCAATGCATTTCTTTAGGTTTTTTATTGATTTGTATATATTTGGTGCTCCCAAGTTAGGGGCAAAAGTATTTACAGTTGTTAGATCTTTTTGTTGGCTAGACCCTTTTATTATGATATAGTGTCCTTCTTTATCTCTTATTACAGTCTTTGGTTTAAAATCTAGACTGATACAAGGATGGCTACTCCAACTTTCCTTTGAGGTCTATTAGCATAAGAGATGGTTTTCCATCCCCTCTCTATCGGGAGGTGTCTTTGGGTCTAAAATAAGTTTTTTGTAAACAGCATACTGATGGGTCTTGCTTTTTTATTCATTCTGATACCCTGTCTTTGTTGGAGCAGTTAGTCCAATTACATTCAGGGTAATTATGGAAAGATATGAATTTAGTGCCATTGTATTACCTGTAACATTGCTGTTCCAATAGATTGTCTCTGTTCCTTTCTAGTCTTTGTTACTTTTGGTCTCTCTCTCTGCTCAAAGTCCCCTTTAATATTTCTTAATGGTTGGTATAGTGTTCACAAACTCCTTCAGTTTGTGTCTTAGAACCTTTTTATCTCTCTTTCTATTCTGGATGACAGTTGCTGGATTAATTATTCTTGGCTGTATATTTTTCCCACTGTAGAGTTTGACTATATCATGCCAATCCTATCTGGCCTGCCAGGTCTCTGTAGACAGTGCTGCTGCTAGTCTTTTCCCACTAGCTGTCCTTTGCAGAGATCTTCTTTGCTTGCAGTGGGGACTATTTGACCTTCATGTTGGTGTGTTTTGATTTGTTTGTTGAAAGAAGCCTGGAAAGAAAGAGGGAAAAAAAGAGCTTCATCCTAAAATAAAAGAAAATAAAAAAAAAGAAAAAGAAAAAAACAAACAGACAATCAAAAAAACTATAAGCCTGATTCCAAAGAAAAAAAAGAGGGGGGGGGGGATAAAGAAAAACAAAAGAAAAGAATCCTAATCCAAAAAACAAGACAAAACAAAATAAAACAAAAAACACAAGAGAAAGAGAAAGGAAATGAAAAAACAAACTCACAAACAAAAAACTGTAAGTCTGATTCCAAAGGGGGGGAAAATAAAACAAAAGGAAAAAAGAAAAGAGAAAAAGAACAAGAGAAACAAAAAATACAGCCTGGTCTTATTTCCATCAGAACTGAAGGGGACACTGTGAGGCACTGTATAATCAGTACACTTGGTGTTTGTGGTATGCTGCCTGGGTTGTTGTTCTCTGGGAGAGGCCTGCTATGTTGGCACAGTTAGTCCTGACCCACCCAGTAAAGAAAAAAAAGCACTTGCCAAGCACAGGGGGTGTGGTGTTTGACGAAAGCGGCTCCCACCTCCCCTAGGGGCCGCTGTGTTGTTCCCTGCGCCTGGCTGTATTGGTAGTGGGAGTAAAATGGCAACATACCACTCTGTCCTCCAGTTGGGGGCTCTCACACCCCCGCTGTTCCCGAAGCCCTCATGCAAAGGGGAGGGTCACAGCATGCCCGGTGCCCATCTGTCTTGCATTTGTCTCT
The DNA here is from genome assembly GCF_011764305.1 of Mustela putorius furo. Classification (NCBI taxonomy): domain Eukaryota; kingdom Metazoa; phylum Chordata; class Mammalia; order Carnivora; family Mustelidae; genus Mustela; species Mustela putorius. Next base: position 61,323,165 of record NW_025422005.1, on the reverse strand, counting down.
GGTGCCCTTGGGATTCAAAACTCCAAATCTTAAAAGTAATGGCACCACTACGGTCAGCTTCAATCTCTGGGTTAGGGACTTGCCGCTCTCTGACTAGTGCTCTTTGTCCCAGAAAAAGATTTTTTCACCTGTGCAGTGTGCTGATTCTATGCTTTGGCAACATGAAAAGCAGCAACCAGGTTATCCGGCCTCTGTGCACACTTGTTTACTGCCAATGAAAGGCCATTTGCTGGTGCCTGCAGTGTCTTTTGTCCTTGGAGAGGATATAAACTTTCTTCGAAATGTACTCCAGGAAGGGGAACAGTTTCTCCCAGTGAGACCTCTGAGATCCCTACTGCACTTTGTTCAAGCTCCTGGGCCAGAGATGTTCTACTCTCCAGGAGCACATGCTACCGCAACTCTCCCGCAAAAGTCACAAACTTTCCAAAAGCTCAGAGTCTGAGCTATATTCAATGTTTGTAAAAAACTTGCACCACCCAGTTCCCCCAACTCACCAGGCTGTGGTCTGAGAGGTTTTCTTCTTGTGCAACCCCAACACCACACTCTCTCAACCCCTCTCTTCCTCTCTCCCTTTTCTCTCCTGTGGGAAGTATTCCCTCCCCTTTGCAGCCTGGCAGCTTTCCTCTCCACCAGTTCACTTCCATACATCTTGAACCTGCAATGTTGTCTTCCTCCAACCATAGAAATTCTGCTTCTAATCCTCAGATTGATTTCCTGGGTGTTCCAAATGATCTGACCTCAAGAGAGGAGGAAAGCTCCTCATGCCCGTACTTCTCCGTCATCTCCAGTACTTCTCAACTCATTCCCCACGTAAATTCTTATGTAGTTCTTTGTGGTGGTTTCTGATTCTTGTCCCACCAAACAACAGAAACAAAAAAATCATCGATAAGATTTGTTTGCAAGGTATATACCCAGGAAACACCCAGAAACACATTTGCCCAACATCACAGAGATCCAATCAGCAAACTAACAACATGAAATATATTTATGCATTCATCATACAATAAATAATTACTGAAATGTTTGCAGGTAGAGCAAGAATAGCTAAGGATAATAAAATTGAGACAATAATAATTTATTGTGAGGCTTAGATCTTGTAAGACTTTTATAAACATTAGCTACTATAATATTCTTAATAAAGCACTAATATTGAATATTATATTGATTATTTTAACAATTTTATTGTTTTGCCTTGCATTTGAGAAGGGAGATCAGAAGTTGAAAGGGAAGACAGAGGCAGTATGGGATGAGAGGGAAGAATATAGAGTAAGGATAAAAGGAGGAAAGATAGTGAGAGCTAGTGAGGTAGCAAAGCTAGAGGGAGAGAGAAACTGAAAGAAAAAAAAGAGATTGAGATCAAGCTGCTTCATAAGGATTTTATAAGCTATTACTGTACAATTCTTATTCATAACGAGTTTTACCTAGACAAGCAAGAAAAGAAATACAGAGGTAGGTAGTCTTGGGACAATGTGAATTGTCTTTCTGTTGCTGTGGTAGTTTGCTTTGTTTCATTGCTAATTAGCATGATGTACTAACCAAACATGCCAAATAATACTTTCATACTCTTTTAATGTTATAAGATGACATGTTCCTTCTTAATATTCTACTTCTCAACTTGATGCAGAATTTCACTATTTTAGATAAGGTCAGCCTGCCATATTTCTGGAGCTATTCATTTGGCATTAGCTAAATTTTATAATTGGTTATAGCTTTGAAAAAGTAGAATTTTGGAAGATATTTCATTTGGAGGCTAGGTATGGTGGACTGTAGCTGGGCCCAGAGGAACTTTTCAAAGAGAAAATGAGCACGAAGGGCATGCATATTTCTTCTCTCTTCTCTCCTCCTCTGAACACTTTTAGCATGCAAATATTACAAATGCTTGCTCGTGAAACAGAGCATTCTTCTGACCATTTTTGTTTATTTATCAAGCCTAATAAATTTCAAAGCGGGATATTACCATTATCAACCAAGGTATAATGATGCAATGTGAAAATAATATTTAAAATGAGAAAAATAGGATTATTTTGATTATTGCTGAAATACTATGGTATCGGAACAATATAACTTCTCTGCAACCTCCTCAGTGACCTCAAATTTCATATTACAGATTAAGCAGATGAAGAGTAGCTCTGACAATTAAATTAGAAGAGCACAGTTCTAAAATTTCTAATGACTTAAAAACATATTGAAACAAAATAATTTAATTGAAAAGCTTTTAAAGTTACATGTGGAGGGCCAACATGGAGTGTTTTTCAAACATTGAGTGTGGGGTACATGTGTCACCAGGAGTAGGGGTGGGGAACTAAAATATAGTCTTCTACTCCCACCCCTAGGCATAGTTCTAATACACAGGATAAAGCAAAATTGTGGAATGGTATAGAGAAAATGAAAATATTTCATGGATAATTTTAATACATAATTTGTTACCCCCGCTCCCAGGTTGAGAACAAAGATCACAGAGATTACACATTTTGAAATTAAATACTAGTCGATACAATCCCAGTATAATCAGACATGTTGTTTATCCTAGTTCAAGCCAATTTAATTTGATTAACTTCATTTTCTTTAGGTATAAAATGGCAAGTGCAATGAATGCCTACCTCAAAGGTTGCTAACATAAACAATGATTATCTGTTTTTAACAAAAATTTTTGAGCATTTACCATGTGCCAGTCATTATGCTAAAGCACTTTACATATATACAGTAAGGACGATATGAGCTAATGCATATTAAAATACATAGTAGCTTGTGATCTCTCTATCAAATAAATAAATAAATAAATAATCTTTTAAAAAAATAAATAAAATATCTAGTAGCATGCCTAGAACATGGCAAGCACTAAGTTGTTTTTTTTTCAAGTGCTATACAAATAGGTATTACAAATAAACACAAATATAAATAAAGCTAAATAAGACAAAGAAGCTGCCACTAGAGAACACATGTACTAGTGGTTAGACAGACTTGGAAATGGATAAAGAAAACACCATGTAGTAAGTGCTATTTACATTGATAAACAAAAAGATTAGAGAAAGCACAGAAGAGGAAATACAGACAATGGTATTCCAATGTACCACTTCTGTCTTTCCTTCTTCTGTCTTCTCTTTTTCTTCATCTCCTCCTATCTTTCATCTATTATCTCAACAAATGTCCAAACTTATGAGTGAATGCAACTTTATTGTGGATGATGAGAGAACATTCCATTTCCTTTCCCCTTCTTTACCCTAGCAAACTCTCATCCCAAAGCTGCTATAGATTGGCATAAGAAACATAATGGTTTAGTTCTTTTTATCTTTTTAAAATTTAGTACTATGTTCCTGTACATTGTATTGTATATGAAAGCTATACCAGGAGATCATGTATGTGAGTTAACAGAAGCCTTGGTGGACAATGATGTGGAAAATCTCTTTTAAAGAATGAATGTATTATCTACCTGGAATGCCATAAAGATTTGGTGAGTGCTGTGAAGTGTGTAAACCTGGTGATTCACAGACCTGTACCCCTGGGGATAAAAATATATGTTTATAAAAAAAAAAAATTAAAAAAAAAAAAAAAAAAAAAAAAAAAGAACTTGTTAGCAAACAAAAACAATAAAAACTCCCCAAACCTCCCAAATCTGTGTTTATACCAGTGATACTCCACTTGTGACTCTGGTGTTAAATGCCTCTTTTTGGACATCTTTACCATTCTCCTCTTATTTATATGTTTAGAGAAAGCCTGATGTCATGAGGCATAACACAGTTGTTCATCACAGAAGCACTCCTTACATTATGTAAGGTATGGATAAAGATGAGAAAGAAAAAGGCTCTACATTTATGTAATACCCAAAATGTCCTAGATACTTAAATTTAATCTCATATAATACTATGCTTCATCTTCCTAAATGCTTTAAAATTTTGGTGTGGGAATCAATGGGTTAGACAATTTATATTCTCAGCACTCCATTCTTTTCTTTCCTTGTCATCCATCATTTTATTTTAGAGAAAAGAAAAATCCTCAGAACTTTGCCCTTGGCATGACTGACTTTCTTTCCCAGTGATGCTATCTGTCTTAATGGAATCAGACAGAGTGCTCTGTTTATGTTTGTTTGTTTGTTTGCACCCTTGAATCTCTGTAGACCATACTAGTTGCCTACTTTCTCTTCTCATGTTCCTTAACCCTTCACCAATATCACTTCAGGCAGAGTTTTCACAACTTGAATATCTTTCTAGAAGTAGTTTTTTAGAAGTATCATTTTTAGCATGCAAAAATATTATCTGAGGAGTTTATTAAAAATTCAGGTTTCTGGAAATCATCCCCAGAGATTCTGATTCATTTGATATGGAATGGAACCATGGAATCTAAAATTTTATCAAGCACTGTTGGTTACTCTACTGTAGGCAGCTCTTAGCCCTTGGAGAAACATGATTCTAAGCTGGGGATAATCTTCTCCTTAGCTTCATTATTATCACTTTTGGTTAATGGGACATTTCTGTCACTTCCTCAATGGCTTCAGCACCAGACTGCCAGTCCTCTTTTCCATAAAATGCCCTACTATTATTCTTAGGAAAATTGATATCTATTTTGATGAGCCTTCTAGTACTGTCGCCAAATCCCTTTTGATCACAATCTTTAAAAGTTAGATTTCAAATTTTGGCATCATATTGAATTATTCTAACATTTCACATTTTTACTTTTGAAAACATATTAAAACATTTAATATTTTCATATTAAAACATTTAATCCTAACTTTCTTACTTTCTAACTTTTAAAAAACTATTTGATTCTTCTACTAGATAATAAAGTTTTCAGTCTTTCTATCTACCCCTATTTATCCAATCATAATAATAGAAACTTCCAATTATTCCATGCCTACTGTGTGTTAGGCCCTCACCTCAGTACTATTTTGCAAATACCTGTGAGCTTATTATTAACCTCATTTACAGATGCAAAGGAGGCTCAAAAAAATTAAGGAACATATCCAAGGTTACATAGTTTGTAAATAAAAGAAACTGGGTTTAAAACTATGTTTGCATCACTGTAAAACCATTACACTGAGTGACATAATTTTCCTACTCAATTTAGACAAAATGGTCAAGACATTTTTTCTTCTTGACTCCTCTAGACTTTCCATGGTACTAGTAGGAAGACCTCTCTCAGTAGTCAGCTGACTAGTAGGAAGACCTCTCTCAGTAGTAAGCTGACCAAATTAGAGTTCCAGCACTTACTAGTCATACGATCTTGATAAGATATTATGTCTCTAGTCCTTAGTTTATCATCCATCAGAATTCATATTTATCACACAGAGTCATGGTGAGAATTACCAAATGTCTTGTATTTGGTGGGTCTGGAATGAAAACTTGAATATAGTTAGCACAATAAATTCTGAACTATATTCTTCCTGACACTGTTTCCTGCTTCTCACCCTAATACTAATTAGTAAAAGGGAGGTAACATTAATCATATAGTGGAAATGTAGGAAAAATCAGCTATAGCAGAAGCTGTTAAAAACAATGGTCTGTTGTTGAGGGAGTATGAGAGAAACCTATATCTCAAGCCTATTGTTAAACTTAATCCTTAAAAGGATGTCCATTTAAATAAGCCTTGACATACCTGCACAGTACTTCTTAAATTAAAAAAATAAATTAATAAATGAGTTTTTGAGTTCTTGAAGTTGAGGAAAATCTCTTTAGTTTAACCACATTTCATTCAGCATATTTATCTGAGTCAATAAGAACTATAGGATTTATGATTAAATTCTACATTTGCATCTCTTCTCCAACAAAATAAATATGTATGTATAAATCTATTATACCAGTGTCAGTCAAATCTCTACAGGAATTTGAAAAGTTTTCCCATAACTGATCATGTTCAAGTACTTGCAAAAGTCAGTCCAGGATATCTCATCATGAGTATCAATACTGATTTATCATTTTGGGCCAAATTAACACAGAGGATCAACTATTTCCTAAATTATAAATTAATTACCTGAAAAAGCCTTATTAATCCACAATTTCATATAAACGATATTATACATGGATAACTTTAATTGCCAGTTACGTGAACTTTGTATATTTACTATAGCTGAAATTTAGGTGAAAAATATGTCATTTGGTCAGTGCTTCACACTTGTTTTCCAAGTAAAATAGAGGGAGTTCTTTGTCACAGGTACATTAGATAAGTAACGCAGGTAAAAGTCAACATGGCTGATTGGCCTGCATGGAAGTTTCCTCAGTCAGGCAGCTAACTTACACTGACCCTCCAAAATGCATCTAGTTTTTCAATGCCAGATTCAATTTCTCCAGAAGGTTGCTTGTGTATAGAAGGGTCCTGCCCCTCTTTTTTGAACATTTTGTGTCTTCCAAGGTTGTGACACTATGCCAGATTATTTTTCTCTTGTTATCATGAACAAAACCCACTAAAAGCTTGAAGCCGGTATTACACAGTGTTATATGATTGTTCAGGGGCAGAATCATATTCAGTTCCATTAAGGGACAGCCTCTGAATGTCGAGAGAACAGAAGGTTTGTTAAAATTGGACTTATCCTAGTAGTTCAAAAAGAACAGCATGGCCAATATTCTACCATCATTTGGGAAGAGAAATCTTGCTTTTTGTTGCTGGCATGGCTTACAAGAAAGACCTAATTCCAGGAAAGATTATTCAGATCAGCAACAGCTTGTATTCAAAAGTCAGCCCTTATACGCCTCTCTTTTTAAACTTTAGCAATGGAAGCATGTAAGTCAATTTTTTAGGGAGATATTTGCATTTTAGGGCTATATGAATGGTCAAGAAGGGCCAACCTTATATTTTAAAGCCTAACATGCCTGGTAACATCTGAGATTCTGTGGGTTGTGTTTTTAAATATACATGTATCTAAAACAAGGTAATTAATAAAGATACTTATACCAAGAAAAATTAACTCTAAGAACTTTACCTAAATATGTGCCTTAGTTCTGCAAGTTCTTTTTCTTTGATCCGCAGGTCATCTTCTAATCTTCCTATTATAATAACATAAGATTCACTGACTTTCTTCTTCCATTCATCTAGTAAAGAAAAACAAATGGGACTGATTCATAGCTGTGCTTTGCAAAATGCAGACACAGATCATAACATACAAGTAATTAAAACTCAGTTTTTTATTCTAAATTCTACAATACTTAATTTAAATTACTTATTGTGAGCTTAAAATACAGATGTTTATATCTAAAATGCAATCATATTGTAGTAATTAAGAACCCATTTGATACTGGATAATATATTTACATAAAAGAATATATTTGCCTTATTTCATTTGATTTTATTGCATTTTAATTATATCAATCTCTAGTTCCTAGACAAAAGTTTTTAGATTTCAAATACTTGGTATTTAAGATATAATTCTAAAATCTCTATATTCAGCAGTATTCCTAGGAACATTTTACCTAAAAACTAATATATATATATATTTTTTAAACACTTTATTTATTTGACAGACTGAGATCACAAGTAGGCAGAGAGGGAGGCAGAAAGAGAGAGAAGGCTCCATACTGAGCAGAGAGCCCAATGCGGGGCTCGATCCCAGGACCCTGGGATCATGACCCGAGACGAAGGCAGAGGCTTTAACCCACTGAGCCACCCAGGTGCCCCAAAACTAATATATTTTTGTAATAAATTTTCTGTTTTCTTTAAAAATCTTGCAGAGGAAAATAATTTGAGTTCAGACAATCTTCTCAACAGTTTCATATAATACATTGTCATTTCCTCCATGTAAAAATTAACAGATACTCCAATGATGTGTTATTATCTATAACTACTATTTGAAACATGTTATATTTAAGGATATAAAAATAATTACCAGTGCAAGTTTGGGTTGGTCTAGATTTATAATTTCCCATTTGTTAGAAGTTTCTTCTTTTTCCCAGTGCAGTTCCTCAGGTTACAAGATTCCAAGTTCAAGTGCAGTGACAGTCCAGTTGAAAAATACTTTGATAGTCTGGCTAAAAATAAGCTGACTGCCAAATGGAATGTCATGCAACAATGACAAAGAACAAAACAGTTTGTACTTTCAAGGGTGAAATCATAAAGGGAACTAATCAGTCTGTTTAAAACAGCTGTATCAAAAATAAATAGCAAATGTTTCAATAGGATTATTTACCTCCATCAACTGATTATCTATCCATGCAGAGCTTCATGAGACAATTAATAGGTAAATCTAGAAAGTCGTTCAGTTACATCTGAGGTTCACAAACAGCTATTAAAACTATATAGAGCTCCTTCCTAATCAGTTTCCCCTGAGTTAAAGTAATGCCAGTTGGAAAAGAGTGACTGGTGATGGAATTCCCCTCTCTATATATAAATACTAGGAACCCATACCCTCTGACATGCTACTAATAGAAATAAGTGTAAGTATTGCCTATATTAGAAGTATAAAATTATAAGAAGAAATTCTCAACAAAGACCATGATTAAATTTTACCTGTGGTGATTATGTTGAACACCATAAGAATCATAGATAAAATCTAAGACACTGATTCTACAAACGGCAATTCATAAAATAACAATGACGAGAACAATATTGTGAATAATAAAATTGAACGCTTCTTGTGTGATAGATACTAGTCTGAGTGCTTTAAATACATTTTGTCATTTATACCTCATATGTTACAAGATTCTGCAGGGTATATATATCATTCCTATATTATGGATGAGAAAATCCAATTTGCTAATAGGCGGATGAGTCTGGAATCCATTCTGGGTCTATATATTTCTGAAGTTCAAGGTAGATATTATTATTGTTAAAGTCTCCCATAATTCTTCTTTCATTCACCTTCCATTTACTTCATTGGGTTCATTTCTCTTGGCCTGCATATTTCCACTGATATAAATGAACTCAGGGCATGATGTAGGAAAAATGGAAAACATAGAAAAGTTATCTGATTTTTAACTATGTATTTCTTTTGTATAATATAATTATACCTAGAGGATATAGATTTTGATCTTGCAATTCACCTCCAGAGGATATAGTTTTAGTGTAACAGGTATGAATGTCACATTTATTATAGTTTATTATAGTTTGTCTTTTTGAAGTAAATGCTAAGGTAAATTTAGGATTCCCCACACCTTTTTCTCAGCAAAGGTAATCTATGCTCCAGAGAGTGGGCTTCCATACCTATCAGATATAGCTAGAGAAGTAGATAATCTGACTTCAAGGACATCTCTATCCACCCACAGATAAAATTTTCCTTATCTCTCTTCATCAGTATATGCGATCAAGGCTTTTGCTGTTTGTTATTCTGTGGGGGCTTCTGGTTACTTGTTCTATGCATTCTGCATTTTCCTTGTTTGAAGGCCAGTTGCACCTGCTTTCCCTTAGCACTTATGAGACACATATCTCCTCATGTCAGATAGTCTTTGCTGTCCCCAGACAGACAGCCTTTAGGCTCATTGGCCTAGGCACCTGACTTCCTCAATGCTTGGTATTGAAGACCAAGTATTTAGTATAGTCCTGAACGTCATACTGGGTAGTCTTCTTTAAGAAACTTGTGGTGTAGCCTTGGGAAATAGTGCACAAGCTCGCCCTTCTTTCAGAATTCCCTAAAACAATCCATGGTTTCCATATTGTGAATCCAGAGGGTCAGATATGGGAAGCAGAACTGCAGACCTTAAGAACACCTAATCTATTTTTTCTGATCTTTTTTTTCTTTCTCTATCTCAAGTCTTACACCAGTATGTGTGTGCATGTGTATATGTTTACTGCCTATACCAACTGAAGGAAAACCTAGTTATTAGATTATTTTGCATTATTTTTCAATTTCCTATTTATAATACAAATTTGATGCATTAATTTTTAGGACTTTTCCTTTTGATTTTCAAAAATAGTTTTATTCTTTCAGAAAGGCTGGTTCTTACAAATGAAAGCTTTGATTTTCAAAAGCTACAATTTGTGCTATTAGTTTATAAATCCAATCAGCAACTCAACTGAATCTTGTTATATTCTGAAGCAATAAATTTTGTCCCCTCCCCCCTAAAAAGGTAGGATAACAGCATAAAAATTTGGGAAATGGTAACCCCAATACATAAAATATTCAATGTTATTAAGCTATAACAATTCTCTACTTTCAGAGGAACAAAATTTACAAGCCACTTCTAAGAATATGAGTTTAGGTCATGGGTTAAGGGCAGTGGAGTAATCCTCCTGCATGCCTTCTGGAAGGTGAAGAAAAGGCTGGAATAAGCAAATGACCCAGGATAATATCTTTCACTTTTCTTTCCTAAGGGATGTAGGAGGGAATCCACATGGAATCAGGAAATATTCTCCTCACTACTGAATATATTTCTGTAAAAATTACTTCTTTCTATGTTGAGTTGGCCAAATGCTCTAGATTGAATCCTACTCTTCACCGTTCTGGACTGCCAAAAGTTCAAAAAGCATGTTATTTCATATATTATCAAAAACACAACCTAATTACAAAAATGGCAAACTTCTCAAACTTTAGTGGGTGTAGATGCCACCTAAGGATCTATGAAAAAAAAAAAAAAAGAGAGAGAGAGAGGGTTACATCCCTAGAAATTCTTATTCATTAAGATCAGTACTAGGGCCAAGGAATCTGAATTTCAACATGAATGCTTAGTGATTCTAATCACTCAGGTAAATGCTACCCAAGGCATACTTTGAAGAGCACCATTTTAAGGTTGCTTAAAATGGACTGCCTACTTATCTGAAGGTTTTCGTGTCTTTGAATTCAATGTAAGAGAAGAGAGAATAAAACACTGTAGTAAAGAAAAAAAGAAGATTGTTTAGATTCTCAGAGTTTTATTCTATGGAAATCACTAGGGCAATAGATGATTTGGCTATATGGCATTCTGGAAAAGGCAAAACTATGAAGACATTGAAAAGATCAGTGGTTGTTGCAGGAACAGGGAAGGGAGAGGAATTAATAGGTGGAGAACAAGAATTCTTTAAGGTAGTGAAATTATTCTGTATGATAATGTAATGGTAAATACTTGGCATTATGCATTTAGAAAAACTCATAGAACTATAAATCACAAATGTTAACCACGGACTTTAGTTAATAATAACATATCATTATTGGTTCATCAATGGTAACCAAAGTACCACAATAATTTAAGATGCCAATAATAGAGGAGACTGAGGAGGGTGGTAATAAAGAGTATATGTGAACTTTCTGTACTTTCTGTTCAATTTTTCTGTAAATGTAAAACTTTTAGTAGAAAAGTCTAACAATTTTTAAAAATTAAGGAAAAATATAAAATAAATAAGACCTAAAATAGTAATTTCTTAACAAGATCATTTGAGCTTGTCAAGGAATATTTATAACTTATAAGGAAAAGCCTTCTCAAAGGAATATATGACTCATAGTAAGCAATTTTTCTTTCATACTTTTTTTTTTCATTCAAAATGTCAGGGGAGATTTAGTAAATACCTTAGTTCTTCAACTATTCCTTTTTGACCAACCTCCATGTTCTACTGAATTGCCTAAATATAATGTTAATGTCTCCATCTTTTCAAATGATTTATCAGACCACTTCAGCACATACATAGATATGTTCTAATACTCTTTCAATAAGCCTATTTACATTCTTTCTGAATTCCTTTATTTTGGGTTCATATTATTTATTTATCCTATCTACACTTGTGCATCTGCTATTTATATTTCATACAAGTCTCTTTATAAATATTTAAAAGGATGATCTCAAGATGAAAAATATAAAAACTGACCTTGACACTTCTACCTTTATGATTCCAACAGATAAATTATAAAGAAACATGGATCCCATGAAATCAAACTGATGCCCTTGGAACAATTCTTAACAAATTTAGGAATATGAGTTTATTTACACTTAAAACCTAAATTGTTCTTTCACTGTATATGAGTTCTTATTAATATGTTCCCAAAGTTTAGGGAAGCTTAGATTGTTGATGTATTATATCTGGTTGATAAGCAATTAAGAGAATTATTGCTTTAAACATAGAATTACTAATTGGTATATATCTAGGCTTTTTCCTTGTGTTTAATAAACATAAAATTCCTCCTATTAAAACAAATTTTTTAAAAAATATTTTATTCATTTATTTGACAGAAAGAGAGAAAGCAGGGGGAATGGTAGGCAGAGGGAAAGGGAGAAGCAGGTTCCCTGCAGAGCAGGAGGAGCCTGCTGTGAGGCTTGATCCCTGGACCCCAGACCATGACCTGAGCTGAAACGAGTCATTTAACCAACTGAGCCACTCAGGCACCCTAAACACAAACTTCTAAAGGAAATTTGTGTATTGTCTAAGATAAAATTATTCAATTAAAAATTATTTGATCAATTTCCTTTTAAGCATAAATTTCCACATTTAAAGAAGTATAATTTGTAAGATTCTTATTAAGCAAGTTTCCTTTCTTTTCCACTAGAATACCTGAAGTATGTTGGATGGAGCTATAAATTACCATTATGAATCTGAACATTACTGAGGTAATATTTCAATTAATTCTTTAAAATGAATAGGACTTGACAATATATAAGAATGAAAATAAAGGTAAAAAATCAATTTTGCAGTAATTTAAACAGGTGTTCTCAGTATCCCAAGATGTGAGGATATATTAAAGAAAGAAAAAAAGTATATTGCTATTTTTGTTTCCTATATACTATGACTATAAATGCAAAAATCTTAATTTTTCCTTTGCCTTCCTTTGTTGGGGTAAACATGAAGTAAAGTTTATTAAAGAATCTAAATAAACAGAAATGAGTCACATCTCTGTCACTGGCTAAAACTTTTTTTTTCCAAATTGATGGGGCTTCTTTCAATTGTCCGTTCTGCTCTTTATTGGTGGATTGATTCATCTATTTGCTCAGTAAGCATGTATTATCCCATGTAGTCCAAAGTACATGGTATAATGGGGGCCAGGGAGAGACACATACACAGGCAATTTCAATAAAACATTTGTCCTATGATAGATATATAAATGATTGGTAATGAGAAGGTACATATAATAAAGCCTAGATTCCACTTAGAAAAAACTATAATTAAAACCATCAGGATAATATAAACTTCATGACACAAGCCATTTCTACTTTCCTTTTATCCTTCTTTCTCCCTTCCCGAGTCAGCTGGCCTGCTAAGAAAATAACACTATGTCATAATTAATAGTTCCATTAATAAGTTATTGTCTTTAGGCATAACACTTCCATGCCTGGGATTTGTCATTTAAAAGTCAAACAAATAATCTCTGGCCATACCACTCTGAATGCACCTGATCTCTTCTGAAAATCAAACAAATAAACAAAGAATAAAAAGGGGAAGAGGGAAACAAATACAGTTCTACTTACATTGAGTTTTCTTGTTACTTAGCAATTATCCACTTGGGGCTATTCCTAAAAAATGAACAGAAAGCTAATTTAATGTAGGTTGAGCAAATTACTTACAGGTTCAAAAAGTGGATTTAAAAAACATGTGGTTGTTAGAAAGCCTGCAGAGTGATTCCATATGACCAGTTCTTTGCTTAGTCCCTCTAAGCAGAAACAATCTCAGTAAGTAGTCTGTCCAAGCACAGTTAATCATTATTTCTTATTATATCTCGTCCTGTATCTTTTTAGTGGAAGAATGGTGATAAGAGTTATCATGCTATACACTTGCATGCCATCCTCCTGCAGTCCTATATCATACAGTGCCAAAAATGGCATCAGTCTTTGGCATGTACTCAGAAGTTCATGATCCCCCTTCTGTTCACATAGCCCAGCTCAGCATCCCGCCAATTAGAACTGACACTGACTCAACTTAACATTTTCTATCCATTTTATACCCTAGTTGTGGAACTAGACTGGGTCCCTTCACAGCTGAAATTTCATGTACATATAATCTTGAATGTCCTGAAGAAAAATTAAAAAGGATTTCTATGGTTAAGTTAGTGCGAAACTGTTGGGGATACAAAAGAGTCAATTTGGGGGCACTTGGGCTTCTCAGTCAGTTAAGGGTCTGCCTTCAGCTCAGGTCATGATCCCTGGAACCCTACCAAGGGCTCCCTGCTCAGCAGGGAGTCTGCTTCTCCTTCTGCTTCTGCCCCTAATTCTCACTCATATTCTGTTTCTCATTCTGCTCTCTCTCTCAAATAAATACATAAAATATATAAAAAATAAAATAAAAAATCAATTTTTACTCACAGTTCTGTTAATGGATTAATCCATTTGGTGGGGTGAATCAACGGAAAGCACAGTTTATAGGGCCACACAGCTTTGATTTCTTGTTGTAGACATTATTCTCCCTGAAGATAATTATTAGGGGACTTGTTATAGCAAAGTAATATTAGAGTACATCCTAATGTCAGCACACTTTTGATAATAAACACAAGTTTCCAATTTTATATAGTCAATATATGTCATAATAAGTTTGTGTCTTATTTTACTGGTATCCAAATAATATACCCTTCCCACTTGATATTCAAATTTAATAATCTAAGTGTGTGTGTGTATATATATATGTATATATATATATATATGTATATATCATTATTTTTATATATTTTAAGTGTGTGTGTGTATATGTATATGTATATTTTACATATGTATATATACATATATACACACACACAAAAAATATACAAAAATTACAAAATATACAAAAATTAATGATTTCAATTAGAATTTATGAACAAATTACATGTTTTCTTTACAATTTTACTCCTTTTCTTAAAATGGATTATCAAGAGTAGACCATAATTGTTGCGAATTTCAAGATGATTTGTTTTCATGGAGAGTCATTTTCAGAAGTTAACATTGCATTTAACTGCATTTAAAGTAAGTGTGTATTGTAGTTTCCCTAGTCTGGTAATATGGAGAGTGACTGCCTCTACTGTTTTTGCCCATACCACTCATGAAAAATCATATTAAGAATTCAACTGAGATGTTAGCACCTCTGAGGAGCCTTTATAATTCCATAAACTATTTAGACCACCTTTTCCTTGATGTTCTCACTCTATCTAGTTCTCTGATTTGCCTCTTGACTCCATAATTATGGTCACTTGAGGTCTATGCCAATGTTAAAAAATGTGAACTAGACTTAGCTAAGTTTAAAAACCTTTAAAAACTGTCCTCAATGGAAGAGATTCATGTTTGGAATTACAACGTGGTAGAAACTGTTAGAAGCACCTCCTTCCTCCCCAAGGATTCCCCACTTTCCCCACAGTACAAACCCTACCATTTAAGATCAACACCTTTTGAGAGCTAAAATAATTGATGCAGACACTTCTAACTTGGGTGTCTCTGATGCCTAGGTTTATTAAGTCATGGCAGAATATACTGGAGTTAAATTCCAAATCTCGAGTCTAATTGTTAAAGTTGGCTTACTATATGATTACCATTTCCTAACTGCTGTCCAGAGTTGCCCAAGTTGAGGTCTGGATCTGATTAAACAAATAGTAACCTAAACTTGTTCCCTTTTTTACTATTCATATATGCAGCCAGAGAAGTGATGGAGTCTGTGGGGAAGGGTCACAAGGCATTTGGAATTTGTGAGGGTTTTAGGCATATCAGAATAAGAGATAAATGCATGCCATCAATTGAGGTTTAACAAATTAATTCTATCATCATCTCTCTGAAACTTTCATTTCCCATGATGCTGAAAACCAACTTATTTAGGTACATAGTAGTTAACTTGTTAGCTAATCACAATAGTTATCTACAGATCCTCTAAAGACCACACTATCTCTCTTTGAACTATTCCATAATTCTCATTTCTTCTACTGAGTCTGGACCTGCATTAATCTGCAAAACACCTAAAGATAATATATTGGGGCTGCATCCTTTAAAGTTATTAGAGGCAGCTGTTATACCTGTTCCTTTCTGATGACCAAGTACCTTTTTATTTGGCCAGTATGTACAATTCCATATGTGTGTAAATAGTATATATACATAAGTATGCATACATTACATACATAGGTACACTATATATGTATATACATTATATCTATCACACATATATACATATCTACCTATCTATCTGGTCCAATAACAGCAGGAAAATAAAACAAACTGACTCTACAAAGTAGATTCTGATGCTGTCAAATGGATGGTGCAGAAAACCACATACTATACAACTTCAGAAAAGGAAAGGGTTACACTGGGCTGGCTGTAGAAGTTTTTTGGGCATGGCATGACTTGAAATAGGTCTTGCTGCTTGAGAAGCTTTAAAAATCTTGGAACAGAAATGACTATTTTAAGTTTGAACATATGATAAAATGAGAACTTGAACACAATTTAAATCATATCACTTTAGAGGATTCAGAGAAATTATTAAGATAGTGTTCATTAAAATGTCTATTATTGCTTATACAATAAAACAAATTAAACAAAACTGATGAGATCAAAGTAACTTAAACTTCAATTTGGATTCTTTTTTTTTTTTTGAGACAAATAATTGATGAGATTAAGTTAGGACAAGTCATAAATAGCAAATGGCAAACAAATCACATAAAGTGGCGGCAACAGGAGGAAACAGAAGGAGGAAAAATAGCAAGAGTTTCAAAAGGAATAAAAAAGCAAACTAACATTGCTTGGAAAAACTAAAAAACCCCCGTAATTATCAAAGGAGAGAAGCACTTGGGGAAGTAGTAGTGTTCTATCAGTGAGAGGGCTATGCAAATTATATATGAACTCATGGTATATTATGTCAAGAAACATACTAAGGAAAGTGAGTGGTTTAGACAGAAGCATCATGTTACAAAGAGGATCATAAAAGTTTTTAACATAAGTCTACTGAAATTACATTTGAAATGCAGTGTTCAATGCAGGACACCTACCTCATTATTATAGAAGAAAGATCATAGAAAAGAACTTTTTCTCGGATATGCAGTAAGGGGTTATGAAATATATTTATCCTAGCTAAAGGGAATGACTGAACATATTTTCTAAGTGCTCCTTTAATCCATTAAATTTTCCTAGATATCATAATTAAAATAGGCAGCATATTATCATCCATTTAGATGGTGTTTTATTTGTTTGCTTTTGTTTTAATTTGACAAAGGCTTTCCAGGGGTCCCTGGGAGGCTCAGTCAGTTAGTGTCTGCCTTTGGCTTGTGTCATGATCCCAGGGTCCTGGGATTGAGCCCTGCCATGGAGTCATGTCAGGGCTCTTTGCTTAGTGGGGAGTCTGCTTCTTTCTCTCCCTCTGCCTGCTCTCCCCCTGCTTGTGCACCCTTTCTCTCTCTGTCAAATAAATAAATAAAAATCTTTAAAAAAAAAAAAGAAAAAGGCTTTCTAGTAAAGTTTTATCAATCCATTCCAGATTCACACGGACCAGTGGCCCCTAGTGTTTGTATATCTTGACTTTTGGCTTAATGCAGATCACAATGAGTTAACAGTAGAGCTAGGAACCAAACTAAAGCACTGTCCAATTTTTATACTTTGCCCTGTGTTGAGCTTTATGCTTAACTAGAAAATTATGTTCTGTTTTTATTCACTGGAAAACTTTGAAGATGATTTCATTGCTTTAGCTAATGTCTGATTATGGGCTATAAAATATGCATTTATGTAAGTATTTTTGTTGTTACTGTTATTTTTTCTAGCAAGAGCCATGAAAGAAAAGGTTTATGCAGTGTAGCTAACTACATAAACACATTCTTTTTGCTCTTTAAATCAGATTGATATAATAATGTTGTATGTGGTGTCATTTCTATATCAATAAAAAAGCCACCTGCATACTGAATTTTTAGTTCAGCACAGATGATGATAAAGTCTTGTAAAGACAAAAGGTAGCTATTCATGTCTAAACAAAAACATTTCCCAGAAATATGTGTTTAAAGAGAATATAAAATATAGGATTAAACACTAAAGTTTTGAAATCTATTTTTTGAAGTTCAGAGTAAATAAACTCCTGTGAAATATCCATATTATGTTAATATGCTTGTGAGCTTTCTCTTTTCCAGTTCTCTCATTTCAGTTCTTCAGTGTTGTTCTTTGTACACTACTTATGGTTAGGCAAAGTTATCACATGGACCACCACCCTCCTTTAATTTATAGTGTTTTACTAAGAAGTGATCTGTGGGAAGACATTGGATTTTTATTTTTTTATTTTAAAAAAATTTGTTTGCTTTCTTACTCCTTCCTGTCAAAAAGTCAAATTTGTCATTTGGTAACCAAATACTGGAATAATTACCCCCACTTCTCTCTCTCTCTCTCACACACACACATGCACACACACATACACACACACATACACACATAACTATACTACCTTCTCTACTCTCTGGGATAATTGACTCTCCTTAATTTATGAAAGGTACATGAAAATTTTTATGAAGGACTATAAATTAACCTAAACTTTGGGTATTTCCCCAAGCAGCTCCTTCTTACACACACTACACTTCAGACCGGGCTTCTTTTAGAGCCTCTCCTATCAGTCTTCACTAATGCTATTTCCACTGTTTACTCTTTCTCCTTCTGTCCACCTCAAAAACAAACAAAAAACCCCATAAGCATGTCAATTTTTATTATTCCTTCAGATCCTGGTATAAATTTTACTTTCTTGAGAGGCCTGTCCTGATCATGTACCTTTTGTTAGTCCCTTATGCTGACTGTCCTTCAGGACACCTGGCAGTTTGTTTATTATAGCTCTAGTCACAAGTTACTACCATTACTTTTTTTTCCCCTGCCTTGTCATTTGCTAGACTAAAAAACCCTGAGAGCAATGAAAAATGCCCTACTATCTAGAAAAGGACCTGACACATAATTAACATTCAATATATATTTGATAATTTGAAGTTAGAGAAGTGGTCTATATTATTTGTTATAAACAATAATCTTATCCCTGAAGAAATATATACCCATTTCCTATTTCAAGGCACATACACTGAACAAAACCTTTTGTCTGCTTATGCATATTTTTTAATCTCTTCAACAAATATTTATTGAAATTCTATATGGTGAGCCTTATATGAGGTGTTGAAGTGGTGAACCAGACAGAAAAGGTTCCTGCTGGTGGCTGTGTTCAATTCCAGTGAAGGAAAAAGAGCAAAACAAATTAACAGATAAATAAATCCAAGCAGTAATCATGGTTACAAATAAAATAAAACAGAGCAAATGAATAGAAAATGGGGCTGTGTGTAGGTAAATAATTCTTTTTTTTTTAATTTTTGTTTTTTTAATTTCTTTTCAGTGTTCCAGGATTCATTGTTTATGCACTACACCCAGTGCTCCATGCAATACGTGCCCTCCATAATACCAGGCTCACCCAACCTCCAACCCCCCCTCCCCTCCAAAACCCTCAGTTTCTCAGAGTCCACAGTCTCTCATGGTTCGTCTCCCCCTCCAATTTCCCCCAAATCACTTCTCCTCTTATGCATATTTTGGCTTCCTCTGTAACAGATTTAAAGTGGTTTATCTCTATAGCAGGCATTATGCTAGGTGTTGGGTTGTCTACCTTGTTATATATGGCTTCTTTAATGTGGACTTTAAAGGGATTAAGGTCTAGATGTTTACCTTATCCTGATTTTTTTTTCTCCCCAAATTTAGCATTTCCTTGTTCATTCCATTCCATGACCATAACATTCATTATAAAGATATACCATCTACTGGTACCCTCCCCTCTGCTAACATACCATGCCCTGGTATGCCACTGATAAAAATACAACATTGCTAGCAAAAAATTTAATAATACGTCAACAGAATAAAGACATAATTTATGCATCATATAAATGATAATAGAAGACTGATATTTAGATGCTAAATATTAAAAATATTGATGAACTAAAATAATATAAGAGCAAACATAGTCATTTTAGGGAAAATCTTGGACCCAAAAATATAGCTGGAATGTGGAATAAATTTTTGTCTTGTGTAAGTTGGAAAACCACACATATTTGCTCTTAGGTTCCAAAGAATCAGAAGGTCTCCCAAGGCACCCATGGATTGGAGATTCTTAGATGGGATCTTGGATATATTAAGCAGAACTTCCCCCAAAACTTCTTTATTCTTCAGATTATGGATCAACCAGAAGTAAATCTGTTATTCTTTACTCCAGACTAAAGGAATGGTATAATAGGTTCCTTTGGTATTAAGCAAAGCAGGAGAAATGAAAAAGTAAGTAAAACAAGATACCTGAGAAATTATGGCCATAAATACACTCACTACAGATTTGCCCTCTGGATATGCAAAGCCTGGTAGGCTACAAACCCAAGGTGAATTTCTATAAAACTGTTCTCAACTGGTAATGCCTCTCCAGTCTCCTGACAGAAGCAAATGCCAATGTTCGAGGAAGGTCCTTTCATTTTAGGCCATAGAGAACTCGTGCAGATACTTTAACAAGGACAATGAGCAGCAAATAATCAAAGTTAATCAGACATACAAGAAAGCATGGCAACATGAGCTGAAAAATCAGGTTCAGAAGCAGATCCTCACTAATTTCTGATAGTAGTACTATCAAATACAGTTTATAAAACAACTGTGCTTGTTTACCATAGTTAAAGGGAAAAAGAGCAAGAATGAGAGAGAAATAACAATGAAATAACAATGAAAAATGTATCTCTAGAGAACAGGAAGCTCTAAAAAGAGAAAAGAAGATTTCAATGAAAAAAATACTCTGAATTGAAAAATAAGAAAAAAAATCAGGAAGTTCTCATTTCATCTTTCCCAAAATATTTTTAAGAAACAATGATTAAATTATGTTTTTATGTCTAATTAACATCTGGAATTTCAACCTGAAAAGAAAAACAAAATATATGCACCCTCAAAAAATACTGATCAACTTAATAATAAATGGCAACAGTTTTATTGTGTTATACATTTGAAGTTTTAGAGACCTAGCAAATTAGTTTTTAAAAAAAAATTCATAAAGCTTAGCTCTCTTCTTTACCAATGCCAGCTATTATTGTTTTGTTTTTTGTTTCTTTTTCTTTCTTTCTTTTTTTTTTTTTTTTAAGATTTTATTTGACAGAGAGGCAGGTAGCCAGAGAAGGAACACAAGCAGGGGGAGTGAGAGAGGTAGAAGCAGGCTTCCCATGGAGCAGGGAGCCCGATATGGGGCTCTATCCCAGACCCTAGGATCATGACCTGAGCCAAAGGCAGATGCTTAACAACTGAGCCACTCAATCGCTCCACTGGCTATTCCTGTTTACAACTCCTTATTTCAGATTCCGAATATTTCAGAGACTATTGGGAAGTAACTATATTTATTTTGTCTTAGTAATTTTCAAATACACATGGACTCAAAGCTCAATCCAAAATATGGTTAGCATTAGACACCTGTTATTTCTTGATTCCTTTCTGAAACAAACATTAGAAGTCCTTACTATGATGATGGTGTATTTTGTGTACTTCTTGGAATAAATAATGCACAGGAATCATTCAAATGCATATTCAGTGGGAAGCCATCTGGCTCCATGTGAATTTATGAATATTTTAGCTTGCTCAGCTAGTCAAAAGTAAAATCTGGCACTTGGGATTATCATGTAGATTTGTGACATATATTATAAAAATTTGCTTCTATAAATAAATGATTGACACATTTACTAAAGCATAGTTTCTTTCTTTCATCATGGATTGAGTCCACTTAAACTATGTATGATATTGCATGCTTGGAAGTTTGGAAGTCATCATAATTCAACTTGTATTAGAACATACAATGTTTTATTAAAATAGTTGCATATAAAAAGAATCTTGGCACTGAGTTAGACTTCATAGTTTACTGTAGTGAACACTATGAAGCGGCACCCAAATTTTTTTTCCAATAAAGGGCTTATTACCCAGCTACTGGGAATGCTGTCAGTAGAGAGCTTTCAGCCATCAGCTCCATTCACAGACTGCCTCAGCCATGGAGATCTATCTTGCCCAAGATATTCCTTTCCAAGATGTCCATATCTAATGATGATTGATGTGCAGTATAAACTGTGGCTACTCAGGGCCAACTTCAGATACCACTAAAGTGTCATTCAAGAGCCAGAATCCCTCTTGGCATGCGCCTGTCAAGACTATCATTGGACCTGTATCACAGTTTGACTTCTCCCTTATGTTCAATCCTACTCTGTTACCTCCTTGTACAATTATTAGTCCCAGACTCACTAGTTAAGATATATGCTGCACTCTAAAATTCCATCTCAGATTCTGCTTTCCAGGAAACTCAACCAGCTCTCATTATCTAAACCTACCTCTTACTAAATAGATAAATAAATAAATAAATAGAATAAAAAATTCTTGGAAAAACTCTTGGTAAACTGTCTTCCAGTCACTTTGCTTAAACACTTCTGGTATGAGGCATCTCATTTTTTCAGAAGGCAACCCACTGTATTATTGGGCAAAATTATTTCTAACATTGTATAAAATGTTTTCTTCTTTGTAACATCTGTAACAATATAAAATCAACTTCATAACTCTGCTGATTTAATCAGTAATAGATTAAATGATATTCTGATGTATGTTCACAATTTATAGAATTATATTTTTATATTTTTGAGAATTATACTTTGATAATTAGAAATATAGATTTGAGACTTGATAGCACATAGATGATATGAGAATGGATGACATCCCACAGGAGTGAATGTGGACAGAGAAATGTAAATACAAAGACCTGTGACTTTTCAGTGATATGAGGTAAAAATTATGATAAGGAATGAGTTAAGGAGATTTGAATAGTGACAAATAAATTGGGAAAAAAACAGTAGTATGGGGTTTCTTAAAGCCAAAGATGAATGCATTTCAAAGAAGGAATGATCAATTGAGACAAATGTTGTTAAAGATGAATAAAGATGAAAAGTACGAGGTACTAGATTTATCAAAATAGAAAACACTGGGAAACCTCAGAACAAGTTCAATGAAGTGGGAGTAGGGAGAGAAAGACTGAGCTGGGTTGAAGACTAAATGGGAGCAGACATTGGAGAATGGAAGTGCAGATAATTTAATCTAAAATTTATATTGTATAAGGGAGCAAAGAAATGAATAGCTGAAGGAAATGGAGTCAAGAAATAACTTTTTAAAAATTTATTTATTTATTTATTTATTTGTCAGAGAGAGAGAGAGCGCACGACAGAGAGAGGTACAGGGAGAAGCAGGCTCTCTGCTGAGCAAGAAGACCAAAGCAAGACTCAATCCCAGGGTCCTGGGATCGTGACCTGAGCTGAAGGCAGACACTTAACTGAGCCACCCAGGTACCCTGAGAAAGAAAATTTTAATTAGAGGAAAAAAACCAGTATATTTGTGTCCTGATGAAAATGATCCATTAGAGAAGGAAAGCTGTTGAAACTAGATCAAGAGTTAACAGATCATTACTGCAGTGGTATCCTATTCATAAGAATGTAAAGTTACAAAGAAAGCATCACATTTCAATGTGGATTTCTAAATGATGGTGTTTTTAAAAACAAAATGTATGCTCATTTGAGGTTAGACAACCTTAGAAATAATACATACCCAGAACCCATTTCAAAAGTTGTACTTTCCCTGGAGTGAGAAGAATACTGCCGCAAGGACAGAGACAGATTGCAGAGCCTTATGGAGAAGCACGCTATCATCATGAGTAGGCAATAAAACTGCTTCAAGTTCAGTTGGTAAGAGTGAGTGATCTTAGTTTCTATACACAAAAACTCTCTTCATAGATCCTATTCATAGTGTTAAGTTCAACCTCCTTCCCAAACCATAGGAATCACTATTCAGTAATACTCAGCAGAGGCTATTACTCTGAAAAGGGTTGTAGTAATAAGTGGTCAGTCACTAGTAACAGGGATGATTTTTGGTTGTACTCGTTTCCTTTATGCCCAAATTTCAAAGTTAAAGAAAACATCTGTACAACAGAGATAAATATATATTTATATCTTTAAAGTTCTAATGAAAGTGGATCTTGGTTATGAAAGGTCCTTGGGTTCTCTGATGCTTCTTGATGTGGCCGGTTAGGTATATATCCACGTAGGGTTTGAAATACCCACCTAGAGTTTTCTCTGGAGAGAGTCGAACTGAACAACCCCTAGAATGAGGATTTAAGTTCCCAGAGATAATCTAGCTGATGTGTGTGTATACATAGTGGTACATGTATCACTCCATGTATACACTCCATGTATACATGGAGGAGAGAGAGTTGTCAGACATAATTTTAGATTCAGACATAATTTTAGATTCAATTCAGACATTATTTGTCAGACATAATTTTAGATTCAATAAAGTGACCAGTAAAAAAATTCTTGGTAATGAGGACACTAAAGGACTTCTAAGAACAAGAATAGTTATTGTTTAATTTGCTGTTTTCATTGGTCTAATATATATCCTTCATCAGTGATAGCAATCATCACTGCTATTATTTGGAGATACTTGTGTGCTTGTGTGAGAAGGGCTTTTTTTTTTTTTTTTTTTCTGGAGTGGGATGAAGTAGTAGCTATGGGAAAAGATAGAAAGTCTGAGACTTACAATGACTCAAAGAGTGAAAAACAGGCAGTCAACTCATTGAATTGTGAGAAACTCACATGTAAGCCCACACGGAACTAAATCAACAGAAGTGGAAGCTTAAAGAAAAAAGTGACCATGAAAATATATGCTTTCTAGGAATTCACAGATATTTAGAAGAATTTTAGACCACTATGAGGCTAATAATGGAGGTTGAGTTAATGTTGCCTATATCTAAAGGGGGAAAAATTCCAGCTGCTATCTGATTACATAGAGTAAATATGGAAAAGGGGTGTGTGTGTGTGTTTGTGCACGCGCGCGCGCGTGCTGAAGAGCTTGCAGACTATTACCAAGCAAAATTCCACAGAAAAAGAAGTACAGAATGTTAAGGAGTAGGATGATTTGCCATCCTGAACAGCAATCTTTAGGAAAGCAAAATAGGATGTAAATACAGATTAAAACAATGCAGCAAGGTTGACATGACCATAATATTCCTTGTCCTTTCAATGCCCAGTAAACTCAATGCCAATCTTTTAAAATATTTTTCTTTTTCAGTCTCTCTGAAACTTCACCTTCATGCACAATTATAAAAATGAGATGATAGTTTCTGATTATTGCACATAAAAAAGGTGTTGTACTGCATTAGCCTAGGTAATAATAGTATATGGTAGTTTTCATAAGATCTGGGAAAAGTGAATGCATTTTGGCTATGTTTTCAATGTGTAGACTTCACTTAATGAAGAACTGGATGGAAAGGTGGAAGGAAAGTATGTGAGGAATCATGGATGACTTCCAGGTTTTTGCCTTGAGCAATTTGGTGGATGATTAGAACATTTATCTAGATAGAAAAGACCAGGAGTATTGACAGAGGAAGACAAAAGCACTTTAAACAGAGATGCGTACTGGACTGTTTTCAGTGAGGGAGAAGAGACACAGCAGGCAGGTACGTATACGAAACTAGAACTCAGTGTTGAATATATTATGGCCAGTCGAGACAACTTCAAAACTGCTATAAATGAAACATACAAAATAGACTGTATCTTGATGAAATTATATGACTAAAATAAGGTTTATTTTGTTGTTGCTTATTTCTTTATTTTTATGTTCGTGAAATTACAGCATGTTTGCAGTCTAGATATGGAGAGATACAGACCGCAGATACAGGAAACACAGATAATTTGGTAACTTGCTCCTTCTGTACTGAACTCATGGCAAATGTTTCTATTGTATTTAAACATTAGTAACAAGTAAAAAAGAATTTCTCCAAAACTCTTTACTTTCTTCCCCCTTCTCATAGGATACCTTCCACAGACAGCTTTTGATTTGACTGGATAATAGTTAATTAGAAACTCTATTAACTTTAACCAATTATAATGAGTGATGATCTTTCTTATTAAATTTCATTAAAAATTGATCCCAGTGATATATAAGCAGTGAATTTTATAAGTTAATTTATGACCTTGTCAATGTGTCTGTACATTTAAAATCTGCACTTGGACCACTTGTTATAATTATTTCTTTGTGTAGTAAAAGTTTTCCAGTTCCAGATTTTATTAAAAGCATTTGAAACTTCTCCGAAGAACAGGATATTGGTGGATGAAACTTCTCCGAAGAACAGGATATTGGTGGATATAATTTACTTTCTCAAACCCCAAGGCTAAAAATAATAGGAAAGAAACCAATCATGTAAAACTTCATTGAGTAGTACAACATTTTTCAACCTGCAAATGAAATGAACACTTACTTGATTTCCAGAGTGGTGTTTTAAAAGATTTTTGCCCCAAGATGTAAATGCTTTAATTCTTTTCTGGGCAATATGATACTCTCCTACAATGAAGTAGTAAATGAAAACTAACTTGAACCATCTGAATGTTCTGCAGAGAGAAAAGAGTAGATATGGTGAAAAAAACAGATTTTAAAAATCATTCATATTACCACAAATTGTTGGTTGAAGCAAAGATTTTAAGAGCCTTTAAGGAGGTTGAAGATTCAACAAGCAAATCAGTAACACCATAAAACAGTGCCCAAATATAGACATTAGAGTTTAGATTGTTTTAGCAATACAATTAGGCACAATTGAAGGAATATAATTTGGGCACAGAGAGCTGAGAAATGACAGTAGCAGATGGATTGTACCAATCTGCAGCAATCAGAGATGAATCGCTAGGTTTGAATGGTTGAATTTCAACTGATTCCTGTGCATTGATTTTATATCCTGACACTTTACTGAATTCCTGTTGAGTGGTTGAATTTTATATTTTGGAAGCCTACAAGATTCCTATAGCCAGAGGCTTCAAAAGAGACTATTTCGTCCAACCAGCCCAGAAGGAAACATTAAGTCTGTTACCTTCAATCATTTACTTGCATGGACAATAATGCCCTTGGGATGAACATCTTTGGACACAAATGTCAATAATCAACCTGATTTACAGGTGGATGATAATAGTGACTAATTTACATGCATTTCCCCCCTTCACCTCTTGTTCTTAAAATATCAGTGTGGTTGAAAATTGGCAGCTTTTATTATCCTTTTACTCCAATTTTTGGGTGCATTTTTGGTATTGAGGTATAACTGACATAAATTATATTAGTTTCAGGTATACAACAAGATAATTTTATATTTGTATATATTGCAAAATATCACTGTGATAAGTCTAGTTAACAGGTCACCATACATAGATACAGAATTTTTGTGTGTGTAATGAAAACTTTAAGATGTACTCTCTTATCAACTTTTTAAAAAAATTTCCTATCAACTTTCAAATATGAATATAGTATTATTAACTAGAGTTGCCATACTATCCATTACATCTACCATGACTTATTCATTTTATAACTGGAAGTTTGTACTTTTTGACTCCCTTCACCGATTTGGCCCATACCCTATCCTATTTCTTCCAACTATGAATTTGTTCCTGTTCTTGGTACCTATGAGGTTTTTTGTTTTTGTTTCTGTTTTTAAGATTCCACATATAAGTGAGATCACAGTTTTTGTCTTTCTCTGTCACTTAGCAACTCTCAAGGACTATCCATGTTGTCATAAAAGGCAAGATTCCTTTTTTTTTCTTTTTTGCAGATGAATAATATTCCGTATGTATATGTATCACAATTTCTGTATTCATCCCTCAATGGACAAATTGTTCCTGTATTTTGGTTATTGTAAATAATGTTGCAACAAACATGGGAATGCTTTATTTTTCTGAGGTAGTGTTTTTATTTTCTTTAGATAAATAACCAGAAGTAGAATTGCTGGAACATATTATAGGTCTATTTTTAACTTTTTGAGGAAACTTCATATTCTTTTCCATAGTGGCTGCACCAGTTGACATTCCCACAAACAGTGCACAAGGGTCCTTTTTTCTACATCCTTGTCAACACTTGTTATTGTCTTTTTTATAACAGCCGTTCTAAAAGGTGTGAGGTGATACTGCATTGTGGTTTTGATTTGCATTTCATTGATTATTAGTGATTTTGAGCATCTTTTCATGAATCTGTTGACCATAGCATGTCTTTGGAAAATATCTATTTGGATCCTCTGCTCACTTTTAAATTGTTTTTCTGAGTTTGTAATGAGCTCTTTTTGTATTTTTGGATAGGGTACCTGGTTGGCTGAGTCAGTAGATCATAAGACTTTTGATCATATGGATTGTGAGTTCAAGCCCCACACTGGGTGTACAAATTACTTAAAAAAATTAAAAATCTTCAAAAACCTGAATGGATGTTTTACATATTTTGGATATAAGCACCTTATTAAGTATATTTGCAAATATTTTCTCCCATTTAGTAGGCTGTCTTTTCACATTGTTGAGAGTGTTGTCTTTCTATTTTAATGTAGTCCCACTTATTTATCTATCTATTTATTTATTTATTTGTGTGTTTGTTTTTAATTTATTTTTATTTTCAGCATAACAGTATTCATTATTTTTGCACCACACCCAGTGCTCCATGCAATCCGTGCCCTCTATAATACCCACCACCTGGTACCCCGACCTCCCACCCTCTGCCCTTTCAAAACCCTCAGATTGTTTTTCAGAGTCCATAGTCTCTCATGGTTCACCTCCCCTTCCAATTTCCCCCAACTCCCTTCTCCTCTCTATCTCCCCATGTCCTCCATGCTATTTGTTATGCTCCACAGATAAGTGAAACCGTATGATAATTGACTCTCTCTGCTCGACTTATTTCATCACTTATTTATTTTTTATTCTGTTGCTTTTGCATTCAAAAAATCATTACCAAGACCTATGTCAAGGAGTTTACTGCTTGTGTTTTCTAGGATTTTTATGGTTTTAGGTCTTATGTTCACTTCTTTAATCCATTTTGAGTTAGTTTGAATGTAAAAAGCAATCTAGTGGTCCAGTTTTCCCATCACCATTTATTGAAGAGAATATTCTTTCACCATTGTATCTTTTTGGCTCCTTTGTCATAAATTAATTGACCATATATGCATGGATATATTTCTGGGCTCTCTATTCAATTGCATTGATCTATGTATTTGCTTTTATGCCAATACTATACTTACTCTTTTGATTACCACAGCTTTGTATACAGTTTGAAGTCAGGAAGCATGATCCCTCCAGCTTTGTTCTATATCCAGATTGCCATTAGCTATCTGGGGTCCTCTGTAGTTCTATACGAATTTTGGGACTGTTTGTCATGTACATATAAAAGCTGCATATAAAAATTTTTGCAGGAATTGCACTGAATATGTAGATTGCCTTGGATAGTATGGGTTTTTAACAATGCTAATTCTTGTAATTCATAAGTATAGGATGGCTTTTCACTTATTTATGTGTTCAATTTTGGTCACCAATGTCTTATGGTTTTCAATATACAGAACTTTCAACTCCTTGGTTAAATTTATTCCTAGGTATTTTATTCTTTTTGATGCAATTGTAAATGGGATCATTTTCTTAATTCCCTGATAGTTTGTTATCAATGTATAGAAACACAGAAGATTTTTTTGTATATAATTTTGTATCCTGCAACTTTACGAATTCATTTATTAGTTCTAATATATATATATATATATATATTTTTTTTTTTTTCTGGAGCTTTTGAGATTTTCCATATATAGTATTGTGTTTTCTATAAATGGTGGCAGTTTTACTTCTTCCATTCCAATTTGTATGTTTTTAATTTCTTTTCTTTTTTGCCTAATGCTCTTCCTAGGAATTCCAATACTATGTTAAATAAAAGTGGTAAGAGGGGACATCTTTGTTCCTGATCTTAGAGGAAAAGTTTTCAGCTGTTCACCATTGAGTATGATGTTAGTTTTGGTCATATATGGGCTCTATTATGTTGAAGTACATTCCCTCATTACCTTAGTCGCTATCCTTAAATCTTGAGATTTTATTAAGACACGATGTTGAATTTTGTCAAAAGCTTTCTCTATGTCTCCTGAGATAATCATATGATTTTTATCCTTCATCTTATTGTGTGATATCACAGTTATTTTTACTACTTTTTTCTTTTAAGCTCAGACTAGCTTTATAAATGATCAATCCCCTATCTTTACTATATATTTACCTTCCCAGTGAAATTTATTCTTTCATATGTGTTCTTGTTACTAATTAGTACCCTTTTCAGCTTAAGGAAGTCCCTTCACCATTTCTTGTAAGACCAGTTTAATGGTGATGAACTCCTTTAGTTTTTGTTCATCCAGAAAACTCTTTATTTCTCCTTCAATTCTGAGTGCTAATTGCTGGGTAGAGTATTCTTGGTTGGAGTTTTTTTTTTTTTTTCACACTTTAAATATATTGTGCCACTCCCTTTTGGCCTGTAAAGGTCTTATGGTCTTTTGGGAGTTCCTATGAAACAAATTATTTTTCTTTTGCTGGTTTTCAAATTCTCTCATCTTTAACTTTTGACATTTTAATTATAATATATCTTGTTGGGGTCTCTTTTGGTTCATCTTATTTGGAACACTCTGGGCTTCCCAGATCTGGATGTCTGTTTCTTTCTTCAGCTTAGAAAAATTTTCAACCATTATTTTTTCAAATAAGATTTCTGCCTCTTTCCCTTTTCTTTTCCTTCTGGGAGTCCTATGAAGTGAATGTTAGTTCATTTAGTACTGTTTTGTAAGTCCCTTAATTTATCTTCATTTTTTTTTCTCTATTCTTTTTGTTATTGCTTTGTGTTCTCTTGCATTGTCTTTCAGTTAACTGATCCTTTATTCTGCTTCATCTAGTCTGTTGCTGAACCCCTCTAGTGAATTTTTTTTTTTTTTTATTCAGTTCGGGTATTTTATTCTTCAGCTCTGTGACTTCTGTTTGGTGCTTTCTTATACTTCTCATCTCTTTGTTGAACTTTTACTGTGTTTGCACATTCTTCCCTTTATTTCAGTGAGCAAACTATCTCTATGACTGTTATTTTGAACTCTTTATCTGGTAAATCACTCATCTCTGTTTCAATATTTTCCCCACTTATGTTCTATATTGTTCTTTCATTTGAAACACATTTCTGTTTCTTCATTTTGCTTGACTGTGTTGGTTTCTATACAGCCAATGAAAAAAACACCTCTGTTTTAAAGAAGTGGCCTAATATAGGAGATGATGCATGTTGTTCAACTGTGCCCCAGCTCTTGGTTTTCTCTCAACCCTTTATGCTTGTCCAAGTAGCTATTATATTTTTAATAATACCTAGTACTTAAGGATGTGCTAAATCTGTCAGTGTTTCAAAGGGGAGAATCTCAATGCCAAGATCTGGGCTGATTAGAAGCCAGACCCATATACTATGCAAATATATAGTCCTACCGGACTGTAAGCATAAATCCCACTGGCAAAAAGAGCCAGGCAATCTGGAGGTGTCCCTTGGGCAGGAGAAACAAAACTGAGGATCCAGACAAGTGCATAAGCTCTCCTCTGTGAGATACTGGTGAGCTGGAGCAAGGGAGGCAAGGAGTGCCAAGATGGCATCTAAAACAAGCATTCCTTGAGAGTAACTTGGTGGGCCACTAGATGAGTACCAAACTTGAAGCTTGCCCCTGAGGCTAAAGCAAAGAAGCAAAGAAACTGTCTATTCAGACTCTCTGCCCATTTTTAAAAAAATTTTTTTTAAATTTTATTTATCCATTTGTCAGAGAGAGAGAGAGAGAGAGAACGAGCGAGCACAAGTTGGGGGAGGGGCAGTGGGAGAAGCAGGCTCCCTGCCCAGCAAGGGGCCAGATGTGGGACTCGATCCCAGAACCGTGGAATCATGACCTGAGCCGAAGGCAGCCGCTTAACCAACTGAGTCACCCAGGTGTCCCTCTCTGCCCATTTTTAACTGATTTTTAAAAAACGTTTTAATTTAAATTCATTAGCTAACCTACAGTATATTAATTTCAGTGTACAATTTAGTTATTAAACACCTCCATACAATACCCTGTGCTCATTCCAATAAATGCACTCCTTAATCCCCATCACCTATTTAATCTATCCTCTCACCAACCTCCACACTGATAACCATCAGTTTGTTCTCTATAGTTAAAGAGTCCATTTCCTGGTTTGCCTCTTTTTTCCCCAATGCTTGTTTGATTTCTTAAATTTCACAGATGAGTGTAATCATATGGTATCTTTCTCGTTTTGCTTGGCATACTCTCTAGCTCCATCCACATCATTGCAAACTACATGATGTCATTTTATTTTTATGGTTGAGTAATATTCCACTACACACACACACACACACACACACATATGGATAAAGAAGATCATCAGTTGATGGATACTTGCGCTATTTCCATAGTTTGACTATTGTAGACAATGCTGCTATAAACACTAGGGTGCATGTATCCCTTTTCACTAGTATTTTTTTTATCCTTTGGGTATATTCCTAGTAGTGTAATTGCTGGATTGTAAGGTAGATCTATTTTTATATTTTTGAGGAAATACCATATTGTTTTCAGATTTTTTTTTTCTTAAGATTTTATTTATTTAAGAGAGAGCATGAGCAGGGGGAGCAGCAGTTTGGGGGAAGGAGGGAAAGAATCTTAGGCAGATTCTGTGCTGAGCCTAGAGCCTGAGACGGGGCTTGATTTCAGAGCTCTGAGATCATGACCCAAGCTTAAACCAAGAGTCAGACACTCAGCCAACTGAGCCACCCAGGCGCCTGTTTTTCAGATTTTTTATTTAAATTTTTAACCTGACCCAGAATTGTATTCTCCTAGACCATAGCTCACTGGCAAGTTGCATGATGTGCCAAGTTTGGCTTACTGTGGCTCAGGTAGATAGCTTGCTAAGGAAGGAATTCTTTCTCAGATGAGACTCATGTTTTATCCCTCATTAAAAAAAAAAAAAGTTAGAAATTTCTGTAAGTTTAAACAATTGAGAGGATGTAACACTAGTATGCTATATAAAGGTTAGCACAGTGGTACTGGAGGGAAGGAGAATGTTTAATAATCTTTAATAAAGTTCATTACAGGAAATAATACAATTTTACTAAGTATAAACAGTAAAAGTTATGTTCTTCAACTTTAATAGAAATTGTCTAAACAAAATTTTATAGGCACAAAAGATTTTTTTTTAAAGATTTTATTTATTTATTTAACAGAGAGAGAGAGAGGAGATCACAAGTAGGTAGAGAGGCAGGCAGAGAGGGAGGGAGGCAGGCTCTCCTTTGAGCAGAGAGCCTGATGTGGGGCTTGATCCCAGGACCGCGAGACCACGACCTGAGCTGAAGGCAGAGGTTTTAACCCACTGAGCCACTCAGGCGCCCCTAGGCACAAAAGATTTAAGTTAAACGAGGCAGCTAAGTTACTTCAATTTTTTCTTTTGTACTAAGTGAATCTAGAAAAGGTAATTTTCAAGTAAATTTAAAAAAAGGTCTTTTTTTGGGTAATTTAGTTCTTGATATAGCTGAAAATTTATTTAGATAAACAACACAGAAACATTTGAAATCCTTTAGTTTTGAGCAAATTAAAAATATTTTTAAAGCTTTTTCTTTCCATCTTGATTCTCCTAGACTACATCAAAGCGCCTCAATTCTGGGCCTCTAGTTCTTAAATCCAAAGGACATCACAGTGTATGTAAAATACCATCCCTGATTGTGTGTAGTAAAACAATTACTAGCTATCTGTGGCAGTCACTCATACATTTTGCAGCAGGCATTTTGATTTCAGCTCTATGCTGAATTTTGTAATTTAATATAAATAGGGATGTTGCTTAGCCTCAGAAGATGAATGACCAACACAGATTATGGGAATTAATTCTGGATTAATATGATCAAATTATTGTGATTTTCAGCATATCATTTAGGTATTTGAAACTTTAACTTAGTATACAATGATAACATGCTTTATTCTGTTTTGCTTAGTTGTAGAAAAAAAATGCCTGAGGTAGATTAATACCAAATGTTGGATTTTTTTCCCCCCATGCCTTCCTTGGTCACTGTTCATTATTAACTGTGCAGTAAGTTTATGGGCTATATTTAGTTACAAATAACAACTATCCTCTATAAAACTTGAGAGTATATGGAATTTAAGCCTGTTATTTTATTAAATAAAAATGATAAATCAAGAGGAAATGTTCAATATTCTACTTATATATGCATGGGACTATCACCTTAGTTGGGTTAGATACACTGTTAATGAACATGTTTGTGAGTACCCCAAGTAATGCATCTCAAGGCAAGAGAAAATGCCAAATTCTTTAAAACTGATAACATTTCAGAGCAACTAGAATCCATACATTGTGCAGAATGATGATTAAAACAGTGACCACCAATTTGTCAGAAAACTCCCATTAACTTTGAATAGAAGCCAACTATTTTCTAGAGGCATGTGATTACACAAAGGCAAAAATGAAGCTGAATTTTGCTAAATAGTAAACCATCAACATCAAAACTTACACAACAGGTATCTGGTCTTGACAGTTTTGAGTCAATCCAGACAGCAATGTGGTGATGGCACTCTTAGGACATACAGCTTTACCAGGCACTCTTAGGACATATAGCTTTACCAATATCTTTGATAACACGGAAGATGTTACTGGGTAGAAGCACATGGATATCAACAACTCCTGAGTTGGAAAGTGTTTCAGAAGAGTCTGATTCTGAAAGAAAGCATTGTGCCATATTATTGATAGTTTTTTTTTTCTTTTTAGTGGAATAAAATAATGGTAACTCTTAATAATTAATGGCACTTAGGTGAAATACAGTATTAAACATTCACTCAATGACAGAGACATAGTATCTTCTGAAAGCTCTGCAAGTAAATCAGTCAATGCTAAAACATGGCTATATCTTTAGTTTTTCCTTGGAAAGAACCTTAAAACAACAACAACAACAAAACACAGAAATAAACTAATTGAAGGTTATAGGCAAGCCATATCAAGTATTTTTATATTGAAATATTAATATATAAATCAGAGTACCACTGACTAGTTCATATTTCAATTTACCCATGTTAAAACACAAAACTGACAAACAGTTTCTCTAATTATTATTACACTTTGACATAAAGACATTTCACATGCATGCTTACAGCAAAAGAGGGACACATAATTTGAGATTCCAGCCAAATTTTAATTTCTTGGAGCTGTTTATCATCTGTAATTCTCTTCTTCAGCCTCCTTCCTGCTGCCTACCTTTGGCCAATTATTACTTCTCAGT
Organism: Mustela putorius furo; assembly: GCF_011764305.1. Lineage (NCBI taxonomy): Eukaryota > Metazoa > Chordata > Mammalia > Carnivora > Mustelidae > Mustela > Mustela putorius. The sequence continues at coordinate 61,288,270 of NW_025422005.1, read as the reverse complement.
ACCATCACCAGTACAAGGACAAAAAATATGAAATAGAGAGTAAAATCAGTCCTTCTGGTAATTTAATAGTTCTAGTAAAGGGATTAATAAAAGGATATAAGTAATGTCCAAAATGAACTTGTACATTTATTAATGAACCCCAATTATTCCTACCACCTTCCCCACACAGATATTTGAGTTTTGTACATGTATATGCTTTTGTATGGATGGAACTTTAAGGAAAAATTTTGAGATACAGAAACACATGCCTGGGTGGCTCAGTCATTAAGTCTCTGCCTTCTGGCTCAGGTCATGATCCCAGGATCCTGGGATACAACCACGGCCCGGCTCAGTGGGAAAACTGCTTCTCCCTCTCCCACTTCCCATGCTTGTATTTCACCTCTTGCTGTCTCTCTCCCTGTCAAATAAATAAAATCTTAAAAAAATATATATATAGAAACACATATCCAAATTTATAAGGTAAAATAACACATATATACTTTTAGTTTCATTTTGGTAAGAGCAATAAATGAGACAGATTTTCATCATCAATTTCAAAGCTGTTTGCATCTAATTATTTATTAATTACATAATCACAATATTTTAATTGATTTTATCTGAATTTGTGAGCAATGGGTTTCTTTCCAAAAAAGTATTTCTACAGTATTCTTACAATGCTCTGAAGATCCTATAGTATGCCATTTTTATCAGTTCATCAGAATAGGACTACTATGCTCAAAGATAGAAATGCCAATAAACACTTAGAACTGTACTGAAACGAAAGCCCAAAAGGAAGATGGAAAAACTCTAAAGATATGTTTAGAAAATTACTCAAAACTACTATAGTACTATATGAGCACAGCTATGCTCCACAAATCCACCTTTAATAAAAAAGAAAATTAAAATAGTGCTAAACATAAAAAAAAAACCTTTTCTAAGCTTACAGCCTTGAAAATATTCTTTTATCAAAAATGGAGAATTCATATTTTTGTGTTATTAATATGTTACAGTAATTGTTAATATAATTTGCATTGATTCACTTCAATGAAAAAACAAAAGTCTACAGAAAACTCTTCTATTTGTAGTCGTGCTCAATCAAGAATGCCAAGGTGTAGGATATTTAAGATGTCTCTAAATCAGACTGTTTTTTTGTATTTAAAGTAATTTCTAGAAAAATTTGCTCCCTATAAGTTATCATGTCTTCTACATCTTTGTAGACAAGCATTTCTTCAATGGACAACAGTTTATAGTTATTCAGGCTGAATGCTGATTTGTTCTGTATAGCATTTAACATTTTCAGGGATAGTATAACTGAATCACTTAAAGAAGAACAAACTGGGAAAATACGAGCATTCCACAAACTCAAACATGTCTTGTTTCCAGAGAACATTTCCTCTGTAACTTCCAGATTCCAAATATCTAAGCATGACAGGAAACAGACTCCAAAGAATTGAAGTAACTTTATATCTGACAATGTTTTAACATTCTTTTTCAAGTTGTCTTGCACTCCAAATGCCATAGTTGAATACTTTAAGTGTCCATTCATCTTCAAGCTTAAGGAACACACAAAAGAATATGCAGGCAGAACAGCTGCTGTTATGATATGACAACCACTAATAATGCAGTTTTCCCCAACTGAAACATCAGGCCCCAATCTGGAATACTCCACAACTGAGCCAGCTGCCACAGAACACCTTGAATCCAGTATACTTTGAATGATACAGGATGTATTACCAGAACTTTCCGATATTGCAGAAAAGATGCTAAAAGCTATGGACTGTAAGCCAAGTTCTGACTTCAAATTGCTATCTGAAGTAAAATGAAACAAATATTCTTCGGTTGTTCCGATGTGATAAAATTTGGAGTTATTAAGAACAATAACATTTAATGAGGTTCCTTTAAGAAGATGAAATATTCTCTGCCTAATATCTATCAACTCTGCTTCTTCTTTAGTGACATTTGCTGTGTTTCTGGTGTACTCCACAGTTGCTCCAGGTCCCAAAGCTTGCAGAAAGTCTCCATAGGCATCTATTTCACAGTTCAATGTGCCTATTTTCTCATAAAAAGCAAGTAACTTTTTTGCTGATTTATGATCCATATAAAACAAGCTGTCCGTGTAGACATACTCAGAGTCTAACTTAAGAGGAGTATCACCCCTAGCAAAGTCCTGTTGAGAAATATTTCCCGGTCTACATACAGCATGAAATTGATGCATCTTTTCTATGCTGGGCTTATGAAGGAAACGATGGCAAGACCTGTATTCAAGGTCTCTATATTCTAATTCATCAAAAGGTTCTAAGACAAATACTCCATGTGTGGTACCAACAGTCAAACTAGAAGGATGAGCTAAAGCAGTAAAGCCAGGTTTGTCAAATCTAATAAACTCACATTCTCCGATACTATAAAGTTCAATATCATCTGCACAGGTAACCAGAATCCCAGGATTCATATGTGAGGGGAAATCAATGTACATGGCTAGTTTTAATTCCAACATCTGATAAATGGGGTTACCAAAAGGTAATGCAGTGAAAATTTTGCCCAGAGCACTTGCATTTGGAAGGCGTTGGCTGTAACCACCTATATAAAATTAAACAAAATAACTATTTAAAAATGTTTATAAGTCTCTTAAGATTTTAAAAACCCAGGGGGATCAGTTATAACCAAAATATCTCTAAACATATTTAATATATATAATACAGTACAGTAGCTCAGGAAAGAATAGTAAATTCCAGGTTACAAATTCAAGACCAATTCTCCTGTAGTGATTTAATATAATGCAATGTGGGATTAGGAAAAAATTCTATTATATTATATTTTAGAGGCTTTTAATTGTTTTGAATTAATTGTGCAACTAGTTCAGAGAACCATGGGCTAAAAAATGATCTTATATCCATATTTTAAATGATAAATTGAAATTGCAACAACATTTGAACTCCTATATTAAGAATCCACTTCATAGAGGGGGGAAAAATCACAAAAAACTAAAATACCAATTCTAAAGTAAAATTATTAAACAGTAATTTCCAGATGCAGTATTTTTCCTCAAATTATTACATACATTTAAAGGAAGTAAAGGTACATTTACTTAAAAGCATTTAAAATTTATACTTGTTTTTAATTTAAACAGGCTTTTTCAATCTGAGTCTTAGGACTTTAATTCCTTGAAAAGCATGTTCTCTTAAGTACATTAAATACCTTACATCATTTTTATGTAATTAATTATACTGAGGAGCCGCATTAAATAGTAGAAAGAGACAAAAACAGGTTCAAACTCTGGTTCACCACTTTTTAGTTGTTCCATCTTGGATTTACTCCAAATCAGCAAATGTAGAATACTTGCTTTATTGTGTTTTATGTAAAACATTTGGCACACGATATGTTGTTCAACAAATGAGAGCTAATACTTTCTACTTTTCTCCTTTTCCAAAGACTAGCCAATTCTTAAGTTTAGCATTGTAAGATTAACCTTTTTCCCACTATGTATTTTCTAGTGTCTACCTTAGATTTTACTAAGTCGGTAATAAGTAATATTGGTTTTGGAATAAGCTATAAAGTAGAATTTTTCTACTTTTTTAGAGTTAGTCTTAAAATCAGAACATGGATGCTTTACTCGATACTATCTTTACAAAGAATCATTGTTCTATGAATCCTAAGAAATAAAGTGCTTTGAAAGCCATGTAGATGAATGGCTCTAAAATACCTGTCCCTGAACTCGTGCCAGTCTATAATAACATTTTCATCAGCTCCAATACATACAGAAAAATAACAGAGGTTTGCATATAACCCAAATTTTCATACAATGAAGTTTATTGATTAAGAAAACTATTCTCCTGAGATTATTTCTTTCCCACTTTCCTGCTCTAAAATGTCCTCTTTTGTGTGTGATTTTCCCTTACATACTTTCTTGTCCTCTCCATGTTTTGTCACTACCCTTCCTTTTGTTTTTAAACTCTTTTAAGAATAGTAGACTTTTGCCACCGACAATCAGATACAAATGTGTGGTAGGTTTTGGCAAAAGTCTGGTAATCACAGTGCTAAGCCAGCCTCTCCCCTACAATAATAATCCCTTTTAAAGAATTATCAAGAAATGTTCATATTTTGATGGGTTCTATTTTAGGAACATAATTTTCTATATACATACTAAAAACAATATCCATGAAAAGTTGATGATATTATGTGATCTATAAAGATACATTTGTGAAAAAACATTATGTTGCTTACAACTTTAAAATGTCTAGAAAAACATAAAATAATGTTTTCAAAACACAGTAATTTCAAAGAAAAAAATTTTAAAAAAGGAGAAGTATTTGCAAGATAGAAAAAAGTCCCTAAAATATCAAAGGTAAAATGTCAATTAGTGAAAAAGAAAATGTGTAACTTTACCAGAATGAATTAATAGGACGGTAAAAGAATTCCATTTATTGCCATATAGCTTTTCCAAACATCGAAGGGCACAAAGTGTGGATCCTCCATTTCCTTAAAAACAAAAGTTAAAGAACGCAATTAATTTCATAGAAACTTACTGAGAATTTGTAATTACAATAAAAAGTTAGGTGTTTTAAGGTTGAGGATTGGGCCTTTGGCTCACAATTAACTAGCTGAAGAGCAAAGGTATGGGCAAAAGAGTCACATTAAACACACATTTCACAGTATTTAAATAGATAAATAATTAGCAGTGGAATCCAGAGATTAGCACTTGGTAATAAATGATGAGCACTGAAATCTCCTGAAAATAAAGAAGTAATATATTAGACAATTTGCAACACAAAAAGACAGTAAGTATACATGTTCATTTGAAATTACAAATTAAAAAACCCATTAAAATAATTCTCCCACATGGCAAAATCAAATATTTGAGTTAGATTTCCTTTCTAAAGTTTCTTAGAACCTGGTGTTCTTAAAAATATCTTAAATATAACTACACTTACTAGTTACCTTGGGCAAGTTATTTAACTCTCTCTGCCTCAGACTCTCTTCTATATGATAGGAACCATAAAAGTACTGACTGCACCATTATGAGGATTAACACAGGTTAATTAGAACAATGCCAATGTCAGATATAAATAGCCTCTGTTGTATCAAGAGGCTTCAGCTTTGAGTATCACAAAGAAAATGGCCCCCAGAAAAATAGCAAGTATTTTTATTTGCAGCGGAAGGTCAAAGGCAAGGTTGAGTTAAACTGGGTTTTTAAAGTAAGTACCTGTGATATTGGGCCATTAGACTGTGCTCTTTTGCTTTCTGCATCATGGTTCCAAGAGGCTAAGTATGTGTGTGTATTTATTTTTTTCCCCTGATTTGCAATCTTCATGTAAATTTCTGAACGATGGAGTTGAGAAGGACCTTAAGAGTCCTAACAATAAAGTCCAAAAGAATATTCATCACCTAAGTAAATTTATTAACATTAATAAAATTCTCTTTTAAGTAACATTCTGTGAGTTTTTCATGGTAAGTCACAATGTGTAAGAACAACGCTATGTCTTTAATCTTTCTTAAAAAATTGTAAATTTACATTAAATTTTTAAAGTTTGGAAAGCCTAGAGGAAGAAAGATATAGAGCTCATAAACTTGAGCCATAGGAAAGCTTTTCTTCAGTGATCATTATGCCTAGAACCTATAATTTAAATCTGACCATAGAGAGAGTACCGATTTTGACTCCAGCAGGATCAACAAAAACATGATATTGAACTCCAAGGGGTAGCTCCTTTTTTTTCAGCTTTTCTGACAGCTGTTGCTTATAAGCAAGCTCCTGTTTTTCATCAGCTGCTGTTATTGCAACGATGTCCCAGAATTCTCCAGCTGCCACAGGTTTGCCTATGTGGAAGAAGCAAGGGAATAAGTATTAGAAATCTCTAGCTGGTCTAAGTTTACCACTTTGGAAAGAAAAAAAAAAAAGATTATCTTCATAAACCTATCTTCTCATAATTAGAGAATAATTCGTGGGTAGGTAGGATAATTCAAACTAGTTCTATTGAAGACTGTTCACAAATTTTGATTTTTTTCTCTTAGATTACTTGCTCCTTTTATGGTTTACAGTTCACTTATTTAATATTCTGAAAGTTGTTAGGTTTCTTAAGAAGTACTTTTGCCTTGCTAAAATTTACTTTGATTCTTAAATAACAAGAGACAAAAAGAATAAATGAATCTCCAGCTGTGAAAATCAATTTTTATGTATCAGGACCATTTATTGGCTAAGTACAATTCAACCCAAAGATCCATTCCTCCAATGTTGCTATTTATAAATTTAGGTCCTTTATTTTTTATTACCTTAAGTAATGCAAAGCCATGCAAGTTTACAAAGGCTTTGAAGTATGACCTAAAATTCTGGATAACAGAAAAGTTCCCAACTCCCTGATGAACTCATTAAAAAAAGACTGAATATTTGGTAGACAGTTGGAAGCTCTTCTTTATTGGTACACAAGGTGATAAGGATTCTTATAGTTAACAGACAGGATTTGTCCAAACCTAACAGTCCTGAATATCCTACTGTCTTCCAAGTATTATTTCCTGTATTTTTGATGAAGTTACTGCATTAAAAATTATTTTAATTTTTAAATTATTTTAAATTATTTTACTGCATTATTTTAATGCAGTAACTTCATCAAAAATAGAATTTTATTAGATAGTTGTACAAAGAATGACAAATAACACAGCTTTATTTATTTTTTTGATACAAACTTCCCCTTTTAGATTTTTAACCTATAATTCCTCTGTGTCTTGTTCTGTTTTTTACTCAGTTTGCATTCACAGCATGGAACGAATTGGTGAAGGAGGTAAGGGGACTGTAGAATGCTAAAATCAGATATGTATTGATCAAAACACTGTGCTTTAGATCATTTACATTTATTTTAAATAACTTTCCTTAATGAGCTAACCAAATGCATAACTTGGATTTACAGCTTCCCTAATCAGATTAGTATTTTCTTTCTTCTTCCTTCTCTCTTATTTTGATATATATATGTTACTAGGAATAAAGTCAAAGAAATAAAGTAACAACATAATGTAAGGAAAGGGTAGTGGCAGAATTTAAAAAAAAAAAAAAAATCAAGAGCGTAAGCTACAGCTGGGCCTGCGTCCTAAGCCCCAAGGTGAGAAGCAGACAGGAAGTGACAGTCCAGCAAATTTCCCCAAACGTAAAGCACCCTCCCGGTCCACTGCCGGGAATAGTTGGGGTTCCCTCTTTGCTACCTCTCAGCTCTGAAAACCTCCTCAATTTTCGCTGGGTGGCTTCTCGCAGAGTTACGCCTAGGGGTGCAAGCGCAGCAGCCATAGCAACACCTTCCCGGACACCAGCAGAAGCCTTCCAAGTCTCTGCCGCCGGCACAGCACGCATGCGCACCCGAATGCAACGCGTTCCTGAGTCCGTTTTCTCCTCTGTCCCGCCCTTTACGTGCGTCCCTCACGTAACCACGCCCCCGAAGCTCTGGCCCGCCGCGAGAAAACCTAGAGGGACCGAGTCCAGAGTCGGGCCTCGTTTCCCTAGCAACCGTCTCCGGAACAGATGAACACCTAGCGATTTGACGGATTGTGCCGGGTCTGGGCCGTTTGTTCCCAACTCATAAGGCCTTGCAGCCCAGTTGACCCGGTGAGTGGTTAGTGTTGGGCGATAAAATTGCTAGAACCGACCCGTTAAGAAGACAAAATCACAATTTATCTTCCATCTCTCTCGAAAAGTGGTGCGTCCTTTCTAACTCGCGGTTTGTTTCAGCCAGGAACAGTTCCCAAAGACCTCTTGACAGTTAATTCCTCCCACCGTGTCGTCATCTGAAGACATTTGCTCCAAGCCCACGTCCAGATATATAGTCTGAACATGAAAAATCTGTATTCTGTTCAGGAACCTTAGGTTTGTGGTTTCTTTGCCTTTGCAGTTCTTAGTAAGTGAGCCTCTCTACCCCTAAGTTTTGAGTTCACTTCATAGGCTTTTGTAAATTGTATATAATTCAATCTGGGACCAGTCCCTTAACATTTATGGTATTGGTTTATTTACTGGCATTCTTTTGCATATGCAGACTGATCAAGAACTTTAAATGACATTACTGGGAATAAGTCAGACCTATTAGATGTATTTTTAGTAGCGATCTATAAGTCTTTATCTTGTAAAGCACAAGTTTATAATGAGTTTTACAGGTTAATCTCTTCATCTTTACATAGAAGAAAATTATGAATCAGAATAATGACTTACTGAAGGCCTCACAATCAGTAGTAGAGAAGACTTTAACATAATTTTTCAATCCCAAACCCAGAAATCACCTACCACACCATGCATTTTTATTTATTTTAGAAACCTGTCTTCACTAAACTTTCCATCAATGCCATAGGCAGGCATTCAGGGCTCTACAAGGTCTTGCCATGAACTTAACTTAGGTTTTGTTTGTTTTTCCTAAAGACTTGGCTTTGTATTTAATTTTGTACTTAAAGAGAAATCGTTTGGGTAAAAAGGGAGATTACCCTTTCATAGTTCCATCGTTTAAATGGTTTATTTTTGTTGTTGTTGTTGTTAATAAAAACAAAACATTGAGAACATTTAGAAAATACAGAAGGCTTTGAGTGAGGTGAAAACAAAAGGGAGTGAGCGGTACAGATCAGAGAGATGACAAAAGCCTAAAGAAAGGATTTTGTTTTTTTTTTTATCCTGGGTGAAACAAAGCCATTGCAGAGTTTTGATGTGACTTGCCTTGTGTCTGAAAAGATCACTCAGAAATGTGAAAGTAGACTACAGTGGAGGGTGGGGGCAAGGATAGAGTTGGTGGAGACTTGGCTATGATAGTATCAGTGCGGATGCTGAGAAATTGACTAGATTCTGGACATATTTTTGAAGGCATAGTCAGTACAATTTGCTAATGGCATGGGTTTGGAATACTAGGGAATGAAAGAAATCAAATTGATCACCTGAAGGATAGAATGGCCATCAACTGAGATGGGAAAGACTATGGATGGACAATGTTGGTGGGATAGTAGGGAGAGTCCAGAATTTGGTTATAGACATGTGGAATATACAGATGTATGTCTATGCAGTACATATGTAATGGAAGTTTTTATGTGTTTATGTGTCTGTAGGCATTATACACATGAGTTTGGGGTTCATGAGAGAGGTCTGGGCTAGAGCGATAATTTTAGGAATCTTCAGCGTACATATGGAGTTACTTTGATTTTATTATACCTTGTTTTGCTTTTTTGAAAGTTTTAATTTTAATTCCAGTTGGTTATCTTAATCTGTAATATTGGATTCTGGTGTACAATAAATAGTGATTCAACACTTCCTAGACTACCTGGTGCATATAACAAGTGCACTTCTTAATCCCCATCATCTATGTAACCCATCCCCCCACTCACCTCCTCTCTGGTAACCATCAGTATTACTTGGTTTGCCTCTCTGTTTCTCCCGCCCCCCAATTTACCCATTTGTTTTCTTTCATAAATTCTGCATATGAGTGAAGTCATATGATACTTGTCTTTCTCTGACTGACTTATTTCAGTTACTATTATGGCTGAGTAATATTCCAATGTGTGTACCAAATCTTTTTTTGTCCCCTCAGATCTAGAATTAGGATTCACTTTAGGAACCAGAATAATGGTTAGGTTTAGGGACAGTGCAAAGGTATGTGCCTACTATCTTGCAGTTCTGAGACCTCTCCAGAGGGATAACCTTAGGTTTAGAGTTATGGCTAGGGGTTAGATGGAGTTAATTTAATTTAATTTAATTTTTTTTGGAGTTAATTTTAAACTACAGAACTAGATGAGGGCCCAGGGGAAGAAAGGTTAATATAGCTTATAAGCTCTAGAATTGTGTATACTAACAAGGTAAACAGTGAAAAAGTGACCAAATAAAGTTTTGGACAGTGATAAGAACTATGAAGGGACTGAAACAGGCTGATGTAATAGACTTTATTATATAGAGTATTAAATACATCATTTCTTGGACCTGGGAAGGATGGCCATAGAAATTGATGTTATTTTTTTCTGATATTATTATTCATATAAAATGTGCTGAAAGTAAATATACCACATTAGCAGCTATGGTTTTTGTTCTTCTTCCCTATTTTCTGTTTTTCTTAAATGTTCATTAGTATAATTTTAAGTAAAAATGAAAAAAATATTGAATATTATGTGAAATTCCAAGAAATTCCAAGAAATTTCCTTGGAAGTTGATTGTAGAGGGTAAAAAAGTCTAAGGATTTAAGTTTATGTTTAATATAATCAAATAGTGTGATATGGTTGCTAAATAGTCATAAGCTACAGTAACCAGAATAAAATATACCAACAGAGCTAAGTAGTAAAATCATTAATTCTGTATAAGTAAAACATGATGGGAATGATGCATTTAATCATGGATTCCACATTTCAAAAGGAACATCAGACAAACTGAGCTATAAATATGTTGAAAATGATACTCTGTAGAGGCATTTGGGCTTTTTTTCTATGGAAAGATAGTAGAGAGTATCTGAAAAAGTACCATAAAGAAAATTGAGAATAGATATTTAAAAGAACTTTACTGAGGCACAATTTATGTACCATAACTAACCTGTTTTAAGTGAACAATTAAATGATTTTTAGTAAGTTTACTAAATTGTTCAACCACTACCCCAATAAGATGCCTGTGCTTGTTTATAATTAATGAAATGTTACTTTTATTACTATAGGTATAACTATGACTGTTGTGTGTAAGTTGTAGAGAAGCACAGTAAATTTGTTTCCAAACACTTTTTTTTCCTTCTTCGCAAGAAGACACTGAAGACAAGAAGACACTGAAGCCAAATGAAGAAGGTCCTAGATCATGGACTATGATGCTTATGGTGCATGGCTTGATCAGTACATGCTAAGGCTCTGATCTTTCCATTTCTTGTGCTTTATCTCTCTGTTCAACTACTGTTCCTCCTCCTACCCTTTCTGATATATAGTGTAAGCAAAAAAATCTTTTTTTATTGTTCCCTTCATTTGAATTTATTTAGCCAGCTAGCTTGTTCTCAGCTTATTTTTTTTTTAGCATTTATTTTCCCTTGTTGAAGGAACCCTCACCCTTCTGACCCTTCTGGGGAGCCAAGGACAACTTTTTTCCCCTAACTTCTATTTGCTGGCCTCCCTTTTTATTTTATTTTATTTTTAAGACTTTATTTTTTAGAGTAGTTTTAGGGTCACGACAAAATTAGAGGAAGATACAGAGATTTTTGGGGTGCCTGGGTGGCTCAGTGGGTTAAGCCGCTGCCTTCGGCTCGGGTCATGATCTCAGGGTCCTGGGATCGAGCCCAGCATCTGGCTCTCTGCTCAGCGGGGAGCCTGCTTCCTCCTCTCTCTCTGCCTGCCTCTCTGCCTACTTGTGATCTCTGTCAAATAAAATGAATAAAATCTTAAAAAAAAAAACAGATTTTCAGTATATCCCCACATATACTTGCAGGTACATAGCCTACCCCATCAATATCCCCTGCTAAAGTGGTACATTTATTATGTTTGATGAACCTATCTTGACATTTCATAATTACCAAAAGTCCATAGTTTACCTTTCATTTCAATTTTGGTGTTGTATATTCAGTGAGTTTGGACAAAGCAAGATGACATGTATCCCTCATTAATATTCAGAATTTTACTGCCTAAAATTTTTCTGTGTCCTGCCTATTCATTCACCCCATGAACTCTGCAACCACTGATCTTTTTACTATCTCCACACTTTTGCTTTATTCATTATGTCATATAGTAGGATCCTTCACTATGTAGCTTTTTTAGTTGGTCTCTTTCACTTAGTAATATGCATTTAAGGTATACCATGTCTTTTTATGGCTTGATACCAATTTCTTTTTAGTGCTGAGTAATAGTTCATGCCTGGATGTACCACACTTTATCCATTCACCTACTGAAGGACATCTTGGTTGCTCCCAAATTTTAACAAGTATGAGTAAAGTTGTTATGAACATCCATGTGCAAGTTGTTCTATAAAAATAAGTATTCAACTCCTTTGGATAAATATCAAGGAGTGCAATTACTTGATATCTGATAAGAATATATTTAGTTTTATAAGATATAGCCAAACCATCTTCCACACTTGCTGTACTATTTTATATTCTTACCAACAACGAATGATAGTTTCTGTTGCTAAACATCCTTGCCAGCAGTTGGTAGTGTCCATGTTCAGGATTTTGGTTATTCTAATAGGTGTGTGATGATTGCTCATTGTTGTTTTAATATTCCATCTGTATATCTTCTTTGGTGAAGTGTCTATTAAGATCTTTGGCCCATTTTTTAATCTGGTTCATTTCCATATTATTTAGTTTTAAGTGTTCTTTGTATATTTTGGATAAAAGTCTTTTTTCAAATGTGTCTTTTGTAAATATTTTCTCCCAGTCTGTGGCTTGTTTTCTCATACATTTGACATTACTTTTGAAAATTATATGTCGTTGATTTGAATGAAGTATAGGTTATGAAATATTTCTTTCATGGGTTATGATTTTTTTAAAAAAGATTTATGAGATTAAGAGTCACTTATGGTTTGTCTCGCTCCCAATCCCATCTTCTTTCATTTATTCTTCTCGTACCCACTTAAGCCCCCATGTTGCATCACCACTTCCTCATATCAGGGAGATCATATGATAGTTGTCTTTCTCCGCTTGACTTATTTCGCTAAGCATGATACGAGGGTTGCTGGGGGGAGGGGGTTTGGGAGAAAGGAGTGGTATTATGGACATTGGGGAGGGTATGTGTTTTGGTGAGTGCTGTGAAGTGTGTAAACCTGGTGATTCACAGACCTGTACCCCTGGGGATAAAAATATATGTTTATAAAAAATAAAAAATTATATATAAAAAAAAAAGATTTATTTATTTATTTATTTGACAGACAGAGATCACAAGTAGGCAGAGAAGCATGCAGAGAGCAGAGAGCCCAATGTGGGGCTCAATCTCAGGACCTTGGGATCATGACCTGAGCCGAAGGCAGAGGCCTTAATCCACTAAGCCACCCAGGCGCCCTGTAGGTTATGATTTTTTATTATTATACGTAGGGTCACCTTGATTTTCTTCTAGGTTATCTTCTATGAGTTTTAAGGTTTTGTGTTTTACATTTGGATCATAGGTCCAGTTTGAATTAATTTTTCTGAAAGTGTTAAGTGTGTGTCTAGAGTCATGTTTTTGTTTGTTTTGCATTTGGATGTCCAATTGTTTCAACACCATTGGTTAAAAGTCTATCTTAGCTCCTTTGTACTATCTTTGCTTCTTTGTGAAAGATCAGTTGACTATATTTCTGTCTGTCTGTTTCTGGACTCTGTTCTGTTCCATTGGACTATCCATTGTTTTGACAATACTACATTGTCTTGACAACTGTATCTTTATGGTAAGTCTTAAAATCTGGCAGTGGCATTCCTCCAATTTTGTTCTTCTTCAATAGTGTGTCAGATATTATGGGTTTTTGCCTCTTTATATAAACTTTAAAATCAGTTTGTTGGTATTGATAAAATAATTGAGATTTTGAATGGCATTGCACTGAATTTATAGATCAAGTTGGAAGGAACTGACATCTTGATAGTGGGTCTTCGTATCTGAGCTATCAATGCACATGAATTTTCTCTCCATTTATTTAGTTCTCTGAATTTGTTCATCAGCACTTTGTTGTTTTCCTTCTATAGATTTTGTACATATTTTGTTACATTTATAACTAAATATTTCATTTTTGGGGTGCTAATGTAAACAATATAGTGTTTTTAGCTTGTTCATTGCTGGTATGTAGGAAAATGATTGGCTTTGTGTATGAACCTTGTATCTGCAACCTGTTTAAATCACTTTTTCATTTCAGGATTTAGTAGTTTTTTTTGCTTGTTTGTTTTGTTTCGTTTTATTGATTCTTTTGAATTTTCTTTTTTAAAAAATATTTATTTGAGAGAGAGAAAGTGAGAGAGTGAGCATGAGTTGGGGTAGGGGCTGAGAAAGAGGGAGAAACAGACTGTCCACTGGGCAGGGAGTTGGGCTTGGTACTAGGACCCTGAGATCATAACTGAAGCCTAAGGCAGATGCTTAACAGACTGAGCCACCCAGGTGCCCTCTTTTGGGTTTTCTATGTAGATGATCATGTCATCTTTGAACAAAAACAGTTTTATTTCCTTCTTCCCAGTCCTTATATATTTTTAAATTTCCTTGCTCTGTCTTATTGAAATAGCTAAGACTTTAAGTAGGATGTTACAAGGCAGTGATCAGTTGGAATATCCTTGCCTTGGACCTTAGTGGGGTCTTACTGGGGAAGCTTCTTATTTCTTATCACTAAGTATGATGTTAGCTACAGAAATTTATATAGGTATTTTTATCAATTTGAAGAAGTTCTCTATTCTTTCATTACTGAGAATTTTTATCATGAATAGTATTGGATTTGATAAAATGATTTTTCTGTGTATGCTGAAATGATCATGTGATTTTTTTTTTTCAGCCTGTTAATGTGATGGATTACACAGATTGGTTTGTGAATGTTGAACCAGACATGCATACCTTGGAAAAATACCACTTGGTAGATTCTTTTTATACTTTGTTGGATTCAATTTTCAAAACTTTTTTTCCAGGATTTTTGGATCTGTTTTCAGGAGAAATATTGGTCTGTTCTTTACATTCTTGTAATGTCTTTGGTCATAATGTTAAGATAATTCTGACCTCGTAGAATAAGTTAGGTTTTGCTTCTGTCTTCTGAGAGAGATTGTAGGGAATTGGTATAATTTCTTCCTTAAGTTTGGTAGCATTCCTCAGTGAACTTATATGGGTCTGGTGCTTTCTATTTTGGAAGGTTATTAGTTATTAACTTAATTTCTTTTATAAATTTCTGCCTATTCAGATTGTCTATTCTTGTGTGAATCATAACTGATTGTGTCTTTCAAGGAATGTGTACATTTCATCTAGGATATGAAACTTTTGTGCATGGAACTGTTCATGATATTTCTTTATTATACTTCTAAAGTCCATGGGATCTGTAGTATTGTCCACTCTTTAATTTCTGGTATTAATAATTAAAAATAATTAATATTAGTGATTAATAATAATTAACAATTTGTGTTCTCTCTCACTTTTTTCTTTGATCTTTCCAAAGAACCAGCTTTTGGTTTCATGGATATTCTCTATTGATTTTCTGTTTTTAATTTCACTGGTTTCTCCTGTAATTTTTATTATTTCTTTATTTACGCTTACCTTGGATTTTATTTGCTCCTTTATTTCCTAGTTTTCTAAGGTAAAGTTCAGATTATTGCTTTTAGATTTTTCTTCTTTATATATGCATTCAATGCTGTAAATTTCCCTCTAATCATTGCCTTTGCTACATCCCACAAATTTTGAGAAGTTGTATTTTTATTTTTCATTTAGTTTAAAATATTTTTAAATTTCTCTTGAGGTCTTTGACCATGTGTTATTTAGAAATATGTTGTTTAATCTCCACATATTTGGGGGTATTCCAGCTATCTTTCTGTTATTGATGTGTGGTTTAATTCCATTGTGATCTGGGGCAGACATTATATAATTTCTGTGCTTTTAAATCTGTTAAGTTGTGTTTTAGGCCCAAACTATGGCCTATCTTGGTAAATGTTTATGTGAGCTTTTGATGAATATACATTTGGCAGTTGTTGGATGAGGTAGTCTGTAGATGTCAATTACATCCTGTTGATTGATGGTGTTGTTGTGTTTAACTATGTTCTTATTGATTTTCTGTCTGCTAGATCTGTTCATTTTTTGATAGTGGGGTTGAAGTCTCTAGCTGTGATAGTGGATTCATCTGTTTCTTGCAATTCTATCAGTTTTGCTTCACTTTTGTTAGGTGCCTAAACTCTACCAGTTGGTATGTCTTTTTTGGAGAAATGACCCTATTATTATTATTTAATGTCATTTTTTTTAAGATTTTATTTTATTTATTTGACAAAGAGAGGGAGAGAGTGAGCACAAGCCGGGAGTGGGGGGGTGGGAGAGGGAGAAGCAGGCTCCCAGATGAGCAGAGAGCCTGATGTGGAGCTCTATCTCAGGACCCTGGGATCATGACCTGAGCTGATGGCAGGTCATCAATGCTGTAAATTTAACAGACCTTAAATTGACTAAATTTAAGTCAACTAAAAATTGACTAAATGACCTTAACTGACTAAACCACCCAGGTGCCTCTGTAATGCCATTCTTTTTTTTTTTTAATAATTTTTTATTTTTTATAAACATATATTTTTATCCCCAGGGGTACAGGTCTGTGAATCGCCAGGTTTACATACTTCACAGCACTCACCAAAGCACATACCCTTCCCAATGTCCATAACCCCACCCCCCTTCTCCCAACCCCCCTCCCCCCCAGCAACCCTCAGTTTGTTTTGTGAGATTAAGAGTCACTTATGGTTTGTCTCCCTCCCAATCCTTTTTTGTTTTATTTATTCTTCTCCTACCCACTTAAGCCCCCATGTTGCCATTCTTTATCCTGATAATTTCTCTTGCTTTGAAGACTGCTCTGTTTAAAGTTAATATAGCTACTCCTGCTTTCTTTTAATAGGTGTCTGCATGGTATATCTTTATCATTTTATATGTCTTTACCTTTAAAGTGGTTTTCTTGTGGACAAGATATACTTCGGTCTTTTTTTAATATTATCTGATAATCTCCCTTAATTGGTTCATTTGGACCTTTGACATTCATAATGATTATTGATATATTTGGTTAATATTTGTGATATCCATTGTTGTTTTCTATTTGTTGCCATTATCCTTTATTTTATCTTCTGTCTTTCACTCTTTTTATGGCTTTTGTGGTTTTAAATGAGCATTGTAGATGATTCCATTTTCTTTCCTTTCATATAGCATCTTGGTTATAGTTCTTATTTTACCATTTTCAGTAGTTGCTCTAAAGTTTGCAATCCACATTTATAATTAATTAAGTTCCATTTTCAAATAATACTCTATTCCTTCTCAGGTGTAAGTACCTTATAATTAAAAATAAACCTGATTCTTTTCTTCTATCCCTTATATATTTGCTTCTTTAATTTCACTTATATATATATAAACATTCATGTATGTACGACATATGTATAAACTTAGATAGTTGCTTATATCATTTGTTATTTTGACAAACTTTTATGTTTGTCATAATCAGATCAATTAAGACTAAGAAAAAATAAAAGATTTTTATATTATGTACCGTTTCTTTCCCAGTGTTCTTCTTTGCTTTCTATCAATCTGCATTTCTGAACTACATCTTATTCCTTTTCTCTATAGAACTTCTTTTAACATTTCTATTGGCAACAAATTTCCTCAATGTTTGTCTGTGAAAATGTTTCTCCTTCATTTTGAAAAGTAATTTCACAGGGTATAGAACTCTAGGTTGGTGGGTTTTCTTTTTTCTCTCAATACTTTAAATATTTTATTCTATTCTCTTCTTGCTTTATGATTTCTTAAGAGGTATAGATTTCTGTGCAAATATTTTTCTAGATTTAAATCAGTTTTTATTGTTTTATATCCATCTTCTGGCTCATCATCCTTTAGTTTTTTCAAGCTTATAGTTTTACAGTCTACAAGCATGGGATAGAAAAATAAAATTTGAACTGGTGTTTTCACAAAAGCTTTTAAAAGTTGTGAACAGAAATATACAACCTTCTAAATTTTATAAAGTAAATACATTTCAAGGACAGAAATTAAGATGTCTAGATTACAAGTGCATCTTTGGCTCATTGTTCCAAATGACTTTTTATGGTATCTGAAACATGTGGAATATACCACCAAAATGTAATGTTTTAAGGGATCAGTGTTTTTTATATAAACTTACAAACCAGCTAGAGTTCATTTTCATTTGCCAGGAGATATATAATATTGTAATTGTTCTACTAGAACTCTTCTCCTTAAATTTTAAAGTACATTTTGTGTGTGATGTAAAATCATGGCAAGTTCTTCATCAAAACAGTATTGACTCAATGAATAAAAAATATTCCTTATAAAATAATTGCAATGTTTATAATGGGCATAAATATATCGCAGACATCCTAAACTAAAAATAGTTTGCAACCATGATAAATGTAAAATACTATTAGTTGTATTTCCTACAGTTAGATTTTTGAAAAATAAACCATTATTTTCTCCTTTTTCATGATTTTATTTCATTTACAGAATCTTAGCAAAGTTTATGGTAATTCTGGAGTCTATTGTACAGAATTTACTTAATAATGTCATAACTGATGTTTGCAAAATAAGTTCTTATAACATAGATCACCAAACCAAATATTTTTATTTTAATATACTCCTTACTTAAAATAATAATGTATTTGTATATCTATCATCTGAAGTTCCAGTGACTGAGTGTGATGCTCAGAGGTCAATGACACTCTGAGCAAAACATTTTTTTAAAATTTCTTGAAAATATTTGGTAAATATCCACTTGAAAAGGAAATAAACATACAGAATAAGTTTTTACTTTTCAAAATTTAATTTAGGTGTTCATTAATTATAACCTTGTATAGTTACTCTTCATATGTTTGCTACCAATTTTTTTTTAATGAAAAAAGCTGGGAATAAAGATGATACTTATAGTTGATGTACATTATAGTTTATAAAGACATGGTTTTATAGTATGATTAAAAATGTATGATAATTTTAAAATTAGTACTTTAGTTGATACAAACTAAGTTTACTGACAATGATACTAATTTCTTTTCAACTACAGGACTTCTTTGAAATTGTAATTGGGGTCCTGATGCTTTATGTAATATGTTGCTATACTTATATTTGCCTTTTGAACATAGCTTTATTATTTGAACTTAATGATACACACATTTATATGTGCGTTTTACAAAGTAATTGTAAAATTATCAAAAATAAAAAAAGGAACAAAACTGCCTGGATTCCACTTTGTCATATTTAAGTTTGGCAGTACTTGGTACACAGGACTTTAAGTCGGTATATTGAAAACCAATTACAGTGGTTTTCAGCTTCTGTTGGTGGGCAGTATAACCATCTGGCCCCATAGCTACAGAGATAAGATTCATGACGCAGACTAATGGGGCCTGAGGATTTGTGTTATTCTAGTTACACTGATATGCAATAAAGAATAAGAAATAAAATTAAATGTTGCATGAGAATCCTTTCTTCTTCAAACTGACTGGGCTATGTGACAGACTTTTTAATTGAATAGTTTGAATAACTGAAAAATACCTTATATTCTGACTGTAGAATGCTAGTTCTTAAAAAAAAATGGAAATATAGTGTACTACATTTAATATTATAACTTACTAACTATATATTTATCTTTCCTTTGGATAGCAATAACTTGATTTCAAATAATAGTGTTTTATCCTAGAGTGTTTTTTAATATTAAGTTTGTTTATATGTTGGAAAATAAATACTATTGATGGAGATGACTATTGTTGCAATATAGAACACAAATATAAATGATCCTAATATATGAGAAAGACTGATTTTGAGATTATTTTAGAATTCATATCACCAACTAAAATAATCAGTTGAGAATGGCTTAAGAATTAAACTGTATAAAACAAAGATCAGTTAATAATAACCAAAAATGTGTTTGTAGGTACCTAAGATGAGATTCAGTATTAAAGCATTTCATTAACCCCAAATGACCTAGCAGATAAGGAAGAAATATACTTTGTAAGAACCTCAGAATTTTGGGGGACACGTTTTTCCCCTCTCACTTAAGATCTAAAAAATAAGTAAAAACTTGGTTATTTTTCATTGTAAAAGACCCCTCTTATGATCTCGTTAAAATTAACATTTATAGAATTGCTAGATACTTATAGAGAGTTATGGGATGAGATAATGACAAAATGTGCCCATCCCCCAATATTTGAGAATATAATCAAGGATTATAATAATTTTTTATAAATGTACTTACTGAAAATATATTTATTACTGATTTTTTATTCTTCTGCTTACTTTGGATTTAATTTGCTCTTCTTGATTTACTTTCCCAAGGTGGAAACTTAAATTATTGATTTTATATCTTCTAAAGGTGAATTCAATGCTGTAGATTACTCTAAGCATTGCTTTCATTGCAACCCACAAATTTTTATAAGGTGCATTTTCATTTAGCTAAAGATATTTTTAAATTTATCTTTGAGCCATATGTTATTTAAAAATACACTGTTTGATATCCATGTATTTTGATATTTCCCAGCTATTTTTCTTTTATTGATACCTAGTTTAATTCCACAGTGTTCTGAGAGAGACATTGTATGCTTTCTTTTCTTTTAAATTTGTTAAGATATGTTTTATGGCCAAGATTATATTTTATCCTGGCAAGTATTCCATGTAAACTAGAGAAGAATTTGTAGTCTTCTGTTGTTAGTTAAGGTAGATAATGTCAAATATCCAGCTGACTAATGGACTTCAACCATGTCCTTACTGATTTTCTGCCTGCTGGATCTATCTGTTTCTGATAGGGGGATGTTGAAGTTTCCAAATTTAATAGTGGCTTCATCATGTCTCCTTTCATTTCTCTCAGTTTTGCCTCAGGTGTTAATGCTGCTTTTAGGCATATGCACAATAAAGATTATTATGTCTTCTTGTAGAATTGTCCTTTTATCATTATGTAATACCCTACTTTATGCCTGATAATTTTCCTTGCTCTGAAATCTGCTATGTCTGAACTATTAAAGCTTCTCTAGCTTTCTTTCTTTCTTTTTTTAAAAATATTTAATTTATTTATTTATTTGACAGAGAGATCACAAGTAGGCAGAGAGGCTGGCAGAGAGAGAGAGAGAAGCAGGCTCCCTGCTGAGCAGAGATCCCAATGCGGGGCTCGATCCCAAGACCCTGAGATCATGACCTATGCCGAAGGCAGAGGCTTAACCCACTGAGCCACCCAGGGGCCCCTCTAGCTTTCTTTTGATTAGTGTTAGCATGATATACCTTTCCCCATTACTTAATTTTTTTTAATCTTTTTTAATGTGTGCCACAGAAGAATGAACATTTTTAATTGAAAATTAATTCACATACCATAAAAATCACCTTTTTAAATTGTATAATTCAGTGAAAATATTTCTTTTTTAAGTGAAAAATATTTCTAAACAATAATAACATGATTTTTTATCAACAGCTTTTCATGTTGTTAACTATTCTACAATATCAGTTTTAGTGTTTTTGTAGTATTTCATTGGCTGTACTAAATAGCTTAGTTAATTATACTGTTTAAGAAATTAAGGATTTTGGGGTATTAAATGAATATTTGTATATACTATCTCTTTTCATCTCTGTAATTTTTATTATACTTTTTATTTGTGGTATAATTGACATAATATCATATTTGCTCCAGAAATACAATATAATGATCACTATTTCTATATATTGTGAATGATCAGCACAGTAAGTCTAGTTAACATCCCTCACCATATATTGTTACAAAATTTTTTTCCATGTGATGAGAACTTTTAAGATGTACTTTCTAGCAGTTCTCAAATATGCAATACAATATTATTAATCAAAGGCATCCAGCTCTGCATTACCTCCTCATGACCTATTTATTTTATAACTGAATATTTGTACCTTTGGACAGCTCATCCTATTTTGCCAACCCCTACCCCTGCTGCTGCACCACAGATCTGTTTGTATCTATGAGCCTGATTTTTTTGTTTTTGTTTTTTTTTCTTCAAATTCCACATGTAAGTGAGATCATCCAGCATTTGTCTTTCTTTGTCTGATTTATTTCACTTGGTATAATACCCTCAGGGTCCATCTATGTTATTGCAAATAGCAGGATTTCATTTTTCCTATGGCTGCATAATATTCCATTTTATGTATATACCACATTTTCTTTACCCATTTATCTGTCTGTGGACACTTAGGCTGCTGACCTGTCTTGGCTATTGTAAATGCTGTTAGAATGAATATGAGGGGTACATACATCTTTTTGAGCCAGTGTTTTCTTTGTCTTCAAATAAATATTGAGAAGTAGAATTATTGGATTAAATGGTAGTTTTATTGGGGTGCCTGGGTGGCTCAGTCTTTAAGTGTCTGCCTTCAGCTCAGGTCATGGTCCCTAAGTCCTGGAATCGAGCCCCACTTCGAGCCCCACATTTGCTCCCTGCTCAGTGGGAAGCCTGCTTCTCCCTCTCCTATTTCCCCAGCTTGTGTTCCCTCTCTTGCTGTCTCTCTCTGTGTCAAATAAATAAATAACATTTTTTTTAAAAAGACAGTAGTTTTATTTATTTATTTATTTGAGGAACCTCCATACTGCTTTCTACAGTGATTATACCAATTTACATTCCCATTAGCAGAGCATAAGCCTTCCCTTTTCTTCACATCCTTGTTGTTTCCTGTCCTTCAGACAATGGCCATTCTAGCAGGTATGAAGTGATATCTCATTGTGGTTTTGATTTATATTTCCCTGATGATTACTGATAGTGAGCATCTCTTCATGAACCATGTTGGCCATCTGGATATCTTTAGGAAATGTCTATTCAATTCACTGCCCATTTTTTAACTGGATTTTACTTTGGTTATCTGTTGTATAACTTCTTTATATATTTTGGATATTATCCCCTTATTACATATATGACTTACAAATATTTTCTTACATTCAGTAGCTTGCCTTCTCATTTCTTTGATGATTTCCTTTGCTGTGCAGAAGCTTCTTAGTTTAATGTATTTTTACTTCATGTATTTTTGCTTTTGTGTCCTTTGCTTTTTGTGTCAAAACTGAAAATCACCACCAAGGATATTGTGAAGTACAAGTTTTTTTTTTTTTAATCTATTTTGAGTTAATTCTTGTTTATAGTAAAAGCTGTAGGTCCAGTTTTATTCTTTTGCATGTTGCTGTCCAGTTTTCCCAACACCATTTACTGAGGAGACTCTTTTTTCCCTGTTGTATATTCTTGGCTCTTATGTCATAAATCAATTGACCATCTATGTGTGAGTTTATTTCTGGTCTCTCTTTTTTGTTGTATTTAACTGTATTTCATATTCTAATCCCATACTGTTTTGATTATCATGGCTTTGTAATGCAGTTTGAAATTAAGGAGCATAATGCCTCCAGCTTTGTTGTTTCTCAAGATTGTTTTGGCTATTTAAGGTTTTTGTGGTTTTATACAAATTTAGGGTTGTTTGTTATATTTCTGTTATATTTAAACATCAATAGTCAAAGCACCAAAAAATGCCATTGAAAATTAGCTAAGAATTTCACTGCAATGTAGATTACTTAGGGTAGAATGGGCATTGACCAAGGTATATTCTTCCAGTTTATGAGCATGGAATAACTTTCCATTTATTTGTCTCTTCTTCAATTTAATTAATTAGTTAGTTTCAGTATAAGGGTCTTTTCCTTGCATTGCTAAATTTATTCCCAGGTATTTTATTCTTTCTGTTGCAATTGTAAATAAGATTGTTTTATTATAGTTGATTATTAGTGTATAGGAACACAACAGATTTTTGTTGGTTTTCTTTCCAGCAACTATACCGAATTCCTTTATTCAGAGTGTTTTTTTTGGTGGAGTCTGTAGGATTTTCTACATATAATATGCTATCTGAAAATAGTGATAGGTTTACTTCTTCTTTCCAATTTGGATGCTTTTTCTTGCCTAATTGCTCTCTGGACTTCTAATACTGTGTTGAATAAAAGTGGTGAGAGTGGGTATCCTTGTCTTTTTCCTGTTCTTAGAGGAAAAACTTTGTGCTTTTACTGTTGTATATGATACTATCTGTGGATTTGTCATATATGTCCCTCATTATGTTGACTTATGTTCTGTCTATACCCTTTGTTAAAATACTCAGTTTATCATAAATGAAAGTTGAATTTAGTCAGGTGCTTTTTCTGCAGCTGTCAAGATACTCATATGATTTTTATCCTTCATTTTGTCAATGTGGTATATCATCACATGTGCCAAATTGTGGATGTTGAACTATCCTTTATTCCAAGGCATAAATCCCACTTCATTATGGTATGATCCTTTTAATGTATTGTTGAACTTATTTGCTAATATCTTGTAGAGGATTTTTGCATCTGTGCTCATGAAAGATACTGGTCTTTGACTTTTTTTGTAGTGTCCACTAATTTTGGTATCAGGATAATGCTGACCACGTTAAATGAGTTTGGAAATGTTTTTTCCTCTCCTTTTTTAGAAGAGTATAGGAAGGATTGGTATGAATTGTTTGGATATTTGGTAGAATTCATCTCCATCACTTTACTTTTAATTTATCCATGTCTGTACACTTAAAGTACGATTCCTAGACATGATTTTTTGGTTCACTCTACTTTGATCCATGATGTTTTTGCATTGGTGCTTTGACTGTTGATGTTTAAAACATATTTATAAAAAATAAAAAATTAAAAAAACAAAAAAAAACAAAAAAAACCATATTACTTCTTTTTATTTTAAGATTTTTTTTTTTTAATATGACAGAGAGACACAGTGAGGGAGAGAACACAGGCAGGTGAAGAGGGAGAGGGAGAAGCAGGCTTCCTGCTAAGCAGGGAGCCTAATATGGGGCTGTATTCCAGGACCCTGGGATCATGAACGACTGAGCCACCCAGGCGCCCTTAAAGTGATTATTTCGATAGCTGGATTACTATCTATTACATTTGTTACTGTTTTCTATAATTGTTCTTGTTTTTGTTCCAATTTTAGCCTTATATTCTTTTCTGCCTTTTGTGCTTTAATTGAGCATCATTTATTATTTCATTTTCTGCCTTATCTCAGCACATTTGTTTTCTTTTTTCATTTTTTTATTAGTTGCCCTTGAGATTGTAATAACTCAAGTCCACTCTCAAATGACATATACTATTTCACATGTAGTGTAAATATCTTTTTTTTTTTAAAGATTTTATTTCTTTATTTGACAGAGAGAGATCACAAGTAGGCAGAGAGGCAGGCAGAGAGAGAGGAGGAAGCAGTCTCCCTTCAAAGCAGAGAGCCCGATGCGGGGCTCGATCCCAGGACCCTAGGATCATGACCCTAGCCGAAAGCAGAGGCTTTAACCCACTGAGCCACCCAGACACCCCTGTAAATATCTTTTAACAGTAAGATATTTCTAATTCCTCACTCTTGTTCTTGCATTATTATTGCCATTCATTTTATTTATATGCATATAGAAATTTACATACATATACATAGATAATCAAATACAGTTTTGCCATTAGTATTTGAGCAAACTGTTACCTGTTAGATAAACTAAGAATAGGAAGAATAAAAGGTTTTTATTTACTCTTCACTTGTTTCTTTCCCACTGCTCTTCCTTATGTAGATCTGAGTTTCTGAACAATATTATTTTCTTTCTAACTGCTTTTAACATTTCTTTCGAGGCAAGCCTATTGGCAACAAATTCCTTCAATTTTTGTTTTTCTGAGAGTTTTTTTTTTCATCCACTTTAAAAAGACAATTTCACAGGGCGTAGATTTTTATATTGAGTTATTTTGTCTTGACAGCAAATATTACACTCAGTCCTCTCCTTCCTTGTATGGTTTCTTAGGAGAAGTTGGATATAATCCTGATTTTTGCCCCTCTATGGGTAAGGTATCACCCCACTGGTGTTTTGTTTTATCTTTTGCTTGTTTTTTTTTTT
The DNA here is from genome assembly GCF_011764305.1 of Mustela putorius furo. Classification (NCBI taxonomy): domain Eukaryota; kingdom Metazoa; phylum Chordata; class Mammalia; order Carnivora; family Mustelidae; genus Mustela; species Mustela putorius. The sequence continues at coordinate 61,262,821 of NW_025422005.1, read as the reverse complement.
TCTTGTTTTTTGCCTTAATCCTGTTTGGTGTTTTCTGAGCTTCTTCTATTAGTGAGCAGGTGTCTGACATTAATTTGCAGAAATTGTCCTATCATTACTATTTTAAATGTTTCTTCTTTTTCTATGTCACTTTTGTCTCATTATGGTGTTTCCATTATGTATATGTTATACTTTTTTTTTTAAGATTTTATTTATTTGTTTGACAGACAGAGATTACAAGTAGGCAGAGAGGCAGGCAGAGAGAGAGAGGAGGAAGCAGGCTCCGTGCTAAGCAGGGAGCCCGATGTGGGGCTTGATCCCAGGACCCTGGGACGATGACCTGAGTTGAAGGTGGAGGCTTTAACCCACTGAGCCACCCAGGTGTCCCCATGTTACACTTTTTGTGGTTATCTCACACTTCTGCAATATTCTTTTCAGCTTTTTTCAGTGATTATTTTTTCTCTTTTGATTTTTGGTTTTGTGAGTTTCTATTAACATATTCCCAAGCTGAGAGATTTCTTTTTTATGCATGTCCATTCTACTAAAGAGGCCATTAAAGGTATTAATCATTTCTGTTACAGTGGTTTGGATCTCTAACATATTTTTGATTTTTTAAAAAATTTATCTTTCTTTTTATGCTGTCTTTTTTGTGTGTTGTTTATTTTTTCCTTTAGAGTCCTTAGTATATTAATCATGGTTGTTTTAAATTCTCAGGCTGATAATTCCAACAGCCCTGTAGTATCTGAATCTGGTTCTTATGCTTGTTGCGTGCTGTCTTTTAGTATGCCTTGTAACATTTTTTATGGAAAGCCAGACATCATGTTATGGTAAAAAGAACTCCAGTAAAATAGTGTGTGTTGTAGTGGTAGGTGTGGATAGGTCTCAGTTCTTGTAGTGAGGCTGTGCTTCCTAGGCTGTGAATTTCACAAGTATTTTTTTGGCTCTCCTACACGTTAGATGGGACAGGGTGGCCAGAGTAGGCTGGAATTGTGTACTTTCTTTCTCCCAAGGTTTGGTGGGGTTATAGTTGGATATTTCCCTACTTCCCTGTCAGTTAGGCTCCAGTAAAACCTCAGTTATTTATTGTGTGTTAAATATATTCTCTTGAGGGTAGGCCTTGTTAAGAAGAACAGGGTAGTCTGGTGTATTTCAGATTTATTCCTTTATTCTCTCTTTGTCAGAGCCTGAGCAGATTTTTCTCTAATATTCACTCTGAGGACCTGCTAGAGCTCCTGAGTGTTTATCTCACAAAAGCATGAGGCCTGGAGTTTCTAAATTTGTGTTATCAACACTTAGCCTCCAGTTACTTGTCAGTCCTGGTTTCCTACCCTGGCATTGGTTCCTGCAGAGGTTTCTATTGGTGAGTTTCTCTTCAGTTACTTATGGATCTTTGTATCCACTTGCGTATCTCTGATTTTTGATTCAGTGGTTTTCCTTATACCCTCACTTTTCTGATAAATCTAAGAGGAGTTGCTGATTTTTTATTTTATTCATTATTTTATTTGTTAGTATGGTGTAACAACTTCTAAACTCCTTATATGCTGTATCAGAAACCAAAAGGGCCTTAATTTATTTTTGGAAGACTACATTCTATCTTGAGTTGTTAATTGAACTAGATTTATTTTAGTAACACTTATTTATAGTGCTTGTTATGTACCAGACACTATTCTAAAGTCTTTATGCCAACTCATTTAGTCTTCATAACAATTATATCCATTTAGTACTGTTTCGATCCTCATTTTGTAGATGAGAAAACTGAGGCATATAAATTGGATACATAACAAACCGAGGGTATATAACTTGCTTGAGGTCACCAAGCTCAGAATAAACTTACATTTGTTTCTTTTTTTTCTAACTATCTTATAAGCTCAAAAATAAGCTCAAAAATCAAAATAACTGCCTTTTTAACCAACAGATTGTGATTGAGGTAAAGTTGTGCCAGTTAGGCTTACCCTTTAGAGGGTCTGACAGGTTCTCTTATACTTCTTTGGCCCTGAGTCAACCATAGAGAAACTCTTACTACACTACTATAGAGACACACAAATAGAGATGTGAGAGAATGACATAGTGAAGGCTGGTGTAGATGGAAAGAACCTGGGACAGTATGGTGAGAGAGACCCATACATCCTAGCATCCCAGCTGAACCTACTGTCAGTGTTCTTGTCAATGTATCAGACATGTAAGTCAGACATCTTGGACGTGTCCATTCAGATAAGCCCTACAAGATTGAATCTCTAGTTAATATCACTTGGAAAAGAACTGCCTAGTCGAATCAAGTCAACCTATAGAATCCTGCAAGATAATAAGTTACAGTTGTTTTAAGCCCATAGATTTTGGGGTGCTTTTTTATGTACCATAAATAAATGAAAAATATACATTCTTTTTCTAGGAATTTGGATATTGGTGGTAGAGAATTCAAAGGGAAAGATTTTAAGGAATTAAGAATAGATCTCAATCTAAATGACAGATACTTTGCCATTTATACTTAGAAGTCTGTTCTCCAGATTTACTGAGAGGTAATCAACATAACATTTAAGTTTAATGTGTATGGTATGATGAATTGATACACATGTATATTGGAAAATGATAATCACAATAAACTTAGTTAACACATCTGTCACCTTATATAATTACTATCTATCTGTTTATTTATTTATTTATTTACTTTGTTATGATATTATTTAGGATGTATTACTCTCTTAGCAACCTTCAAGTACAAAATATACAATATAGTATTGCTAACTATAGTTACCATGTTGTATGCTATATCGCTAGAATTTATCTTGTATCTGGAAGACTGTAACCATTTCCTGCACCCCGTTTTGACCACCTTTGGCAACCAATAGTTTATTCTTTACAGCATTTGTCTTTCTCTGATTATTTCACTTAATATAAAACCTTAAAAATCCATCTATATTGTATAAAATGGTAGGATTTCCTTTTTCTCATGACTGAATAATATTCCATTATGCATATATGTATGTACTATGTAGAATATATCTCTAAGTATTACATTTATTACATTTTTTTAACTGTTCATCTGTCAATGGGCACTTAGGTTGTTTCCAAGCCTTGGCTGTTGTAAATAATGCTGTCATGAATATGGGAGGTGCAGATATCTCTGCGTGATAATTATTTCATTTTCTTTGGATACAAACTCAGAAGTGGAATTGCTAGATCTTGTGGTAATCCCATTTTTAATTTTTTGAGGAACCTCCATACTATTTTCCATGGTGGCTGTATCAGTTCACATTCTTACCAAGAGTGCACAAATGTTTGTTCTCTCTTCTCCACATCTTCCCCAGTGTTATTTCTTATCTTTTTGAATATAGAAATTGTACAGTTATGAGGTAGTATCTCATTATGGTTTCATTTGCTTTGATGATTAGTGGTGTTGATCATCTTCTTAATAAATGGCTTCTTGGCCATTTATGTGTGTCTTTTTTGGAAAAAAAATCTGTTCAAGTCCTCTTCCTATTTTATAATTAGATGATGATGGTGATGATGATGATGGTTGCTACTGATTTGTATGAGTTTCTTTTATATTTGGATATTTACCCCTTATTAGATTAATTGCAAATATTTTCTCCCATTCCATAATTTGCCTTTTCATTCTGTTTATTTTTTTTTTTTTTTTTTTCTGTGTAGAAGCTTCTCAGTGTGATGTATCCCTACTTGTTGATTTTTGCTTTTGTTGACTTTGATTTTGGAGTCATATCCAACAATCATTGCCAAGACCAATGTCAAGGAACTTTTTCCCTATGTTTTCTTCTAGGAGTTTTATAGCTCCCAGTCTTTAAGTCTTTTGATTTAATTTTTGAGTTAATTTTGAGATTATTTTTATAAATATATAAGCAGTCAGATTTAATTCTTTTTCTAATGAATATCCAATTTTCTCAACACCATTTATTTTGTCCTTTCCCCATTGAGTATTCTTTGTTCCCTTGTCAAATATTAGTTGACCATATATGGGTAAGTTTATTTTTGGGCTCTCTATCCTTTTAAATTGGTCTGTGTGCCTGTTTTTATGCCAGTACCATAGTGTTTTGATTACTCTGGATTTGTAATATGTTTTAAAGTCAGAAAGTGTGAGCCCTCCAGCTTCATTTTCTTTTTCAACATTTTTTTTGCCTAGTTGAGTTTCTTGGGTTGTTGTTATTGTCCCATATTATTTTAGGATTATTTTTTCCTATATCTTTGAAAAATACCATTTGAATTTTAAAAAGAATTGTATTGAATCTGTAGATAGCTTAGGATAGAATGGACATGTAAGAGTATTAATTGTTTCTGAACACAGGATCTTTCCATTTGTGTGTGTCTTTAATTTCTTTCATTAATGTCTTAGAGATTTCAGTTATATATCTTTTACCTCCTTGGTTATATTTATTACTAAGTACTTGATTCTTTTTGATGCTTTTATAAGAGGATTGGTTCCCTTATCTCCTTTTCAGATACCTCATTGTTAGTATATATAAAATGAAACGACTTTTGTATGTTTATTTTGTGCCCTCATCTTTACTGAATTTTTTAAACCATTTTCATGAAGTCTTGAGGATATTCTATAAATAATATCATGTTATCTGCAAACAGAAAATTTACTTCTTCCTTTCTGATTTGGATTCCTTTTTTTCTTTTTCTTAGCTGATCACTCTAGCTCAGATTTCTAGTATTATGTTGAATAGGGGTGGCAAGAGTGGGTACCTTTGCTTTTTTCTGATCTTAGAAGAAAAGCTTTCAACCTTTCACCGTTGAATATGATGTTAGCTGTTGACTTACCATAGATGGCCTTTGTTAGGTTGAATTGTAATCCTTTTATACCCTCTTTGTTTAGACTTTTCATTATGTAAGGATTTGATTTATCAAATGCTTTTTTTGCATCTATTGAGATGATCATATGATTATTGTCTTTTGTATCATTTTATAAGTACATTGTACTAATTGAGTTTGTGTTGTTGAACCATTCTTGCCTCTCAGGGATAAATCCCACATGATCATGGTGTATGATTTTTTAAAAATGCTGTTGAATTTGACTTCCTAGAATTTCGTTCAGAATTTTTGCACATATATTCATTAGGGATATTGGCTGTTATTTTTCTTTTCTTTGATGGCCTTGTAAAATAAGTTTGGAAGTCTTTTATCCTGTTCAACATTTTGGAAAAGTTTGAGAAGGACTGGCATTCATTATTCTTTAAATGTTTGATAGAATTTGCCAATTAAGCTCTCTATGGCAGAACTTTTCTCTGGCGAGAGGTTTTTAATTATTGATTCAATCTCCTTACTAGTAATTAGTCTGTTCAGATGTTCTTTTTCTTCCTGAATAAGTAGACTGTATATTTCTAGGAATTTATCCTAGGTTGTTCAGTTTGTTGGTGTGTGATTATTCATAGTATTCTCATGATTCTTTGTATTTATTTGATATCAGTTGCAATGTTTACAATGTTTTATTCTTTCAAAACCTAACCCTTAGTTTTGTTGTTGTTTTCTTTATTTCATTTATTTCTGCTCTGATCTTTTAAAAATTTCCTTCCTTCTACTAAATTGGGTATAGTTTGTTGTTTTTCCTATAGTTCCTAGAGGTAAGAAGTTATCTTTTTCACGATATTTTTTAATGTATGTATTTATCGCCATGAAATTCCTGGTTAGAATTTCTTTTGCTGCATTCTGTAAGTGGTGATAAGTTATGTTTCTATTTTCAATTGTTTCCAGTTTTTTTTTAGTTTCACTTTGATTTCTTCTTTGAACCATTGATTATTCAGGAATAGAAGTCTTAATGTTTTCTGCTTCTAAATTTACTATATCTCTGAGGAAAGTAAAAAATAGCCATATTTATTGAAACATGATTCAGTTCTAGGTCCAAACTATGAAAACTACAAAAAAAGTGCCCTGACCTCAGAGTGTATGTAATTTAATTGGAAATACAGCAGTTAGATTGTATAACATATAAACACATAATTTCTAAATGGGGATGTAGGCATGGCACAGGAATGTAAATTACTAAGAGTTAATTAGACAATGGTTTGCTGAAGAGGGTTACACCAAGAGAGAAGTAAATATGACATCCTTAAATATCAGAGTCAAGCATAGCAAAATTCAACATATTTCATTAACTAAGAATCCATTATTTTTAACTGTTTAGAATTCTGATTATTGAATTAAAAAGTTAATACTTCAACAGTTCTATTTTACTTTATCACATAGTTAATTTTATTGTTTTCACAGTTTACATTTAAACATAAAATAATTAAGCAAACTAGATTTATTAAAAATTCTGAAATTTTAGTTCCCTAATCATTTTGATATTTAATGTTACAGAAGGTTTTTTAAACATATGTCTATAATTGGCATATTTTTAACTCAAACTAGGAAGTTGTTGTCCAAAATGAATAAAAAGATATTCAATTAAGTACTATCATGACAATTATCTCAAGTTTGGATTTGTGTGACCTAATAATTCTCTTATTTCTCAGACTACACATCTTATATGTAAGAAAAAGTTTTCAAGTGAGGCAATAATACTAATCACACTAACTCACTCATTAGGTATTATTAAAAAATTATTTTGAACATATTTGGGCATTTTGAGGAAGGGGTCATTGTTATCTTATGTATCAGTATCTGTTAACTTCACAAAACAGTGTCCTTGAATTTCACAGAGTAAGTAACAAGGTTGATCAATTAATGGCTAAAGTTAGAATGTTTAAGTAATTGTAGAACCTTTCATTTAGTCAGATTATCTAGTATGTCTGAGATCAATAAAAGAAATAGAAAAAAATTTTACTTTTGAATAATAACAGTGGTAGATTATTGACATCATGTTCAAGTGACATATGAATTACATTAATTGAGAAAATTTTAAAATAAAAATCTTTCGGGGCACCTGGGTGGCTCAGTGGGTTAAAGCCTTTGCCTTCGGCTCAGGTCATGATCCCAGGGTCCTGGGATCGAGCCCCGCATCGGGCTCTCTGCTCGGCGGGGAGCCTGCTTCCTCCAATCTCTCTCTCTGCCTACTTGTGATTTCTGTCTGTCAAATAAATAAATAAAAATCTTTATTAAAAAAATAAATAAAAATCTTTCATTGCTTGTTATAAGTTTATAAACAATAATTATACTTAGTAACACTATTTAGAATCCCTGAAAATAAATGCTAGGAAGATTATATCTTCTACAAAGAAATAAAGAAATACAAAAATAAACTATTAGAGGTGGAATAATCTGTGTGAACAATGGATGCTTGAAGTAATAGTTTATCTATCAATGTGTCACTGTCTATATACACACACATCCACACACACAAGTTTACCAGTGCACTGACAAAAGATGTAAAATCATGCTGTTCTATGTTGATATGTTTTGTCGAGAGATTTTGCTATGAGCTATGATCTAAAACACTTTAACTTCAGTTAATAATAATGCATTAGTTAATAATAATTAGTTAATAATAATGCATTAAGATTGGATAATTAATTGTAATAAATATACAACACTAATGCAAGATGTTAATAGGGGGAACTGACAATAAGGATGTATATGGCATCTCTGTGTACTTTCAATTTTTCTGTAAACTTAAACAGCTCTAAAAAATAAAGCCTATTAATTTTAAAAAAATCACTTGGCTGAAAAAGAAAGGAAAAGAATAGTTTGGATATGACTCCACTTTGCAGATTTCTTACAAAATTACTATTGACTCAAAAATTATATTCTATAGCTGAAACTTTTGAGCACCCCATTGTCTTGAAACATTCTGATTTATGCCCGAGATGTGGTCTCTCATAAACCCCTGTGATAAACCAGAGTTTGCCTGCATTAGGCCAAAATGGGGGAAAAAAATAGGTTTTTTGAAAGGAGAGCTTGGGGAAAGACTTAAGGTATTTTCTAAATATGGAGTCCAAATAATGGAATACCTTTTGTATATTGCCTTTCATTTGAAGACCCATAGAGCTTGGTAAGTTTGTAAAGATTCATTCACTTCTGTTTATTTTATATCAGCATCTTTAAATTTGGAAGACCATTTTACCTGTAGTTTAGGCAGGTCTTTCACAAGGTGTCCATGACTTACCCAGGTACATGCTTAATTACATATTCTTTGGCCCTCAGCCCAGAGACTCTGATAATGCAGATATTATATGGAGCCTAGGAATCTGCTTTCTGTTTAATTCCTTAAATGGTACTTAAGAGTTTGAGGATTACAGTTCCCAGGCTTTAGCTAGGATATAAAAAATAGCTAATCTCTTGAAAGAGTGTGAGGGTTTAGCTGGATTTCCACATTTATTTTCATTTGGATTTTGCTACCCTAGTTTACTTCCACATAGTGGAGATTCTTCCAACAGGAAAGATAGTTAATCTTACTAAATGCTCTCAGGCCACTTGAGTTCAAATACTCTCTTCTAAACTATCACTGGGTGACTGTGTTTTGTGAAAGCTAAAATTACCTACAGTAAAGGAAATTTCAAATACATGAGAAATACTATGTAAAATTACATTAAAGAACTTTGATCTAGAGATCTTACATAAATTTAAATTAGTCAAATTTTAAAACTGTTAGAATTCTAGATCTTAATTGCTTAGTTGACTTGAACATAGAAATAAATAATGTGATTGCAAATTGTCTCTTTAAGAATTTTGTAGCAGTTGAAACCCTGTATTGAGCCTTAATTTCATTTAGCTACATTTTTCAGCCTCTTACACAAATGTTAGCACTATCCTGACTTGGAAGCTTATCATTAAATGCATTTCTTTATTTAGCAGAATATTTTAACCAGAATTATTATACAAGGCATAATAAGGTATCATTTTCTTTTATTTTTCTTGCCTCAATGTTTTACTTCTTAACTGTTTTTACCAAATTCCGTGTTTTCTAAGTATCCTAGGAAAAAGGAAATTTTTTTTTTCTTTTACTGATTAGTTGATTGGCAAGGGCAATGATAACATTTTTGACTTGTAGTTATATAAATTATATACTTTTAAAATGCTTTCAATTACAAGGTTTTATGGGAATTAATTTTGTTTTAATATTTTTTATTTGAGTATAGTTGGTTTAGTTTCAGGTATACCACTTAGTGATTTAACAATTTTATACATTATGCTGTGTTCACCACATATGTAGCTACCATCTGTCCCCTTACATCACTATTAAAATAACATTGTCTGTATTCCTTATATTGTATCTTCTATTCCTGTGATTTACTCATTCTGTAACTGGAGGACTGTATCTCTCTCTCCCCTTCATCCACTTTGCCCAGCTCCCTCTTATTTGACAACTATCAGTTTATTGTCTGATATACAGGTCTGATTCTGCTTTTTCTTTTTTTTTAATTTAGATTTCATTTACAAATTAGATTTTTTTTTTTTTTTTACTTTTTTACCCATTGTATTCTCACTAGCTATTGGAATTTTTTTTGTTTCCAGATTTATTTTTGGAAGTCGAAAAAAATACCTATAGAGTAGAGAAGAGCCCATTTGAAAAATCTAACATAATTTACTTTTGCCTAATTCCTGTTAGCAGAAGACTGAAATGAGAACAAATATGCTCTTCCTCACAGCTTTATAAATTGAGGTTGCAAGGAAATCAGGTCCAAAAGCCCAAATATTCAAACTAAAGCACAGGAGAAGCAGTAATAAAACAGTAAAAGATAAATATTGAGCCTAAATTTATTTCCCCAGATGCTCATTCCCTATCGGTTAAACAGATATAAAATACAAAGTTTGAGGATTACAAACCTCAACAATGTACCTAATTTTTGTTTTACTTTCTAAATCTCTAAGAGCATAAAGTCATATTCCATAGCATCGGACTTTCCTGTTATCATCTTGGAGGTTGATATTGGAAACAGTTGGTATCCAGAAGGCCTAAGAAAGCAAGATCTACTCTGGTCAGTCTTCCTTCTGCAAGGAGGAAACAGAGAGGAAGAGGGTTCTTTTGTCTTGAAGGGTGTTCACTCCACTCTGTTCCTCTATCCCTAACGTACTAACACCTGTGCAGTATGCTCTGTTTTGGCTTCTCCTTGTACCTAAGTTTCAATAGTACTTTTTAACAATAAAAATATACTGAGTTAAGAACTATTAACTATTACTTTTTCTGTTCCACAGAAAAATAATAGGGACTAAAAAAATTTTTTTTTAAATTAAAAAAAAAATAAAACCATTCAACTGGATTGGAAATTCCCAGCATGTGCTGCTAAAAGCTATTAGAATGTATTGTTAAAATAAGAGAAAGGAGATTGTATCCATGGAGATACTCTCAAAAAACCCTGAAATGCAGGGAGGGTAGTAGAAATGAGGCAAAGTCAAGGTGTGAACTCCTAGTACAAAAGTAAACACAGGAGCATGCATATATGGGCACTGGCTCCCTAGCAGCACACTCATTACATATCCTATCAGAGCAATTCTGACTCTCCAAGGTTGGGAAGTTTTGAATGAAATGGAAAACACAAGTTTCACTTTGTGTATATGATCTTTGAGCATTGCCTTTAAAAAACAGCCCAAACCCCTTAAAATTCCATTCCATTTCCTACCTTCAACTCTTTTGTTTCTTAGATGTTTCATGGAACAATAACAGAAGAGCTAACCAGTCATGAAGAATGGAGTCACTATAATGAGAACATGATAGAAGATCAAAAAGATTTTGTTTTCGTGAAGTTCAGTGGCCTGCATTTAAAATCCATGGAAAATTTGCAATCCTGTATCTCTCTCAGAGTATGCATCTTCTCAAACAATTTTATTACAGATATTCATCCACTTCAAAGTTGTATAAAATTAGTCAAACTTGATCTCCATGGAAATCAGGTAAGCAATAGACATTTTAGATTTTTGCATATAAATGAAATTGATATTCAAAAACACTTATGCTGTCTATCCCAATATATCTCCCAATTTTTATATAAAATATAAAAAAGAATTTAAAATAGAATATATCTAAATACAAAATTTACAATTTAAGGGGTACATGCCTGGCTGACTCAGTAGGTAGAGCAAGTGACTCTTGATCTTTGGGTTATGAGTTTGAGCACCACATTTGATGTGGAGAATTACTTTAAAAAATTTTTTAAGTTTAAACAAAATTTTGAGTTAGAAATATATAAACACTGTGTAATTTGGTATATATTACTTCTTAAATTAATAGTCTAGTTAAAAATGCTCTGGATTTTAGGAGCACATGGGTGGCTCAGTTGGTTAAGCGACTATTCAGGTCATGATCCTGAAGTCCTAGGATTGAGTTCCACATTAGGCTCCCTGCTCAACGGGAAGTCTTCTTCTCCTTCCAACCTTCCTTCTCTTGTGCTCTCTCTGTCTTATTCTCCCTCTCTCAAATAAATAAATAAAATCTTTAATAAATAAATAAATAAATAAAAATGCTTTGGATTTTTTAATATTTTGATGGCATAATTGACATATTAAGTTCATCTGTACAAAATAATGATTGGTAATATATATCTATACCTATATCTATATCTATATATATATATGTAAAAAATATATATATATGGCACATTTTCTTTATCCATTTATCTGTCAGTAGACACTGAGGCTGCTTACATGTCTTAGCTATTGTAAATTATGTTGGAATGAATATGAAGGGTACATAAATCTTTTTGAGTCAGTGTATTCCTTGTCTTGAGATAAATCCTGAGAAGTAGAATTGTTGGATCATGTGGTAGTTTTATTTTTATTTTTTTTGAGGAACCTCCATACTGTTTTCTACAGGGATTATACCAATTTACATTCCCATTAGCAGAGCATAAGCCTTCCCTTTTCTTAACATCCTTGTTATTTCCTGTTCTTTGGACTATGGCCATTCTAGCAGGTGTAAAGGAATATCTCAGTGTGGTTTCAATTTGTATTTCCCTGATGATTATTGATAGTGAGCATATCTTCATGTACCATGTTGGCCATTTGGATGTCTTAAATGTCTATTCAGTTTCACTGCCCATTTTTTAATTGAATTTTATTTTGGAATTGAGTTGTATGAGTTCTTTATATCTTTTGGATATTATCCCCTTAACATATATGACTGACAAATATTTTCTTCCATTCAGTAGCTTGCCTTCTCATTTTTTCACTTTGCTCTGCAGAAGCTTAGTTTATTGTATTTTTAGTTGATATATTTTTGCTTTTGTGTCCTTTGCTTTTTGTGTCAAAACCAAAAATCACCACTAAGGCTATTGTGAAGGAATGTATGGCCTATGTTTTCTTTTAGGGGTTTTATAGTTTCAGGTCTTAGCTTTTATACTTTAATCCATTTTGAGGTAATTTTTGTGTATGATATAAGATAGAGGTCCACTTTCATGACCTTTTTTTTTTTTTACATATTTCTATATTGCTGTCCAGTTTTCCTGACACCATTTATTGGAGTGACTGCCCTTGTGCTTGCTTTAGCAGCATATATACTAAAAATGTAAAGATACAGAGAAGATTAGCATGGCTGCTGTGCAAGGATGATATGCAAATTTGTGAAGAGACTGCCCTTTCCTCATTGTATATTCTCTTTTTTTTTAATTAGGATTTTTTTCTTTTTTAATTTTTTAGTTTTTATAAACATATAAAATATTTTTATCCCCAGGGGTACAGGTATGTGAATCGCCAGGTTTACACACTTCACAGCACTCACCATAGACATACCATCCCCAATGTCCATAACCCCACCCCCTCTCCAAACCTCCTTCCCCCCAGCAACCCTCACTTTTTTTTTGTGAGATTAAGAGTGACTTATGGTTTGTCTCCCTCCCAATCCCATCTTGTTTCATTTATTCTTCTCCTACCCCCTTAAGCCCCCATGTTGCATCTCCAGTTGCTCATATCAGGGAGATCATATGATAGTTGTCCTTCTCCAATTGACTTATTTCGCTAAGCATGATACCCTCTAGTTCCATCCACGTTGTCGCAAGTGGCAAGATTTCATTTCTTTTGGTGGCTGCATAGTATTCCATTGTATATATATACCACATCTTCTTTATTCATTCATCTGTTGATGGACATCTAGGTTCTTTCCATAGTTTGCCTATCGTGGACATTGCTGCTATAAACATTCGGGTGCATGCGCCCCTTCAGATCACTACGTTTGTATCTTTAGGGTAAATACTTGGTGGTACAATTTCTGGGTCGTAGGGTAGTTCTATTTTCAACATTTTGAGGAAACTCCATACTGTTTTCCAGAGTGGTTGCACCAGCTTGCATTCCCACTAGCAGAGTAGAAGGGTTCCCCTTTCTCGGCATCCTCACCAGCATCTGTCATTTCCTGACTTGTTAATTTTAGCCATTCAGACTGGTGTGAGGTGATATCTCATTGTGGTTTTGATTTGTATTTCCTTGATGCTGAGTGATGTAGAGTACTTTTTCATGTGTCTATTGGCCATCTGGATGTCTTCTTTGCAGAAATGTCTGTTCATGTCTTCTGCTCATTTCTTGATTGGATTATTTGTTCTTTGGGTGTTGAGTTTGTTAAGTTCTTTATAGATTTTGGACACTAGCCCTTTATCTGATATGTCATTTGCAAATATCTTCTCCCATTCTGTCAGTTGTCTTTTGGTTTTGTTAACTGTTTCCTTTGCTGTGCAAAAGCTTTTGATCTTGATGAAATCCCAGTAGTTCATTTTTGCCCTTGATTGCCTTGCCTTTGGTGATGTACCTAGGAAGACGTTGCTGCAGCTGACGTTGAAGAGGTTGCTGCCTGTGTTATCCTCAAGGATTTTTATGGATTCTTCTCTCACATTGAGGTCCTTCATCCATTTTGAGTCTATTTTCATGTGTGGTATAAGAAAATGGTCCAATTTCATTTTTCTGCATGTGGCTGTCCAACTTTCCCAACACTATTTATTGAAGAGGCTGCTTTTTTCCATTGGACATTCTTTCCTGCTTTGTTGAAGATTAGTTGACCATAGAGTTGAGGGTCTATTTCTGGACTCTCTATTTTGTTCCATTGATCTATGTGTCTGTTTTTATGCCAGTACCATGCTGTCTTGATGATGACAGCTTTGTAATAGAGCTTGAAGTCCAGAATTGTGATGCCACCAACTTTGGCTTTCTTTTTCAATATTCCTTTGGCTATTTGAGGTCTTTTCTGGTTCCATATAAATTTTAGGATTATTTGTTCCATTTCGTTGAAAAAAATGGATGGTATTTTGATAGGAATTGCATTAAAAGTGTAGATTGCTTTAGGTAGCATAGACATTTTCACAATATTTGTTCTTCCGATCCAAGAGCATGGAACATTTTTACATTTCTTTGTATCTTCCTCAATTTCTTTCATGAGTACTTTATAGTTTTCTGAGTATAGATTCTTAACCTCTTTGGTTAGGTTTATTCTTAGGTATCTTATTGTTTTGGATGCAATTGTAAATGGGATTGACTCCTTAATTTCTCTTTCTTCTGTCTTGTTGGTGTAGAGAAATGCAACTGATTTATGTGCATTGATTTTATATCCTGACACTTTACTGAATTCCTGTATAAGTTCTAGCAGTTTTGGAGTGGAGTCTTTTGGGTTTTCCGCATATAGTATCATATCATCTGCACAGAGTGATAGTTTGATTTCTTCTTTGCCGATTTGGATGCCTTTAATTTCTTTTTGTTGTCTGATTACTGAGGCTAGGTCTTCTAGTACTGTGTTGAATAGCAGTGGTGATAATGGACATGCCTGCCGTGTTCCTGACCTTAGCGGAAAAGCTCTCAGTTTTTCTCCATTGAGAATGATATTTGCGGTGGATTTTTTATAGATGGCTTTGATAATATTGAGGTATGTGCCCTCTATCCCTACACTTTGAAGAGTTTTGATCAGGAAGTGATGCTGTACTTTGTCAAATACTTTTTCAGCATCTATTGAGAGTATCATATGGTTCTTGTTCTTTCTTTTATTAATGTGTTGTAACACATTGATTGATTTGCGGATGTTGAACCAACCTTGCAGCCCTGGAATAAATCCCACTTGGTCGTGGTGAATAATCCTTTTAATGTACTGTTGAATCCTGTTGGCTAGTATTTTGGTGAGAATTTTCACATCTGTGTTCATCAGGGATATTGGTCTGGCATTCTCTTTTTTGATGGGATCCTTGTCTGGTTTTGGGATTAAGGTGATGCTGGCCTCATAAAATGAGTTTGGAAGTTTTCCTTCCATTTCTATTTTTTGGAACAGTTTCAGGAGAAAAGGAATTACTTCTTTAAATTTTTGGTAAAATTAATTTGGTAGAGACATATAAAGTCTCTAGGAATGCATCCATTTCTTCCAGATTTTCACATTTGTTGGTGTATAGTTGCTCATAGTATGTTCTTATAATTGTCTGTATTTCTTTGGTGTTAGTTATGATTGCTCCTCTTTCATTCATGATTTTATTTATATGGGTCATTTCTTTTTTCTTTTTTTTTTTAAAGATTTTATTTATTTATTTGACAGAGAGAGACCACAAGTAGGCAGAGAAGCAGGCAGAGAGAGAGAGGAGGAAGCAGTCTCCCTGCTGAGCAGAGAGAGCCCGATGTGGGACTCGATCCCAGCACCCTGAGATTATGACCTGAGCTGAAGGCAGTGGCTTAACCCAGTAAGCCACCCAGGCGCCCCCTTTCTCTTTTCTTTTTGATAAGTCTGGCCTGGGGTTTATCAATCTTACTAATTTTTTCAAAGAACCAGCTCTTAGTTTCGTTGATTTGTTCTATTGTTTTTTGGGGTTCTATTTCATTGATTTTTGCTCTGATCTTTATAATTTCTCTTCTTCGGCTGGGTTTAGGGTTTCTTTCTTGTTCTTTCTCCAGCTCCTTTAGGTGTAGAGTTAGGTTGTGTACCTGAGACTTTTCTTGTCCCTTGAGAAAGGCTTGTGCCGCTATATATTTTTGTCTCAGGACTGCCTTTGATGTGTCCCAGATTTTGAACTGTTGTGTTTTCATTATCATTTATTACCATGAATTTTTCAATTCTTCTTTAATTTCCTGGTTGACCCATTCATTCTTTAGAAGGATGCTGTTTAGTCTCCATGTATTTCGGTTCTTTCCAAATTTCCTCTTGTGGTTCTAGCTCCAGAGCATTGTAGTGTGAAAATATGCAGGGAATGATCCCAATCTTTTGATACCGGTTGAGACCTGATTTAGAACCCAGGATGTGATCTATTCTGGAGAATGTTCCATGTGCACTAGAGAAGAATGTGTATTCTGCTGCTTTGGGATGAAATGTTCTGAATATATCTGTGATGTCCATCTGGTCCAGTGTGTCATTTAAGGCCTTTATTTCCTTGTTGATCTTTTGCTTGGATGATCTGTCCATTTCAGTGAGGGGAGTGTTAAAATCCCCTACTATTATTGTATTATTGTTGATGTGTTTCTTTGATTTTGTTATTAGTTGGTTTAGATAGTTGGCTGCTCCCACGTTAGGGGCATAGGTATTTAAAATTATTAGATCTTGTTGGACAGACCCTTTGAGTATGATATAGTGTCCTTCCTCATCTCTTATTATAGTCTTTGGCTTAAAATCTAATTGATCTGATACAAGGATTGCCACTCCTGCTCTCTTCTGATGTCCATTAGCATGGTACATTGTTTTCCACCCCCTCAATTTAAATCTGGAGGTGTTGTCGGGTTTAAAATGAGTTTCTTGTAGGCAACATATTGATGGGTTTTTTTTTTTTTATCCATTGTGTCTTTTGATTGGGGCATTTAGCCCATTAACATTCAGGGTAAGTATGAGAGATATGAATTTAGTGCCATTGTATTGCCTGTAAGGTGACTGTTATTGTATATTGTCTCTATTCCTTTCTGATCTACTACTTTTAGGCTCTCTCTTTGCTTAGAGGACCCCTTTCAAATTTCCTGTAGAGCTGGTTTGGTGTTTGCAAATTCTTTCAGTTTTTGTTTGTCCTGGAAGCTTTTAATCTTTCCTCTATTTTCAATGATAGCCTAGCTGGATATAGTATTCTTGGCTGCATGTTTTTCCCATTTAGTGCTCTAAATATATCATGCCATCTCTTTCTAGCCTGCCAGGTCTCTGTGGATAAGTCTGCTGCCAATCTAATATTTTTACCATGTTCTGTTACAGACTACTTTTCCTGGTCTGCTTTCAGGATTTTCTCTTTGTCACTAAGACTTGTAAACTTTACTATTAGGTGATGGGGTGTGGACCTATTCTTCTTGATTTTGAGGGGGGTCTCTGTACCTCCTGGGTTTTGATGCTTGTTCCCTTTGCCATATTAGGGAAATTCTCTCCAATAATTCTCTCCAATATACCTTCTGCTCCCCTCTCTCTTTCTTCTTTTTCTGGAATCCCAATTATTCTAATGTTGTTTCGTCTTATGGTGTCACTTATCTCTCAAATTCTCCCCTCGTGGTCCAGTACCTGTTTGTCCCTCTTTTGCTCAGCTTCTTTATTCTCTGTCATTTGGTCTTCTATATCGCTAATTCTTTCTTCTGCCTCATTTATCCTAGCAGTGAGAGCCTCCATTTTTGATTGCACCTCATTAATAGCTTTTTTCAATTTCAACTTGGTTAGATTTTAGATTTTTTTTTTTTCCAGAAAGAGCTTTTATATCTTCTGAGAGGGTTTCTCTAATATCTTCCATGTCTTTTTCAAGCCCAGATAGAACCTTGAGAATCATCATTCTGAACTCTAGATCTGACATATTACCAATTTCTGTATTGATTAGGTCCCTAGCCTTCGGTACTGCCTCTTGTTCTTTTTGTGTGTGTGTGTGGTGAATTTTTCTGCATTGTAATTTTGTCCAGATAAGAGTATATGAAGGTGCAAGTAAAATACTAAAAGGGTGGCAAAGACCCCAGGAAAATATGCTTTAACCAAATCAGAAGAGATCCGAAATTGTCAGTGGAAGAAAGGGGATAAAAAGAGGTACAGAATAAATAAAGAAACAATTAAAAAAGAAAATGAATAAAGAAAAAATATAAAAATGAAAAAACATATATATTAGATAAACTAGTTAAAAAACATTTAAAAAGAATAGGGTAAAAGTTAAAAATAGTTTAGCAGAAGAAGAAAAAAAAATTGAAAAAAAAATTAAATTAACTGCAAGACTAAAAAATCATGGGGAGAAAGCCATGAGGTCCGTGCTTTGCTTTCGCCTGCTCTGGAATTCTGCTGTTCTCCTTGTAGGTGAACTTGGTCCTGGCTGGATTTCTTGTTGATCTTCTGGGGGAGAGGCCTGTTGTAGTGATTCTCAAGTGTCTTTGCCCCAGGTAGAATTGTACCACCCTTACCAGGGGCTGGGCTGAGTAATGAGCTCGTGTTTGCTTTCACGAGCTTTTGTTCCTTGAATACTTTCCATAGATTTCTGGAGGCCCGGAATGAAAATGGCCGCCTCCCAGTCTCTGGCCCAGCCGAGCCGAGAGCTCGGTGCCCCACTCCTCAGTGTGCCCTCAGAGAATAGCGCCCAATTACTCCTGTCTCCCTGGCCTCTGGCCGCCAAGCTCACCCAGCCTGCGACTGGTTCAAGGTAACCCTGAGCTGAGAGCTCACTCCTCGGCTCCGTCTCTCTAGCTGGCTTCCCCATTCTAATACTTGCCAGCTCTGAGATACTCAGACAACCCTGATCCTTCTGTGACCTGTGGGACCTGAGGCCACACTGACCCCGCATGCATTTCACCCCGGTTTAGCCTCTGGAGCAATGTCCCTCAGCTGAACAGACTTTTAAAAGTCCTGATCTTGTGCTCTGCCACTTGCTGGGAGCTGGCCCCTCCCCCCGCAGTCTATCTTCCCATC